>NC_139481.1:10594867-11194867 GCF_008360975.1 Lichenostomus cassidix
CAAAACCTGTGTGTGTGAGTACAAATGTGGACTCCACAGTCGACGTTATTTTGATTTATTAGTGTATTTGCAGAGTTTTACTGTGGTACAGACTGTGTTACAGTGCAGTGTGTCCTGCTAGGAATGACATAGATCAGAGAACCACAAAATGAAAAGTGTGTTTACAATAGAATGTGAATTTTGTTTCAGAAACATTATGTTGTTCGATAGCTGTCCTTTCAGGTCTCACTTTCATATGCCTCTTAGAAATTCAGCTGTGAAATTTCACTCCACCTTCCTTAACAGCCAAAACCCAAGTACACTGCAGGCCATGAAAAGCAGATATGTATGACTAAATAATATATCTATACAAGGCAGTTAGATTAAAGATTTATGATATTTACTAACACATGGCCATATCCTTAGCACTTTAGTCTGGCAAAGCTCCATTGATACATATCCAGTACATCCCAGCTGGGAACCCAACCTTCAAAACCTTTACTCTGAGGACAGTCATTATCATTTTAAAGAAGATTTTGTTTCTTTGCTCTGTCTTTTTTGGGGTTTTATTTTTTTTATAAAGGGAAACCCCTCATTTCATATATTTTTATATTAAACAAGGCATGTATGTGATATTTTAGCCTTTGATTAGTTTATTTTAGTTTCATTCTCTACATTTATAGCAGGATGTTATTTTAATTGCAAAAATATACAGAACTGTTCAAATTACAAAGTTTTTAATTATATCTCATGTTTTAATTTTCCTTTGAACCCAAAATGCATTCATAGAAACAAGATGGATTACAACCAGTAAATGGAATGATTACTCATCCTTTATTATGTTGGGTTTGGTTTTTTTTACTTTATTATGTTAACTGTAACATGATTACTCATGTTTTATCTTCAATAATCATTGTCTGGTTCTGTCTTACTATGAGGGATTCAAACTCTTTCTACCATGGAATAATCAGTATTCTCAGATACATTCTTTCAGTTTTGATGATTTCTAAACAAATAGCCACATTTTCATAAAATCTTTTTATGTGAGACAGTGATAAATATTCATTTGATTGTTGAAAGGCTGAGGCACAGAAAGCCTCACCAAAAAAATTTGCACTCATCTGGAATATCTGTGTGATAAAACAAGAAATATATATTTTTTGTTTCTAGTGTATTTTTTGTCATTTGTCCAGGCACAAAAAGCCCTGACCAGTTTCACCTGAGTTTTCCTCCAGGAAGATATTTACTAGATGCATACCTAGTTTCTAATGCAGAGATATTCTTTCAAGTTAGCTCTCTATACAATCCTAAATCAACTGATTAATAAAAAGGAATGAGTATACATGTAGTTGCCTGAATGTTTATAAGATTTTTATATCTTTTCCCTGAGTTTTCCTAAAAACCAGTCATGCTACAAGTGTATTATAAGTTTAAAAAGTAATTTCAGAGACATGGTGGCATTGCATTTTTTGCTGACCAGATAGGATATTGACTTAAAACAAAGGTCAGTAAAAAGGAGGTCTCATCACTGAAAAACTGTAATACCTCTAAAATGAAAAGCTCTGGCTTTTTTTTTCTTTTGTTGCTCGGACAGAAATTAAAAAGAACACCACAAAACCAAAGCCCAGCATGACTGATTTTCTGCCTTAATTTGGTAGGCCAGTGGTGGCTGAGCTGCTGCAGAGCCATGAGCTGTAATTCCTTTCCAGCCATGCTTGGAGTGCACTTTGCCTGTCCTTGGGCACCTCTGCTGCTCCTGCTGCTTTTCCCAGCAGAGCAGGAAGGAGCAATTCCTGTGCTGCCCACAGCCTGGGCTTGGAATATCCTGCAAAGCTGTGAGGCAAATGCTGAGCCACACCTGGAAGGTGGACAGTGAGGAGAGTGGAAGAGCATTTCCATTGCAGCTCCAATGCCAAGACACCACATTGACTTCAGCTTTCTCTGACTGTTACAGAATAGGAAAAAATTAAAATTCTCCTTTTAAAATATACTTACACACACTATAATTTTGGCCAAGTACTGATCTCAGTTCTTGGTGATGCTGTAAATTCTGGGTTTATAAGCAGCTAATATGACAAAATGTGCAGAGCCATTGTCCTCTTCAGCAAAATAAATGCTATGCAAGTCTGAGCAGTTCTCAGTTGCACAGGTTGAGCTACATTTTCCAGTGAAACATGACAGAGCAGCTTCCAGCTGAGCATAAAGTTCAGCTGAACTTTCCTAGGTAAAGTTTCCTGTCTTGCCATCAAATCTGAACCAGCTTACTTTGAGCTATTTGTGGTATTTCTACCCATTATACACTGTACACATAGGGAAATCTTGGAGCTAGAATTACTAATCCAGATCCAGCACTGTTCTTATGTAGTTACTTGAGCAGTGCAGAATAAATTTGTAGTCATTTTTATTTGTTGCTATTTTCTGTCGACCCTTCATAACAAAAAACATGTAGAGGTGAAAAATTGTGCTGTAATTTATTTCTGTTGTTTGAAAACCACAAACTACTATACATTTTTCTCTCAACATACAGAACATGACTGTCTCCAAAATAGCCAAAATTCAGAGTTGCAGGTTTATTTCTATTTGACTTAACTATTGTTGTCATAAGGAATGTATATTTCTTTTAAGGAATTTTGTTTATTCAAAAAAATGCATCTAAAGGTCCGAAAGGAACACTAGTTGATTTTTTCTTTGATCAGGAAGACCATCAAATGTGCCTCTCTGTGTATTCTCATGCTCTTATCAATACTTCCCCAAGCTTCCTGCTGACTTTCATAGGCTATTTATGCAGACTCTGCTATAGTATCTTAGCATTTTCTACAATCTACCCAATCGGTCTTCAGCAGACCCTCCACTGCACACTACTGTCTACCATGGGGAAGGAAATATTTTTCTTTCATTTTGCCTTTTACTATATCCATTTACTTTTATTAGATTTGCTATAATCTTTACATCAGATTAATCTAATGGCTACTATTAGCAATTCTAAGATTTATTTCATAATTCTAATTAAATACTTGAGTATATTATAGTGTAGAGACAAAGGAATAACATATCTACTGTACCACCCCACTGAAGAACTGAAAATAAATTAGTTCATATTTTTGCACACATATTATTTACTTCTGTGTAGAAAGAGTCTTATGTCTATGACTCAATAAAAGTCTCAGTCAGCCAAAAATTTAACCAGTTTTTCAATAATCCTGAAGATCATTAAGCAAAGACCAACATTTTTCAGAGTTCAGTAACCACAACCAACACAATACTTAGCATAATTTTTTCAAAATAAAAAATCTGAAAATAAATGTTTTTGAACCCACACCTATCCGCAGACACTGAATTATTTAAAACATCCTGGCCAAATGGCACCATGGACGTCTGTAATCATATGAACTTCATGTACAAGCCACAAGCAGTCAGAGACTTGATTTTTATCCAAGTTTAGGAAGTTGATTGTCCTACCTAATTCTTACTTCCCCTACTTCACTTTATATTTCCACAGGAAGATACTGAACAGGCACAGAAATCCCAGAAGATCTTTGTCTATAAAGAAATTAGGGGGAGAATAAGCTCCAAACTGTCATAGCCCAGGTTCAGGATGTTTCTCTTGGGTGTTGAACCATCTTGACCCATCAGGTTTGCTTTTCTCTTTAAGTAGTTTTGGGCAGCCTTCTATGACTCTACTTAGAATCAGAAAATAAAACAAGGAACCAAAGTCAAAACTTCAGACCTTCAGAGTTTAAGACAAGTATTTCATGAAAAGTTTCTTTTTCTCGATACAAACCAAATATTTGAACTCAGAAGCACTGAGGGATTTTTGCTCACCTTCAGGAGTCATGTTGTGGTACTGCATATATCCCCTGGCCCTTCTCATTGGGAAACCAGGAAACTATTGTCCTTTAACAGCTCTAAAGAGTGTTTGCACATAAGGGCTGTGCCTAAGAGGCTCTACCACCATCACTAGCAAAGACCTTTGGGTTGGAGCTATGAAGGACACAAAAGGTAATGTTTTACTTTTCCTTGGTCAGAATTAGTCAAACTCTAGTCCTTGCCATTTTTTCCTATATGAGGTAAAAATAGGTGACTACTCTTCAAAGGGATTACCGCCACTTTTTTCCTAATTACTGCCAACCTGTTGACAGGTTCAAATCACTTGAATTTCCTGATTTCATATTTGTAAAGTCAACAAGATCTCTTACTCTCAGCATACCTTTCTATCCCTTGAACTTTCAAGGATTTTCAACATGTTCAATACTGCATTTAAAACATGGAAGCATGCAAGACACTGCAATATCTGTTGAAAGGTCCATGTCTAGCATCATTCTACTTAGGCCAAGTTGATTTGATGACCATTTCTATCTACACAACTTCACGTGCTCAGGAGCCACATGAAATTCTCTGTTTAATCTTGCCTTTAAAAGTAGTTCTATGGTTTGATTTCTTAAATATAGTAGAAACTATAGATTAAAGATGACACAAAAGATTAATTCCGTTACCACACTGCTTCTTGAACATAACCACACTGGAATTATCAGTACTTTCTCTTCTCTTCTCTTCTCTCAAATGTAGTCATGCATCATGGATTGCTCCTGAATATCTAAGACACTCCAATGCCATTACTTTCACAAGTGCTGTGCTCATTTCTTCCATTCTGAAATCTTCCTCATTACCGCCATAGATACCAATGAATGATAAATACCTCACAGCACTTCTATCAACTGCTTTGGAAACACCATTAATGTGATCCATTCTTGGCTCTAGAAATGGAATGAAACATTTGGGTGGAGTTGCCAAATATCATTAGTGTCACTTGTCCTTTTGACCAGATCATTAAGACCTAATATAAGGTAAAGCTATTTTTTATATCTGTTAAGCAATGCAGTTCCATTTCACATTCTTATTGGCAATGGAAGGAGCCAAGTTCTACTCTACTGCTGGATTGAGAAGCCGGGTTATTTTGAGTCACTGGATTTGTCCTTTCAAATTAAGATACAGATATATTAGAAGTATGGAAAAGGTGAAGGGCTCTGTATTGGGGCCAGATCAATTTAATATTTTATTGATGATAAATAAAATATTTATTTTATTTTATCCTGGATGACAGGATAAAACAACAAAATATTTATAAATAAAATGACAAAATATTTATTTTATCCTGGACGACAGGATCAAGAGCAGCCTTAATAAATTTGTGGATGACACCCAGTTAGGTGGGAGTGTAGATCTGCTGGAGGGCAGGAAGGTTCTGCAGAGGGACCTGGACAGGCTGGAACCATGGACTGTGGCTAACGGACTGAAGGCCAGCAGGGACAAGAACTGGGTCCTGCCCTTGGGTCACAACAGCCCCAGGCAATCCCACAGTCCAGGGCCAGTCTCGGGTGTACTTGATTTTGTAAAGATATGGTAAAAACATTTCAAAGGTCAGCAGCCTGAGGTGTAAACAGTTTTCCTCACAGGTTACAGGATTCATCTAGGTTTGACAGAAAGGTTGGAGAATGGGAAAAAATGGAAAAAAAGAAACCAAATAAGGAGTGAGGCTTGCAACCAGCTATATGGAAAAGAGATTTTTATGATGATGAAATGTCAGGTGATATCCAAGTTAAAGAAAAGACCTGACACTCTGGGATGGTTTTGTTATAACAATTTCTTTATCTGACTGCTACCATATGTGATTTCTGAAAGACTTCTGATCTAATTTCTAAAGCTTTGTTCACAAGCAGTAACTAGTATGTTTAATCTCTTCAGGACAAAGACTCTCTTCTTCTGTCCATGCATAATAATTAAACATAGCATAATTTAGAGCCTCTAGATATTGCATGTGTGGGATACTGTAGCATTCAAAGCTAAATGCATGGCATTTTTCCTTTAGTTTAATTTGAAAATATTACCCTTATTCTTTTCATGCTGCCCAACAACAGAATATGGTCTTCACAAGTGGAATTGTCCCTTTCTACCTACTGCAAAGCCTTACAGGTGTGTTTCCCCTGAACACGCAGTACAAGCAAGGCTTTGGAACAAATCATGCCATCGAACCAGCTCATCAAGAGAAACTCTGGCAGCTGTCCATGACACTGCTGAATGAAAGCACTTGTCAGAGCTAACACACAGCCAAGCACCCATGGACAGACAGGGAAACACTCGCTAATTACCTCCCAAGTCTTCCCATTTACTTGATTGAGCCTGGCACAGAAATAGAATGTGAGAAACGTCTGCTCTGCAGGGACTTGGTGCTTGCATGTAGAGACATTAGCTCTTCCTGACAGGAAATTGCTTTCCTCCCTTAATGTTTCCACAAAGAACTGGTGAGATGCAGGAAGTAACTGTGAATTTGGCATCTGATGTGCATAAAGCTTCAACAGTCCCTGTAAGCAGGCAGCACTTGGTGTAAGAGTTGGTGTGCATTTCAACTCTGAGCAGGCATGGCAGCACTCCTTGGCACTCCTGACATGCAACACTGACTGGAAAAAGGCTTTTCCTGACAACCACACTTTGGGTGGATTGACAGAGACAGCTGTGAAGGAGGAAGAGATGTTTGCAACACAGCATTTCTTTTGGCCCTAGCAACCAAATTCATGTTTCAAGAGTGAAAAGTTTCTGCCTAAATTCATGGAAACAAGTAATCCTCAGTGTTCTATAAGCCATCAGAGCTGTGAAATTCAAATTGATGTTCTTCAGCTTATTTATGTTAAATATGCTAAGAACAGCCTTTCTTCAGTGGAAAGAGACATTGAGACTCTGAGCTTTTTGCCCCCCCCCCTTCCACCAGCACAGGAGCCTGTCTGTGGCCTCCAGGGCTGAAGGCTGAACTCTTAATTCACATTCAAATTATAGGTAACAGCTCTGGCCTGATGGCTTATCGGCTAAGCATGCATTTGAAACCAGCACAGAAACCGCTGAATCATCCCATGAAGGACTGTCACCTTGGAGGGGGCTTTGGGGGTATCCAAAGACCACCAAGACATACGGAGCATGCGTGGTGCACATGCTAATGATATTAATGACTTCCGAAAAATGATTTGTATAACCACTCCTATCCTGAAGAATGTAATTAATATTCATGATTTTACCTATAACTCTGTGTCTTTGGGGTACTGAGGTGTGTGTGTGTTTGGTGGAAACAATCCCCACACATCCGGTGCACCGAATAAAGCAAATACGCACTTCTCTGACTTGGTCTCTGAAGTGTCTCTGAGCTCGATTGGGGCGAATCAAACTGGCACCCCAGATGGGACCCTGACTCTGCTCGGCTGCCGGATCCAGGGGTAAGCAGACCTCCCAGTCGCGACCCTGAATTTTCAGGGGGAGCTCAGCTGTCCTTTGGCTCACGGCGGGAGTAGACTAAGGACCATCTGCACCAAATTAAGGTATTTGCTACTTTTAAAATAAATGCCTGCAGGTCCGGGGTGATAGTCCCCGAGGGTGGGTTGAGACTGGGTCTCCCGAAATTAGTCCCGGGCAAGGGGTTGGACCCCCGGGGTTGGACCCCGCTGTCAAGAAAAGGTACTTTTAAAAGGTTGGACCCCGGGGTTGGACCCCGCTATAGTTAAAGGTGCCTTTAAGGGGTTGGACTCCACTGTATTACAACATACTGTGATTTTTGTTCTGTCTGTTGTTATTCTGTTACTGTATTACTGTGTCATTATTTTGTTAATGTGTGAGTGTGAACGAATGAGACGTGTCTCCGACATTAAGCGAGAATGGAGCTTTATCTACGTTTCCGTTCTCTAGCGACAGAAACGGCCAGAGAAAAGCGAAGACACTGGCAAAAAGTGAACGAGTGTGAGTCATATATAAACCGTTGGTTTAGAGTGTCTGGAAGGGAGCAAATTATATTGTTGAATGGAGGGATTTTGGCTGCTGAGTTGAGAACGCTCAGACCCCAACACCTTTCTAGTATTGCTCTATTTGATTTTGCGATTAAAATTCTGTGTTTTGTGTGTGGAAACCGTTATGAAACTTAAACTCAGTGCGCGTGTATTAATTATGAGAGGAAGTGATGTTGTCTATTTGCTCGGGTGCTTCTAAAATTTTTTAATGTGTGTGCATTTACTGTGTGTGCAAAATTTTACCTGTGTTAATTGGTATTTTTGCCGGCATATAAATTTATGCGGGGACGCCCGCAAGATAAAAATAACTAATTGAATCTACTAAGTACCTCTTTAGAGCTCCTGTGTGTAGCTGCTGAAATATAGTTGTATAGAATGTTGTAGTAGATGGAGCTTGCAATTAAATAAGAGTAAGGGGAAAAGAAAAAAAAGGAAGAGAGGTGTTTCGAGACCCTCCCCCATCTTGCCTAAAATTTTAACAGCTAACCCAGGGCGAGCTGCAGTTCCCTGTACCCTCCCCTTTCGGCGTGGCAGTGGCGAGCTCGGAGGTGGGGGGCTAGATGCGCAGGCTGAGGCCTGAGGGGAGGTGCGGAGCCGAGCTGGAGCTGTGGGACAGCTGTGAGCTCAGCACCAGACAGTCCCTGACCCTGCCAGCCCCTGGGGCAGGGCGGCTGTGGGACACACCGATCACCTGTGGTGCTGCTGGCCTTGCCTGCTGACAGCCTAGGAGGGGGAAGGGCTGCGTTTGGATACTGCAGAGGGAATGTTTAGAAATGTGAATTGTCTGTTAAGAGTTCTGTCTAGGTCACCAGAATGACTTTGTGGGACAATGAGCACCCCCAGGGAATAGTGCGGGTGGGGGCTGGAGAAGGGCTGAATAAGCCCTGAAGAAACTGGTTAGAAAGATACTGCAAATGTATGTAAGAAAAGATAAAAGAAAGCAGGAGCAAAAGTAGTGCCAAAGAGACACTGTAAGCAAAAATGTCTGTAGAAAAGATATACCAAATCTTGTAATTAACTATTTCAAAGTTAAAATCTCCTGCCTGGGTTACTCTGAGTTGCTGCTTTGGTTTTTTGAACAAAAGTTTGCTCGACCCTTCAAGCAGCCAGCCAAATTGCCTTAGAGAAAATGCAAATTAACTGCTGCAGAGGAAAAAATTTTAGAACTGCTGAGGAGAAGGTAGAGACAAGGTGTGTCTCTGAGCCACTGTCTGGGGCTGTTCAAGCAGCCAAGAACGTGACAATGTGTACTTAATTCATGTCCCCAAGAGGGTTCAGTCCTTTCTGTATGGTTGGTTGTCATGACAAGTAACTTTTGCAAAAAGGTGTTCTTCCCCATGCTTTGAGAATTTGACAGCCACTTTTGGAGAACACGGTGGCGTGATGCTAATTTTATAAGTTACCAAATCCAGTGGCTGGCGGCTATTGATTGTCTCAGAATGTAGCCAGAGGCTGGCCACGCTGTCTGCAAGTTGTGCAGCCAAAGCTCCGATGGTAAATGAAGCCCGAAGGCTGACAATAGGAATATACCTCATAAGTTTCACACCAAGCTAAAGATTTATTAACTCAAAAAACAATCTGAGTAGATGACCAGCGCAGTTATTGTACTGTGAATCTTGTCTAGTAGAACAAGAGTATTTAAGAAAAAAAAGAAAAAAAACCCAAAAACAAAGGGGTTTGACTCAGCCTCCTTGAGGAAGTTGAAGAAAAAAAAATTTTAGTAGTGAGTCTTCAAAAGTACTAGAAGAGTAACAATTTGAAAAATACACTATCGTTAACGAAAGGAAGTTAAAATAAGTGAAACATTGCCTCTTACATAGTCAGCTCAAGCAGCAGAGCTGTAAGTGCTTATAAAATCCTGCGAAGCATATAAAGACAAAATAGTGAATATTTTTACTAATTCTAAATATGCATATAGAGTAATACATGCATTTAAGAAATTACAAGAAAAAAAGGGAAGTTTATTAAATCTTAATTTCTCACTTATTAAAAGAATTCCCAATGGGGAGTTAAACGAGGCAAGAATTCATCATTCTCCCACTCTAACATGTGTTATCACTGTGCAAGTTTGTTTTAACATCTTTCAGTGTGTCCTCATCAGACAAAAAGCTGTGTAAGACGAGGAACCACTCAAGCCACAGAAGCAAAAGAACTGCTAACTTGCCTCACGGCTGTGAGTTCTACAGCCAGAGACTCCTCTCCAGTGTGAAACCAAAATGAAACACATTAAATGGTTTTGTTTTTTGTATTACCAGAACAGTGTTATCCACAGTCAGCTATCCTAGCAAAACCTTGTAATAATTGTAATGGCAAGTATGGCTTCAAATGCAAAGGGGTAAGTAAGCCAGGAAAAAAAAAAAAAGGGAAAGCTATGTGAGCTTGAATCTAAATTTGTGAAATTGATATATAACAATAACAAAATAATTTCATTTTTAAAATGAAAAGGTTTCAAAAGGATGGCTGGCTATTTTACTAAGTATTTATAACTGTTGCTGTTTAATGCATATTTGTTTGTCCAGTGTTTAAGAATGCTAAGCCCCACAAAAGAAAATACTGCCATAGACTAATCTGCCAGGCTTTGGGCTCTGTAATTTAAAAGTTAATTTAAAATAGCAGTTAAAAGTGCCATTCTTCAGTAGCACATTTGAAGTCCTAGAAAAAGCTCGCAAAATCGTATAAAAGATCCTGAACATCTGTTGATTTTGTGAGTGGCTAATATTTGTGAGCATATTTTTTTGTAAATTGAAAGATAATCTAGATTTACGGAGAGTAAAACAAAAGACTGAAAAGGTGAGAAAAGATAGCCTAATGGATCACAAGCAGAAAACTAACAGCATGAGAATCTTAGTCAGTTATCCTTTATGCTTTCCTCTTTCCTTTCTGCTCTGTTTCTAGAAATTCTGCCAAAGTGAGGAAGAAAAGTACCCCATTTTACAAGCAAGAAAAGCTATCAGTAGTCCTGATCACTGTCTGGAGCTGCCAAAACTGAAAAATTTAATGTCTCTGCAACACTTCAAAATGCCTGTGTGTATGGTGTGTGTGGGAAAGGGACAGGTCAGGCCTTGCCCTGGTGAGACAGTGAACTGCTCCTTACCTTACCCCCAGAGCATCCCAGCCCTGCAGTGAGGTCCAGTCATGGACACAGCAGAGGCAGTGCTGCACAGAGCTCCAAGCCCAGCCCTATAGTGGAGCCAGTCATGGACACAGCAGAGGCAGTGCTGCACAGAGCTCCAAGCCCAGCCCTATAGTGGGGCCAGTCATGGACACAGCAGAGGACAGTGCTCCAATCTCCCCATCCCTGACTCCAAAGAAACCTGCTAGGAGATAGAAGGCCCAAGAAAGCCAAAAGAATTAACATTCCTCTTAGAATGTCTATAGATTCTGTCTTTCTTCTTTTTCTTCAAAATAACTGCTCAACCAATGTCTCTACTCCGAATATATAAACCCACCAATTTTCAGTTTTGCCAAGTAGTTTATACCCTAGCCTGAAATAAGTAAACTAAAAAAAGAACCTTTCTACCATTGTAGAGGCCATAATAAGTGCCACTGCAGATGCCATAAAAGCACAGCAAATCAAAATAAAGAGCATCTTACAATTAACTATAAATTTACTGTATGCCAAAAGAGAAAGAGTATGTACAGTTATAAATACAAGCTGTTGCAATTATGTTAATCCTAACTTAAACAAATGTATGTAATAGTTTTTTGTGTTATTGCATTGTTATTTACTGTCTGCAATAGTAGTTATTGTTATATAATATTATGTACTTAGAACTGTGATGTTTATATCCAATAGCAAAAGTATAAACTTAGATATAAAATAGAAAAAGGTATTTACTTTCATAGCATACAAGATTTGTAAAGAATTACAAATTACAAACGAAAAGGGGGGAATTGAGACTCTGAGCTTTTTGCCCCCCCCCTTCCACCAGCACAGGAGCCTGTCTGTGGCCTCCAGGGCTGAAGGCTGAACTCTTAATTCACATTCAAATTATAGGTAACAGCTCTGGCCTGATGGCTTATCGGCTAAGCATGCATTTGAAACCAGCACAGAAACCGCTGAATCATCCCATGAAGGACTGTCACCTTGGAGGAGGCTTTGGGGGTATCCAAAGACCACCAAGACATACGGAGCATGCGTGGTGCACATGCTAATGATATTAATGACTTCCGAAAAATGATTTGTATAACCACTCCTATCCTGAAGAATGTAATTAATATTCATGATTTTACCTATAACTCTGTGTCTTTGGGGTACTGAGGTGTGTGTGTTTGGTGAAAATAATTCCCCACACATCCGGTGCACCGAATAAAGCAAATACCCACTTCTCTGACTTGGTCTCTGAAGTGTCTCTGAGCTCGATTGGGGCGAATCAACATCCCACCTCCTGAAGCTCCGTAGCTGCTTCTTTTTCATTGAATTGCATGAGGAAAGGAAATCTCATCACCTTCTACCTAAGCACATAATAAGTTCACTAAATCTAACAGATACCTCCACCTTTTAAGCTGATCTGGGGACCACTCTTTATAGTCTAAAATCTTCGGCTAAGGAAGAACACCACAACATGAAGGAGTGCTGGGCCTGGGGACACCCAGAAACTGCCTGGTTTAAGACTCCATCTCTTGCTGCTCTGCCTGCCCCAGTGTGATCAACATTCCCCAGGACAGAGTGGGACTGGCCAGGGAACTACTGCCACTAACAGGAAGAGCACTGGACTCCTCAAACTTTCAAATGTCTCACTTTGTCCTCCTGGTGGGACCCAAATGCCTTACAGCACAGAGTAAGTTTGTCTACAAGTAGTACAGAAACTTTTGCTTCTAACACACACAGTCCCTCTAAGGTGTCATTTGGGGAGTTCTTCAGGCATTGTTAAAAGATGCCACAAGCCCAGTTAAGATTTGAACACATATAAATTTTCTTTAACAGGAGACAGTGTCAAAATACAGGAAAATACACAACAACCTTTCCAAGGCTTCTGGAAATATCCAGCCTTGCCAGGATTTATGTCTGATTTATCTATTTCTTATGCTACATCTTGTCAGGATGAACTTGCTCAATTTTAGCAAATACGTGTTCATTTTCAGAGTCACAGCTGATTCAGATACAAGACATAGTTTTCAGGGATTGCTGTACATAAAACACTCTATAATACACAAAAAGTGCAATGTGTGACTGTCAAGATACATGGCCTGAAACTTAGGAGGTAATTGTTTGTAATTCAACTGGATAAGAAAAAGGATTATTTGAAGTGATCATAAATCATTGTTGTGAACTCATTAGATGAGTACCTTTTTAATACAGATCGGCAAAATTTCCATCTTTTTATTTTTGTAAGAATAGCAGATCACATTATTTATAAACGCATTTGTTGAAAGCATAATAATGACTCTGGGCACTAATAAATGCTTTACAAACCACAAAATAATTGAGACCATTTTCACAGTTTAAGTTACCCTAGGTAGTTGCATTTGCTCAGTTCACCACTGGTGGAAAAGGAAGATCTCATGGAGACAACTGACTGAGTTTTATGCCTCAGCCAGTGTGCAGAAAGGCTGGTTGCCTCATCCTGAGCTAGTGTGCAGAAAAGTGCATGTCATCATGACTCAGATACTCTACGTGTTACAGTGTCCAAACCAGCACAGTCTAACACTTACAGAACCATCTTCACAATAAAATTGCTGTTTCACAGGTTTCCTTTCTCCCCGCCTCTGACCCAATGAGATTATTGTGTTTTTGCTTGAGAGAAAAAGGCAAAATTTCATATACTTTCATTTAAACATAAATAGTACTTCGAGCCTTTAACTTCTTTGGTTTGCTTTGCAACTTGAACACAACTTCTCTTACAAAATTGGAGATTAGGCTTCTTGCACATGCAAATGAGTTGATGCCTTTGTAAGATACATTTACAATCTGTATTCTACGGAGACCAAAAAACACATTGAGTTAATTAAAAAAATGCTTCAAGATGAACTCCTGACCTTATTGACACCCACTGACCTCTTCCTTTTACATGCTTGAGTCTATAAGACCAAATTCCACTCAAAATCGTCCTGAAGATAAAATTACTTTTTCTGATTAGAGAAAGAATTTCTCTAATTGGAAACTTGATTTCCCTAATTAATGTATTTATTATATATAGTGGTATGAACACCAGAATATTTTGCAAAAGTGAAAAAGTATTCTTATTATATGACAGGGCATGTCAGAGCAGAGTTCAGCCAGGTAATCTATAGAGAACAACCTTTGTCATAGAGGTAAACTGTTGAAGATCGCAGAATCACAGACTGGTTTGTCTTGGAAGGGCCTTAAAGCTCATCTTGTTTCAGTTCTCTGGCATGGGCAGGGACACCTTTCACTAGGCCAGGTTGTTCAGAACACCAAAGATTATTTGAATTGTCTTGAGTGTAGTTGATCCACTGAATGCTTGCTTAAGTAAATATGAATTTAAAAAACTTGCCACACCGAGTTCTTTATCTGGAGCTGCTGCTTGAGTCATTTCTTAGAGCAACCCACTCTATAAAAGCAGATCTTCTGGAAAGTGCAATTTCTTTTGCTCTGTGCTCACAGATTTTTTTCTTATTTTGCCTGTTATTAAAAATGCTAACTGATGTTCATTAATACTGAAATACTAACATAACTATGCAATATAGTGTAATTAACATAGCATTAAAACCAGTAAAATAAAATCAATCTACTACCAAAATGGTAAACTTTTCAAACAGCCTTTTGGCTCGATATTTCTAAAATACCTAGATATTTCTATTGTTTAGACATTTCTAATAAAAATAAAAGACTACATCATGACTAGTTGCAGTCATAGGGTTCTTAGCCATACTTAGATTTGATTTTGCCCCTGTATTTCTAGAGGTGTAGACACTAATTCAGGAGTTAAAAAACCTCATTTCCAAATGACAACAGAATTATTTAGAAAGTCAGTTTATTTTTAGAAAGTTATCACATATCTTTTCCCAAAAGAATTAAGGACTTAATCACTGCATTCTTTACAAACTTTGCATGATTTGATCACTTCTCTGGAGTAGTTTTTTATACCTTCTGTTACTGCCTGTTGGGATTTAATTTTCTTCTTAAGGCAGAAAGCTGTTCTTTGTGGTTACAAACAGGTCTTGCATAAGCCTTGAGCACCACCTGAAGTGGACAGCAAACACACACATTCCCAGCTCGGTGTGACACAAGGTCAGCTCCAGCCCTGCCTCGCCTCACTGAGCCCTGTAGCCTCACCACCCAATGCTCTCCCACCAGATTTGTCCTCTCAGAGGACACAGGTAACACTTTAGCAGGCTTACACCCTCACACTTTGAAATCCTGTCTCCAAGAGGTGCTGAATGTTTCTTTAGCAATTGCTACCTATGAACTCAAAGCCTGTAACCCACAGAGGCTGAAGAGCGCAGACACAAAAGGGTGAGACACAGGTAAGGTAACATGTCAAGGAATTAAGAAATATACTTGCATCAAGTAAGATTACTGTGGAAAGCAATGCTGTGTCACTCCCTGGGACAGACTTCTCAGCAGATACTCAGCCTGTGCAAGCTCCTGATCACCTCTTCTCTCTGAGGTGACTTCCAGGTAGCTCAGTTTTTTTCAGCAGAACCCCATGCCCTAAATGGAAAGCCCTACCCAGCCTGGCAGGGCCTCCTTTTTTCCTGCAAGGAGCTTGCCTTTGTCAGGGCACTGCCCCATTTCCTCTTATCCAAGAGCTCAGCTACATGAAAGAATAGTTCCTTCTTCAACTTCAGATTTGGTGAGCTGATGAAGAGCTTGGGCTGGGTTTGTAAGTGGTAAGGGCTTTCTAGGTACAATACAAGCACAGCTCAAGGAAAACACTGAGACATGGATTCTGTGTAAGCAGCTTATAAAGCTCAGAAGTCTGTTTTTGCAAAGGCTACAGTTCATATGTCACTCCTACTGAGATAATTATCCTCTCAGGAACAGCAAAGGAACAACCTGGGATAAAAGGCTCAGATGCAGAAGGCTCAGTGGTTTTGGCTGAAGAGCAGAAGGATCAGACTGGGCTGAAAGCTCTTCATACAAGTTCAGATGTGTTTATACTCCTTCAGTGCAAGTCTGAGCACCTCTGTCTTCCATTCAGTATAACCCATGGCAATGAACTGATGAAAGTAGGGGCAGGGGTGACAAGAGTGCTACAAAGAAAGGGAGAAGGGCAAAAGAAAACTAAACAGAACACCTCTAACTTCAAAATTGCATGACCTTAAGTATTCTGCTGTGCATTCAGAGGTCTAACTCCAAAGAATTATTTTAGATGAAAAAAGATCTTGTAACATTCCGTAGATAAAACTTACAGTAATGTAGTATTTAATCTTGGGAGCAAAATTAGGCCTGTGCTGAACACTAAGAAGTTCCAGAAGTAATTTTGAGTTATCTTTCAAGCTGGCCAATTTAACACAGCTCATAATGGGAGGCCCCAAACTGCCATGTCCAAAGTCAGAATGCCTTGATACAGTTAGGGAGGCAATTAAGATTGCAGAATTCCTTTTTGCATATAAACTGCCTGGATAGCCACTGACCCATAGGCATGCCCCCAGCAGAACAGCAGACTGCTAAAGATAGCAATATCCCAATTTAAGACTAAAATAGGATTAGAATTTTTAGATTGCTTAATCTCTTCCTCAAAAAACTGCATTTCATGCCCTGTGTCTTTAAGCTAGATACAACATTCATTTGCTACATATAGCTGTTATTAATCATAATTTCTTATTATCAGTAAAGGAAGATATGAGAAAAATAGGGGTACTTTGCATGTTTTTAATGGATTGAATAGAACTTCCAAAGCTTCAGAGTTACAAAGTCTGCTCCTGCAATAGTTTATGCACACAGAGAGCTTGAAGCACACAAGTATTGCTGGTCTGTGACAGGCTGTAAGTTGCCATGCAGGTTTGGCAGGGGCAGGACTTCCAGGTACGTGCCGTGTAGGGCACAACCATCGGACAGACACTCAAATGCATTCAATAAGCCTGTATTTGCCAACTTGCAAACTCATTTTCACCATTAGATATTCACACCTCATGTGGTCTTGTTAGCACACACTGCAGGCTATCACCATTAGCTACTACTAAAATTAATATAGTAAGAAAAATATAGCCTTATATTAATAACTTCTACGGCTTTTGTGTAGCGAAGCTGACTGTTATTGACTGGTGCAAAAGACACACCCCACAACATTAGGCCAGTTAGGTATTTTTAACAAGTCTAAGGCTTTTGGATTTACCTTTCTGCTATATGGAGCACACATCCTAAGTTACAAAGATTAATCCAGCCCAGCCTCTGCCCCAAAGCCTATCCATCTTGCTGATCAATATGTTTATTTTACATTAGGACATGAAGCGCATTATTATGTAAGAAAGCACAGGAATCTATAGTCAGGGCACTGTGCGGTATAAAACCTCCCAGGCTGGCAGGGCCTTTGTGACCCACAGCTCAGCAGGACAGAACCACAGGGAGGGAACAGGGCAAACCAGAGCCCAAGGCCAAAGGTGCCTGCAGGGTCTGGAAGCAGGTCCAGGGCTGAGCTAAGTGAGCAGCCTGCAGCTCAGGAACCAGAGCAACAGCAGCCACAGCTGAGACACACCCAGAGACCACTCCCCTCCTTCCAAAGGGCCTCAGGGCTGAGCTTGTGTAGAGACCCCAGCCTGGGGAAAAGGAGGCCCCAGGGGGTTGATCAGGGCCATTAAGGATTTTTAGAGCCCTCGGGACTGTAACACCCATTACCCCTTTGTAAGACACAGAATTTTGTGTGTAATTGAGTTCAGTGAGAGCATGCCTGGTCACACAGTGCTCCTGTTATAACAATACCCATTATAACATTGTGCTAAGTGTTGGTGAGGACCTTTAGGACCAATATGTAAAGATCAGATACAAAGCCCCCTCTCTGACAAGAATTTGGCTACACAGAGTGGTTTCTTGTTTCACAATGTACCATGGGATCTGTAAAAAACAAAATCAATTAGCATTCTAGGATTCTAACTGATCCTAAGGGTACTTAATCTATAGTCCCTCTAAGGTGGGACTTTATTCTAAACGTTATTCCTCTGTTTTCTGATCAAGTGCTGTGATCTACTGGGAGGTATGCTTGGCTCAGGAAACCTAGAGGAAGGAAAACAGCTGCATATTTTGTCCTTGGGCCTGTTTGATGGAAGCCAGAGAAAGTCAAAGGTAGGGTGGGGCTTTATAGAAGGCCTGGACAGGGCAGCAGCAGATTTCCTTGGTTGGTTTTTTAAAGCAGGGTGGTAGGAACTTTACAGGTAGTGTTCAGGGCTCAGCAGAGGCTGAACTCCTGGCAACTCTGGAGAAACTGCTGCAGGGTTGTCCACTGGCTGGGGACACAAGTGTTCCCATGTGCCCCCAGCATGACAGTGCTGTTGGGATCCAGCAGCAATCTGCAGGGGAAAGACTAATCAGCAGGATGTTAGGGAAGTGAGACTGTGGCTTCTCTGGTAGCAGAGAGGGTCCTTCCTCCTGACACTGTCAGGAACAACTTGGAGGGTAACAGTACGGAACAGTTGTGTGCTGCTCTTCCCCATGGGATAAATAACTCTCATGAATGCATTTACAGGACTAGCACGGGACTGCAAACATTCATTTTCTCCAAGAAATCAGATTTCACAATGGAAGAGGTGCTTAAGTCCTGAGATTGTATATCCCTGTTTTCTATTGCTTTGTGAAAGAACCGGAAATTTTACTAGCAAAATGCTGCATCGACTTCAAATTTCTTGTCTCTGTCCAATTCAGCAGAAAGGCCTTCCACAGAAAATATTAATCTATATTGCTGTCATGTGAAATGGGGGCATGGCTGTAAACTGCATTCAGCAGGTGTGTTAGTTTATTGGTATCAAAAGCTGACGTGAAACTGAAATTGGTACATGAGGTAAATGTATGCCATTTTGGAGAATGGTCGTACAGAATTTGAAAAGTTTTCTTTCTTATTACGCTGTAGCAAAAAGCAAAAAGCTCAACTCTCAGATGCTGTCAACTCGAAGTCCTCTGACCCTTTTGCTCCTCCCCACCACCACTTGCAAGGTCTGCCAAGTTTCAAATGGGGCTTCAGAGAGAATAGGCTGCCTAAGCCTTTACTAAGGAGAGCATAAAGCAATATTATAAACAAAAAAATGTTGAGCAAATTATTTGCAGGAAAACTGAGCAAGTGGAGGTACTGTTCTCCAGCTTGGGCTTGGAAAATCCTGAATTTCTGAGCGAGTTTTCACCATTGTTGGAATCTGCTGGGGACAACTACCAGCAGCAGCAGAAGGACATGGGATCCAATCTCTGCAGCACAAACTAAGTTATTCCCTGAGATCACCCATTCCTGATTTACACAACAAGAGGTTCTAATGCTAAGGAAGAGGTGATTCAGATCTTGGTGGAGACTTCAGTGGACTCCGTAGGTTGGGTTTTGTCCCTACAGGGGACACGTGGGGAATGGGAGAGCAAGAAGGAAGCAGCAGCTCATCTGTGACATCAATGGGGTGGGCAGGAGAGATCTGCCTGCAGTGACAGTAGATAAATCTGTGGGACACAGTGAGAAGGAAAGACAGCGAAGAAGGTTTCCAGAAAGCCTGACTGAAAACAGTCATTAGATGTCAGAGATGCAGGACTATGTGGGTTTCCCAGGATGCTGTTGATGTCAGGGATGCAGGATGGATTGTCAGGCATGCAGGATGGATGGTCTGGGATGCAGGACTATGTGTTTCTCAGGATATTGGTTGATGTCAGGGATGCAGAATGTGTTTTCAGGGATGCTGGCTGATGTCAGGGATGCAGGATGAGTTGCCCAGTATGCAGGATGGATGGTCAGGGATGCTGGTTGATGTCAGGGATGCAGGATGGGTTTCCCGGGACGCTGGCTGATGTCAGGGATGCAGGATGGGTTGCCCAGTATGCAGGATGCACGGTCAGGGATGCTGGATGCACGGTCAGGGATGCAGGATGGGTTTCCCGGGATGCTGGCTGATGTCAGGATGCAGGATGGGTGCCCGGGATGACGGTGGGTGGCAGGTCCGCCCCGTGGGCGGGTTCGGGCGGCTCCCATCCCGCCGGTCCCGCCCCGCGGCCGCAGCAGCAGGAAGCGGCGGAGCGCGGCCGGGCAGCGCCGGTGGCAGCGATCGCGGGGTCTCGGGGGGCTCGGCGGCGACGCCCAGGAAACTCGCCGAGGGGGAATCGGCCGGGGCGGCGGGACCAGCAGGGCTCCTGGCCATTCCCGAGTCGGGAGCGCCGGGTGCCGCCTCCGCGGCGGCCTGACATGAGCTCATCGGCGGCGGCGGCAGCATGGCCTGTGCCCGGAGGGACGGGGAGGCGGACGGCGAGCCCGACCGCTCCCTGCGGCACATGCTGCGGGCGATAGCGGAGGAGCGGAGCCGCGCCGGGCTGCGGCACGACATCAGCGGCCTCGGTGAGTCGGGCGGGGCGGGCGGGAGCGGCCCGAGCCCCGGGAGAGGCAGCCCGGCCCGCGGAGCCCGGCGGCTGTCAGCACCTGTTGTGTGTCCCACACGGACAGGCCCTCCTGCCGTGCCGAGCCCCTCAGCGCCGGGCTCAGCCCTGCTCCATTGTCTGAAATGCCCTTGGAGAAAGATGGTCTGAAGGCACCGCGCACATCAGCCCGTAGTGTATTTTTTAAGTGCAAACGACGTATCGTGTGTTTTGGGATGCAAACGGAACCGATTTTCGGTGCCTCTTGCCGATGCTCGCTCTTGTGCGGCTCTCAGACGCTCTCTAGAGATTCTGAGCCTGGCACCTCCCTTCTCTGGCTAAATGACTTCACGCCGCTTGCCATGGTCTAGTAAGCACAGAATGTTGTGGCTGCAGCAGGTCGGTTAAGTTTTTTAAGCCACGGAGGTTTTCTTTAGCTTTCTGCCTTGTTTATTTTCATCTCGGTTGATGCAGGTTTCACATGGCACATCTTTATTTAGCTTTTGGCAAAGCTTATGCACTGTAAAACAAAAGTTTCAGGTTGAAATTCAGTCGACTTTAGCCAACAGAATAGTATGGCAGCTCCTTAACCAAAATCATTCACATCAAGAAACTCTTCTGCCCAGACTAATGAATAGAAATTACTCATTTTTATATGCAGCGGTAGGAGATCATGGAAATTGTTCTTCACATCCAAAATTCCTGTCTACCTTATTCAAAGCTTCCAGGACTGGACCTGTGTTCTAAATGGATGAATATCCAGAAGTCCTTGCAGGGGCAGAGCTTGAAAGGGAGAACAGTGATGTGCAACACTCGTTCCTTCCATGGGGCCTTTATTAATGACTTCTCCCTGCTCAGCTCCTTTATAAGGCCCCAAAAGTCTCCTCCATTTTTGAGTCTTTGTTAAAAGCGCAGAATAAGGTCTTATTCAGGTTTCACAGTCTGTGAGGTGTGGATTGACGTGGGGAATCCCTGGTTCTCTGTCTTTATGCTAGTTAGTCTGCCAGTGGTTGCTGTGGTCTCCTTGGGAAGGAATGGGCTCTCTGTTCTTTCCTTTTGCTTTACCACAGAATGAAATCTTGTGTGAACAAGCAGAAATGATTCTTAGTTCTTTATGCTTTTTTCTAATGGAATTGGCTCTCTGGGCTTTAATGTAGTGTTGAAATGTTACAGGTTCTAATAAAGTAAGTAAAATGCTGTGGCAAAGGAATTGTAAACAAAACAGGGAAAAGCTTGCAAGATCTAAATGCCTGTGAGATTCCATTCATTGGAAAGCTTCTGTCGGGTCATGTTTGGCCATATCATGTTTGAATGTGAAATAAAGAGTCCCAGGAAGAGAAATATAACCATCACTTTCTTTTGCTGAAACTGGAAAAGGGAAGAACTGTGGTAGCTGATAAGACCGTGCCAATACTCCCTCTCTGCTTGTGTTTGAACACACATGCTCAGTAGCCCATCATGAGAAGTCCTGCTGAGTAGCTTTGGGATAGTCACACGAGGAAGAGGACATTGTATGTCTCTTCTACCAGGTAAAGACTTGAAAGCCTCGGGAGATCTGCTTAGCTAGTGGCACTGTGGGGCTGCTGCTGGCTGTGGACAATTGCCCATGTATGTCCGCCCCTGTGTGGAGATGTGCATTTTGCAGTGTGCTGCGTGTTCCCTGATCCATAACGTTGTCATTCCCAGTTAACGTTGTCATTTCCCCTGTGCTGTGATTTATTACCAGGTTAGTAAATTGTTTAAATACCTGCCTTAGGAAAAACACTGAGCTTTTGGAGTGGTGCTCAGTAGAAACTGTAGATTAACCTGAGGTGTCACTCTGTGGCTCAAACTCATGCATGTCTGCTCTGTACTAGTGAGTGCTGTTGCAAGACATGCAACACAGCTGGAATAGCCTGAGCTGTTCTGGAGTGTGCTGGCTTCTGGCAGCACATCAGATACGAAGGTTTTTCCTCAAGTTCAGAACTCATTAAAATAGTCACAGTAGTACTCTGGTTTCAGGTGGTTAACACAGAGGTTTTGTCTGCCTTTTGTGCCTGGGTGACATTTCACCTGAGGGGCTGCAGGACCTGCACAGCCACGGATGGTTTTAGTTTTATGGTGGTGCTTTTTGTCGTGACCATATCCTTTTGAGCTGTTTCAGCAGGTGAAACCTGTTGTTCTTTAGTTCCCTTCAAATCAGTTGGCAAAGACTCCAACCGTGTTTTTTCTCTGAGTGCTGCTAACTCCTCGACAATAAAATGGGGCTCACTGGGTCATAGCTTGGCCATTCTCTCTCCTTTCATGTATTTCCTAGGAGTGAGCCCAACTAAGGAGGAAGCTGCTGTTTTTGCTGACACTGAGGTTTGGTGAGAGGAATTGCTTTGTTTCAAGAATATCACACAAGCATTTGGACAGGCTTTGTCCAAAAATGTAAATCCCCTTGTGTGGTGGGATTTAGTGTAATATCCTGTTTGTGTAATGTACAAAATGTAGCACTTCAAAATAATGACTCATGTGTGACTCCTTACCAAGCTGCAAAGGGTGATGTCTCTCCAAGAATTCTTGGCTGGATGTTTGTGTCAACCAGTTGGACAGTACTGCTCTGGTCTTGTGCACTAAGCTCCCTCTGAAGTGCTGTTGGTTGCAACATTTCTCTGGCAAAATATTTCTGCTCCTGAGGGAGTGAGAGACGTGCTGTGTGTCTCCTCAGCCAGGCTGCGTGTAAGACTCTGAAGTTAGCTTTTGGGCAAAGCCCTGAACTGGGTTGTTTTAGTTTTGGTGGTTCCTGATAGTACTGTGTAACATTTTCAGATGCTTAGCTTCCTTGTCTTTCTGTCTTCAGTGACAATTTGCCCTGCCTTAGAGTAGCAGAGTGGGTTTGGATGGAGGTGTGATTTTATTTGTATTGGAGTGTAGAATGAGTAAGAAAAAACAGATAGGTAGATCCAAACAATCTCTTGAACTGTGGCTGGTCATTAGTGGAGACACATAGTGAATGAAAAATTGAGAGGTTGTAGGGATCCTGAAAAGAAGGTGACTGCCCTGTCAGTGTAGCACACGGGGCTTTAGCAAGGAGCTGCAAACTGAGGTGTGTAATGAGAACCTGTCCCAGGTGCCAGCAGAGAAGAGACCCAATAGTCTTACCTGTCATGAAGAGTTTCCTGTGCTTGCTTTCCTGGTGGTAGTGGGGTTGTCCTGGGACTTGAAGGCTCTTGAGGAGAGGAGGGCGTGCTTGCTGTGGGGGCAGCGAAGCAGGAATGTTCATCCTCAAAGCCACAGGGTTGCCTGGACTTGTTTGTGCAGCTATGCATGAACCTCGAGGCTCATCATGTGAGAAAAGACTGTGCTGTGATTCATGGGCCACATTGCCATGATGAGTAAGTCCTGGAAAGAATTCTTTAGCCTTCCTGACGGAAGGCAAGGTGAGGTGCCACACAGTAAATCCTGGTCCCTGTGATAGAAACATCATGTGGGTAGAGGGATGAAGAACAGGAGAAGAAATTTTTGGAAAACAAAAGAGGTTAAAATGAAGAATTAAAATGAGACTGAATTAATACTTTGGATTTGAAAGTACTAGATTCAGGCCTTAACTTTTTCACAGTGTAGTAACTTTTAATTAAATTACAATGTTCAAGAAGGATACATTTGCTTCTATAACTCGGAAGAAAGTGTATCCACAGAGTAGGTGGAAGTGTCTGCAGAGAATTTACTGCAGCACAGAACTGGTTTGACAGGAGTCACTTTCCTGCAGACACAAAACATTTGCGATTCTTCTTGGGGTTAGTTCAGGGAATTGTGCAGTCAAAGGTGAGAAACTACAAAAGCTGCGAACCTTTTTTTTTTCTTTTGATTTGTCAGTAACAAGAAGGTATGAAAATCACATCTGTCGTAAAAAATACTTGAGGGACGTATACAACCAAATTCACCAACTATGGGTAATGTGGCCTGTAATGAGTTTAATTTAGAAGAATTTGATTTCAGTTTAAAATATTTTTTTTACTTTTACCTTAATATTTGCACTATTTCTTTTGCTGTATTTATATTTTGCAGGTAATGAATGTTAAATGTTCACTAAAATGTATAATCAAATACTGAAGAGAAAAAGATATACTAATGTAAGAAACTTATAAATAGTAAAATAAAAAAGTATTTTTAAAGTAGCTTCCTAATTAGTCAAAAACAAACAAAAATACCCCCCACAACATTCCAACCAGGAAGAATCTGTATTTCTTTTCAGGAAAAGTTCTGGAAAGTGCAAATGCAAAGCAACATCAGAACAGAGTATTTAAATCAGAGTTAAAAATAGATACTTTGAAGTCAAAGTGATTTAACCGGTTCACCCTGGGTATTGACCCTCAGATTTGTAGTTGGAGAAAGATGAGCAAATAACAAAGAAATGCCAGTGGGAAAGTGGGTATCGTGATTTTTTTTCTTTTTCTCTTTTTAATAAGTAGATGGGGAAGATGATTTTAAAGGAGTGAAGTTTGTTTGTTTGTTTGTTTTAAATTGCCTGGCATGGAAAAAATTTCTGGAAGAAATTTCTGCAGTCAAAAAATGCATGTGGACATTTGATGTGCAGCTGAGTGCTTGGATGGGGTGGTGTAGGAGAAACCCCAGGTGGAGCAAATTCTTAGAACCAGTGGCTTTGGCCAGGGGATGGGAATGTGTTTCTGCTTGCCCTAGGGCTTTGTGTCCTGGGATCACATCCTGTCACTGCTACAGTCAAGCGTAGGAGTGTCCCTGTAGGATCAGGCTGTGCAGAGCTGTTGCATCTACTTATCCTTGTCAACTGGCTCAAGTAGGATCAGGTAGCAGCTCACTGATGTTTTAAATATTACCAGGAAGTGAGCGATAAGGTAGAAGGAGAAAGTCTGTACAAAATCAATTCACAGTGTCAGGAACCCATGGAATATTGAAGCTGCTTTCTACAGACAGTAGAAAGTATTTCAAAAGTATGTGAAACAAGCTGTTTTTATCTGTCTGCAGTCCCTTGGGTTAAACAGGGTAAATGGCAGGGAATGAAGGTTGCTCTTTTTTGGGAGGTGTGTGGTTGTAAAGAATGTATTGATTACTTTTCTCTGTGCAGGAAATAAAATGCAGGGTACAAGATACAGGAACAGCAGATAGAGCATCATGCTGCTGCTGTGGAGGAGTTGTGGTCACCTGGGCACACTGCAGCAGCAGTTCTGTTGGGTGAAGTTAATCAGGTGCACCAACAATCCTAGGTAATTTTTTCCCCCTGAATTGTTACTGTTTAAGGCATGAATTATGTGTGTGAAAATATGTACTGTTTTGTGCAATTTCAAGGCCTTAAAACTGGAGTTCTTGTCATTTTGGTTTGCCTGGTCTCTAGTACAGACAGTGTACTAGCACTGCGCAGAAATTGAACTCTGAAAACAGTAATATTCTCTATCTTCCTACTGTGGAGGTTCCCTAGGCATATTTCCTTAGGGACCACAAGTTAAATCCCTTTAGGTGAACGTAGTATTTTGCTGGCATGTAATGTGTTGTGATATGAAGAGCAGTTTGTTTTGGAATCAGATCTGTCCTGCAACAGCAGTGAAGAAACAGCTACTAGTGCTGGTATAGGGGCTGCATTTGGTGTTTCAGAATATTTTTTGCATAATTTTCTTTCTTATGTCAGAAAGGAAAGCAGGCAATCATCAGTCCTTCACATTTTAAGCATTCTGGGTTGTTTCTAGGTACAGCAGTGTGCTGGATGTGCAGAAGTGCATTTCAGGTGACCTAATCTGTTGAACTCTGTTGGGTTTCTTTCTGGAAAATGACATCATTGGGCTTTCTGTCCCTCTTCTTCAGGAAAGATGTGCTCAGTGAATCAGGCTGACTGCCCTTGGTTTTGCTGTTTGTGTTTGGGTGATAAAAATCTTCATGGTTCAATAGTGACCTAGCTCTTCATAAGCTCCCATGCAAAGGCCCCATGTCAGTAATTGTCCTGGCTTCATGCCCAGAATGATTTCAAGTATCAGGAATATTGTGCTAGGAGTTCCCCCCACTTTTTCAATTTGTTGGTTCTGCATCATGTAGGGTCTTCTGTAGGAACATCGGTGAATGCTTGGGTGAGGTTTCCTTTGAGCACATGGAGGTGGAAGTTAGATTACTTCTGATTATCTACGTCTGGAAGTAATGTAGGTAGTTTTAGCTCCAAGCTCTGTTTGCATGTCTAACTGCGAAGCGTGGATAAAAGGCAGAAGTGTATTGGGAATTCTTGGTCCTGTCTTGCAAGGTTTTATGTTATCAACAGGAGCTTGAGAAGTAGATTAAAATGCCAATAAAGCTTGAGCTGTCTTTGCACTATGAAGAACTTGATTTAATTGCCTGGAGATGCCGAAACATCATCAAGATGAGGGAAGTGTTTTGAAGTGAGTTTATAACATTCTGCTAAGAGCTGCAAAGGATTTCACTGGAAATCTTTTCCTCTGCTTCATTGGAGAGCAGATACAGGAGATCTTGAATGTCTAACAGTGTTTTATTTCCAATATGGGATATGTTTACTTACCTACCTTAAAGGACCCTGGGAGGTGGGTTTTGAATTTCCATAAAACCCAGTGCTCCATAATAATACACAGGGTGTTCAGTGTGATTGAAATAATCAGTCTTGAGGAGATGAGTTTATTGTCTCATGAGGCTCACTCCTGCTTAGCAATTGCCTGATCTCATCCTTCCAGAAGGAATGCAGCAAGCTCATGGCGGTACAACTTGGAGATAAAGCTCTGTATAATAATGATGATCCAGCTTTTTATATACTTTGTAGGAATGTTGAAGTACCTTTTTCTTGTTTGTTTGTTTGTTTTTAATGAGTAGTTTAATTCTGCCTAAATAGTGAAGGTCTGAACAGATGACCCATGTTTTTCATAACAAGGGTGACTAAACACTACTCAAAGCATCATTTGAATTGTTAGTAGCCCATGTTTTATATGATTAAAGGGGAACTGATTTCATCATCTTCAATCTTTAAAATTAAAAGCATAGATTATGTTATGCTGAATTCTTTGCTCTGACTCTTCAGATTCAGTCTTGATTGCTCTTCATAAGTGGTTTTTTTTCCCTTTCAGTTAATAAAGGAACAAAGATTTAAAGGTTTGCATTAGGTGCTTTAAAAATGTTACAGGACCAAAATAATTCTTATGAGATTTTTCAGTTTCTTCTGTTCAACAGCTGTCAGACTAACTCATTTGGTGATAGATATCTAAATAGTCACATGTGTGTACATTTAATACAATGCCTTAAACCTGTGGCACAGCAGAAGCATTTTTTAATGGAAGAATGATACCTTTTGCATTTGTTCCACACTTGAGTGCCTCTAGTTGCTCCTAGAAGTCAGCTGCGAAAATGTGATTGTGAGTCTCAAATGGAAAAGTGGAAAGGCAAGCAAAGTGTAAGATCCCAAGTAGGCTGTTTGCCACTTTTACAACTTTGCTGTCATGAGTTAATTTCTAAAGTAACATTTCTCCAAAATAAAGAGATTAAAAACTTGGACTTGCTGTGTTGAAGCTCACTTTAATATGTTGCTCTGAGGCTGCTGTAGTTGGTGCCAGCAGTGTCAGAGTTGTACTGGGAGCAGGCTGGTGTCTCATTCCTGGAAGCTCTGCTGTCTTCTGTTCCTTCCTGTGACATGGCCAGGAGCACCACCTGGCCTGTAAATAACATAAATTCTTCTTTACTAACAAAAAAACATAAGCACAGAGTTGTCTGTGGTTTTTTTGTGTCACAACTTGTATTCCAAGTATTTTTCCAATTTAAATTATTTTCTACAACTGACAGAGATGAAGAAAACTCCAGATTTCACTTTTTCACCCTATGTTTGTCTGAATGGGGCAAAAGGGGAAAATCAAGCGTAGACATGTCCTTCCTCTGTCTACTCTTCTGGTAAGAAACTTTGAACGGAATCAGAAATGTTTCTTCAGGAAAATGCTGTGAAGAATGCAGCACGTAAAGATGTAATACTTACCTTGTACTTGCTTGTCAGTGTCTCTGAAACCTGAGGTTGAGGGCATTTCTTAAAATTTACAGAAAACAAAAGGAAAGGGAGAAGTTGGAGTTACTGTGGCTGTATCTAAAGCCTTGGTGTGTCTCTTCAAATGGAGGATCTATGCTTCAGTGCTTTAATGATTGAATAGAAGAATATTAAGATTTATATTCTTCTAAACTGTAGTTGCAACATGAAGGCAGTAAGCTGTGTAATCAAAATCCCAGGGGGGGATGTTTGTAAGCCCAATGGTGGGGAAAAGCAGTAAAAGACATTGCCTTGTGGTGCTTGTGCTGAGAAATTTTCTAAGGAAGATCTTTCTTTTCCATCTCACATGCTCCTGCTTGAGACCTTGTAACTGTCATGAGACAGAAGAAGTGATTTCTCAGTTGATAAAGGTTGTGACTTGCTCTGGTTGTTTGTTAACCCTTTTTTGTAACTCTTTCTAGCCTGGGCAGAGTGCCTGTTGAGGGTGATGTGGTGGGTGGGAGAGACCCAGGGAGGGAAGGAGGGTGAAAGAAGCAGAGCTGAAGTGCCAAACAATAGTCATGTTGCAGGTTGGAGGCAAAAAGCTTGGAAGTCTCTTAACCCTTTAGCCCAACATTCTGTTCCCTGGGCCAGATTGGTAGGGATTTGTAGTTGTGCAAGTCTCCCCCTTGGAGGATAAAGTGGAGCAATGATGCTGGTTACCCATGGAAAGGATAGCATGTTTTCAGTAGCTAAAATGGTAATGGCAGACTACACCTCTGTTTATGAAATAGAACAGCAGCTTCACAGTCGATGCTCTCTCTTAAGGAGTAGGGTGCTGGGTTTAAGGCAGTTTTTTTGGCTTCTCTCTGACTAAAGGTAGTATGTCATGTCTCTAACTAAAATTCCCTTCTCTTCTCTTCTCTTCTCTTCTCTTCTCTTCTCTTCTCTTCTCTTCTCTTCTCTTCTCTTCTCTTCTCTTCTCTTCTCTTCTCTTCTCTTCTCTCCTCTCCTCTCCTCTCCTCTCCTCTCCTCTCCTCTCCTCTCCTCTCCTCTCCTCTCTCTTTTCTTCCTCTTTCCTTTAATCAATAATCACCATTTCCACAGAGAGAGAGTTTTTTTCTTGTTTCCAGTTGTTTGGTTGTGGACTAAATTAAATTCTTGTGTTTTACTTGGGGCTGTCAAGAAACAATCCCTTTCCTCACATGTACGAGGTGCCTGCAGAACAAAAACCTAGGGTGCTGTCAAGGGGATTGATGGTCTCCAAACCAGCACTGCTTGCAGGACAGCCTGGGAGTGCTTCCTTGACCCTCTGATGGTTTCACAGCGAAGTGATCAGCTGTAGAAGAAACATTTTTCTTCCACTCATGACTGTGATTTGTTTTAAGAAAGTGCCTGTGTTTGCCATAAGAGATTTCACTGGGATGTAGGTGAGGGGGCAGGCAGTTCACATCTATTTCTAGCTAAACAGCTATATTTGTTGTCTTAGAAACCTTCATTAACAGTAATGTCAACGCTAAAGGGAGTGCTGCCTAATTAGCTGAAATATTTAGGTGCTGGCAATTTGTTGGACAACCCAACCCTGAACAACCCAAAGTGGGATTTTTAGAAGGCTTTTTTTTTAAGAAATACATCCTTCTTTAGACTGGTTGTCTTATGTGCATATGTCAAGTTGGACACCCAGCTGAGAGATGACGGTGTCAAACAAGTTTTTTTAAAAATCTTGGCTGCAATGTAGGTGAAAGTGTTGGTTGTCAACTTCTAAAAGCGAGTGGGTTTGTGGTGTAGAAGGTAAGTGAGAATTATGGCTTCCAGCGTGAAGTTGCCAAGTGCTCACTCAGAAAGATGCTGCCGATGTTTCTATCCAGAAAAGAAACTGAATTTGGAGAATACCAGCCTGTGATAGTATGTGTAGGAAATAGCTCTGCTTCTCTGCAAACTGCTGTTGTAATAACTACTCCTTCCTTCTGCCTTGACAGCATGTTGCTAACTAGCAGCCTGAGCAAAGATAATGTGCTGGGGGAGGTACTTATATGACATTATCAGTAAAAACCACACTCTTGGTAGTTTTGTAAGGCTGGAATACTTCTAAAATACAACTTGCTGGTTTTACCTGGTCTACCACAGTAGTCTCTCAGATGGGGCTTTGATAGCGGTATTTATTAGGTGTGAAAATAGAGACCTTGGATGTCATAAATTTACAGAAGTAGCAGTCTTTGATTGGAGGGATTGCTTTGGCAGAGAACAAAAATGGCATGTATTTTAGCAGAGAAAACCCACATTTGTACTGTTATAGACAAGTTTCTGCACTCCAACAATGCCAGCATGCTTTGTAAGCTCCTGAGTGACCTTTCCAGGTTGGACTTAGGTCTTGGAATGTTTGGGGCTGTTGCTGGGTAATCCTTTAAGTAGCAGTAGGAAATGTGTAACCATTTGCCCCTCTTTCACTGGGTTTAAAGTGTGAATCCAGTGATGTCAAGGTTGCCTCCGTTGAAGGAGAATGTTTACGCCTGCACTAAATCCCCAGTTAGACCAGCTCTGAAACACAGCAGCTTTTCTGCAGTAGCTTTTTATGAAAGGCGTAACAAGGTGATTCCTCTGGTGCTTCCCTAATGAGTAAATTAAATCTGTGGAAATGATGCTGCAGTACCTTGTGGAATGGCACATGGTTTAAGAGGGGTTTGGGTGCAGCTTCTGGGGAGCTGAACTACCACATGCTTTGAGAGGCTGAAGTACAGCAAGGAAGCTGACAAACTGTTGGATGAAAATGGATTTATTACTTCTGTGCACTGCTGTTCAGTAGCAGGTAACTGTATCCTTTTTATTGTGTTGACTCTCACTAGGATTAGATATTAAAAATAAGCTTCCACGTGCCTCTAAACTGCTGTCTCTATTTGGTGTTTCATACTGATCTGTAAAATTTGATGTTTTCTCTCTAAATTAGTCTTCTAAGGTTACTCTTGTTGGAAAATATTTCTCATTTTATTATGGTTCCATTTGAATTCCACTTTTTCAAAGTGGAAATCTGTAGATGGTGCACAGTAGTTTATGCTTTTAAATTATGTGGGCTTTGACTCAGTGTTAAGTATTAACTAAAATTATGGTTTCCACAACATACGATGTAATAGTGAAGAAAGTTCTGCAGGAAGATATGTGAACTCTAGGAATACATTTTACAATTTTATTTTCTAGAGGAGATTGTGTTTGTCTTCTCATCAGTGATGCTATGCCGCAATTTTCTGCTGTGGAAGAAGTGCAGGTAAAAATGGAAATGGAGAACTGAAACAAATGGGGATGAAAGAAAGTAATCTCTCTCCCACCTTCCACTTCTGAGTAATACAGAAACCATCCCAATGAAAATAAAGGAGAAAACTACAGTGCCCAGAGTCCAAGCACTGCCACTTCTTGATACTTGTGCAAGTGAGCGCTTCTTTTCCATCAATATTCTTACTACCAGCATGAAATTAAGTAACAAAGAAGTCATATTGTTTTTTTCCAGGATGTGAGGAATCAAAGGGTCCAAATTTGAGGAAGCTCTGAAACCCCAACCAAACTTTGTGGCCAGTGTTCAACCTCAGGCATGTTCAGTTATACCTTTCTCTGTCGCTTGTAGTGGACTTTCAGAATACTGCACAAAAACTTGAATGTCCCTTGCATTTGGCAGCCAGCATCAGGTGCATTCCACTACTGTAATATCTGACACTGCATGGCTGCTGTGTAAACCTCAGCATGAGTTGCAGGATCAGCTGAGTTGCTCTTTTCACATTTCTTCAACTTAAATAATATACGTACTTGTGCTGGACCTCTGCAAGGTCATTCTGTGCTCTTTTCCAGGAGAGAAGACAAAGGGAAAATGAATGTGATAAAGGTAATCAAAGTGGCAGATGATGTGTGAGGTTCAGAAAGTGGAAATAAAAGTGTTCCAGAAGCTGAAGTTTTCTGAAGTGACCACAAGTACTTTAGAAAGCAGTTGAGGATGTAGATAAGACATGTTATTGCTATCTAGAATGGTGAGATGAATACTGGGCAGAAAAACTTAGTTTTGTAAGAAAATAGGAAGAGAAAAACCCCAAAACCAAGGTACAACCCCAGAGCTGCAAGAGGATGCTTGTTAACTCTGGTAGTTGAACTGTGGTTCTTCTCTCATAAGGTAACAGCTCTTCGTGGGAGTTGTTCTACTGGCCTTTAGCTGTTTTCTATATAAGGAGGTGCTCAATTCGCCCTAGAAAAAGCAATTTGGTCCTTAACAGAACCTCTTTGTGTTGTGTATTTTCTCCTTTCATTGTGCATTGCAGATATGCCTGAAGCAACACTCAGGTTTAGTTCTGTAAATCCCTTCTCTCTTGAGTGAAATTCAGTAAAACAGAAAATAGCAGAAAAGAACTGTTTGGATTCAGAAACAGCTGTACAAGATCTTAGGAGCAAGGGAGGCAACTGAGAAACATGTTGTGTTGTTTGATCCTCAGTTGCAAGGGTGTTTCTCAGGTGGATGGAGTTATTTCCATTGCTGATGCAGTGGGGTTTTATAAATTTAATCTTGGAAAATTAAGGCATACTAAATATTGAACTTTCTTGTGTAAGTTATTGTTGGTAACGATGCAATCAAAGTGAAGAGCTCTGGGATGGATTTTCTTAGTGCAAAGATGTGCAGTTTCACACCTGGCTGTGTTTGAATTGTTGCCTGTAGAAACTCTAATGTACCCTCTTCTAGGGCTGGTAATGTGTCGACTTGTGGACAAACACATTTGAAATCTGGATGATTGTTCTGCCTTTGCATAAGGGTTCTTCCTTTTAGTTGTGCTAGAGCTCTGCAATGAGACGTGAAGAGCACGGGAAAAGAATAAGTAGTTTTGTGGAAAGGCATCTTTGTGCCCCAAAACTTGTTGTGTTCAAAGCTCTGCCACTGGGTTTAGCTGATTAGCAAACATCATCTTCACCGAGCAAGTTGGTATTACCTAGTTTGAGAGCTGTAATTGTTCCTCTGTTCTGTGCAGTCAAAAGGGGACGTCAGGTATTAGAAGCTGTGAGAGAAGGGATTGAAATCAGTGTTTGGCCACAAAAAGTTTCCATGGCATGTGCTCATCTTTAATATTGCAGGCTTGAAAAGGTTTGGAGAAGGGCAGTAGAGGTGCTGTGGGAATGACTTTTGTACAGGGGATACTTATCTGGCAGGGTAGGACTTGTCAGCCTGGAAAAGGGATGCTTCAGGTCCTGTGTGCCGCAAGATACTTGAGAAGTAGGTGGTGTGAATACAGTGTGTAGGTAGTAGTTGCTCACTGTGCTTTTCTGTGAATAAAACCATTGCTTAAAGTTGGAAATTGGTAGGGAAAAAAAAACCAAGCCCCTAAAAAAACTCCCAAACTAAACCACCTCATGTATGGTAAAAGCTTTGGGCTTCATGGTTACAAACAGTTGTAGGTTGTGAAAGTCTACATGTGTCCAAGGAGATGATGAAGAGGTGTCTGGAATGGACATCCAGCAGGAGCTGCCACATTCACTGGTTTCTGGCACAGAAACACTGGGGGCTGTCAGGGTACTGAGGAGAAAGGGAATTCACTCCTGCATTATCCCCTCATCCTCCCTGTCCATCTCCAGGGCCAGTTGTTCAAGGCACAATACTGGGATAAACAACCTTTGGGCTTGGCTCGCTGTTCTTACAAGATGCTTTTGTATGTCTTGGAATTAAAAGGAAAGTGTTCTTCAAGGGATTTCCTCATCAAGAATGCCCTGTAGTAGTGTTTCACTATGAGGTGTAATACAGAAAGAATTTGAAATATTTCTTCTTTAATTTCATACTGTGCAGTTTTTGATTATCTGAATTTATCTACTTTATGGTATTTCTATGCTGATCTTTTAGTAGCTCTGTGGAGTTACTGGATATATAACTTTGATCATTAAACCCGAGACATTGTGCTGCAGAATAATATCCCAGTGTTAATCCCAAGCAGCTCCTAAGAGACAAGAAAAATAAGCTCTTTGTGTTGCTGTTGAATTAACCAAGGCAGATCAAGGTGCTGGCAGGGAGATGGTTTAGGAGGAGGTTAAACTGCAGTTTTGTGGTGCCCTGTCAGGACACTCCAAGTGGTACTTGCAGACACTTGATGATGCTTACATTGATAATTGGTGTCTGAATAGGTTCTTGGTGTCTTTCCTGTGTTTCCATGGATGCTCTTAGGCTCATCTATACTTATGCTACTTTAGAGTCCAAAGTCTGCACTTCTGAGAGCATTTTTGACAGTGAATAGCCTAAAGCACTTTTCTCATAAAGTACAAATATTTGGAAGGTTTTTATTTATTAAACTGACCTCTCTCTGTTACGGGATGACAATATTGCCTCATCCTGACAGATGGAATAGTCAGACAGGGCTGCTAAGTGACTTACTCAGACCAAAAGAGTTGGTGATGGGGGCAGACAACCCTCTTCTGGTGTTTTTTTGGCTTGAGTTTTCATGCCTTCTCTACAATCTGGATCATTTGGGAGTGCTTCTTTTTGAATTCATTGTCTAAATATGTGAAAGAGCTCCTGCAAAATGGGCAGGTGTTATGGTTAGAGCGATCTGACTCTGCTCTCACTGCTTTTTCTCCTCCTTGTTAGACAGACTCTCTTTCTCTGATGATTTAGGTGTGCAGAAGTGTTGTGCCTCCTCCCCCCACCACCCACACAACTCCTCTTTGCTGCTGAGGAGGTAATTAAACTTTTGGGACCTAAAATGAATGTTGAAAAGGACCCTTCAGGTGCTGAGTTGTTAAGCCCCACTCTCTCTGCTTTGCCCTCTGCTTTGTGTTCTACTGCTGGGGAGATTTGCAAGGCCAGAACCTGTTTTGGCTGCTTTTTTCTTCCTTTAGGCCTTTCCTAGGTGAGCTAGAGCCATCTCTTACACCTTTTTTTATCCCAAAGTACTGTATTTTCATTTTGAAAACCAGCTGAGACCTTTGTTTTCCTAAACCTTTCCTGCAAATTGTAGAATTGGTAGTTGTGTCTGAGGATTCTCTTCACCCTTGGTGCCAAATTGATTTTTGCCTTTTTTGCTTTTATGTATTCCCTGTATTTTTACATATATATTTGCAGGTCTGTAGCCTGTTATTGTATTTGTAGCTAGCATTTTACCTACTCTGTTAGACAGAGAGACAAACAAATTCCCCAGTGGCTCCAAGCGTTGGGGTCCAAGGTTAGATTCTCAGGGAAGCCAAGGTTGAAACCAGCTCTTTGACACACATTTTCAGAATCAAAGTTTATCTAAGGAGGAGTGAAATTCAGAAAAGGGTAGAACCAGGGGGGAATTATCTCATCACTTATGTCTCTAACTGGGGGGAAGGAATGCCAGAGGGACAGCACTGCTCAGCAGTAACCAAAACACTGCTCTGTTATCAACACTGTTCCAGCTAAATGCAAAGCACAGCACTGGGAGGGCTATGAACTCGACCTCAGTCAGAGCCACTACAGACATTTATGATAATTTGCTAAATGTATAAATATTCGATGTGCTTTATTTTAGCTGTGCATCTTCAGGTGCTTTCCTTCTAGTAAGCTGTGCACCTAAGGATCCTTATAAAGGTAACCCCTGTTCATTACCTGCGTCTGGCTCATGAGTTTAGGACCAGCAAAAAGGCATCACTCTGAGCCCTCCTCTCCCTATTCCAAAAGTCTATGAGTACCACTGGGGCCAAATTAAGTCCTTAAATGCATGAGCCTACTGGCGGCAATTCAGCCCCTGTACATTGAACAGCACGTTTTGAGGCATCCCCTGGGGTTCAGGGTGTTACCAAGGAGCGGTTCTGGGCAGCATGTTGGGCCCTGGCTGGGGGCAGTAGGAGTGGAGAACTGGCTGCTGCAGGAGGAATGGAATCAGGGAACAGCAAAGAGCAGCACCCAGGGGCTGTTCCGGTGAGCTTGGGTGGTTCCTGTGGCTCTTTGGGAGTTTTTCCCAGAGCACTGGGATGTTTCCCACACTGGGGCCTCTTCCAGGTGCTGGGAGGAGCCAGTGGCAGAGCCAGAAAAGCTGTCAGTGGCATCATATGGCACTGTGTCATTCCTGTCTGGTGGGGCAGAGCACTGGCCCATCTGTGGTGGCAGGTGGGGGTCTGGATCTGGAAGGAGGTGCTCAGTTCCTGTCCAGAGGAGCTTTGGGAGGCTGGAGGGATCTGGCAGGGCTTCTTATTTCAGGGAGAAGGAGATGGGGGAGGTGGAGGTAGTGTGCATGTTGAAAATCTCTTGAAGGCTGAAGAAAAGACATTGATACCCGTTTTTGGTGAGGAGGTTTCTTCTTTTTCAGTCAGGTTGGGTTTTTTTCTGCTGCTGAGTGGAGCAGCATCAGAAACCATTTGAGTTCTTCATTGTCTGCTTCTCTCTTCTTTCTGCTCACCTTCATGGGCTTCTTCAGTTTCTAAAGCTGGAGAAGAAAGAGGGAAGCAGCTTATTTTCCCTGACTCAAGTGGAAGAAGGGAGGCTGAGTGCTTCCTCAGTTTAAGAGGAGAACTTCTTCCATTCTAGTTAAATCCAGACCATTTGATTATCACAGTCACAAAGGTATCCAGTCACAAAGTTGGTGAGATGGCACAGGCACCATGAGACAGCTTCCTGAATTTGTCTCAGGAAGCTCGCTGGGTAGCCCGATGTGCAGGTATGGATTTCCTTGAAATCAATCCTTGCCTGCCTGCAGCCAGGTTCCACACCCTTTTATGGATATCTTGGCTCATCTCCAGCTGTTTTTTGGATAAACGTAAAAGGTGGAGATCTCAAGTTTTTCTGACTGGGATAATACTGAGTTTTCTTCGTCTTACATTAATAGATGTGTGCACACCACACTTCATGGGTTAACTCTGCTTTAGGGTAAAGGAGAAGGGTTGTGTCTGTGGCATCTGTCTTGCCCCTGTCTCTGCTATTACCATGATGCCTTCCTTTTCTAGCCAAAGTTCTACCAGTAGAACTTATTCCCTTTGTGTCACCTGCTTACTAATACACATTGACAGTGAACTTCTGGAAGTTCTCTGGAGTCCTGTTTATATAAGGTCAAACTGAAGGGATTAAGCGGTGTCCCTGTATGTAGCCATGGGATAGAACCTGAATGTTAGATTTGTGGTGATCTGGTTAGCTGGCGACTATCACTAGAGAGGCAACATCCATTCTGATTTTATGCAGTCATAATTACAACTTTATAACATCAAAGATAGCTTTAATCTATGTGAAGCACTTCTCATGTTGTCCTTGCAGAATACTTGGCTAAACTCAAAACAAAAATTAAGTACAGTGTGAATTGCTTAGAACTCTCATTTCCTCACTATGCTGGGGCTGTAAAGATCTTCATTAGTGTTTAATTAACCCCTAAACATCTAAGGATGCTCATTTTACAGATGATCACACTAGCACTGTGGCAGTATTGGATGAAATTAGTTTTATGATGTTTCACAGTGAGGAGTATCTCCTGGCAGGCTAAAGGAATAAAAACATAGGAAGAAACCCTGTCTAGCTGAAATTATTGTTCCTCTTAGCTCTTGAGTGGTACATGCTGAAAAAAATGATTATCCACTGAATGGGAAGTCTCCTCTTCCTTTGAAGCAAAATAATAACCTGACAATTCCTTTATCCAGTGATTTTTTGGAAAGCATTAATTAAAAAAAAACCCACAAAAAATCAATTTACATGGATATGAAGTCAGTTCCCCAAAAGAAATGCTCAGTATAAAAATCTAATAGGTAAGAAGAAAGACATTTATTACATAGCAGTTGGCATAATTTTTGCTTCTAATGAGGATAAAATACATGTAAATGAGTAACTACAGTAATTGTTGTAATTAAGATTTGGTCATGACAAAGGTGTCATAATTATATAACCAAGTTTTGGTTTATTAAGATTTATAGTCTGAACTCTTAATTCCATTTTATTCCTTTAGAGGCAGGATTTGCTAGGGGAGGAATGTTTTCAGGAAGCTGACTTGCTGCATGCTCTCATCTAGAGATGTTTCAAGTTTTTTCTTGGCAAAGCTGGAAGGCTTCCAGTGAGATGCTGTAAGTGACCAAAATTACTGTAATGTGGGGATCTAATAGTTGAAGGCATTCCTGAGTGGACGTACTGGATCTGACATCTTCTGCCTTGAAATTGTAATAGATTTTCTCCCTCTCAAGTTTTGAGAAGTTCTGGTTACAAATAAAAATGTTGTCTCCTTTGCAAGTTAATGCTATTTAATTGTAGATTTTAAATCTAATTCTTCTTGTGTGTTGTTGCACGTCCTCTCTGGTTCTACTGGAATTGAATAAAAGCAGCTGTTTAGCTCTGGTTTGGCTCTTTTTGGCCTCAAGATGAGTCCTTTAGCCACTGCAGTCACAACAGTCCCAGCATTCTCAGGCTGGTTTTAATTACAGCAGAATCTGCAAGTATCCCTGAAGCGTGGCGGAGCGTTTTACATCTCAGTTGCAGGTGGGATTGGAATTGACAGTGATCCAACGTGGCTCTAAGGGTTTCCAGGGCTTTTTCCCCTGCATTGTGCTGCAGTGCTGAAGTAGGTTCAGTGCTGCAGTGCTTTCCTCCCCAGGTTTTCTGTTCAGGCTAAGGTTGAATCTGTGCAATCAGTTTGTCCTGCATTCCCCATCAAGGGTAAAAGCACACACAGTGTCCTGGTATCCTACCCAATTCTGCTGTTCTCCTGCAGGCATAACCACCCATAAATGTATATCCTGTATATATGCTAAGTATATATGCTACAACCACCCATAAATAGTTAGATGAGGGTGATAACTCCTGTGGTTTATAGCCTAAAACACACCTGATGGTGTCAGCAGCTCATGGACAGCTTCTCAGAGTTTTGCATGTAGATCATAACCTAGAAGTGGTTAATAAACCCCTTTTTATAAAGCTGGGTTTAGATAACTTGATTTTTGCATTGTAAATCTAAAAGTGGCTTGGCTGGAGTTATTGTGTTTGCTTGGCTATGAAGCAAAACCAAAGCAGTGTATCTCTGAGCACTAGAGTACTTTCAGAAATGCTTCTTACAGAATGTACATTCTTTTTTAGTTTTTCCTTTGTCTTTCATAGAACTTCAGAGGAGCTCAGGGCAATCCTCTTTCCTCCTTTCCTTGTCCCTCCCCATCTAATTAAGGCTGGTAATTCAGGTACTCAAACCCCATGGTATTTAATAAGTGTCTTTGGGACCATTAGTGAATCACGATGAATGTGTGCCGTTTTCTGCTCTTTGCTAAATATAGAGGTGGGACTGGGTCATGGTGTCCTCAGCTGTCACTGGTACCACAGGAACTTTCTTAACCAAGCTGAGCTCTGTCTTAGTAGCTGTGGGGATTTCTGCCTTCACTATTCTGACTGAGGGGGATGCTCCTGAACTCTGTGGCTTGAGTGCTTAGGAATCAGCTTTGAATTTCCAGCCTGCATACTGTGTCAGTGGGTAGTTTGTCCTTGTGCCAGCAACGTTTAGCCTTAAACCTGAATAGTTCTTTTTCTGATGTTCCTGTGTGAATATACAGACCAATGATAATCCTATCCTTTTTTAGACTGGTTTTGTGAGTCTGAACACACTGGAATCCACTTTTGCATGGTATGCTCTCAGATGTAACTGCTTGCTGTACAGTCCTGTTCACCTGTGCCCAAAGGAGACATTCCCATGATGAAGATGCCCAGCGTCCTGTATCTGATCTCTCCAGCGCTTGATTCCATTTGTTTGCTGGAGAAAATGGGTAGTCCTTAAGTACTCAAGTACTTTGTGAAGGTTTTATTCAGGATTGCAAATTCTGTTCTATGCTGCCTTGAGTAATTGAAACTACTTCACTGCAGTCATGCAAATAAAGTAGTTGCAGTGTGGCCTGGAATTAACCTGCACCGGGAACTAACTACCTTGGCCCTTTTCTCCCTCAACCTTTCCATGTTTCTTTAAAATCAGCTATATACACATTTTGAAGTACTGTTCTGCTTGATGCTGGTAACTGTATTCTCTTCATGGTCCATCAGTGGAATTTCATTGTGGTTTCAATATTACTTTTTTATTTAGTTTGGATACACTTAATATTTTTCTTTCAGTCATGCATCTGTCTGCTAAAATTTTGAAAGTCCAATCTCCTGCCCACCCCAGTAATTAAAGATTGGAAGAAAGATTTGTCTAGCAAATACTGCACACAAAGTGAAGTAGGAAAATGTGCTGAAGAACTCGTATAACAGGTGGATGCTTTGGAGGAGGGGTTGGCAGTATGTGTAAATACACCTCCACCTGCCTTGCTGTCTTGTACATAACAACCATCCATTATCCCCATTATCCATTTCAGGTTTTTGCTGTTAGTCAGCAATATAATTATTTGTATTTTTTTAGTGTTTCTCTTTGCATGTTTAAAACAACCCCCCTGGTTCTACCCTTTTAGTGTTTCTCTTTGCATGTTTACAGTAGATTGTAACAGCCAGTTTTCTCATAGTAGGGCTTCAGGGAGGGATGCAATCATTTCGTGGAGGAATAATCAGCTTCCCTGTCACCAGACACACTACTGCATTCTCTTCTTAGCTTTAACAATACAAAAGGTGCAGCACCCTTTGCTGTTTTATTACAGCTAAGTGCTTTGAAGAGTTTCACAAAATGTGATGTCATCTCTACTCTGCCTCCTTTTCTTGGGAAGAGGCCAACTGCAGTGCTATTGCTGATGCTGATGTCATTTGCCTCCTTGAATGAGACTTTGTGGCATCTTCCTCTTCCCATTTTTCCCCTTCTCCTCCTGCTTTTTATTGTGTAATTTGGTTTCAAGACTTCTGAACTTGTTGTTTCCATGAGTTGTATTATGTTCCTTTGTCAGACAGAGGGTGAATTACAGTCACCCCTGCACAGGTACATTCTTGTTCCTGTGTATTGGTTTAGGGAAGGCATTAGGTGTTAGCTCCTGAAGGATTGGCTGTAATCCCCGAGAGTCCATGAGAAACCTGTTGGCACCTCATGGCTTCAGGTCATTAACTGGAGCATGCATGTACTGTCACCACATGTCTTTGGAAGTGCTTGAGTGTGGTTTTGCTGTGTTCTCCCATAGTGTGCTGGCTCAGCATTTCTTCAAGGCACAGGCAGAGCCAGGTCTGCTCCTGGGCCCTGACCTGTGCTTGGGGGCACAAGGGCACATTGGTTGCCAGGATGTGCTTGACAGTGGCCCAAGATGGGCTGTGGGCTTGGGCCAAGTGACAGCTGGGCTGTGCACCATGTAAGAACTTAGAGCTACAGTTCTGATGTTGTGTTAAGCACAAGCAAAGGTGACCTCCTCATTCACAACTTTTATCTCTCCTTTCTTTTATGCCTCTTAGGGTGTTTCAAAGATGACCGCATTGTGTTCTGGACTTGGATGTTTTCGACGTATTTCATGGAGAAATGGGCTCCCCGCCAGGATGATATGCTCTTCTACGTCCGTCGGAAGCTGTCCTATGTCAGTGGGGAGAGTACAGAGGGTAAAAAGGTAATGATGTATTTTAACTTGGGAAGCTTAAGATAACGTGGGGTGTGGTGTTGTGGGTTACCTGACACATCTGGAGAACTACAAACCAAGGATAAGGAATTTTCAGCTCTGCCCACCACAAGATGTTATAAAAAATTGACCTCTAAGGAAGTACCATGGTTAAGGTTGTGAACTCCAGGTGACCCTGCCTTGGCAGGGGCATTGGACTGGATGATCTCCAGAGGTGTCTCCCAACCCTAATGATTCTGTGATTCTGTAACATCAGCAGCAGTGTAAATGAGGTGCACTATCACAGACTTGAGAAAATCAGAAAGCTTGCCTTCTTTTTTGGGAAGCTGATTTTTGTTTTGCTTTTCAATGATGATACTTTATAAACTAAAAGTGTAAGTCTGTAGAAAGGGAGGAAAAAGGAGAAGGAAGATGGTCGCACTGGTATTTCTAGAAGAAAACTGCCTGAGATACCAGAGTATCAGGAATGAACATCTGTTGGGTGTACTCCGTTGCAGAATGCTAGCAGCTTCCTGGAGCTGGGATATAGCAATGACAAACAGTGAAGAAACTGCTGTATTCCCATAGTCTACATTGAAGACAGTATGCCCCTCCTAAAGATCTACTGTTCCTTGCAAACACAGTCGGGTATCCTAGTGCTGCTGCACAGGTGTTTATTTCTCCATTGGAGATCTGAAAAACTTCTTAGCATTCCATGGCAGTTTTCATCTTAGGCAGGGAAAAGAAGCAGAGGTAGGATGGTTTTATTGGGAATTAAGGTTGATGGCTGCAGGAAGATAAATGGAGGAAGAAGACACTGGGATTAATTTCCTGACACATGCAAATAATTGATACTGTTGTTGAATCACAGGTATTTGTGTATGCTGTATGTGAAAGTGTTAGTAACCAACTATTCAAGAGTTTTCTGGGTTCAGATGTGGTGATGTAAAGAACCACAGTTGTCAACTCCCTTGAGAAAAAGATTCCAGAAGGTTTTCCCATACTTTTAATGAAGATGCAGAAAATGGACAGAATTATCGTCTCTCTTCTGGCCCTCTAACTTTCATCAGGACAACTACTAAGGAGAAGATGGCAAAATATGGTTCTTTCTCTGTCAGATGGTTTAGTCTTGAGGTAGTGTATTTGGAACTTTAGGACTTCTGGGGGAAACTTCCATCCTGATTGTTAAGTGACTATGAATTCATCCCTGTTTCACATCAGATGATATTGTGGTTTTGTTCAGCCTGGTAAAAGCATAGGTTGTTTAACCTCTTGTCCTTCCCAACAAGGAAGGTGAATCTCAGAGACAGCCTAGTTGTTTAAATCCCTTCACAGACCTCTGATCAATCTGTTAAACTGATTCATTAGCTTAAAGTGTTTTAACCTCTTGTGGATAGGAGACAGCAATATAAACCCTTGTATTTGCTTTTAGAGCATTATTTAAGCCTTCTAAAAGCACAATAAATATTTTTTTTTTTAGTGAGGAGGTTTCATAAGTGGTGGTTACTATAAAATCAGCATTAGTGAATCGTGTGTGATAACAGCTGGGATGGGGAGTGGGCCTTATAGCACACACAGCATTTTGTAACTCTCCCTTCACTGTCTGTATTTTGCTTGGCCTCTGAGAATTGAACCTTTCCTGTGACTCTGGAGTACTTCAATTGCTTTGTGAAACTTCATAGTTGGTGATTCATTGATACCTGTTCAACTGTCCTCCTGTTTGATTTCACTTGTCTGCTTTTCAGTTCCACCCCCTGTTTTATGTGACTTTTGAGCCTGCCCGGTGCACTGAGACACCAAACAACTACTCCTACACTTTGTGTTATGACTACATAGGTTTTTAATTCGTAGCTTTGGACATTCTCTCTTGAAAGATGATGCCAAAATGCCAAAGTCATACTGCTAAAGGGGAGAGAACTAGAGAGTGGTATCTGTAGAAGCTGGATAGAAGTGCAAGCCTTCCTGCTATCCACCAAGCTGTGCTCTCATTTAGATTCCCAGGGATGGGCTGAAAAGGCAAATGAAGGCAGGAGTTCAGAGTTGTTTGGGGACATTTAGGACAAGAACTGGAGCTGTGCTGTTGGCTCCTGCTTTGTGCCTGGGCTGAGCCAAATGGTCTGGTGATGATTCCTTCATGGACCACACTGAGGGTGACTTTGTAGTCTGTGTGTTTAGCGAAGCAAGTTCATTGTAGTTCTTCCACAAACACTGCTATATATGAGCTCTGTGCTTAGCTGGCCACTGCAGGGTTTGGCTGAAGAACACTGCCAGAGGTGACTTGTCCCACGTCAGCTCAGAACATTAGTTTATGTTCATGAAAGTAAGATCTGTGCAGCTCTGAGTGCAGTAATCATCGGACTGATGACGATGACAGAAGAGGTTGAGTGGGGAGAGGCTGTTTGTCTGAATGCTGACAATGTTGGTGTTTGTTTGTGTCATTTCCATGCCCTGGTGTGATGGTCTGTGTCCGTGGGGAACAATCATCAATTTATCCAGCGATTCTCAGGTTTTGGTGCCTGTCCTGTGTGATTAAAAGTAGTTCCTGCTTGTGGGTTTGGGTTTTTCTGTGTTTACTGGAGCTGAAGAGTGTTGGCAATAACATTTGATATTAAGCTGAAATGTAACAGAGGATAAGAAAAAAAAACCTGATAGGATCAAGATTAGAGGTTCTGCTCAGTTTTAAGACTGAATGAGAAGGACTTTGGATGCAGCTTAGTCACAACAGCTTGAAGTAATAAATCATACCATTTGGTATGTAAGTAGGTGCTGATGGTAAACCTCTCTACCATCATAAATTTTATTTTAAAAGGCCTTTTAAATTATCTGCTTTGCTGTCCACGTGGTCGAAGTGACTTTACATTTGCTTCTCTTTTCCTTCCCACTAATTTCTAAACTGAGCATAGATGGGTGAAACAGCAAATAAGCTCCTAATATGTGAATGCCAGGGCAGAACTGTCATATCAAATTCTGGGCTATATCCACTGCACAGACTCTTGGATTCCAGAGAAGTACATTAAGAGAGAGTACATGTTTTTCCTTGGCATGCCACAGTAGCACTCTTGCAGTTTTTTTTGGCAAGTTTTGAAGATTCTTCTGTCAATGTCTTTAAGCAAAACCACAACCCCCCTGTATCAGGTTCTATGCAGACCAAGGCACTGTGTTCCTTAACCTTTTCCCAAGGTTAAGGAATTAATCAGGGTTTTGTAAGGTAGAATCGCTTTGACTTGTCCCTGTTTATTAAGTCAAGACTCAAAAACCCCTGTGCTGCTGCCTGTCATGCCAGCTGATGTGACCTGCTGGAAAATGTAAGCCCTGATCCTCACTTCCAGAGGGTCTTGGACACTGCAGATTTGAAAGGTTAACATGGTTGGACTTGGGATTATGATTTTAAAATGCTGTTAGGTCACAAGATTGAGTATCTCTAATCTTTCTGTAGAGAGCAGCTTTACTTTCTCCTGGGAATTCAGAAAATGGAGGTATGTAGTGTTACACAGACAGCTGGGAAACTAAGATAAAACTTCACTGATAGACCAACAGGGCTAGATTGTATTTTGCCTTTTGTAGAGCCTCGTCAGCTCAAAAGGTGCCATATTTATAGGGCAAAGCAATAAAAAACATAAATGTAAGACATCCCAGGCATATGCTCTGAGCTTGCCTGGATTTCAGAGTAGTTCCTATTTTCTTCAGCATCCTATGAATGTGGAGGAGTAGAGTTGCTGCCAAATGCACAGGATAGTCATTCAAACTGTTAAGTCTTCAGAAAGCTTAAGCTACTGATGTTGTGACTGCAGCTTCAGAGACAGAATTGAACAGGAGCCATGGTTTACATGTTCATGTGCATCTCGACCTGTGGCACAGCAACTACTGCTTTTGGTGTGACCAGTCCGTGTCCAAACCTAAATTACTTCAGGCACATGACTCTCACTGAAAATCACAGGATTTTCCTAACTGAATCCATAATTCAGTGTCACTGTCTGGCTGCCTGGAAGATTCAACAACCTGAACTTAGCATCTAGTGAAAATACAAGTTTTAACAATCTTTCATTGCTGGCTCTGTTGCAGTGTTGGTGTTTTTTCCAACACTGTAAGCAACCAGAATGTCTCCAGAAGAGCTCTATGCTATACTTTGTGGCACTCCCATGCAACCACCCAAATGTTAAAAAGAAACAAATGGCCGAAAATTGCATCTTTTTTTGCTGAATAAATTCTCTCCTCATTAATGGGTAGTATGTGGGAACCCACAATGATTGCAACACATGCAAGTCAGTACAGAGTCGGCTCTTGTGCCTCAGCCCTTCCGTTGTGCTGAACTTGTTGAGGTGTTGCAGTGAGCAGAACAGTGGCTCCTGCAAAGAGTTCAGCATCCACACAGCGCTTTCATTTTGAAACATGAAAAAGGAACCCTGGCATTACCAGATAATTATTCTGCTTTTTTTTGTAAGGAGCTCAACATCTTCAGTACAAAGATTTGACCTTTCTTTTGCAGTTCCCCTTGCCAGAAATCCCTGTGCTTTTTTGTGCTACTTTGCTGATGTTTGATTGTCTAAACATGTGAGCATAAAGAAGTTGCTACCTGAGAGCCTCTGCTCATGATGCACTTATAAAATCATCAAGGTTGGAAGAGACCTTTAAGATCATCAAGGCCATCTCCATTTCCTCTGTGTGCTGTGGCAGACTGCTTGGAAAAAAACCAAAGAAAGAAAGTACTACGATGACTGTGACAGGAACATCTCTTTCCCACACAGAACGATCCAGGCTTTCTGTGACCTGCACGATGCTAGTGACTCACGTGGCAGGCTAACAGCAGTCAGGGTGCTCTTCCTCTGCCCTATTTCCAGAGTAAATTCCTGTCTGAGGCAGAGCAAGTGTACAGCTGAGTTACCTTCCCAGTGTCACAGTTGGAGAACTCCAGACTCAGGAAGGAGTGTGGGTGGCAGGGGCATTTTTAATGAATTGCTTTTTATTGCTTCCAGTGTCGGAAGAACTCTTCTTAAGCAGTCAAATAGGGTGACAAGAAAGCCAGAATTGGATGTCATTTTAATATGAATGGCACTGAAATGTGGCAGCCGGAGCTTTGTGGCCAAGAAGGTGCTCTGTTCTCTGTTACAGAGAGCAACTTCACTGGGAAGAAGCCCAGACCTAGTTTCCCCATGTGATGAATTACACTGGATAATTTCAGAAATGCATCATATCTGTCTGAGTCACTGGGGAACAGAGGGACAGAAGAGCACTGCTAGGCTGGGCTTGCATCTTGGAAAAGCTAGAAGTGTCTGCTTGGAGCTCCCCGAAAGCCTCATCAGGCCACTGGTTCAGCAGAGTGCTTAGTGGATTTAATCTGTGGGTACAGGCTGGTCAGCTTGCTTATTAGAGGTATGGGAATGTCTAGCTTCAGTGTTGAAATTGATATGCAGTTGAATTGGAGCTCTGGAATATTGTAATCACGTTGTAGTAACATTTGGTAATTAGAACTTAAATATCTAATGTCTGCACCACGGTTTTCCCTCACCATGTTTTCTGGTCAATAACCCAGTTTATGCATTTCTGTATTCAACACAGGTGTTTTGAAACACACTGATTTATTACCATTCTGTAATGTTCTTTCTCCCATGGCTGTGGCTGCTGCCTATGGATATAATGTACCTTCCTGAATCCTGCTGACTGGATACTGCAGAAGGCACACTGTGTATTACATCAGGTACTTGTGCCTCTCTGGGACCTTGAGAAAGGCTGGAAAATAACAGTACAGGAATAAGGTAACAGTGAGCAACTTGTTACACCTGAAAATATGGGTTCCTGTGGTCTGGGACCACATTTGATAATGCTTAAATAATCACAAGTATATCTCAAAAAGCTGATTTGGCAGATCGATGGAGCATTTGAATCGGGGAACGAAAGTTGGTGGGATTCACAAAGAACATGTGTGAGGCAGCAGCAAAGATGGCTTTGTCAGGATCTCAGAACCAGTCGTTCTTGCCTTGCTGATACTGCTCTGCGTATATGAGCTCCCAGCCTTGTCTTATTTAGTCACAGTTAACCACTGTCCTGGTGCCACAGCTAGGGTGGGGATAAACAGTTTCCACACATGTGTGACATATGGTTTGCACAGTTTTGTTTTCCCTTCATTTGTTTGATGAGCATCTTCAAGCATTCAGACCATTCCAGTAATTTGAACAACTTGCACTTTTCTTATTTTTCATATTTTATAACTTTTCTGCTGTTTCTGGAATTACAAAGGCAGAACTAGATTTTTGGGGTCATTTTCACCTAAGTAATTTCACTTACGGTTGGTTGTAGTGAGCTTTTAACTCTGTGGTTCCTGTAAGCGTTTCTCAGTCTTATAATTTACTTATTGCTTCAGAATATTTTTCATACATAATGTGCAGATACTGAAAGCAGATGTGTAGGCTTGTTAAATCTTTTGTTTTCTGTGCCTATGACTTCCCAGTCAGAAGGAATGTCTTGTGATCCTTGAAAAGAAGAAAACATTTGGTAGGTATTTCTTGTGATGAAATGCTTTTGCAAGAGCTATAATTAATTTTAAGGTGATTTCTTTAATATTGAGATACAAACTTAGGTAACAATGAGAAGAAAGTGAGAATTCAGTCACAAAATACAGTCTCAAGGCAGTGCAGGGTCTGAAAAACTTGTATTTGGTGTGTGCCTTCAAATGAGGAGGGCAAACTGTTATTTTGTTGTAGAGTGATGAAGGGCAACAGTTAGAGGAGAGTTTTCCCTCTTTGAAGATGAAGGAAGCTGCTGTTTCTAGCTGCCAACTGATGGTGTAAATTGCCTTTTACTCTTGTTCTCATTAGAGCTAAGTGGGGTCTGACTTTAGAACTTCACCATTCAGTTCAGACCTAGTCACCGACCAGTGTCTGTTCTTCCCCCAGAAGGACACTTGGGTGGGAGGAGAGGCTGCCAACAAATCAAAGCTGGGGGATGTTTGCAGTGGTACCTCATCTTCTCTAAAAGAGTTATGATAATGAGCAGTTTAATTAATCTTGAATTTCAGGGGCTGGACTTAACAAATCAGAGCACTTCTTGTTCTACAGTAAACTAAATTGTTAATCCCAGGGCAGTCTTAGGCTGTTAAACCACTACCTGCAACCAGATCAATAAATGACAGGAGAAAGATCAGGTTGTAAGAAATTAGAGGAATTACAGCAGTACTGAAACCCATGGGAGTAGTGGGAATAGCTTTGTAGGACTGAATATCAAGAGGAATAAAGGCTACGTATGAGTTGACTTTCAAGCTGAGACTGCAACTGCAGTTGTTCAGTAGAGACAGTAAGGGACCCAACTCCCTCTGAGAGCCTGAGGCTGAGTACCATCAGTATGTAGACGGTACCAGCATGGGATAATAAAGTGGTGAAAGATCAGAATTTTAGTATATCTTACCCAGAGTTTTGTTAAAGGAAAAAAGCTTGGCTTTGCCCTCATTCACAACTGCATGAGGCTTTCTCCCTAAGAGCGTTTGGCTAGCACAAGGAAAAGTTTCCAAAGTTTTGGTTATACAAAGTGGCTGTGGGCACAGAATTCAAATAATTGATACTAAAGCATTTTTTTTTTAAATGGGTGGTTTGTCTTTAGCTGAACTTTGCTTCTTGCACAGTTTGCAGTTACTCTATTGCAGCAGGCTTTGTTTCAGCTTTATAGCTATGGTGGGTGTCAAGTTGCCATAGCTACTGGGCATTATGCTGCCTTTATGTGGGCTCCAGAGTGTGTTCCAAGAGGATCAGGTGCAACTTCTGAATAATTGATAGTATCCAGAAAAACGGAATAGAAATTTTGTTTTGGAGGGAGTTCTTTGCGTTGTCCTCTGCTGTTACCACCGGTGAAAATTTCAGTAGCTATAATCCTAAGAAAGCTCCTCCATATGACATCTTAAAGAACCTTTCTTTTTCACTTTAGGTCATTGCTGCATTGTTGAATACAGTTGTCCCCTTGTAAATATTATCTTGAATATAAATATTCTAGTGGCGGCTTTTAACAGCAGCTTCCCTATGTGACAGGACTGGGAGCACACCCTTCCCACAGGGCTTCTCTGCATGCTCCAGAAAATAGCAGGATCCTTTGGTTCCCTTCCCATTTAGCAGAGACAGGGATGTCACTGGCAAGCGGATGTGTGAGCAGATGGGTTTTCAGGGCCAGCCTGGCCAGCCCTGCCCATGTCCTGTGGAGTGTGTTCTCCAGCACTGCCGGACAGCCAAAGCCCTGCTCCAAACATGGCTCTGTGCACCCAGCTTGTTGAAACACGGGAGGCACAAGTATTGGGATATGAGATTAGTGACTCCCATGGCATTTGTGGTGGTTTCTTGGTCTGAGAAAATATCCTTTTCCTGTGCCAGAGGGTCCTGGCAGCTCCTGAGATACTGTCTCTTTTCTTTCTGAATTGCATCATGCTGTTGATGTTTAGAGAGAGGGAAGCCAGGAGTGATCTGTGTCTCCATGTCTGGAGGTGGGGGGTTTTGCCAAAAAAGCTTCATGCTGCAGGGAAGATTTGGACATGTTGTGGTGACTTTAGGCAGGTCAGTCTCTGTACAACCAGCTTTGCTGAAGCTGAAGGAGGTGCTGCAGCCGGAGAGAGACATTGCAAAGATTGCGGTGTTTGTCACACAGACCTGCATTGCTGATGGTTTCAGGCACTCTTATATGCAGTGTTTCCTTTTTTTAATGAATTACCTGCACCCTCTCCCCAAGAGCCAGATGAACAGGAATCACTGCACACAAACCCTCTTCTGGTGCTGGGTAGCTATGGCTTAGACTGCATCTACCTTCTGCTAATCTCAAACCTGGTATCTGCTGGTAAAAACGCCATAAAATGTTCAGTCCAGGAAGGGTGCTCTGCATTAAATCAGGGTCATGTGGCTTACAATTTTTTTTTTTTTTGGTGCAGAAATTAATATAACCCATCCTTTCCCCATTACTAGTGTATTAAATTAGCTTGGAATATTTGTAAGGCTAATTCAAACCTTAGGGTCTCTACATCTTTAACTAAAATAATATTTTGAAAGTTACAAGGGTGTGTATATGTGTTTTATTCTTATAGTTCACTTTGTTAGGTGCAAGCCTACTGGGATTTGAAGTGTTCAGGAACTATGGTGAAAGTAGAGAAACTGAGAACCCTTTATCATTTGTGTTCCAACAGAGGTACACTGCTCTCTGAGGTTATCAGACCCTTTTTTAGGACTCCTCTAAGCATTCCAGTAACTTCTTATAGCTTGAGCTACCTCCAAAAGACATGGTATCAGTGATAGCCTTGGTGGCATTAGTCATGAAGATGCTGCAGAAATCCACAAGTTTTGAGAATTCGTTGAAGATACTTTGTTATTGGGGTACTGGAGAGCTGAGGTTTGGAGTGAGAATTGATGTCTTTGTGTACATTGGACAAAACCAGATGAAGTATTGTGGCAGAGGGAGCCAAAGATGACTACTTATGCCCCAAAGTTTGTTCTTGCTGTCTAACCAGGTGGTTTGAATAAAAAGCTGCTTTAGTCACAAATTCTCTCTATTTCACACCCATAAACCACCTTACTACAGTAATACCTCTGGTGCTGTATGAACTGGTTCAAGTTACTTGAAATGTGTGTGTTGAAAGGATATGGAAAGAAAAAGGGGTTTAATGTTTTGCCCTGCTTAGGAATATATAATTAGAAGTTAACTGTAGCTGCAGTGTTAATATAAATATAATTTTTTTTGTCTTCCTGTGGCTTGATGGCTGGTGTTTAGCATTTCGCACCACTTCTTTATTGTACCTTGCATATTTTTTTTGATTTTTTTTCTTCTGAGACATCTTTCATTCCCCTAAGAGAAAAAGAGTTTCCTGAGTATTTATGCTGGTAAAAATGTAATCTTGTAAGTCCAAATTAATAACTAAATAGCTTGTACTGTGTGAAATGTGATCTGTGTTAATTATAGAGGTGACTAGTATGGAAGCAACTGCGTATGAGATGTGCTCTGGAGTGGTAATACCAGTTTGCTCTGTTAATGTCCGCCCAGGTTACACCATTTAAAGTACTCGGTACTGAGAAAAGGTTTTTGAAGTGTGAGGAAGTGAAACAAGTGCCTGATGGAAAATGCATAATAAAAGAGCAGAAGAAACTAGGGCTCCTTGGGGGTGGATCTGAAGCATGGAAGAGAAGGACTTTAGTTCCTTTGGTCAGTGAATTTAGAAAGACCATTTACTTTATTTTGTATTTAAGACATCATTTTGAAATGACATCTTTCTGCTACAGGGAACAGTGGTAAAAGAAAATACCTGGATAAATGTGAGAAAGATGCTTCTAATGTTGAAAGCCATGAGAATTGGACATGCTGTGTGATGGGGCTTTTCAAACCTGAGCACATGCTGGGGCATCACTCTGCTTTCAAAGCAGGTGGACCCATTTCTGAAAGAGGCTTTTTACTTCTGTAGATTTTTCCTGATGTTTTTTAGCAAACCTGTCAATGTAAGATCCTAGTAGTCAAATTTCAGTCTCTGTATTGCAGCTGGCTCTGGAGACAGAAGTATTTTCTTGTTGAACTTGTGTTTGTGGAAAAAGTCTTGAATTTTGTTCTCTGTGTCTTCTTCCTCTCCCTTTTCATGTTCAGCCCTCTCCTCTGTATTCTTTTTTAGTGAATGTGGTCTGAAAAAAAAATGGAAAATGGTTCTACTTATGAATAGACCTGTAATTCCATTAGACTTCTATTTAGAAGAAAACCAGGATCTGCTTTTTTGACTGGCTTCTGGCTGCCAACAAAATAGTGCTTCTTGTAAACCCTGTTTATCACAAAGACTTTAAACCTAGACTGGGGACTTAAATGGATTTTTCCATGTTTTATGATAAAAATGTTCCAGCTGTCTTAAAGTGAGTAACTTCTGACATGCATTATGTTATACCAAGTGGGCAGCAAAGGAGCACAAGTTCTGAGGAGCACAAGTACCTGATGAGAGGCACAGAGGTCTCCTAAAAGTATTTTGTCTGGTTTATCTGAAAGATTAGCAAAGATTAGCATGTGACAAAAAACCCCACAAAAACCCAAGCACAAAACCCCACAATCTAAAGCTGAGTATTCAAGATCTTCTTCATATATAGGTAAATATATAAATTGGCATGACAAGATCCAGAGGCTGGCAAAAGGAAAGTAGCTGAATTAAATGAAGTTGCACACTTGGAGCCAAGAGGATGATTAATTATTTGAATGAGTTCTCTAAACAAGGTATTTTCCCAGGTGCTGTCTAGTCAAAGGTGGTTTAACTGGGTTTTGTGAGGGAGTAACAGGGTAAAATGTCCATGGCATGTGGGAGGTCAGCCTGGCTGAGGCCCTTTTCCTTTACAGCTGTAGCTCAGTAACCCTGTGAAGACTTGATACAAAGGTGGCATCATGGATTTCAACTCCAGAAGAGTCACTGTCTTGACTTGAATGAGGAAATATCTAGCTTGGCTTTTGGATTTCACTGGGAATAAATAATTGGTATTTACCTAGTTGTTTCTGTTAATAACATTTCACGCTTGCAGGAAGGTACATCTGATCTAGAGACAGGTAAACAAGCACAAAGGTGAGGCCTGGCCAAGTGAGTCAGCAGCAGGCCTGAAAAAAGACCCAGTGTCTCCTGGATGCCTGGCTGAGACAGATTTTTTTTCCTGGGAGGACTCAGCTGTCTGAAATCCAGCATGTTCTCCCATCCATGGAGAGCTGATTCACTGAGATCCACTGTGCCCTGCCCTTGGCTGTACACCACAGAATCCTACCCTGAATTAGTGCACAGGGGAAAAAAAGGTTAAAGAAAGGTGTTTTTCCTGTCAGTACCTGTGACAGACTTGAGAGGCATTCCATTAAAGAGTTGTTGAGCACTGGCTTTGTAATTGCTGGGGAGAAGTAGTTCATGTGTGAATGAATTTCACCAGCAGAAAGAATTAGTCACTGACTTCTGCAGGAGGTTTAAACTTCAATGTTACAAGATGATGTGTTGGTTTTTCATGGCCTGGTTTTTGGTAGTGAGAAGGCTATAGGGGTGGCTGCTGTGAGAAGCTGCTGGAAGCTTCCACCACATCAGCAGAGCAAATCCCTGATGGCTCTGAAGATGGACATGCTGCTGGTCAATGCTGGGCCAATTAGAGATGTTGGTTATGCCTCTGTGATAACAGATCTAAGGAGAAATCACAACAAGATGTGCACACGGTTGTTTCTAGTTAGAGAAAAGGAGAAGGCGAGAACATGTGACTGAAACACCATGGAGACACCAAGGTCAGTGGAGAAGGAGGGGCAGGAGATACTCCAGGTGCCAGAGCTGAGATTCCTCTGCAGGCTGTGGGGATGACCATGGTGAAGCAGCTGTGCCCCTGCAGCCCATGGGGTCCATAGGGGATGCAGAGATTCACTCACAGCCCATGGGGTCCATAGGGGATGCAGAGATTCACTCACAGCCCATGCAGGAGATGCCCATGCTGGAGTGGGTGGATGCCTGGAGGAGGCTGTGATCCAGTGGGAGTCCCAGTGGAGAGAGGGCTTTGCTCCCAAGATGGAACAGCCTGGCCTTGGAGGATTGCACCCCATGGATGAGTGACCCACAGCATAGCAGTTTGGGAAGAGTGTCTGCCTGTGGAGGGACTCACATTGCAGCAGTTTGGGAGAACAGCTGCTGGTGAGTTGGACCCACACTGGAGAAGTTCACAGAGAAATGTCTCCCATGGGAAGAACCTCACAGCACAGCAGGGGAAGGACTTCTCTCCCTGAGCAGTGGAAGAAGATCCTGGTGATGAACTGACCAAACCCGCTGTTCCCTGTGCTGTCAGTGGGAAGGAGGGAGGGGTTAGGGGAAGAAAGGTGTCTTTAAGGGCTTATTTTACTTCTCATTATCCTCCTCTGTCTCTGTTAGTAATAAATTCACTTTGTAACCCTAAGTTAAACCTGTTTTGCCCTTGGACTGTTTTCTCCTGGTCCTTGTCTCAACCCATGACCCCTTCATTTTGTTCTTCTTTTTCTCTCCTCTGCCCAGCTGTGGTAGGGGAGAATGAGTGAGCAGCTGTCATGGGTGCCTGGTGTTTGGTCAGGGTCAAGCCATGACAGGTGACTAACTACTACTTGGATTTAAATAAAGGCTCCATGGATACAGAGGCAGGAGAGACTGAAATGGTGTCTGCTGTGCACTTGGTTTTGTTTTCCCTGGAGTTACTTAGAACTGGAGTTTTACCCAGCCGTTACTCACCCCAGCCTTCACCCTGTTTTCTCACTGCATCTTTTCTTCAGGGACAGGATGGCTATTGTTTCACAGGATATTTCTGGAATTTTTTGTTCATGTCATGTTTCTATGCTTTTAGGTACAAAAGTGCAAATATTACCTTCATTTGTTTGGAGAGGAATTTAAATTAGATTGCTTCCCTCAGCTGCTCACATCTTGAGGTTTTTGCAATAACTGTCATTAGTTTGTGTAATTATATTGCTAATAGAAAAAACATGGTGGGAGCCTTGGAAGAAATAAGAACGAACCAAAACAGGAATGATGAGTCTATAGACCTTTAAAACACAAACACTTTTAAATTTAAAAATTAATGGTTAAGAACAGCATGTTTAGCTTTCATGGTATTTGATGATAGTGGCAATCCTGAAATTTTACTTTTTCACTGTTCTTCACTATATTTTGGTGTTTTAGCTTTATTTATTTTCATTCCAGTTTGTTTTGGGAGTGTCAAACTACATTCACCTCTGTGTATTACATCAAATCAAGTTTTGTATTTGTCTCAGCTGCTTCAGTTTGTTAGGATTGGTAGAGTTGTTTCTGCGTTCTGAGATTATTTGGGATTTTTCCTTTGCTTGGTTTTGAGTGCAGCTGAAAATCTTGCATGTAGTTGCATCCAAACCGTAGTTCCAGTGTGAAACCTTTAGAAGAAGGTGTGGGATGTTGATGCTGGCAGGTGCCCACCAACACCACTCCATTCCTGGGCAGAGCAGGGAAAATACAATGTAAGGCTCGTGGGTCAGGAGAAAGGCAGGGAGAGATTCCTCACCAATTACTGCCACGGGCAAAACAGACTCAATGTAGGGAATTTACTTTAATTTCTTACCAATGAAAAATAAAACCAAATCTTAAAAACACCTTCTCCCCATCTCTCCCTTCCTCCTGCCCCTTTCCTGATTTTCTCTTACCTCATTCCTCCAGTGACACAGTGTCTAGTGGAATGGCAGTTACGGTATGTTCCTCACAACATTGCCTCCGCTATTTTGTCCTTAGTGTGAGGGCTCATCAGACTCTTCCACTGATCCAGAGTGGGGTCCCTCCCATGGGAGAGTCCTTTGGGAGCTGCTCCAGTGTGGGTCCCTTCCGTGGGGTCAGTCCTTCAGGAACAGGCTGTTCCAGTGTGGGTCACCCATGAGGCCACAAGTCCTGCCTTGTCTTGCTTCTTGAGAGAAGCAGCCTGGGCTCTTCTCTCTACAGATACTGCCAGGAACCTGCTCCATTGTGGATTCTCTACAGGGTCACAGCCTCTCTCAGGCATCCACCTGCCCATTTCTAAAACCTGGTATTCCTGAGGTGCTGCTGCCGTCACTGACAGGCTCAGCCTTGGCCAGTGTGCATCCATCGTGGAGGTGCCTGGTATTGGCTCTGCTGGGCACAGGGGAAGCTTCTGGCAGCTGCTCACAGGAGCCACCCCAGTAGCTCCCCTGCTGCCAAAACCCGGCCACACAAACCCAGTACAAAAGGATTTCCAAAATATCCTCTCTGGAGTGCATAGGACCATCCGCAAAGGGCACATGATGCGACTCTTGGGGATGGTCCTGTACAGGGCCAGGGGTTGGACTGAATGATCTTTGTGGGACTCTTCCAACTTGGCATATTCTGTGATGAATTATTAGACTTTGTCTTCCCAGAGACTGCCATCCCAATGGAAAACAAGCAATAGATACAGGCTGGACCATGTTGAGCATTAGTGTAGTGACATGCTCGATTCCAAAGGATTGTGTTAAGAGAAATACATATGTGTGTGCATCCCTGATTTTATTAATTTCATTTTTGCTAAAACATACCTGTTACAAGGAATAAATGAATCTCCTGTCAAAAACTGAGATTCTCCTCCACAGACCTGCCTTTTTCCCTATTTGCCTTCATATCCCTTGTTTCCCCAGTTCATTTCCATACAAAGCCTTGCATGGTCAGCAGAATCTGATCCTGACAGAAAACTAGGACGCTATGTGATATGCAGCTTCTAATATCTGGTTTATGTTTGCAAATAGGTACTTCTAAGTAATAGTTTTCAAAGAGATATTTTCTTAGCATGCATGTGGTATTTTCTTAGCAGGTTGAAGTTGAAGTTTACCGGAGAGATTCTAAGAAGCTTCCTGGCCTGGGAGACCCTGACATTGACTGGGAGGAGAGTGTGTACTTGAACCTCATCCTGCAGAAGGTAAAAGTGATACTCACCTAATTTTCACAAGCTATTTATGCAGTTTCACTTTTCAGAATCTAAACATAAACTGAGGTGTTTTATTATTTTTCAACAGAGTCCTAAATAGCTTTCTTCAAAAAACTTTAACTGTATGCAGCAAAGCTGGGCTGAGTTTTATGATCTGTGACAAAGTTTTGCAAAAGGAAGGCTTCATCCAGTTCAATGGTTTTTGAGAGTGAATGAGACTGTTAGACAAGCAACATTTCCATCAGAGTTTGCAGTACTGCTGCAGCTGAGAGAGGGGACTGCTGAGTGTAAATGCAGTGTCATGTATAATGCTTGGAGTTACTGCTCTTGACAACAGAACGTTAATAAAACGTTTGGTGGTAGGAACATGAAGCCAAGCACAAACTGTTTCTTTAATTAACTCACAGGTTGTTGGGTGTTGTGTGTGTTACATTGGTGCTTAGGAAAGCTGAATATTACTATAGTCATTTGAGATCCCTTAAAAGTTTTGCTGATTATGATCTCAGAATGGGAAACTGTTGGCTCATGCACACATCCCGGAAAACAAATTGTTTTCATTCTCTCTCCTCCTCCCAGAAGTCTCTTAGCAGAACTTCTCTGCAGAGAGCAGTTTTTACCTTTATTTGATGCTCAATAAAACCAGGATACATTTATCACAGTCAGAATTCAGACATGTTGTTACAGCTGGGCATTGCTATCCAGAGCTATTGAACTTGCTCCTTCTAAGTTTTTTCAGGTTGTTTGGAAGGCTGTGCTAGTGTTTTCTGACCTCTCTAACTGGTCACTGGTGTTCATTAATGTGTCTCTTTTTCCCTGTTCAAAGGGAGGAAATACTTTCCATTTCTATCCTAAAGTGTGCTTAGGTGTGTGTATGTTTGTTGCTTATTCCCCCAGCTGAAAGTAGCTTGTGTTAACCAATATTGGCAGGGCTTTCCTTACCCATTGGTTGTGCAGCTCAGCAAGCAGCTGTGCAAGAGATTTCAGTGTCACTGAGTTAACAAACAAACACAGGCTTGAAAATTGTAGGAGGTTCGGTATAGTAAAGAGAGTAAAGAAAATGGCAACACCAAAAGGTCTTACTTTTTAGACAGACAGCTAAAAAAAAAGAAGACAGAATGTGTTCTGCTTCGTGCACACAAATATTTTGTTTTCCCAACTCTAAACCTTAATTTCTGTGTCTGGTGCCCTGTTCCAGCTGGATTATGTGGTGACCTGTGCTGTGTGCACACGCTCTGATGGAGGAGATATTCATATTCACAAAAAGAAATCTCAGGTGAGCTTCCCCTTTTATTGCTGTGGATCAGAGGCTGGCATCCAGTATCACCTAATCCTAAAAACTGCTTCAAACTGGGACAGTGGTTCTCAGGCTGTGCTCTGACAGATTCAGCCTCGTCGTGCATCTCAAGTCTTTATCTAGTGACATTTCTTGCCAGTCATCTAGATGTGAAATCTAAATGTCCTTTAAAGCCCCTCTCAAAGAATTGTGAATACCCCTGCATGCTTCAGGGTATATGTCTTTGTCTGCTGGATTTAGGGGAGAGAGGGAAGGTACTGAGGGGAGGGAGGACTACAATCCCCAACTGTTCCCCAGTCCAAGACTAAACCTGAACTTGAATGAGACCTGGGTTATGTGGAACCTTCAGGGTAAGTTTCTAATGTAAACCTACTAAATGGCAGACAATTTACTGATTACCAATTTATATTTTTATTATTTTATAAGATTCTTAGTTTGTCTCTTAAACTGCTCATTCCTTTCATCTCCACACCATAGGCTTTTATCATTTGTGTGAAATTAATCCAGAGGTTAGCATAGTGGAAGAGACTAAATAACAAGCATAGAGGGGATAGGAACAAGAAACTCAGGCTTCCCCATCCAATTTCCAGTAGCTCTTGCAACAACATCTTCTAGTTAGCAGAAATTCTTCTTTAAAAGACTCCTGTTGCCTTTAAAAGGCGGTTTCTCCCAGGTGTTCCCATTCCCTTAGTTCATGCAGCTGCTTGCACAGCTTTACCTAAATAAACCAGTGGTCTTTAGTTAATTATGTTTTACCACTTTAAAAGAACTTTTGCTTTGCCTACAAACAAAACTAGCCATGCTGTTTATTGTCTCCGTGATTTACATTGATTAAGCACATATTTTTTTCTTTTGGTGCTGTTGAGATGCCACACTGCACTGCTGATTTGAGCCTGTTATTTCTCATTGCTTTTTTCACTGTTGGCTAGTCCAAATTTTGCCCCAAGTTAACTTCTGTAAATGTTTTTGAGAAAAATCTGTAAATATTATTTGCAGATTTGAAAACTAGGAAGGAGAAGATGAGAGGTATGCCCTCACTGCATGTGAGCAGTATTTGGGATGAAGAGGAAGTTTTTTGTTCCTCATTTCTAGAGGCTCCTAGTGTGGGACTGCTTATAAATTGTTGTCTTCCCTTTTCTAGGAGACACTTGTCATGCATTTAAACTTAGCAGTATGTACCAGTAACATTTCAGCATCATCGTGTTGATCCATAGAGAGAACAAAGGCAATTCCATATGCTGTGAAAGCATGTTTGCAGTTGAGCATTTCATTGTCATGTCCACAATTGAGGCTCTTGGTTTCAAATGAAGGAAATCCAGCTTGGAGCTGCATTACTGCTCTGATGGTTCTTGCTTTAGAAAATGCATCTTCTGCCCATGTGCAGCCAGATAGTGATGGTCTAAGACTTGCTGTCCTACTCCAGACCTAGGACAGAGCTATTCTGCTCATACAAGTGAGTTGCTGTGGCATGAAGCCAATATGAAAAAGGCTGACTTTCCCCTAAGTTATTTCGCAGACTGCTGGCTTGACAATAAGATCTCCACAAACTGTGTTTTCCTCAGGAGTGCCTAACTGGAGATGAATTTGGGGGGGTGTTTTGCTGTTCATTGGCTGGTGTGAGAATGAGAATGCCTAGAAGATGTCTTTGTTTCAGGCATTGGTGCATTTTTGAGGTGTCTGGTTATTTTCTAATGATGTTTCTGGTCTTGAAGCAGCCTTCTTTTTTACTTCTATTTCAATGTGCATAAAGGCTTCATAAGTACAAATGAGGAAAAGCAACCCTCTCATGAATATCTATTATCCTATCCTTAATTATGTTTTTGTTGCATGGTTTGTAGCAAGAGTGCCATGAGCTTGACAGCCTGGTCAGATCCAGAGCTTTGAGCATGTTCACAGTGGGCCAAGATTTGACAGGTTTCTTTAATTCAAAGCTTTGTTTGTAAAAGATGTGGAAGCAAAGAAAGCTGCTTGGTATGAATTCCTTCTCCCTCATAACCTACTCAATAATATTTTTGGAATGATAAAATCTAAAGCCTTTAGCTATTTAAACATAGGTTTTTTAGTGTAGTCACCAAAGCTCAGGAACTGCTTGGGAGAGAGAAATGTACAAGAGGAAGCACAGTGATAGGGAAAGAAACAGAAGCAGATGACGATGAGAAACCAAGTGCTTGTCCTCGTGTGGGCCATTGTCTTGGTTTGAGACAGTTTAAAGAGGTGGGCACTCTGAAATGAGTAACCTCCCCTTGAATCCAACCAATCCCTTTCCACCAATAAGGAATGAAATATGAGTAGATTTAAGTGAAAAAATAACATTTTATTAACAAACAGAGAACCAACAGGCGGGGGAAAAAAGTGAATAACGGCTAGATATCGCACTGTTGAATCCCACAACCCCGCAGGAACAAAGAGAGATCCGAAAGGCCAGAAATACCCATTCCCGAAATGGCGCCTGCAGGAGGCACCCTGTGGCTGAGGGACAAAGGCAAGATCACAGCGTTCCCTGCCAAGATGGCACCTCCCAGGCCACCTCATGTCCCCAGGAGCAGAGAGACAGGATGGTGGCAGCCCCATCAGGAGGGCAGGAGCCCCCAGGCCAGTGCCGGGGCAGATGGAAACTCGCCGGCCTGTGTGGGCCGTGTGGGGACGAGCAGGCTGTGGGTGCTGCCACAGGCTGGCCTGGCCCCTGCAGCTCACCGGCTTTTTTTCTCGCTGCCGGCAGAGTTTGCAAAGTTCACTCCAAAACAGTTTCTAATTGCAAAATGCAGTGTCTACAAGTAGCTACAGTTGCAAACCCAAGCTGCCGCTAAAGCGAGAGACTCTCCGTAGGCTTCTCTCCTGGAAGGTCTTGGACTGGAGCTACAGTGGCTGCAGATGGGTGGCTGTGGAATTCGCCCCAAGGCAGCCCAAAATCACTAACTGCAGCCTCCCCTAGATGAGGACAAAAAACCCCAAAACAACAAAATGAAGAGAGAACGAAAAAAGAGAAGGAATGCCTTTGCTTGACCAAAGACCAAATAGCCCGCCAAGTGAGTACCAGACAGCCAAGAGCCTGGAAACTGCCTCTGCACTGATTTCAAAAATGCCTGTGACAGCACCCCACACCACACACACAGGGTCTGTGGCTGTAGGGTCATAAAGATACAGTAACAGTTTTTGGGTGCAGATAGATAGGGAATGCAATAACATCATGAGTCAACCCAGGACAGCCATGCTGCCCTTACTGAGGGAGGTTGATCTTAGTGTGGTACTAAGCAAATAATAACAAATTAAAGGTGTTGGGTCGGCTGCTTTGTGGTACTTTTCTTGCACTGTGGCATTTTACTTTGCAGCACATTGCAGCAACTTAAAGGCAGCTGAGAGTGGTGATGAAAAAGTAGGATGCTGTACTGTAGTATGGTGAGAGGTCAGGTACAAACAGGGACTTTGCTGTGGAGCAATGACTTTTTGATTACTTGCATGTGAAAACCAAGATTTCTCAAGTGCCATTATTGCAAATCTGGCTATGGTCAGGAACCAGCTTAGCTGTGCTTGCAGGATGTCCAGCATGTCTAGCATAAGTGAGCAGTGCCAGCCTGAGATTGGATTTGCCTTGTGTTTGGTGTGTCTGTTCCCAAGCACATTTAATTGAGAAGAGGTATCTTTTTCTGCATCTTTCTCAGCAAGTGTTTGCGTCTCCAAGCAAACACCCAATGGACAGTAAAGGAGAGGAGTCAAAGATCAGCTACCCCAATATATTCTTCATGATTGACAGTTTTGAAGAGGTGAGTTCCTTGTTGCAGCAGCAAAGTTTTGTCCTATTCTAATCTTATGTCCTGATTAGCTGTTTTCTTGCATCTTTTGAACAACTGAGGGTTATCTTCTGCTAGTTCTTATTTTATTTTATTTTGTTTTATTTAACCTTCCTCTTTCTTTAATGTTTGAAATCTGAGCTTAAAGCTGGATTTTGGCATCAGTGTCTATGATGGGCTAAAGCAAGACAGGCTGATGTGAGAGCTGCTCATTTCAACGTGATTTGCCTGGAGTCTGTTTATTGAAAGGCTGCAGTAGAACATTCTTCTCCCTTTCAACTTACATTGAAACTGCCTTGGGCCTAAGGACAACCATGAGAATCTGAATGTATTTCAAGCTGAACAACTGCAGTTTGCCTCAAAGTGTTCCATCTTGCATCTTTGGCAGGTTTTCAGTGACATGACTGTGGGAGAAGGAGAAATGGTCTGTGTGGAGCTGGTGGCCAGTGATAAAAGCAACACCTTCCAAGGGGTGATTTTCCAGGGGTCCATCCGCTATGAAGCACTCAAGAAGGTCTATGACAACAGGGTAAGGAGCTTCTAAAAGGCAATATCCTTTGCAGCAATGGTCATCTGACTAGATTTTCTTTGTGGCTGAGGCTGTCAGCTTTTTGTCCTATTAGATCAGCTGCACTGTAGTCTGTCTTTTTTGGCTTTGCAAGTTAGCTGAAAGCCACTGCTTTTGGCTCAGACAGCTGAGGGTGTTCAGACTGGGATATATTCCTCTGCTGTTTGACAAAAGGAGGGAAGGTAGGGATGCGTAGTCAAGAGCATGACACAGGAATAGACCTGAACAACAGTTCTTGGAGCCTCTTCATTTTCTTGAAAGGTCATAGATATTTTTATATTAAGAGAGGGTATGATGTCATGGGAGATGTTAAACTTTGGTAACTACCTTGCGATGAAGTGTATTTTTCTTCATTGTTCTTTGCACTCATGGCTGTTTTCAAAAGACCCCTATAGTCTTGCTGCCACTGAGAGAAGCTTTCTTTGCTTTCTACAGAAGCATTAAATACCAGCACTTTCACCTTCAAATTCAGTTGTTAGTGCTGAAATCAAAAGTCAATAGATGTCTCAAATGGTTTATTATGAAGACAATCCTGAGAGATTTTTAGAAACAAACAGAAGAAATTCCCACAATACCTACTGTGTATGTAAATTTCTCTTTGTTTCTACCCTTCAGGACCTCAGAAGTCCTGAATAATTTCCCTTCTCCCTGTTTTATATGTGAGCAATTAGTCTTCCGTCAGGTTTCTGAGAGAACATGAAACAAAAGTGCTTTCTCTCCCACCATGATCTTGTGGCCTTACATCAGCAGCTGGGTTATTAAAATAAATGGGAATGCAGAATCACTGAAGACAACATAAAAAGAAAGCCCTGCAGTGGAAAGATAAGATTTGATGGGTAAAGTCACCTCACAGCCTAGGAATGTCCTGAGTGACCACACAGCTACTTGACAGTATATTGTTAGATGAAGTAAAATTGTTAACTCTTCAAATACTCCATTATGGCCAGAGGCAAAACTTGAAATTTTACCATTCTTTCTACAGAACAGAAGTAATCTCTCTATGCTTTTGGAAGTCACTTGATTTCAGCTGTTTCAGGGAAGGTTTCGATTGAATACTGGGAAAAATTCTTTTAATGGGAGGATTGTCAAGCACTGGAACAGGCTGCCCAGGGAAGTGGTGGAGTCCTCAATCCTTCAGATGTTTAACAGATGTGTAGACATGACACTTAAGGACATGACTTAGTGGTGGGCTTGGCAATGTTTGGTTAATGGTTGGACTTAATGATCTTAAAGGTCATTTCTAACCTAAATTATTTTAGGATTCTGTAATTCTCAGTGCAATACAAGATTATGAGCTTTTTCATAAACTAATGAAAATTGCAATAAATCACCTAAACTTACGGATAAGTCCTACTTATTTTACTTAGCAAAATCTTGACTGTTTTTGTATTGGTTTGTTCCTTTTTTCAGTTCTCAGTTCAATTTTCAGTTCAGTTGTGCTGACTGGAAATTGAGCCCCTGTGTCTGTTGAGAGGGTTTAAAGCTGTCAGGGTGTCTCGGTGAGCCATGCGGTGCAGGTTAGTTGTGCATGGGGCTGGTTCTTTATATTCTGGCCTTGACAGTGTGGACATAAAAATATTACAAATGACTTGGCACAAAGTAGTGACCAAGTTGTGGGGTGTGCTTTGCTGGTTTGAGGCATCTTGTGCGTGTGTGTCTGTTGCTTTTTGGACTTAAACGAGTGTCCTGACACAGGCTGCAGTGAGTTGTGCACGTGCCTGCCTGTGCTCTCATGTGCCACAGTGTGCAGGTCTGGATCGAAACCTTCTGTTTTCTCTCAGTGTGCCATTGGTAACTCTGCCTTTTGGATGGCTGAAGGAGTTGGTTCTTCTCAGAACCTGTTTTTGTCTCTGTAGAATTGCTTTCCTTTTGGAGATCACTTTAGATTATGACTTAAAATGTTTCTTAGGAATCATTGTCCACTATGGTTTTGAGGTTTTCTTAGATAACTGCTTTCAGAGAATGTTATTTTCAAGTTGTAGAGCTGTTATTACATGTTACTCTCTCCTGTCTTGATGCATTGTAGGTGAGTGTTGCAGCTAAGATGGCTCAAAGAATGTCTTTCGGCTTTTATAAATACAACAACATGGAGTTTGTCCGAATGAAAGGACCGCAGGGAAAAGGACACGCAGAGATGGCAGTGAGTAGAGTTTCCACTGGTGACACTTCACCATACGGGACAGAAGAAGATTCAAATCCAGACTCCCCAGTGCATGAGAGAGTAAGTAGCCGACAGAAATACTGATTTAAGGTGAAGCATGAACATGTTTGAAAGCCAGGAGGCAGACTGAAGCTGGGGTTAACTCACATCGAGGTTCTGAACTTAGGTTTGCCTTTGTGTAATTTGGTTGTACTCAGTATATGAGATGGATTTTTTAGCACAGTTTCCCCTGAGCAAATGCTGAATACAGAAATGACTGGATGATTCATACTTCTGGAGGAGTGCTTTGTTGAAACAACAGCAATCTTGATGCCAGGGAAACTGATGATTCGCTCTGTTTTCTAGAAAAAAAAAATAGATTCCATTTCTCTGTGAGATGAAATTTACCTAGAAATGTGGGATTTGTGTATTATATAGGTTGCTTGCTAAACCTCACAGGAAATGGTGCTGTTAGGTTTTGCCACTGAGGAATACTGCCAACATGAAGCTTGTATAATGCTAAAAAAAAGATCACAGATCCAGATGCAACATCATATTCATACACATGCTTAATTATAATGCAAGTGAACTAAAATGCCAATAGAATCAGACCATAGATGCTGATTTGGCCTTTATTCGATCCGGAGCCTTATTTTCCATTAAGACATTTTACCTCGTTAGTGGGGATAAGGCAACATGTCTTCAAAGTACCTGCACAGACCTGGGCTGGGTGAGTACCCAATGGAGTCTAGCCTGATTTTCTGTGTAAGTGTGGCTAACCTGTATCATTTAAATATCTGCAGAGCTGCTTCTAGAGGCCTCCATCCAGGCAGTGTGGTTTTTGTTTCTGACTTGGTAAAAGGTAACATGTGTTACCAGCACAGAACTTGCTAACTGCATGTTCTTGCTCTCTACAACAGAAATACAGCCTGAAGAAATCAGGCCTGGAGGGCCAACATCGTCTTTTATCTCCAAGGCTTCCAGTGTCAGCTGGAAAATGTCAAATTAGATTTGATAATGTGTTACCACTGCTTTTTGCTAATGGTTTCAACGGTGATGTGTTTGTTTCTGGTTACCCCCATGATGTGATATGAAATGACTCCAGAATTAAAAACAGAGACAAGCACAAATTAGAAATGAGGTGCACTGGGGAGAGGATCAGTTGGGTGTTACAATGCCTTTCTTCTATTTTTTTAACATTAGTGATAGAGGGATGTCGCTGTTGAGCAGCTAGCAGAGTAATGAATGCACCAGTTCTCAGTGGCAAGAAGGAATGACTTTTATTGTTTTGATTTCATCACATATATAGAGTTCTCAAAAGTCACCCAGATTGGTCAGTCAGAAGCCTTCCCCCAGGCCTGATTGGCCAGGCCTGCACTGCCCAATTTCTGGGACACTGTTCCAATAACATCCAAACTTTATCTTTATTTACAAAACACAAGAAAACTTCTCATGGGAAAAACCTGTGCTAGCCACAGAGGGACACCATGGAGTGTTTCTGCAGTGTGATATCAACCTGGCGTGGCTGCCATCGTCACTCCATGTCACCTTCCTCTGCATTTCTTTGGGCAGATATGAGCAATGTCAGGTCCCAGCTCAGGGAGAGTTATGGAGTTGTTAAATTGACTGTGTGAAGAAGGAAGGACAAGAAAAAAGTTACTCACATCCATGAGCAAATTTTTTTTCCCTTTGAAATGAAAATACTAAAATACTGCGATCAAAGCCAGTACATCAGCACTGCATTTCAGTTCTCTCCAAAACAGGTGTACTTGACTTTAATTGTAGCTTACTCAGTGGCAACTACTGCTCTGAAGGAAGTCCCTAACTTGAGTTTCACCACAGACAGTTCCATCCCTGTATTTGTCATCACTTGGACTAACCAAATCATCAGAAGCACCACAGCTTCATTTTCTCCTTCCGGTATTGAAACATAAATTCGGAATTTGTGACCCTGCTCCCCAGGGACATTGACCATCCACAGGGATCCCATGGGACAGCCTTCCCAGTAGGGAAGCTGCTGACTTGTGTGTACCAAAGAAATGAAGATGCATGATTTGAGTGTGTTCAATACTCAAAATTAATATGCTTAATATTCTTAGCATATTAAGTCTCCTGAATGCCAACATGCAAAATTAAGATTGACATTCTTGGTGCTTAAATTATTAATTTTGTTCCTTTATGACTGTAAATCCTTGTTAAAAGTGATCATCTGAGGAGAGAGGTTTTTTCATTATTCATGTAACAGTTGAGGGTGGTGATATATCAAAATATTTTCTGCTTGATGAGCATCTTGAAGCTGAGAAATTCTCTGGCCACTTTGATAATATGGAGCTAGATACCAGTCACCATTCTGATTTTTACACATGTGATTGCCTTGTGGCACATGGAGGGAAAACCAAGACTTTCTCCAGCATTTTTTCTGTTTCCCTTTCAGGTCACTTCTTTCAGCACACCGCCAACCCCAGAACGCAACAACCGCCCATCCTTCTTCTCCCCATCCCTCAAGAGAAAAGTGCCCCGAAATCGAATTGCTGAGATGAAAAAGTCCCATTCAGCAAATGACAGCGAGGAGTTTTTCAGAGACGATGATGGTGGAGGTGAGAGAAGGTTTGACAGCTAAGCAGAGTTGTCTGGAGAGGGAACAGAGCTCTGGAAAGGGATCCCAGTGCAGGGTTTTCAAGAAGGTTTGCAGGTTGGAAAAACGAGAGCTCCACATACAGCCAGTGCCTCTCTGAAAATGAGATTTTTCACAGGCATAAGCATCTCTTTTGAAGGCTGGAGCCCACAATTCCTGAATATGTTAAAACTTCTTATATGTTGACCCATTTCAGAGAAACTGGAGCAGCCAAGATCCTCCCCCTTTCCCAGATGCCACACTCTCTGGGGGCACTTCTCCAGATAAAGTGGGGTAGGGCATGTTCTCAGCAATGAGTTCTTTGAATTCTGATTTGATCCAGAGTTGGTTAAAGCTGGTGAAATTGCATTTACTTCAACTGGCTTTCAATCAGTTCTAAACTGTATAAAGAGAAAACCTAATGAGTTTGTGTGTATAATAGTTTAATGCCTTGTGGAACTCTTCCTTTAAATTCTAGTTGCTCAGCAGGAAACAACCAACAAGACAAAATAATGGAGCCTGACTCCAAATATAGTATATAAATCCCAATCACATCACAGTTTTGTGAGGCGGGAAACTCAAAAATATCAATGCCCAAATTGCTTTTCTTATGTTCAAAACCAATTCCGTCAACAATCTAACTATCTGTTGGCATTCTAACAGATAACAAAAAGGTGATTTCCAGATCACAAGTTCTGTTTGAAGTAGCAAAGATACTGCCTATTAGCAATATTGGACCAGCTTAGCTAATAAAGAATTGCTCATTAAAAAACAAACTGCAGTGATAAATTTAATGCAAAATCTGTGGCAGCTTAAACTGATTGTAGCTAATTCAGGGTTCTATCAATAAAAACCTTCCCTCATCTCTTTTACCTTAATTTGCCCAATCAGAAACTATGCTATTTCAAATGAGATGTGTTTTAGTATGTTTTACTAGGCACAGAGTAGTCTGGGGAGAAGGGCAGCTTTTCCACGTCCAGTTCTGGTTTTGATATCTTTATTTTGAAGGTTGCCCACGATTGAACAGGGTTCAAAGTGTTTCTCTGACAGCCTTCATGAGTGGTGCAGTGCCTGCTCAGGGTTGTCTTGCAGGGTCTGATCCTAGACAGGACAGGATTGTCCTGCAAGTCTGGTCCTAGATGGACATTCTTTTTATTTTCATATCCTTTTCCTTCTAATATATTTATGGAAGTAAACAAATTCCAGGTTTTTCAGGTATTTTACAGCATTCATATAAAATACCAAGAAATTATTTTCTAAGTGTTTTGACCTTATTGTTCCTCATCAAAAAATAAAACGAGGAATTTTTTAACAGCGTATGCTAGGAAGTTTTAATTTATTCAAGGATGAGTTTTCTACAAGGAGTAGTAACTAAATTGGAATTTTTTTACAAATTTCAGAAACCTGCGTGTCCTAGCAGTGCTTGCTTAGGAGCTGCAGTGGTGAAACTCTCTTTGTTTCGGCATGCAAAAGTTCATCCTTGGGTGAATAGTGGTGCAGAGACTTGAGCAGAGATTTGGGTGCATCTTGGCTTTGTAAGTGGAGGAAAAGATGTAGGTTGTGCAAAGATCAGTGATGTCCTTGGTGCAGCCAGTGCTGCTGCAGAGTTGCTCCAGTGCAGACAGACCTGTGGTGAGCAGGACCAGCCCACCAAGGCCCAAGTCAGTGGCTTTGCTGTGTGCTAGCCACACCAGGAGAGTTGTGCCTATTGCAGCTACCAGAGTCACTTGCTTCTGCCCTCATCACCACAGTGCTCCTGACACAGTGATCATACATGGGAAGAGGGAATAGACAGCTTAGCTATATACATGTATAGGGAAGGAGGCTATATATGAAAGATTATCAGAGGTTTTTTTCCTCCCACGTTGTTGAGCATCTTTCTCAGGTAGCTGCCAGCACATATTTTTCTCTTTGTTTGGATCAGGATTTGCTTTCAGTCCCAGAGCTTGGATCACTCTGGTTCAGAAACGATATGTTGACTTCAACATCTGCTTTAAGCATTGTGGAACAGGGCTGAGTTTTACAGGGCAATAGAGCAAAGATTTAAAAACACTCAAAAAATGCAGCATATGACTGTGGGAGAGACCTGCACCTATAAAAAACCCCTCTGGCCCACAGGGGACTCAGTATCTTTTTGTTTTAAAAGTTACTTGGGGACATCTAAATTAATTCTGAGAACAGTGGCTCAGCTGAAGGGTCCTAGGTGTGGCTCAAGGGTGTGCATGGAGGTGTGCAGGAAAGTGGGGCATTAATGCTGCATCACCCCCTGTCTGAATTGCTAGATGTCAATTTTCTTCAGAAGAAACAATTTCTATTTTGTTACTCTGGTGAATTTCTGCATAAGTAACTACTTAATTTTAGGGCTATTCTATGATTTTGTGTATGAGGGAAGGCTGAGTTAGGGTTCTGCTGGTGCAGTGTGGTAGCACAAGCCCTCTCCTGTCGGTCTGCTGTTTAACAGCTGCTGCTGCTACCATTTATTAGCTTCAATGTAAATGGTGAACTCTGTGCTAGGCAAGGTCTGTCTGGTTTTAAAAAAGCAGTTTTGATAGCATCCTGCATGCAATTTATCTCTAAACAATGAACAGGAGGCTTTCGTCTTTTTTTGGGTTTCAGAAGTGTTCCAATAAAGTACAATCCCTTGAGGCTTGCTGTTTCTTCCTGCCTTTCCAGATCTGCACAACACGACAAATCTCCGGTCGCGGTCCCTGTCTGGAACAGGACGCTCACTGGTGGGCTCGTGGCTGAAGCTGAACAGAACAGATGAAAACTTTCTACTCTATGCACACTTAACATACATCACTTTGCCATTGCATCGAATTTTAACAGGTGAATTTTGGCATGCATTGTGCACAGCCTACCTTATTGGGGGATTCTGCTATTAAGACAGAAGAACAAGTATTTCTCTGTAACGCTGCTGTAAATGGGAATTTATTTCAGTTTAGAAGGAAGTACAGATTCCAGTAGAAAATTGGTAATTTGTAATTAAGGATGGATTTTGAACAACGTTTCAGCAAAATATATAATTATTCCTTATGATCATTGAATTGATAGCCTTACAACAAGTTAGCTGGAGTTACCAAGCTCACTCACTCTCACCACAGGCATTTTGGAGTTCACAGAAGCTGTATGGCATGTTTCTGCTTGCTCAAGAGGGTGGCACAAATGCCTCCGTGCTCAAATATTGTCTTTGGGCTTGAACATCCTGAGACTTAATTTGTTGAGCATACGGTTGCAGGAATTGGTGTGTATATTGAGATACACAGAAATAGGGCATGAAATTTCTGGACAGTAAGGCAGAATTTTCATCTGCAGTTTTTCACTACCCACATTTGTTTTAGCTTGACACGTTGTGTAGGCCCTGTTTGTAATCAATGCATTTGTGCCAGTGGCAGCTTTCCAGGAAGCAGGAACATTACATGTCAGGCAGGGTGAAGTGGGAAAGGTGCTCATTTCTCTTGGGTAGTTCAGGAGGCTTGTAATAAGATACTAAGATCCCAAAAGTGACAATAGTGATGACAGTAATTTTTAAAATGTCTTGTTTATTGATAAGACTTCACTCTGATGCTTCTGTCCATGTTGGATAATCACATTTCCGTCACCTTGTCCTCTTATGTCAGGTGATCCTGTCCCTTAGTCATATCTGTGGCCATTCACTGGACTCCCTCCGCTGTGTTTGATTCTTTACAGATGTGGCTGGAACCTTGTGGAGCTGGGGATCAATTTTTGCTCATGTCATCGTCTTTGTACAGCTGTGTTTGATCAGCCTTTTAACTCTGTGCTCCCTTTTCCCATGTTCCTTGTTCTTTGTGTAGCCTTGAAAAGGGCATAACAGCCCAATTTCCAGATATTTCTGTGTACTGCCTTGCCATGTTGGTTTTATTGCCCATGTTTAGAAAGATGCCTGCGATTACAACGGAAGTTTTACAGGTTCATATTCTTTTCCACTTGGACAATATGGAGTTGAGGATCCAAAAAGAGGAGTGGTTTTTATGGCAGCTTTTTGAGTGCAGAAGTGTAGGCTTTTGGGCTATAGAATGGATGAAAGAATTGAAATATTTGTACCCATAGAAGTCTCCTTAAGGGGCTTGGAGTGTTGCATTTCTCCCTTCAAGAAAGGGAAACCCCTTGGCAGCTCTTGTTAATGACACACTTGTTAGTCTGGAAGATATTGCCACTCCCTGTCCAACATATGTTGCTTCACCCCAGTATAAATGATAGTAGATCAGCTGTCCTCTCCACATGATGGGATATATTTGCAGTTTCTTATCTCTCAGTTCCTCCCAGCTGCATCCCAATTAACTGGGATTTTAACAGACAAAGTTGTGTACTTGTCATGTTTTAGATTCCTCGTGGGCAGTGCTGCAGACTATGCATATGTCTCGAGTTCTTGGTGCTTCCTATTACTGTAGCTGCTTCCAGGAGCTTCCTAAGTTGGCTGTGTCTCTTTGTTTCTCTCTCATACCCAGATATCCTGGAAGTGCGGCAGAAACCAATCCTGATGACATAGCAGAGAGCGGGCACTGCCTTGGAGCCTTGTTGCCAAGTGCCTATCCACAGCAGTTTTCCGTGCTAACACTACCATCTAGTGTCAGGAACATAGACCTCCGCAGGAAAAAGGGAAGTCCAGGAATACCAGCCAATCAAAAGTGCCTCTTTCTTCTTTCCTCTGCTGTCACACACCGAATGCCCACATCACTGGAGCGTTTCTGACTGGAAGAGGACTTTCAGCAAGATAAACGAGAAGGGGCTGCATTTAAACTGAGTCAACACTTTATGGACAGTTTGCTATTGTGTTTACTTTATAACTGAGAAGCCAACAATATGTACAGAATGTGTTAAACTTTATATTCTTTGGGAGAAACATTCTGAGAATTTCATAATGACATGCTATTGGACATGGTTCTATAGACTCTGGCCATACCCTCTTCTCATCTGATGGGCCGTGTGTGTGTGTGAGTGCATGTGTATGTGTGTGTGTGTGAGTGTGTGTGTGGAGCAGAGCGGGGAGAGAGCAACTTCCTGCTAAGGGAAGAAAAGGAGAAGATTACATTGCCATTTTGATACATGCAGCAGGTCAGGTCAGAGCTTAAAACAGGCTGAAAATGTTCCCATTTGTCATGTGTCAGTGTTAGGACAGGTGAACTCTGCTGACAGATTTCCGTATCTACCAAAGAACAGCAACATTTTCATCCTCAAGACCTGGCTAAGAAAATGAGCCAGTAAAAAGAAGGCTAAAATGTGCTGCTATAGTAAAGCTGAGGTTCATCTCCAGTACTAATGCTGCTTATCTTTCTCTCAGCTGAGTCAATACCAGTTTGAGTCTAAAGTGAGAAAACAGGAGGCTGTAATTGGTCTCCAGAGGCCTAAAATTTTACTAGTAACCAACATCCTCCTGCATGCACTGGACTTGGGAGTTTGTAGAGTCGTCCTTGCGGTACCCCTTGTAGCCAAGGAGGGTATGGGAGCTGCTTTATATTTGGGCAGCTTTCCCAGGTTCTCAGTCTCTGGTTGTTACAAGCTGAAGCACAGAGAGCTTTCTTGAAATACAAAAGATGGAAATGTAGTTCTGTTCTGAAAAGTGACTAAAAATTGCATAGTGGGAGGTCTGAAAATGGTGCGTCAGGAGCTCTCAGGAAAACAATCTTATGTTTACACATGAAGTGCAGCTCTCTCTAAGCAGCAAAACTGCTGTCCTTGACATTTGAAAACAAAATGATTGAATGCTGAGATTACTGTGCACTGTTTTGATGTGAGCCAGTACATACTTGGGTTTATTTCGGACCGCAGAGCAGTGGGAGGGGCGGTGTGTCCCTTGCGGCACAGGAGACTCCAGCGCACACACACAGGGAGAACGAAGATGCCATTTTTGTCACTTTTCAGACTCTGAGCACCTAAACCTGGTGCTGTGGCATGTGCTCTGAGCCTGGACCTTTGTCTCCCTCATACCTGGTCTTTCCCAAGTGCTTTGTTGTTACTCTCACAGTAGCATCTAATGACTTAACCTCTCAAATAGGACTTTCTGCTTTTTTTCCTCAGGCTAGATTCCATGGGAATAGCTCCACTTCAGCATAAAGGCAGACCAAATTTGCCCTTCAGCCCAACCTGATGGCTCCAGCATGGTAAGGAGGTCTGTCTGTATATGAGGCCAGGCCTGGAAGCTGTCACCTTATCACAACGTGGCGGCCTTTCTTACACCGGCAGCATGAGTGTATGACAGGAACAGCTGACCAGTTTTCAGTTGGCTCCAAATGTGTTGCAAGGCATTAGAAAAATGTTAGCTTTGTCATTACCAGCACAGCCACTTTTCATGCTGCACCCTTGGAATGTTGCCTGTGGGCTGTGTGCACATGAGGGTGTTTCCACCATCTAAACTGGTTGCCCCAGGCTTTCTCCCTGAGCCTGGGGAGAGGTGAAGTCCTCACTCAGCAGCTGAAGTGCCCCCTCAAGTAACTTGCTAGGTAGCCTACCTACCTGGGTGGGTACCTGAGATCTCCAGGTAGTGTGCCTGGCATCACTCAGTACAAATTTTCTCTCTTTGCCCGTGCTGAGAATTAAACCACTCGTCAGCTAGAAAACAAGTCTCTCAATGTGCTCCTTATTCTGCTCTTTCTTACTGCTGGACTGGGCAAATCAGTGCTTGGTTTTCCTTTTAGTATTCATGGGGGAGGGAAGGGAGAGAGGAGGGTTCACATTTGTACTAATCATGACCTTTCAGTCAGGCAGCCAGAGGAACAATTAAAAGGGAAGTGTATCCAGATAGGAACCCCAGTGGTAGGTGCCTGAACACTTCTCAGTGGATAGGAATTCGTGATGCTCCCTTAGTGTTGTGTATTATGTTTAGGTGGCTTAATTTTGTGTGATTTGAAAGACTGAAAAAATCTTGCTGCGTAAAGTTTCAGAGCAAATGACGAATGATTCTAAGCTAGTGCATTAGTTTAAAAGCAGTGCTATGGAAGGTACAGTTCACATCCTACATCTGTTTTTCAGGAGGTATCCTCTGCTTTCTTACATGTATGTGGGTGGATTTTGATGTCTAGTGTTTGAAGGGCTGTAATGTCCTAAAAAAAGTAAATTTATTTCTTGTATCTTGCTAGTGGGATATGCTGTAGATATGTTGAAGACTCACCTTTTCTAGTAGAAAAGGACTACAAGTATGCCTTCATGGACATCCATGGAAAATAGAGGTCAAAAAGTCTACTGAATGTCAATAGTGCTTTTGGAAGCAAAGATGTGCCAGATTCTCAGTTATTCCTTCTCTAAACAACTGTCTTGCACTTCTTATGTATAGCCAGTGGTTCCCATTTTCGGTTGGCAAATTCCACATTTTTTTCCTGCTTTTAAACAAACCTGGAAAATTATAATTTGTTGTCCTTCTGTGGACAGATTGACAGGGAATTTGATCGAAGTTTTGATTGGGTCAGGATGGCACAGCTGGACTCCTAGCATGCTATTGCACTACACCAAAAAAGAAAAGGGAACGTTAATAAGAACCTCTCACCCTGTTAATTTGGAGAATTTTGATTCTGTAGCTCCTAAGCAGTGAACTGGTTTCAGCCCCTGTTGGCCTTGAAGTACTTGCTGCAGATGGAGCTGGCATGTCCTGCAGTGCCATGGAGGCTCTTCGGCTGTATCGTACCAGTTGGAGCACTGTGGGTTTAATTAGTTATGCTGATGTTTGAAGATGCAGCACAGTTAAGAAATTTGGGAAACTTTGCAGAACAGCTTTATTTCTTTTTGGAATCCCACCCGTACTTCATTGCTCAGTTAACTCCTTCAGTCCTTCTGCCCATTCACTCCCTCTGGACATCAAGGCTTACCACTTGAGCTCTTCATAGATGTTGTATATTGATAGATGTCAAATACAAGGATGTGAGTCTTTTCATCCATAACAAGTTTTTCACTGCTCTTAATTCAACCAGTATAAAAAGCTTTTCTTTTTATTTTTAAAATTTATTTTAAGAAAGCTCTTAAATCAGTTATTTTATGTTAGCTGATTATTGCTCTGCCTTAGAGACCACCATGTATGTGACATTACATTCTCTTACTGCCGGCCAGAACAAGGTGGATTCCAAATTTCCTTTTAAAAGAAGATGCTTTTAGAAATGCTATGAGTCTTTCAGCTGTCTTGGCTAAGCCAGTTTGTGTAGGTCCCTGTTCCTTCTCATTTTGTGGTCCTGGTTTTCATTGTTTACAAGGCTTGGGCATGTTGGGCTCTGGATTGCTGTTACTCAGTTTTCTATTTCTGAGCATGGTGCGGTTTCCAGAAAAGGAGAATTGTTTGCACAGGTGACTTTTCACAGTAATGTGTTTTTTCCAAAGTATGTTCATAATTTAGACAGTGAAGTCCTTGACTCTGCAGACACATTTTTTCTAGCAGACCCTTGTGCAGAATCCCATCTGGTCACTGAAGTTCTGTATGGATGTGGAGTCCAGGGAAATAGACTACACTCTTAGAGTATTGACCTGCTTCTTGCTAGTCATTAATTTTCCCTTTCAAGATGATTGCTTGTCCTGCATTTTGTAGTCTGAAGCTTCCATATTAAAGACAGATGTAAGATAAAATCTTCAGAAGTGCCTAAGCCCTGTTGTTACCCAGTGGGGTTTAAGAACAAATTTTTATTTAGGAAAATAATTTATTAGTCTTAAATTCTGTATGTGTTGTGTGTAGCAGTTTCAAGAAATGACAAGTTTATAGTCCTTGGAAGAACAGTGTGTCTCTTATGGACTCACCCTTTGTGTTTGAAAGACTGTCATGGTTTCCAAAGGTCATGGCTGAAAGCTCTGGAAAACGGATTGCCTGTGGTCACAGCAATCAGATGTCTGCAAATGCCTTACCACGTTCTGCAGTGTATGACTGAAAGTGTGTGGTGCTGGTGTGTAGAAATTCTGTGTCAAAAATAAGTGCAGTAGAATGCAGTTAAAGGCATTGTGAAGTAAGTAGCTTTTACACCAAACCTTAAACGAAAGAGTATTTTACACCAGAATGTAGCTGTTTGGATACTTGGTCAAGATAATACAAGTCTGCAAGCAGGTTGCAATGTTGAACGTTCTCTGTGTAAATATATAAATATTCTCAGCCTAATTTTATCATCCTAACACATGTTGCATGGTTTGGGTTTTATTTGCCTCATGAGTCATCAGTGTTGCTTAAAAGGTAATGGGTTGAAAATCGTGCTGGCACTGTAGTGAGCCATTTGAACAAAGAGCAAGGAGAACGTTGTGCACCAAAAATAGAGTTGACTTTGCTTATGGCAGCAGTGAAGAAAGTGTTGGACCCTGCAGCAAATAAACAGACCTCATAATGACCATGACCTCTGTTAGTGGTGTTTTCTCTACTGCGCCTGGTGGTGTTGGAGTTTAGGTGTATTCCAGCTGGTGGCAGGCACCAGTGGTGGAACGGTGCTCTGTGGCACTCATGTAGGAGTGTCTGTCCATTCCAGATGGACACTAGGAGTGTCCATCCATTGCCAGATGGACACTCTTAGGGCAGAGTAACCTCATTGCTCTTCATTCTTACTGCAATTGGAGCAAAGCCCAACTTCTGATTCTGCTACTGAACCTCTCAGTGCTCAGTCCCTTACAACTTGACATTGGATGATGGGGAAGAAGGTAAAAATCAGGGTAGTCCTGAATTGGTTTACAAAATCTTTTTGGATTTTGCCTTTCAAACTACCCTCCTAAACTGATCTGGGGTTTGTTCTAAACTGGATTATGTAGTTGTCAACATTTATGTTTGTGTAGTGTAATAGTGAGGAGTGATGGCTGTAATGGTTCTTCCTGATTAATTCAGGAAGAACTTCAGTGTGGATTTGTGCATTGTCACAAAAATGAGATTATATTTACATCTGCACTGCTTGCACTGCCTTAAATTGTGTGTACTGGCAGGAATCTGCCTTGATTTAAAGACGTGCAAGGCACTGAATCCTCCCTCTCCACTTGATTTTTGTGATTTACATTTCACAGTTGAAGAAACCTTCAGGGGATTTCTCAGTCAAAATTAGTTAAAATAAAACACTCCTTGAACAAATGTTGCCATCTATGTCCATGAGTTGATGTGCTGATGATTCTATTTCAAGGAATCCCAGACCAGGATGTTTTATGAATCCATGTGCTAGGTAGCAACATCTCTCCTAAGCCATGCATGATAGCTTGGAAATGTGTGGGGTGTTGAGGAGAATTAAAACAGAGCTTAGGGGATGTTCTTTACATAGATATTTGAGCAGACTGTTGGCAGTGTTGTTCTGTAACTGCACATACAACTGGGCCAGAATCTTAGCTGGTTGGGAAATACTAAAATATGGCTTTGAAACAAACTGATTTTTTCCTTGAATGCTTTAAGTTGACAGGTTTCAGAAGCAGCCATAAAGGAGAGGCACTATTTAAATTAGTACAAAAGGTAAAGAGCAGCAGAACCTCACGAGTGGTGGTAAGAAATCTCCCCTGCTTGGTTAGTCTAAGAGTTTGGACAGGAGAAGGTTTGCTGATTTTGGGTTTGGTTTTTAATCCAAATGCTGAGGGGACAGAACACTGCCATGTACGTATTTAAAAAGCTTTCCCAACTGATGCCTTAAAGAACCTGGAAATAAAAGAACACACTTTTGAGAGAATATTAGTATAGGAGGTAATATAAAGGCTGGCCTTTATTGGAGGCCTCCAAGGAGCAGATACAGAAAATGCCCATAAAATGCCTACCTCCACATGGGGTGAATACAGTTTTATATTTAGCAAATTAGCATATTTTACAAAAATCACCAATTAGAGACATAAGAGGAGAGGTAATTTCCCCCGATTCTACCCCTTTCTAAGTCTTCCCCCCTCAGATGGGAACTAAACTTTGTTTATAAAAATGTGTCTCAAAGAGACCTTGGTTCCCAGGAAGAACCAAGATAGGATAGGGGCCTTGTACCCCCAGCTTGGAGCTCTGGAATATATTTTGTCTTTCTGCCTAGGGAAAAGTACTGGGAAAACTATCTACGAATACAATAATAGGCTACAAATATATGTGCAAAGAATACGGAGAATGTATAAAAGGGAAACAGCAAAAATCAGTTTGGCATCACAGCTTTACTGACTTAATTTCTTGAATATACTCAAAGACAAACATGGGTTTGACAGTGTGGCAGTGCATCTTGCTCTATGGTGTCTACTTTGGACAGTGAACTCTTGTTCTTTTGTCCTGGAGTGTTGTGTCCCACCTGGCCACACCTGGAGAGATACTCCCAAGAAATACCCTAATAGTGCTTGGCACACAAGTTTATTGAGGTCTGATTTTACAAAGTAAAATTACACTTTGGAGATTATAGAAAAATTAGGCGTCTTTGCTAGCAAACAGTTACTTGTGTACTCTTCTCAGAAGTGTGTGGCTCCTGAAACTTGTAATTGAAAGTTTGCAGAAAGCAAAGGAGGAAAATGAAGGAAGACTGTGGGTCTGATTTGCCATTAACAGTGTAGATGAGAATCTGGGAGGGGCTGATGCTCCTCAGTTAAGAAAACATTAAGATACATCAAGGAAAATACAAGTTAATTCAAACTCTGTCCCCAGCTTGGTTCCTCACTGAGGTAAGTATGAGATCTAGTGATTTCATTGTAGGAAATAAATAATTTATGCTTGGCTAAGCCAGGAAACTCTTCCCCAAGACAAGCTAGTTGGCTTTTCCTAGTAGAGTTAATGTTGATTAATGAGGGGCTGGTATGAAAATCAAGGTAGATGATCCACTCTATTTTTCAGACAAGCCAGAAGGGCTTGTGTGCACAAACTGGATTTATTTGTATCAGGTACATGCCCTTCCACTGCAGAAGATAAAGTTTACCAGCCATACAGCTGTCCTTGGACTTTCACACAATGTGTACCTCATTGCACCTGCACAGAAAGAAGGATCATTTGGCAAAACCTCCTGGTGGGAACATGATATGAGTGTGAGGGGTGGGAGAGGGTGAGGAGGTGCCTCTTCAGCAAAGCAACTGGGGCAGCTGCTTCCCAGGCAGTGTGAGCTGGAGCTGCTGCTGGAGCTGCTGCTGTTCCATGGATGAACTTGAGGTAATGACATAAATGTGTGAATAAGTGTGCAGGTAGTTAAACTGCATGTTCCTGAATTTACTTCAAAGAAACTGATTCAAGGAAAATGGGAGTAAGTTTTAAACCCCTTTTGAAATGAATGGAGCTGGCTGATAATTGTTTGAAATACCAAATTTTCCTGCACAGCTCAGTGGAGAGCACCTGTGCTGCAAAAAAGCTTTGTCTCAAAACATTAGCTCCAGCTACACTGTTTCCCTGTTACCTGTTCATGCCAACATTTGGGTGATTCTTGTGACTCATGAATTAGTATTTTACAATGTGTGCTGACTCAGCTTGTGCTCTTCCACCTCCCATCCCCCCCACATGTTAAAGTGTGGTTATGATTACAGTTGTGTTTTTCCTGCTGGAGCAATATTGCTGTGGAGATTCAGCAAAAGCAGTTTACAAGTCTACAGACTTTCCGAAGTCCCACACTCAGCCTTTAATTCTGGTGCAACCATTGTTTTCATCTAAACCCGACTGGAAATAGTGAATGCCTTAAGCCTGTACTGAGTCTAGAGGGTTTCTCACAAACCAATGAAGAAAAGAATCACTTTGGCCTGACTTTAGGATAGTGCCTCTAGGCAAGATCTAAAGTAAATTCAGCCAGGGTCAGCAGGTAAACCCAGATTATGTGGCTTCTAAATCCTTTAATATTCATGTGGAGGGTTTAGAGCTCACTCTCTGCAGTCACTACCAGCATGTGAGCACTGCTGTTCCCTCTGTCCCCCAAGGCAGCCCCCAGCTCCTTGCTCCGAGCTGGCACAGCTCACTGACTTTGCAAGGATTTCAGCATTTTGCTGAACTGGCTCCAGGTTTCCTAGTCAGGAGTGGGCAGGGCAGGACATTCATTCTTTTAGTAGCAAGATTTTCCAGGGACGAGTTCACTAGAAAGTAACTGGTTGTACAATTCATTTTATTAACATGACGTTATACACTCAAAATGAAACTGGTCCACACAAGACAAATTAATCTCCCATTCATTTATTCACATTTTCCATGGATTTCTGTACACATCCTCAGTGTATCAGAACTAATGAAATCATTAACATACATGTTATGTAAAACTTAAATATCCACTGAAAAATTCAGAGCATTTTGAAATCTAACTAATAAATCATCACATTCAGCATTTTCATTTGATTTAGACTAGCTCATGCCACTTTAAATTGTTTAATATCAGTTAATTTCTGCACACAGGCACCAGCTACAAAATTTTATCAAATGCAAATAAGTTAAGGCATCGGAAAGAAAGTCTTTAACGACATGTTAAATTTTACAGTGCTGCAAAGGGAGCTGAACTTAGTTTTAATAGCAAAGCAAACCTCATGATTGGTTTATATTCTACAGTATGTTCAGTTGAACTGTAAATTTAATTTAAACTTTCACATCCATCAACCAAAACAGATTAAAGGAACACACTGTTGTGCTCCCAAATAGATAATTTTGAGTACATTACAAGAAAAAAACAAATCAAAAATAACCAAATCCAAAACCCCCAAAAGACTAAACCTTGCATATTGCAATTTAGTATTTTAACATAAAATTCAAACCAACTGTAATAATTTCCCTTGGAAATGATTCTGAGAATTAAAAGCAGCAGAGATGTTGATTTTCTGTTTTGGGGACGCAGGAGGTGAAAGGGAAATGAAAGATTTCTAAGCAGCTGAAATTTCAAAATTGGAGAGGAGAAGGAATGGATAACACACTCCAACATCTACATACAGCTGGAGCAGCAAAGGCATTAATACAAATTGGGGCAGAAACTTGCATGTTTAGTATCAGATATCCAGCTGTTGAATACATTATCTACCAAGACACAGAAATGCCTCGAGCTGGAATTCTGATCAAAATTCCTTCCTTGGATAGCATGTGCCAGTTTGTTATGAAGGCAGCAGTACACTGATGTCTGTGCTCTCCATGAATTTTGCTTATTCACGTAAGGCCTTTATTTCTATGTAACAATATTTCTATGTAACAATCTCTGGCCTTTTACAGCATTTGTGTATTTTAATATTTCTTAAACAGAAACTGAAGCATCATCAAAAGTTTCTAACAGTGCTGGAGAAGGGCTGTGCTTTATACCTGAGCACCAAGTGTCTCCGTGTGAGACTGACTTTTCCTGCTTCATAATCCACATAAATGGCAGGGTCACCATTAATTGATGTTGATTAAAATCTGATTTGCAGGGAAATTCTTCCCTGTTCTTTTAGATGCAATTTTCCCCAATGTAAAATGTTCAAAATTGTATGTTTATGCATATTTTTGACATTCCAATGAAGGTGACATCCCAATTATTTACCTTCCCCTGGGGCTTTAGTGATTTAATAAATGCACTAAAGAATTCAGGTGTTACTTGCTACCATGCTATGGTAAGGTTTAATTCTTTCCAACATAATTTATTATTCTTTTGCTTACTTTTCCTTTCACTCTGTGCTCTCCCCTTGGAAACAGGCCACAGTACTGTCAGAATTGGGCCACATTCATGTGTGCAAAACCCCACGAGTGCCCCTCTTCAGAGGCAAAGCAAAAGGAAAGAAGTGTTAAGTTCAGTTCGCTGGTCCAGATTTCTATGGATGAAGGAATAGTTCCAAATCCATGAGCTTTTGGAAGTAAGCAAAGACAAGGCCAAGCTTTTATAAACAGAGCTGCTCTTTATGGGATGCACAACCAGAGCTCTGTCTATAAACCTTTTTGCACTGAGACAGGGTTAAGACACTGCAGTCAAAAGACAAATGCAAAATTAACTGAGCCCTTGGACCAGAGCCTGGACTAAACTGTTAGGCAGCATCCTGCTTTTCATTCATACACATTTAGATACACCCTGTCAGCTTTGGGCCTCCAATTTAGGTAGCAAGACCTTTTTTTCAAAAAAGCATCTTATTTTGAGGAAAGCAACATCACTGACTTTTAACGCTTTAAGTACTTAGCCAGATGCAAAAGGAAACCCCAAAAGGCACCAGTTTATTTTTCAAATATCTCAAATGGCATCTCAGCTCCCTTCACAGTCATATTAAAAATGCAATTCCTGTACACTAAGTGGCTGAAATGTCAGTAAAGGCCTTCATTTTGGAACTTTGGTCAACAGGGCTATAGATAAAATCAAGATTTTCCTCCTTTTAATGAAGAGGGAAAGAAAAGGCCATAACCTGAACTGTGCAGTGAATTAGACCTAGATGCAGCCATTTGTTCGCCCCAGAGTAGGGGAGCAGGTGCTCCACCTCATCAAACGGTGGTATTCCTTGTTCCCTGCCCACAGGATGCCACTGGTCTGGATTTCCGGGTCCCCTGTATGAATTGTATCACAGTGCCTTTTTCTAAGGAAATGGGTTTTTCCTGTGTCACGTTAGCCAGAGCAAAGCGGCATGTTTGTTCCATCCTGCCAGAGCTGGTCAGCGCGACACATCTGAGAGCAGTTCAAGTTTCATATTAACATCAAGCTCTTGGAGAGGTCCCAGAGTTGGAAGCAAAGTAGAAAAAGTTACTAGGGAGGAAGTTTCCAGCAAACAACATTTGAAAAAAAGAAAAGGATTAAACTACCAAACAGTCTGACAATGTTGAGATGGAAACGAAGACCAGAATGAATGTTCTGATCCACAAATTATTGCCACCTGGTTAATTTTAACACAGCTGAAAACTATGTTTACAGATTATCCCGTGCTCCCTACATGCGACAGAAAGCTTGTGCCAAAGCTGCACTCTGCTGCTTTACTTAATGCAGTGCAGCACAGCACTGGAGCTTTACCACATGGAAAAATACATACTGACTTGGGTGTGTGACTCCTCGCAAGGGCCACAGGCAACAGAAAGGTCTACAGAAGTCCAGATGATTGTTGGTGGGAAGAGCTCTCTTCAGCAAAGCAGCAGCAGCAGGACCAATGCAGCACGTCCAGCTCTGCCTCAGCCAGGTTTCGGGACTAGGGACAAACACCTTGGAAGGACCACGCGGAGTGCAACCCTGTGCCTCTGATCTGTCAGAAGCCAGGGGATGCCAGTGTGCCCAAGACAAAACTGTCTTCCAGTTGTCTGCTTGTACTATATTGCACATCATTCGCTTGTTGCTACAGTAAGAACAGAACTGACAGTTCTCTTCTAGGAACTACTACTGTCAACAAGACTACACAAGCAAATACTCTTTTAAATATCTGCAGTCTCTGAGTCCTGAAAGCACGTGGTCTGCAAGGGTTCAGACACAGCACAATATAGATCACTGGTGGGGTGCAGTAATGTCACCAAGTCTGAAAATCAGTCCCAGCAGAATACAACAGACCAATCTAAAATCTGCAGTCTAGAAACAGTTTCAACAGGTAAACTTGAACATCCTCCCTTCTCAAAACAGGAGGTGGTTGCATTGTATCACAGTCTGTGAGGAAGCTCTGGTACCATGTTTTTGTACTCAAGATTTCTGTCCATTTGGTCAAATGGTGCTAAAAACATGCTTGGATTTACATCCATGTGCTTTATCCAGAAGCGGTCCTGCATTTAGATACTGAAAATGAGGGAGCACAGTCCAACACTTGTGTTCTATTAAAGCTTTTATTAGCTAGTTTAGCTTTTCCTCACATCATTTTTCCAGAATTCCTATAACAGTTCTTAATATCAGAGTAAAGAATTAAATGTTGAAGTGAAGTTAGGGAAGAAAAAAAGAGCAGCAGCAGTTTGGCAATAATTCCTCAAATTACGGACTGCAACTTATTTAAGCCTCCTTTTTCTCCAGTAAGATTTTGTGCAACTCATCTGCATCCTCACTTGTTTTCACTCTTATTAGCATAGTGACAGGAACAGCAGGATTCTTCTCATCGATTGGTGGATTAGGAACACAAACTATAAGAACATTGTTTTTTCCGGTTCTTGTACATGGCATCTTAGGTGGAATTAGAACATTCAACAGTATATTTCCTGCACATGAGGAGGGGAAAATATTACAATTAGCCATTTTCTAGCTTTTATTGCAATACAGTATTAGTATAGATATTAACTAGAGATTTAAGGTGATGTTTAGAATGAAGGCAATTCACACACATCATTGTATGTTTGTCTTCTTCCCTAAGCATCTGTTCATGGCCACTGTTCTCAGATTTCTTTCCTTACTAAAAACGAGAAAATCTCTGCAAATACTGCATCCTCTTTTTTTAAATGGAGGAGCCTGAATATCAAATGATAGTAGGGACACACAGGATAAAGGGAAGGGGACAAGGGAGAAGCAGCAAATGAGGAATCCAGTCACAGTGCTTAGTTTATGCCAAATTACTCATTCTGACCACCAGATGCAGTTCATATGTTCTGATACAGACAGACGTTAATCTGGACAAACCAGAGTAAAGCAAGAACTTTGTACCCCCAAACAAACACCACAACCTTTTACTTCTTGTACTGGTTCATGTGCTCTCTTTTGTAATGCTCACTAGAGGCATCCAAGTGTTTGTCAGAATTTTAAATTATTTAGGAGAAAAGTAGAAAGGTTTTCAGTATTTGAGTCTGTTCTGCTGTGTAAAAAAAAGACAAAAAAACCCCTAATGCTTAGCATCAGGGAATTTAGACATGAAGACTTGTTACTGGAAGAAATTTACTTACCTAAATTAGTATCTGCTCGTACTAAGAGCTGAGTTTTTTCATTTCCTGCTGGTTTTAAGTGTAATGTTCCTACACCTTTTTCTTTAAATTCATTATCCTTTTTGTAGAACAATTTGCACCTGTGGAGAAAAAATAAATCCCAAATCCTTGTTTGTGAAACCATGTTGAGATAAAATACAAAGATATCTCCCAAATACAGGTATCCATCTGAATCACAGTAACAATAATCAGGAGTTAACATGCTGTGAGTAACATAAAGATTTATTCTTGTTGTTGTTTCATGTGCAGCATGGGCAGTACTTGCAGTTCAAAGAGAGTGAATTATTTCTTTCAGTATTGAAGTGATAAATGAATTACTTTCAAGGAAAAGTCAAAGGCACAGCAACCTGTACTCAGGGTCTGTGAGGAGCAATAAATATAGGCTACTTTTAAAAATCACTAATTAGAAAGCCATAAGAACTTGCTGTATCATTCTGAAGTTATAATAGGACTTAACGTACAATTTATAAACATTTTTAAGTGAAGCTCGAATAAACCGAATGCCTTTTTAATAAATTAGCACATTCCTTCTTTCAGATAAAGCGAATGGCTTTTTGTAGCAGGACAAATTCTGTGCTGAGTGTCAAGCTGACATGCAATTACTTGGACTACTGAACACGCTTTGAAAAACTGCTTCTAGCAGAGCTAGTTTCACTTTGAGCTTAAAAGCACAAGTTCTTCACTCCTTCATACAACAATAATCAGCATTTTCCAACTGAAGAGTCTTATTTTAGGCTATGCAAATCCAACTGGTGGATTTTCCAGCAGTACAGTACATGGTCTCTGTGCTACAGGCCCTGCAATTTAAACTTATAAAACCTGATGAAGGCAGAAGCATCTTCACTTGTAAAAAAGCTGATCACAAGTACAACACAAGCTATTAGAGTTGTGAACAAGATACAGAAGAATTTTAGTAAAATCTTACACATTCCTGCCTGTAATTAAGTTCATACTCTATATGTACAAGCTTTATTAATTAGGAAGTCAGGGACATGTCATTAATTATGCACTGCAGGGATGAAGAACAGCAATATGCAGGTATTAATTTTATTTTCCAAGTTAAAGTCACTTACTTCTTTGAGTAGAAAGCATCATCTTCTTTTATTTCATTAACAATGACTTTTGGCGGCTCTTCTTCCTCCTCTTCTCCTCCTTTAAACAGAAAGTTTTAACATGTTAATGTTGTGAGCACAGATTTTGGCATTAGAACTCCCTTATGCCCACCACGGCTGACATGGACACATGTGCCCTGTCAGTGATAGCCAGAACACCTCTCAGTCCATGTGAACTCTGCAGCAGCTTCAGCTCCAGAAAAAAATTGTTACTTGCTTTTCCTTCAGCTTTTAAAGCAACTTCATCCTCACTTTCAGTTAAAGTGGGATGAAAATACCCAATCCACACCAAACAATCAAACCCCAAAAATATAAAGCTTAGTAAGTCAAAATCTTCTGTTTGAACAGAAAACAGTTGTCACATCTCTAAGAACGTGCTCCACAAATGGGTTCAAGTAAAGCACAATAAATACTTCCAAGAGCCAGGTTTAGTTTAGGGCATGGGAATTAGTTACAGGAATGACAAATAAGAGACAGTGGCAGATTATGCCTTTCCAGCCCCTCAGCAACTGGGATTTCCATCAGCCTACTGTACCCAACACAGGCAAAGAGCAGGGTAAAGCTGTCAGGTACTAGGTAACTTTGTTGGCCTTACAATCTATTAAGTAAAATGGACTAAATTGTTCTGTATCTCGTGATTTCTACCACAGGGATCTCTTGATAAACCTGCCAGGAAAAGCAATGGGATTGAGAAGTCCAGCAGGCTCAAAAGTGAACATACCAGCTGTTTTTAATTTCATCAATTCAAGTCCTGTCCTCAGATCAAGGATTATATTATATTACAGGAAGCATATATCTGACAGAAGTATGTAAGTCTTGGTAAGCACATACTTTTGATGTTGCTTATATAAGGCTGTGTTCTCCCATTTAGTGGAACAATTCTGCGCATCCAAATTTAAGAATAATGATGATCACAGAATACAGAATTTCCTGAGTTGGAAAGAACCCATCAGAATCATCCAGCCCAACCCCGGCCCTGCAGAGACACCCCAGCAATGCCACTCTGTGCATCCCTGACAGCATTGTCCAAACTCTCCTGGAGCTCTGGCAGCCTCAGGCTGTGCCCATTCCCTGGGGAGCCTGGGCAGTGCCTGACACCCTCTGGGGAAGAACTTTTCTGATATCCAGCCTGAGCCTCCCCTGACACTACATTAAGCCATGATCTTGTTCAACTTAGTATTGCATTTTTGTAGTATTCTTAAGTCACATACACTCACAGCTGACCATTACAATAATTATAGAAATAAACAGAATTTACCTTTGTCATCACTATTGCCACTGTCTGTCTGAGCTTCCAATAAACTGGTGGATGCTGCAGTGAGAGACTTAGCCTGGTTTGCATCTTTTCCAAACAAACCTGAATTCCCAGGAGAAAATGAGAAACTACTAAGTGTTCCTGAACCAAGGGAGCCCAAAACAGGACTGTCAACACTCTTGCCAAAATTAAATGAGACGGCTGATGTAGCTCCTAATGATGCGTCTCTTTTTTCTGATACAGCTTCAGGTTTTTTGTCCGAGGTATCCTCGGTTTTGTTGTTAAGCAAAAACGTGGATCCTTGCTGGAGCTTTGAAGTCCCAAACGCAGGAACAGCCCGGGAGCCAGGGGTCTTGCTGCCTTCGTTCTCGGAGCCACTGTCACTGCTCCCTCCATGCTGCTGCTCAATGGTGGCCAGATACTGCTCATAGTCCCTGAAGATGGGGGTCAGGTCACACAGGGGGTTGGCGTTCACGTGCTTCACTATCCAGTCGCGCACTGAGCAGTTGAGAGCAGCCAGCTGTTTGTGGTAGGCGCTGGAGCCATGTGCTGCACTCGAGGTGCCGCTGGATGAGCAGGGCTGGCTGCCACCGTTGGATCTCGGGCTCATGGCCTTCTTCTCAGCAAACACAGCAGCACTGGGACCGTTTGACATTGGGGATCCTGTTACAAGAGAAATCACAGACTTACAGAATATACTGAGCTGGAAGGGGCCCCCAAAGATCATCGAGCCCAACTCCTAGCCCTGCACACCCCAGCAATCCCACCCGGTACATGAGAGTGTTGTCAAAACACTCCTGGAGCTCTGGCAGCCTTGGGACTGTGCCCATTCTCTGAAGAGCTTGTTCAGAGCCCAAGCAGCCTCTGGGAGAAAAGTATTTTCCTGATATGCAACCTAACTCTTGTTTGGTTAATAAGCTCTCGTTTAAAAAATTAACAAAACAACACAGATGTTTTGCTGACCTACTGAGAAATGTGGCTTAGAACCTTCCTTTTTCCCCAGAAAACAAAGCTCTCTTAAAAGCCTAACATGCTCAATACTTAATCAAATCACTCATCCTCGCTCAGCTGTGATCCTTCTTTTGGGTCACCACATTGTGCCCCAGGTATTGCCATGACAGTGAGCAACCCAACTTTTAAGTTTAGAAGAGTAAGTTAGGGATAGACAAAGTAGATGAAGCCTACTGGTGTATAAAAAAAATTATCCAAACACATCTTGTACAGAACATTAAAAACAATGCATGTTTTACATATTGCCAAAACCTTCAAAATCTTACAATTTTAGCAAGCTGTAACACTTATTTACATCAAAATACTCATCTCTTGCCATTCGTACTTTAAAACACCCTGAGTGCACAGTGCACTAGCCCATGATTTTACATGCTTTTGAGCACTTCTGTATAAAAAACCCTAAGAAGGAAACTAGAAAAATTCTCATTGAATATTTCAGTTTCCCCTAATGTATTCAAGCTCACTGAAATCTAAGTTACTCTAAACTTCAAAGTCCACCATTTCTATTCTATGGCATAGGGACTCCAAAAAACTGTGGCAGGGTTAACATTTCTGCATCTCCAGCACCAAGGGACAGAACTTATATTCCTCAGGGAATTCCAAAGCATGAGAGCTCAACTTGCCAAAGTATTTCAGTATCTTAAAATGTAGGTATAACTGTAACAGATAAAATTCTAGTAAGACTGTCAGCAACATCAGATACACAGGGAAAAAAGATGGAAGACTTCAGTTATGCAGCATGTATTTTTTTTAACTAAATTCAAAGAACTGGGACAACTATTTATATGGAACATGTTACCAAATGCTTTATACCTTTTGCAGATTGCCTTATGCCAGTGTCTTTCGTTTCCATTTGACCTTACAAAACATTTACCTCCAATATTAGAAATATGAATTTAGCTGCCACCTCTTTAAACTGCATATATTTGAAAACTTGTCCCTCCAACACTCTAAAATCTTAAGAAATCTTACAGAGGAATAAAGTCTCAATGCCTTAAAACACAACTATAGGATGGTCTGAATTTGTTTTTTCACTATTAAAATAACCCTACAGATCTTATGACTGAAGGTGCTGACAAATACGTATGCTTATTTATAACTTACCAAATGCTGACTGTGTTTCGGAGGTGCTCTTCAAACTGCTGAAAGGAGTACTAGAGACACTACTGCTTCCATTAGACAGTCCTTCCAAAGGCTTTATTCCTGCACCATTCCCAAATCCACTGAAGCCTCCTCCTCCTTTTCCGGAAGGCAACATAAAGCCTTTAAACCCTTTAAAAGCTCCTCCACTTTCAGACTGGGGAGAGAAGAGAGACAACCAGTTACATACATCTTCTCCATACAACTCCTATCCCCACTTAATATTCCTGATAGCCTCAGTTTATTTTTCCCCAGCTCAGCATGTCATTCTGTTAGCGCAGAAACTCTTAATCACTGGATGATTACACACAGGTGCCTTTTATTTGAAGAGCTCTGGGAATCAGGGGTACAGACAAACCCAAATCTGACTCCAACGTGGATTCGAAGTGGACACATTTTATACCCTTTCTTTACATAACTGTTGTATAATCATACGTTAATCATTAACTTGATATTGTTCTATTGGGTGCATATTGTTTTCACCCAAGCATGACTTTAAGCCCCCTCTTCCCACAATGTTTCTGATCTACTATACAGGTAGGTACGCAGGTGTAGGTTCACATGATTTAGCAAAGACAATGCAGTAAAGACAATGCCTACTCCCGTTCCCAAGGCCTACTTTAGCTACCATGATTTTAGAAACATTTTAACCCTATGCTATCACTTCCATACATTACCAAGTCAGCTATGCAAACAAAATTAACAGCTTCCTTATGACACACACTGCTATGGTTTTTAAAAGACTCAGATGATTGGTATGAAAATAAACTGGGTCTAGGATGTGGATACACGGAAGTTGTTCAGAGCTGTGGGTATGTTTGACTAACTATTAGACATTCACAGCATCTTGTTTTCTTTAACTAATTACACATCTATATGTAATTTCAGGTTTATTTTCAACAACTTTTAGCATTTACAAAGGCAATCAAGAGCCCAATACTTCAATCCACTCATCACTCTGGAGTCACCTATGAAACCTCTGTGATTTACCCAAAATATTCCAATGTGACCAATGAAGAAGCAAAGACAGACTGTACTTGATCACAAAATATGTATCTCTGCGGCCTTTTCATTACCCAGTTCTAATCACTGTCTCTGCAACCATATTATTTTATGGTATAGTTTCTTATATGTTGCTAGAAGACCAAGTATGATTGACATGCAAATTAAGCACTGCCAGATTTAGGTCTTTTGAAGTAACAAACTCTTACTACTGGAAGGGAACTTTCAATGTCTGTGGAAAACCACCAGAGGAGAATTGCTGCTGAGTTTCATCTGCTTTTGCCGCTGAAGAAATGGCAAGGCTTGACAATTTTAGGCAATTTTCCATTATCTGACATTGTAGGTATGGGTCCTTTTGCTTCCTTTTGTGCTGTCTTTCCCAGTGCAGTCCTCTGCTTCTCATTCCTAGGGTTGCAACTTTTATTCTGTCTCTCTCTGATCCGTCCCACCTATCTCTCTGGACATTCCAGTTAAACTGCAGTCTTTTTCACTGCAGCATGCAGTTTGCTACATGCAGCAATGCCATTAAGTTTCAAGTTTACCTTTTTGTAAATATTTCACAGGTTGCTTATGCAACCCCAGCTGTCCTGTCATCTCTTCAGCTTTTTACACTTTGTCCAGCCTGTTGTCCTGGTTTTGGCTGGGATAGGGTAAATTTTCTCCCTAGTAGCTGGTACAGCGCTGTAGTTTGGATTCAGGGTGAGAAGAATGTTGATTGTTTTGGATGTTTTGGTTGGTGCTCAGCAATGCTCACTGCAATCAAGGACTTCTCAGTGCCTCATGCTCTGCCGGGGAGTAGGACACAAGGAGCTGAGAGGGAGCACAGCCAGGACAGTGACCTGAACTGACCAAAGGGATATCCCATAACACGGAATGTCACGGCCAGTATAGAAACTGGGGGCAGTTGGCCAGGAGCAGCCGATCGCTGCCTAGGGATGGGCTGAGGTCAGCGGGTAGTGAGCAAATGTCCTGTACTTCACTGCATTTCTTGGGGTTTATTTCTTTCTCTTTTTGTTGGTTCCCTTATCATCACCATCATTATATTTCAATCACTAAAATGTTCTTATCTCAACCCAGGGGTTTAGCCCTTTTTTCTGATTCTCCTGCTCATCCCACTAGGAGGAAGAGTGAGCGAGGGGCTGCATGGTCCTTAGCTGTCAGCTAGGGTTAAAGTACACCAGCCCTTCTACCAGCTCTAACAACCTGCTCCCAGTCTCCTGACTACTTCTACAACCCATCTGGTCCTCCTTCTCATTCTGTTCTGTTTTTCCTATTCCATTTGCCCATGAATGACTCCTGCTCAAGCTGTAGCTTATGTCTTGCATCACCTCTTTCCAGTACAATCCTTTATTTAACTGTATCCTCTACCACATTTGTGGCTGAAACTACTCAAAGTATTAGTGGGCTAAGACAGCTTACTCATTTACAGTGCTTGGACTGCAAAAGAAAAATCAAAAGCATAGGAAAAGACTGTCTTGCTCTTAACTGTGCCTAGTCTCATCCAATCCAAAAGCAATCTGTGTAACAGGTAAGGTTTCTCACCTATTTCTAACATGGTGCACGCTCTGTTCAAAAGATGTCTGGTAAAAATATATATACAACAAAGCATTTGTCCGGGATTTCTGAAAAGACAACAGTTTGGCTGGACTGGGTTAATGCTTTCATTGGGACTAAACCTGTAACAAAGGCCAACCTCCTTTCAATTTTCAATTTGTTACTGCAAAGAGTAGATGGCACTAAAGCTCTTGACAGGGAAGGAAAAAAAGGTAGCAGCATTCTTAACAAAATGCATGTTTTTCATTCTCAGAGCAGCTTAGTATTTGGGCATTTACTAATAGAGCTTCTAAGATATCCCCCAGCCTTCCGGATATGGATAACTAATGGATGTGAATATGGATAACTAACAACTTTCCATTTTCATGCTTCCATCTCTGCAAAAAATGGAAGTAAAGCAGTACAAATGCTGTTTTACTCATCTGTAAATGACATTGTGTCCAAAACACTTTTTTCTCACTTCAAAAATATGCAAGAACGCCCTCCTCACCCACTCAAACTATTACCCTTTTTTTTGCCTTAGCCTTATTCATGCCATGAAACAGTAAAACCAAAGTTCATGGCACATATGAGCTGATGAGCTGAAATGCTAACTTTATTCAGCATCACTACAAACCCAAAGAAATAAAAACCTGAGCATGATGTTGTATTCTGTAACTGTGTAAAACTCCAGCACTCACACTCAATGACTACATTACCTCTGATGCAACGTTTCGGCGCTTTGCTTTTTTAATAGCTCTGTTCTTTAGGACCTCTTCGCTTGCCACAGAGAATGTTCCCACCTGTAAGAAGTTATGGAATCATTAGAGGAATTCTCAAAATGCCCTTAAAAGCTGCTTGGCCATACGGTCTGTAATACTGGAAGCTTTATAAAAAAATAATTAAAAAAATTTTTTAAAAATCCACTTTTCTAAAATTATCTTTAATCACAACACTTTTAAACAGTTTTACTGTAGATTTTACGTACAAGATACACAGCACATGTGAACAGCTATCCTACAACCTGCAGGGGTGCATAGGGGGGAACTAATGCATATTTTACCTCTTCAGCTTCATCTTCCTGGTCCCAGTTTCGGTCAGTCAGTTCCTTCTCTGCAATTCTCTTTGCCATTTTCCTACACCTGTGTGGAAGAAAAAAAATCCTATACAGAATGGCACAAAAATTAAATTCTAAGCAGCAGCAATCTTCAGTTTGTATTCTTAGAACAAAAAGTGGGAATTGCAGTTCATGTAGAAGCAGGTCAAGATTGGAATGACAATCAAAAAACAAGTGTTGTTGCAAAAACTATCAGCAGCACCTGAGATTAAGTTGTGGTGATCAGCCATATTCAATTTTAAAGCAACAACAGAAACATGTGGTTGAGTTATGGGATAAGTTTTCTTTAGCAGCTGGAAAAATTTCTGTTAGGATCGTAACCCATATACTCTCACTCTGAGGGGCAACAAAAAACCCCAAAGCTGTGGTTAAAATGTTTCATATTCCACTCCGTGTTGCTGCCTCAGGATATCCATGTAAACTCCAAGAAAAAAGTAACTGGCTTTATAACATCTAAAATAAATACTGATGAGGACCTGTTGGGGAAGATGAAATAGGAAAGCCTTATAAATATGATTACCTAGCAAAAGATGCTAAGAATACGAAAACTATAAGCAAAATTGAAATGAAGCTTTGAGTTACTGAACAACTAGAAAACAATGGCACGGCCGACTAGAAGTAATCCCCCTCTTGATGAAACAATACCCTCTGCCTGCAGGCAGGTCCCAGGGTCAGAGCAGACCCTGCCTGCTTGGCAGAGGGTCCAAAAAGCAGTTTTTAGGGTTTAAAATATAACGCCGTATGGTAAAGCGATGATTCTTATAGGTTGTATGTAAATGTTGTAGGATTTGTAGCTTGTTCTAGATTGGTTAATGAAAATTAGAACATTCAACACAGAAGATGATTTACTGTATTGTGAACGGCAGCTCGTGCTCTTGGTATCGATAGCTCTCTCTCTCTCTTGCTTCTCTGACCTGCTTTAGGCTGCATCTTGCTGCATCTTGCAGCCCCTGGCAGCTCTCCTACACCCACGCCCTTTCACAATAAACCCCATGCTCTAAGATCTGACTTCAGAGATCTCTCGTCTCTGTCCCGACCGTCCGAAACCGACAAACAGACCTTCTAATCCTACAGGCTCAAATCCTACAGGACCCACTGAATCAGCTGGGCAGAGAGCTTGGTTAAGACGGAAGACAATGCCCTCCTTTAAGAAATGGGACTGGTAGGCCATTACTAATTTGAAAAGAAGTTACAAATAAATCAGATTGGTCCTACAAAGGACACATAAATCATACCATGGATTTGAGAGCAATTACTGTAAGCAGACAAGTCATCATTTTGCTGGTTATCTCTGCCATGTAAAGCAAAATCAGCTTTGCAGAAGGAATGTCTGTAACAGTTCTGAGTCCCGTTTTACTGAAGTACAACTTATCAGCTGTGTACAAAACCAAAGAAAGAAAACATGATAGCTGGATTCAATCTAAAAAACTTGGCAAGCAATCACACTACTGGAATTTTATGTGAAAAAAGAGTTTTTTTACTAACTATGGTTGTATCTTCTGATACTAAATATGAAAATGTTCCAAAGGAAATATGTCATTTTGTTGCAATTTAAATATCAAGCAAGCACAAAAATTAAAACTCTTCCCTTGGGTTTGCAATTATGACCTGCCCAGAAAAAAAAAAAATCCACAAATGGCTGAATTTCAGAGCCAGAAATAGTAACAATACATTGTTACAGAACATCTTGTTTAGATGTTGAAATGTTTTAGAACAGTAAATGAAGCAGCACTGCAGTCTTGGAGATCACACATCCAAGTCCTGAATTTTGATCTGACACACATCACAAATAAGGTCAAGTTACTAGAGCTTCTGGAAGTACAGGGAAAAAGACTGGCTTGTGTATACATATTTAAACACCCTAATCCACACTGTCCTGAAAGTATACGTCCTTGCTTGATCCCTGGGAGACTACTTCAATCTAACCCATTGAAAACGTAAAAAAGAATTTAAAGTCACATTTATTTAATTTACTGTTTCGTTAGTTTATTTTTATATATAATGTACTATAGTATGTAGTATATTTTAATTATAATTTTTAATTTAGAATGGAAATTATGTAATACACATATATTAAAAATATGTATATAATATAGTATTAGATTACTTATATTTATTAGCATGATTATTAAACTAAATATTTGAGTTATTTAAAGAGCACATTAACTACAAAGTCTGTACCCCACCAAGAGAAGAGGGAAAACCTTGTTTTCCTGGGCTCCAGGCTATCTGCACCTGCCTGTGTTTACACAGTTTCTCTACAAAACCACTGTAGCGGATCTAACATGCATTAATCTAACATGAATCTGACTAAGAACCTGACGTGTATTCTACCCCGTGAAACAAGAATCAACACAAACGCACATCTGGTTGGTGTTCACAATCTTCACGAAGTTATAGCAGCACGTGTTCTGAACAGGCCGAAATGGAAGTATTTTGAGAAACATATCAAAGAATCACGGACTATCCTGAGTTGGAAAGGACCCGCCAGGATCACCGAGTCCAGCTGCCAGCCCTGCACAGACACCCAGCAATCCCACCCTGTGCATCCCTGAGAGCTTTGTCCAAAGTCTCCTGTAGCTCTGGCAGCCTCAGGCTGTGCCCATTCCCTGGGCAGCCTGGGCAGTGCCTGACACCCTCTCGGGAAGAACCTTTCCTTGATCTCCAGCCTAGCTCTTGTTCGATTAACAAGCTCTTCTTGGTTAAAAAATAACAGCGATGCTTTGCAGACCTACAGAGATCCGCCCAGGAGCTCCACTGCCCTATTTAACGCGGCCGTTTGCGAGCGAGGCTCAGCGGGAGGTTTGCGTGGGGCAGCATGGCCTGCAGGCCGAGAGGCCGGAGCCCCGCGCTGAGGGGAGCGGAGCCGTGCCGGGCCCGGCCGTGTCGCTGCGGTGTCGCGGCGGGTCTCGGCGGGAGGAAGCGGAAGCCGGATGCCGCCGGGGCCACCCCGCGCTCCCGTGCCCGCGGAGCCGGCGTTCCGGTTGGCCTCCCGGCCCCGCTCGCTCCGTCCCGGGCACACCGCCTGTTCCCCGCACACCTCACAGAGCCCTCCGCGCGTCCCGAGCCCTACGAACCTGCCCCGCTGCGACCCTCCAAAGCCGCGCCGCCCCCGCTCACTCCATCCCCACCCCGCACCCCCGTGCGCGGGTCCCGCTCGTGCTCGGCCACCCCTCCCGCCTCCCGCGTGTGGGACCCGCGGGACTCACCCGCTCGGCCGGGCGGTTCTCTCCCGCCGCGCTGCGCTGCGCTGCGGGGCCGACGCTGCGGCGGGCGGGAAGCGGGGTCTCCTCACAGACTGCGTGGCCCCGGGGCGCGCTCAGCATCCCTCGCTGTGCCCCCACGGTCCCCGGTGCCGCCCGGGCCGGCCGCCCCCGCTGTGTCCGCCGGGGGACGGGGCTCGGTGGGGCTCAAACCGGGAGCGCCGCGTCCGCTGCCGCCGTTCCGCGCAGCCCGCACCGCGCGTGCGCGCGGCGGGCGCAGCGGGGCGGGGCGGGCCCGGGCGCTGCAGTACCGCCGGCAGCCGCGGGGGGCGCGCGCGGGGGCGCCGTAACGGCCGGCCAGAGGAAGGGGCGTGGCCGGGGCTCGGCTCACGTGACTTCCGGCGCGAGGCGCGCTCTGTCCGCGCTGCGGAGTGGTCGGGAGGAGTGCAGTGCTGGTGCTGGTTTACCGGCAGCGAGTCGCGCAGTGTTTGTCCTTGGCCAGCGACCGGGGGGGTGCCCGACACAATTCCGGCCTCCACACAGATGCTGATAACCTTTTTACCTATTTATGCATTTTTATTAAATTAATGTTCACTGGTTCTGAATTATATAATTTAACGTAGTATTTCCTGCACGGAAGGCGCCTCAGGGCGGCTGAAGGTTGGCCGTGCCCTGGGCTGTCCCGGGCTATCCCTCCGTCCCTGCCGCTGACTCACTTTTCTCGTTAGTTTTATTTAATTGTCTTAACTAATCATAACCAGGATCTTTATTATGAGCAGCGTGCTAGTGTGTGCACTAGACCTGTAGGAAGGCTTGATCCAGAAGCTCGCTAAATGGTAGCTTGATCCGATGATCTGGGCAATACCCATGCGGCAGGGAGAAAGTCACTCGGAGACAAGGGGCTTCCATCCAACTGCGGCCTGAATGCTGAACATAAAGATCGTGATTTTGTCTCAGTGGGGGGCAGAGAACAGCCAAGAGCAGCTGAAAGAAGAATCTGGCGTTGCTCTGGCAAGACACACTCGATTTGAGGTGAAAAGGTCACTGCCCGCACGATTGCATCACAGGGCTGTGAGGGGATGAGGCTGTGACAGACCTGTGCTTTTACCGAGCGGGAGGCGTTTCGAGTTTTTATTGAACTAAATTAGTTTTTATTTTTATTAAACAGATTTTTATTAAACTAAACATTTTCTCCGGTGTTTGCACATTTTGTTATTCCAAAAGTGTAACTTTTTTAATTGTTTAACTCTCAACTCTAACTCATTGTAAGTACAGCACTCAGTGCTGAAGAGAAATTCCATTTGTAAAATGTTCTTTCAATAAGGAATTTTCCAGGGTCACTTAATAGAATTCCAGGCGTTTCCACATGGATCTTTTTTATGTTTGTGTGGTTACCTGGAAGGTTTATGAGGAATTCCTAGCGAGTATTTTAACTGGAAATGTGTCTGTTCTGTTGTATAAGATCTCTTGATCTACACTAGACAAAAGAACTTGATGATTAGAAATACTCAGACGTTTGTGATAATACAGGGGTTGGCACCTATTTCTGTTGGCAGGTAACAGGTGATAAACTTGGTTGATCTAAGGTGAGAGTGTTACAGCTTTTCCTTTTGTCATTGTTTCTGGTTTGCAGTATTTACCTGATCAACTGTTAAAAACCCAAGTACCTCAAAATAACCATCTTTAAAAGGCTTTGTTTCCTTGGCTGTTTGGCACTAGCCCAAAAATTATAAAAGAGAGAAATAATATCTCCCAGCAGGGAATTGGACTTGCTAAAATGTCACCACCAATCTCTTAATTAGCTACTCAAAATGCCATGTTGTCTCTTGGTCCTCAGTGGGAAAGAATGTGAGTCAAAATGAAATGGAATTTTTTCTTAAATAACAAAACCAAATATGTCCTAAACAACAAAAATCACAATTGCAAAGTCAGAGGTCATGTGAGAGAACTTTTACAAAAACTACATTTCAAAATATTGACTGACTTAGAAATTAGAAAGTTGATGGAAATAATAAATAGTAAATGCAATTATTAGAAAAAGATTAATGTTTGCATTAAAAACAACCTTTTCCAATAATATGGGTAAAAAATGGAAAAATTTCTCCCAGTGGTGTATAAGATGTGTTGATTCCAGTTGTTAATCTATTAATTTATGTAAAATTAGGTGTGAAACCTCTTTCCTGTATTTTCAATTTATTTTTTCCAGTGCTGCTAAAACCAAGGTGCCTCAAACAAAGCTGTTTCCCCCAGTGAGGAGGATGTTGGAAAATGTATCAGAACTCACATTTTTTTAATACTCATGGAAGGAATGAGCACAACTGTCATTCCTGTTGTCTCTTAATAGGAATGTCCTTGCCATAAACTATTTCTGATGTGTTGTGCTCATCTCCAGCACAGAGAGGACCAAAGGTGGCTGTCTAAGGCAGTTAGAACATTTATAGACGTTTTGCAGCTATGATGCATAAGGAAGGTTCATCTCCAGGCATCAAAGAGGTCTGGAAGACATAACACCCATTTCCCTGAGGTGACAGAGCTCCACAACATCTTATACAGGGTCAGTATGGTAGAGGACCCATTTGAATTATTAATGGTTCCTTCCCTAAAATATCCTAAAAGTGAAAATTTCAAATTAACTTCAAAAGTTTTTGTTGGCAAAGAAAGGCAAAAATTACAAATTGAGGACAAGTTGACATGCTTTGTCCAAAATTAAATTAAATGTTTCCATTCTTTTTTGTGGGGGTGTTTCAATTATTCTTTTAGAAAATTGGGAAAAGGAAAATGTTGGATTTTTCTGCATTCTTCCCTGTATTGAAGAGGGGGTAAAATATCAGTAAAAGGCAGCTCAACTAATATATGATCCCTAAATAGAGATCACAGATTTGTCAAAAAAAAGCCACAGTTCCAAGTTAAAATTCCAAGTCAGGAGTACATCCAGTTTGGTTTCTGCTAGCTCAGTTGATAAAATGTTTGTGAAAAAGAGATTTCTCTGATACTATTTCCAAGATTCTTCTGTACAGTATTAGAACTCTGTCATCATTGTAATAATAATTACTCACTACAACATGGGATCATTAGGCCTAATTCATATTTACAAATGCATCAAGTTCACATACAAATACAGTTTTAAGGTGAACCTTGTTCTGAAAGAGTGGAATATTTTGTCATAGTAACATATCTCAGCAGTCCAAAAGTTCTTACAGCACTGTTCCGCTCAGTCTTAGCTGCAAAATAGGTCAGAACTGTCAATTTTTCTTGTTCTCTGACTGTAATGCAAATTCTGCTCTCCCAGACTTCAAGCAAAACATTAGTTTGTACCAAGTTCATAGCTCTTTCCAGCAGTAACAGTTTTAATTTAAAAAATACTAATTACTTGAGCTATTTTTCACATGTAAGCTTTACCGCATTGCAGAAACAGATGTCATCATTTTGGCTGTATCTCCATAAACTTTTAGCAAGCCATCAGGTTTATTAACATTTTCTAGGAAACTGTTTCTTTATGGATATCAGGTTATGTTGTAATCTACAGCTGATAGTTGGTAGAAATACAGCGCCTGATTCTCCCATGGTGCAACAGCGGTTGTGGTATAAGAGCCTCTGTGAAGTGGAGCTTCAGATGTGCCTTTCAGTGGCCAGATGGCCAGAATGTTTGTGTGGGTTTTTTAATTGTTGTTGCTTTCCATCATCTCTTTTGGAAATATAAGAGCTGTTATTCTAAGCCTATAATCTTTGTGAGAAAACTGAAATTCCATCTGCTGTTGACTGAAGGACGTTGGGGGAAATCAACCAATGGAACCCACCATTTTCTAGGCAGTATTTGTTGCCAGTTCTGAGCCAGAAAACTTGAGCTACTGTGCATGAAGTGCTCCGGATAGCTGGTGATTTAACCTGGTGGCTAAGGCAGATGCACATTTCATTATGAATCTTCATTTGTTTCTGTGATTTTTATTGTGTCCTAGTTCCTAACTACAGAATTTATAAAAGTTTTTGTAAAATGACAGCAAGCTTGCTGGTAAGCAGACATGATATATTCATTAAGTTGAATTCATGCTAAATCAAGGGTAGACTTCTTAATACACAAAAATATCTTAGTCATCATGGGCCAAACTTCCAGAAGCCTCAAATACTTTGCAATTAGTTGAGTAAAAGTTGTTGAACTGTTAATGTCTTTCATAAAACATGGCCTTGCTTTAATGATACTGGTTGCATGATTGGATATACTCATAAAACTCTGGGGAGGAAGAATGGCAAGGATTCTTTTTGTCAGTTCATTTCCCCATGGATATCTTTCACAATGGCATTTTCATTTTCTGTGGCATAGCTAGTCCTGTTCCTAGCCCAGCTTTTCCTTAGCCTCTCCTTTCCTAATTTCCTTTAGCTACAACAGTCTGTAAGTCTGACCTCCCCTAGTCTCACACCCCAGTAAACAGGTTTGGCAGATCTTGTATCCTCTCCTGCATTTCCAAAATCTCAAACCTTTAACTAACAGCCTCTTTTCTTTTTTCACTCTCTCATCTTCTGCACCATTGTTCCCTATCACCAACTTGGCTTTCCTCAGCAAGATTCCTGGTGAATCCAGCCAGCTATATGACTTCTGTGTTCCAGGCATAGGCTGGTGTTAATGAAGGTCAGAGGAAGATAGAAGATGTTAAACTTGCTCAACAAGCATTATCTGAGTAGATTTCCTCAAAAGCATTTTGGATTGTGGGGTATGTACAAGTATTAACTGATGGGAGAGGTCCAGGCACAACACATTACATTTCTTTGCTCTTCATACCTAGTTCCTCTGGGATAAATGGAGCCTCTCTGGTGGTACAGAGTTAATCTGTCTTCTCCTTTCTCAGTGAAATGAGGGTCCTTTTGTTCCATCTTCTGCCACAGGGGTTCCGCCGGGTTCCAACCCTAATTCATGCGGTGGTGAACAGATCTGTGAAAATGGCACTTGCTGGGGTTGCCTGAGTCAGAGGAAGCCATTTTCCCGGTGGTTGGACTCTCTCTTTTAATGCTGTAAATAACATTAATGCTCTTAAATGTTAAGGGTCCAGGCCTCTGCGTGTGCTCTTTGTGCATGAGCTCTTGTTGGCTGAATTCTTATGGAGTGTGTAATTCCGTTCAGTTCAGTTACTAGACAAGACATCTCATGGCAGGTCAGCTCGGGAGCTTTCCAGGAATCACCAGGTGATACTGACTGTTTCTCCTTTGGTTGTATAGTCATCTACAGATAGACATCTAGATGTATATCTTCATCTCTGAACTGAGCCCTGCCATGAGTCTCCCTGTTACCTTCCAAAGCTGGTTTCAACATAAGCATCTGGAATTTGACATAATGCAGACCATCAGTCTTTACCTGATGTTTGCAGAAAGTGTTTTACAGCCCTGCTGCCACTTGCTAAAGAATCTCTTCCTTGAGAGAGACTTACCTGGTCCATTTGAAAAGCAAGAACCTTCCCTGTCTCCCTTTGTTCCACCGCAGAGATAGTTATATGTCTGCAAAAATACTTTCAGCATCCACAGATCTGGGGGTTTGTCTTGCTTGACTTGCATCTTTTCCTCTCACAAGGAAATGGAACAGAATCATAGAATATTTAAGGTTGGAAAAGAGCTCCAAAGTCATTGAGTCCAACCTTTGAAGACTTTTGAGTCCAACAGTCTCCAGTTTAGGGATATATAAGCCAGAAAGAGATTCCCATCACTTGCAATGCTAGTTACAGTTTGAGGTCTTCTAGCAAATTTGTAGCCTTGCCTGTTTCTGGGGACTTTTAACAAACAGATTCAGTCTGCCTTCAGCTTCTGTATATTAGAATGCTATAGACCACAAGTACAAAAAGCCACGCAGCTTTCAAAATGTTGTTACTCTCCCAAGGTTATTTTATTTTCTCATTGTACTAATTCAAAATACTGTCTAGTCTGGGGGGGTGGGGTAAAGACAAGTTTAAAAAAAAGGAGTCAGTTATAGAAATTATCAATTGTGATGTATCTCTTAACTATGCCTTTTTTCTTTTTCCCCTAAACCAAGGGATGACATAATGATATTTTTTGCTAAGGAATTATATTTTTGCTTTTAATAGATTATAAAAGAAGCAGTTGAACAAAGTAATATATAGGGAAAGTGAATTACTCAGCTTAAGCAGTATCTAAGAAATGAATTGGGGATTTTCAGTCAGTATTAAGGAAAACCTCTTCCAAAGCTGTGACAGCAAGAATAAATAGATTAAGAGAAGTTAATAAGCTTTAAAAAAAGTCAAACTGTTAAGCTTTTTACAAATTAATGTTTATTTTTTTCCCTCATTTAACTTTGCTGTGCAGAAATTGTGACATATATTTGCTAAGGTGGTTTGAATATCTCTAAGCTTTCAAACTTAAGTTCTGCATGATAGTCAATATTTTCTCGGTTGTCTGAAAATAACATGTTTTCCCCACAGTAACCTACTGATCCACAGGATCAGCCTCAGAGCTATCAAACTAAATACCTTTAAGCCTAATTTATTACTGGGGTCGAGGGAGCAAGTGAAACATTTTTCTGGAAAAAAAAAATTTTCACTGAAAGAGTTATGGAAATAATTGAGAGTTTGAGGAGTCTAGAGGTAATTCTTCTTGGAGTACTTGAAGGTTCTCAGTAACCATGGATATCATCTGTGGCCTTTGTGTTGGTGGATTTATTCATGGGCGGATAATCCATTGGGATTACCAAATTTCTGGATTATTTGTGTTTTAGATGTGCAACACTCATGTTTATGATCCATATTGCATCTAGAAGCAATATATTATAATTTTTTTGTTACAGCTTTTGTGCCTGTCACCTACTGTACATAATTGTCAGGTCACCTGTGTTTTGATCCCCCTGGGCCAGGTTGTGCTGTCTAATGACCAGTTTTCTTGGTGAGTTAAGGAGCATGGAGCTGGAAGAGAGAGAAAGAGAAGTGGTTTGATGAAAGAAACATCTCTTGGCATGTTTTTGCTGGTTTTTTTGGGGGATTTTTTCAGCAACTAGTATCATACAGTTATTTTATATATTTAGGGACAGCAATATTTGATTTAATTTATGACCTTGCAAATTGTAGTCCATGGTCACTGTTGGTGATTATTTGTAAAAAATCTGTATTTTTAGTAAGATTTTTCCAGTTTCAAGCAGATTTAAAGCCACAACATTCTTCCTACATAAACTTCCCTGCTAAGTACTTTGTGATACTTCAGATGGAAAAAAAAAAATGCAGTTGTTCCCTAGAAGTCCCAAACTAACAGAAAGCTGCAGAAGGCAGGCTATGCAGTTCAGCACTACCAAGAGGAAACCCGGTGCACAAGTGGTACGCGGTGCTGAGGTTCCTCTCTCTCAGTTTAGCTCATTTCTGCCCAACTTAACACTTAAAATCTGTGGATTCCTGTGATCTCAGGTCTTCAGTTGCCATCAGAACCACTCTTTTACTCTGCTAGGTAAGAATAGACTGGCTACTCAAGAGAGGCACTTGTTTGATAAGAAACATTAGGACAGTGAAAAATATAAAGGGCAAGGAGAAAATGTTAATTTTTGGAGCAGGATTTGAATAGAGTGTAGTAAGAAAGACTGGAGTTTCTCATTGAGTGAGCAAGCAGCAAAGTGCTGCAAGAGTCCTTGTCTGCTGAATGACATGGGTTTTTGTTGGAAATTGAAAGGAATAAGGGAGTGTCTTTACAAACAAGCTGTGAGTCTGCTGATAAGAGAAGACCATACTGAGAGCAGAAACAATGGGTAGGATTTCCATAGGAATTCCACTGATTGACTTGCCCAAGACTGTATTAATAAGAACAGAGACATAAGAAAAAGAGGAAGGAGAGGATGTGTATTAGAAGGGGGTTTGCATTAAGTGTTTCAGGGAGTCTGTACCTCGTAATTACATCAGCCGATGGGAAAAGAGAGAGGGAAATGCAGCTGGGAAATTAGGATAAAAAGGAGGCTGCATCCTCTAGCAAATCGAGAGACCACAGGACCATTGGCCCATGACCTCTCCCTTTATTCATGAATAAAGTTACAGGACTCCTCTGTCTGCTTTTTGGACACAAACCTCTGGTGTTTGTGGATTAATTTTCCTGACAAAATTGATCTAAAAATTCTGCCAAATATAAGATAAACTACAAAGTGTTTTTTACAGCAGGATGTGGTGTCCTTGGGTACCACGTGGTATCCGCTTTCCATGAGGCAAAAATTTGGAGGTTGTTTGGAGGACACTGGGAGGACACCACAGGCTTTTGTGGCTGGTGTCTGCTGTGGACATGTCCTTTCAGCTCAGAAAAACCTCTGTCAAGTAATATGTTGCGAAATACTTATATGTCCTGTTTTTTGACAATAATACTGCACCTGCCATCCAAGAGGAGCAGTTGTCAATTCTGTTTTACAGTGAAATTGTTTACGTTTGTCTTTATTTCTTCAGCCAGTGTTGCATATTTTCATGCTTTTTTTTGCAGGGCTTTTTATGCTGTATTTACATAAATAATAATGTTTATTCTGATTTTCGTAGTGAAGGCTGTTTTGTTATGATGAACTAGACAGTTTTTTTAATACCTAGAAATAATGGTGGATCTATGATGTAGGCAGCCCAAGATTTGTAGTGGCTCTAAATACTCATGTTCTTGCTTTTAAGTAATTGGCTTTTTAAATAAAGTGATAGATAATTCTGTTGTTCACCCAGGTGTAAGGGAAGGGATTTAGACCGATGCTTTGCCCTTCAGTATAGTTTTTTTATCTGCATTTCACCTGACTGGAAATATCTCCATGCATTTGAAAAAAGCACATTTGTGCTATTAACCTGTTTTGTGATGTACCTGCATAAAGGCAGGACTTTCAGTACATGTAAATGCATCATGCTATGTACAACTGCCTTGGATTTGGTTTCAATGGATAATGCCTTTTTGTCTGTCTTTTTTTAAGAAGGAAACTTGAGAGGAGGAAGTCTCATTTACCAAATGGGAGAAATTTTATATGTTGTTTGTTGGGGTTTTTAAAAGTAAATTAATTTTATTTATAAAGTGATGATGGAAGTACTTTCTAATAATTTTCAAAAGTATAGAAAATGTTTTAAAACATTTTTATCCATGGAAGCTGTCCTGTTTTATTGTATGATATACTATGATATCAATGAATAGACAGAAGAGTAGAGCAACAGATAAATAAAGGAAGAAGACTTTTAATGTACTTTAACTGTAGGAAGTTACTAAACTTTTAGAACACTCTGCAGGTGTCATGGTACTGAAGATACATGCTGGGTGTTTGTTAAATCCCTGTGTGTGCCTGGGATACCCATATGATCTCTCTAGTATTCCCCCTACATGATAAATAATGGGAAGAACTATCACTTCTGGGGCTGGAAATCCAGGTTTTTTTTTTTAATACTTGTTTGTTTATTTTTCCCTAAGAGAGCAAGAGAAAATCTGTCTGTTTAGTCATAAAGTAAATCAATAATTTTGTGTTTAAATGGTTGCACTTGCCATGGAGCAAATTTACACACAGTTAGGGGTAAATCTTACCTTAGACTGATGAGAGACTCTTCCACACCCTTGCAGCATTCATTGTTCTCAGTGCTCCTCATTTAAACTTGAGGATCTTGCAGTCACACACAATGCTCCTTTAAAACAAATCACTGATAAAACTGATAAATCTTCTTGGTATCACTCTGAGTTGAATTGGATCTCCAAAAGGTCTGCAAAATATCCTTAACAGTTTTGTTTAGGTATTATATATTGTCTTCAAATGTAGCTGACAGGTGCGATTTTAAGGAGATATAGTTAAGATGGGATGGGGGCAAAGTTGAAAGGATCATTAAGGAGGTGTTTCTAAATTGGTGGGAAACAAGATTTTAAACTTAAAAAAAGGATAGGTATTTCTTGGTGAGGATTGTTCAATGACTCAGTAGTGGGGTTTCACTGTTTATCTCCCCACAGCTGGGGTCATTTTCTCTCCATGCTTCTTTCAGGCTGAGGAGACAAGGACTTCAGAAAGGAAGTCACTAACAGAGGTTACTATTGTCACTTGTACCTTCTGTAACACCAGTTTTCTCTTCAGTCTCTTCAACTAAGTTGTGGTTTAGTCCCATGTTGCATCATGTAGATCACTGGGAAGCAGACTGGAAACTACAATTTAAAAAATCCCCAACCAACCAACACAACAACATACAAAATGTTGATCAGAAATTAATGAGAAAAGATCATTCATCTGATTTTTCTCTGATAGGGTTCACTTCTGGGGGCTTACTGCAAAAAGGCATTCAACCACTTGTCTGTGTGCAGGTAACATTGCAAGCCTTGTTGAATTAAAAAAGCTGAGTTTTATCAACACTTCAACTGGTACTGTTGCCAGAAGAGAAAACGTAGTTCTACTCCTCATTCTCAGTTCAAGCTGCTGTTCCCTCTGTGTTGGCAGATATTTTTTGCAGCTGAGGTTGGAGAACTGGTTTAGATTAATACTAACTTATTTCTTTGCCAGGATAGTTTCCTCTTAGGTGAGTTTCCTGATCAGGTTCCACCACCTGGCTCAGGGGCATGACATCTCAAAGTCCAGGATAGAGCTTGAAATGGAAGCTATTTTTGTTTTGGCCACCCTGGTTAGTGCTATAAAAATATGAATTGTGAATCCACAGATTTCAGTTGGACAACTAACAGAGGGTATGTGTAAATTAATTAAGGAGCTGAATGCTGTCCATAATACACTCAATGTTTGTGTGCATTATTTCAGAAGATATAATTCTGAATTTGTGGAGAGAAGTGGATTAAGGAGGTGGATTAAAGAAATTCATGAATTGATGAATTAAGAAATGGACACTTTTAGAATTCCCTCAGCCTTACTAAAGTCCATTTATTCCAGTTTTTGTTGTGCTACAGAAGGAAGAAGCTAGCAGAGTGCATCACATAATCCACATAGTATACCAAAATTACTTTCATGAAAGAGGCTAAGCAAAGTCAGAAGATAATATAGATTTCAGTGTGATGTGATTGCAACCAAGCCTAGCTTATGCTACCTGTCCTGTTCCCATGTCCAGAGCTGGGGCTGTCCCTGGCAACCCCCAGCCTGTCCTGCTCCCCCCAGGGAACCCTCACTGCGCCCCAGACCCCAGGGATCCACTGGCAGGTGCAGTCTGTCCCATTTGGCACCTCTCAGCACCCAGGACACATCTCCAGAGCTGAGACAACAAACAGCAAAAAACATGAAATCATTAAGAAAAGTGGGAGCAAGGCAGCATTTCCTGGCAGGATTTGGAAAGATCATAAGGAAGCAAAGAATAAATGGTTTAGCAGGAAGGCTCAGTGCAAGACAAATCTTTGTGGCCACAGCAGTGAGGTGACACGGCTGTGACCGTGGCCTCGACAAGAAAAGGAACTAGATAGCAGCTCGTGGCACTCACTGATGCCAACATATGAGAGGGCAGCAGGGAACTTGGTTGTTAAAGGTCTTCGCTGCCTTCCTTGTGGCACTTGAGGATGGATGTAAAGATCCCAGAGCTTTTCAATGCTTGCTGCTATGAAGGGGATGTAAAGTTATGTGACACATGAACACTACAGCAAGACTTTGAATTACATTATAAGAATACAGATAGTGTTGCAAGGGAGATACAGAAAAAAAATGCAAAGGTGAATGTTTGGTTCTGGTTAAGTTTTTATAACTGAATCCATTTACAAACCCAACAGAATAGATGTTTAATATTTAGCTGAGGTTCTTGAAAGCCTCCAGGCTGTCTCATGTTTCCTGCTTTAGAGAAGCTGAAAGATTTTGAACTGCATTGTCAATAATTTTTACACTTTCCTATGCTCAGGACAAGTGTCCTTGAAAGGGCAGCATCTTAGGATTGGCTGGTTGTCATGTAGACAAGGATGTTTTCAAAATAAAGTCACACAATCCATTTGTAAATCTTCCTGAATATATGAAAGTCTAATCAGACTGAGTCAGACAGCCGAACTGCAGCGTATCTCATTTAAATTCCCTCTTCCCCCTAGGCCTTGTCGACAAGAAATATGCGTACATTGTATTGGAAGTAGAAAGCATGAATGATAAAAATACTCAGTCCTGGTGCAGTCCTGAATGCATTTTAGTTTTGAATGCATCTAAATATTTCCACAGCCCTATACCTACTTTTGTCACCAACGATATAGTCCTAGAGCAACACAACCTTCCACTGCCCCACTTTTCCGTACTGTTGGTGCTTGATGGTATTTTCTGCAGTAAGGTGCATGTTTATTGATTTGATAGATGAACAGGGATCTCACACAGCCTCCTCCTGAGAGGAGTGATTCTGTACTTTTGAGTACAGATGTATTGGTTGTGTAGTATTTGTGGATCTTCACTCCGTTCTGAGTATTTTTCTGTTTTCTTCAAATGGTAATTTGGTGTTATTAAGTATACTGAGCTACTGGCTGGGAGTTACCTTTAATATATGTAAATGCAATATTCATATATATATATATATACACACACATATATATACAAGATTGTATTCCTATATGTATTCATACATATCTGTAAATAGTGATACTTCTCCCATCACTGAAATTTCCTCAAGGCTGTCTGTCTTACAGCACCTACTTGAAATGTCTTCCTTCTCAGTTACAGGCCTTTGAGGAAATACATTGCTACACATGTAAGCAGCAAGTTCAGTGTTTCTCAGCAGTGTAGGTAAGTTGAAGTTCTGTCACCCTTAGGGTAAGGGGTAGAGATGCCTGTGTGATCCCATTGCTGGCAGCAGCAAAAGTAATTTCTGTGGTCACATCATGATGGTAAGAATTGGAAGGCCTGAAGTAGGTTACTTGGGCTGTGGATAAGAGAGGGTGGGAAAAATAATCCTAGTAGGACTGTGAAAGTCTGTAGAAGAGAAGTTTCTTTGTTCCATTATAGTTTGAGTGCTACAGCCAATTCCTAGAGGGACTTACAGTGGCCATCTTTGTACTTCTTTGGCCCATGTCTTTTGATTGTATAAGAACAGTAGAACCGAACAGCATTTTACTCACTTGATAAGGATAGCAGAACAGAACATTTCACTTTTATCAAGGGCAGTAGAACAGAGCAATATAGCCTTGGAAAGTGTGGCTAGCACAGGTCTTTCCCATGAGAACTTCTGCTGTGTTTTATAAACAAAGATAAAGTTTGGATGTTATTAAAAACAGTGTATCGAGATTTGGACAGTTCAGGCCTGGCCAATCAGGCCTGGGGGAAGGTTTCTGACTGACCAATCTGGGTGACCTCTGAAAAGTCTATATAAGCTGAAATCAAAATAATAAACTCCTCTTTTTCTTGTCACACTGAGAACCCGGGTCCTTTTCTCTGCTAGCGGCTCAACAGCGACAGGAAAGTATTGAATAAAGGATGTAACTTTGGTAAACAGAAGTAATGCAAAACACAAGCAGGATGCCAGCTCAGCTCTGCAAGGCTGACAAAGCAGAAGTTATGCAAAACAATGATATTGGCCTTACTCAAAAGTGAGGGTCAAGGAACAGCGACATAAAAAGGACACTGGATGTTGAAGACAGACCTGGAAGAACCATACAAGGACTCCCAACAAGGGGTGTGACTCTTTCAAATAAAGTGGAGGTAGCTCATGAATATGTAACCAGCGTGTGTGACAAAAGTTCTGCTCACCTGACACTCGGGTCACTCAGAGGAAGGATTCTCCAAGTGACCAGCATGCTGCAATAAAGAATGGCTGCTTCCTAATACTCAAACTGTGTAAGAAAGTTTCTGTCTAGCTGATTTTGATATAATTTTTGGCAAGTCTAAATGTGACACTCTGCTTGATCTCCTGTCGATCTGAGGGGTCTTTGGATCTTCACGCAGGCACCAGGACTTTCCTGGAGAAGAACACAGACCCTTGGACCAGTCTGGGACACAGGTAAGACACCATTCAATATTAGGTCATTGTTTTTGGAATCCTGCCCACATGTGTGGATCTTCCAGTGCAGTGGATGAGTTTTTTGGTATTCCAGAATTTGGTATTTGACTTGGTTTTATCAATCAATAATTGATTTGTATTTGAATTTGTATGTGTATTGTAACTTTTTGGGTCTACTATTCAGAAGCGGGTAGTGGACAATCTAAAGGCGGCATTCTGAGAAATCCCCACTTGAGTGTATTTTGTGACATTGGAGAAAGAGTGGTGTGGCCCTTGGGGGAACAGTGACCAGGGAGAATTTGATTAAATATTGTAATCAGTTGTGGCCATTGTACAAACTAGACTCTGGAGAAAAGTGGCCACAAAATGGAACTTTGAATTACAATACATTGGTGCAGTTAATGCTGTTTTTAAGATGGGCACAGAAATGGCATAAGGTGATGTATGCTGAAATGTTTTTCACTTTGTGGAATCGTCCAGAATGGCAGAAAGATTGTGGGGTGACACCAATGCACTCAGACCCCTTTGTGCTGGCTCTTGAAAAAGAGAACCAAGGAAAACAGTTAAAATGTTATTCTCTATGCAGCATAGGACAAATTTGTTCTAAAATCTCCTTGATAAAGGGGGGTGATTTAGATCCTATGGTCAGTCATAGCTGCAGGTTGGATGGGATAACAGATAACCAGGCTGCTGAGACTGGTATTTTGAAGGAACTGGCATACAAAGAGGCAGATTTAGCACATCTATAAAAGAAGATAGAGAGGATAAAGAGGATGTATCAAGCAACAGAGAGTTTTAGTCCAATTGCAGGGCAAACTAGAGCTAAACACAGAGATGTGATAGTAACTCCCCTCCATCAATGGCAAAACCATTTGAAATTATGATTAAAACTAAGGATCTGGAGTGGAAGGATATAGCTACTGTGTTAAAAATGTTGTTTATAGTACAGAAAGAGAGATGGTTGTTAAAACCAGTAGAAGGTTTGTGAAAGAGCAAATTTTGACAGGTGGCTTGATGGGTACGTTAGATATTGATTTTCCCACTGTGGATTCCGAGTAGGACCCTAATGTGCCCATTTTTAGAGAGAGATTAAATAAATATCAACAATGGATACTATATGGAATTAGACATGCCATTCCAAAGGCTATCAATATGTCAAAATTATTCCAAATTAAGCAGGATCGTAAGGAATCACCTGTGGAATTTTTAAATCACCTGAAAGAAATGGCTCAAAAATACACTAATATCAATCCTGAAGCATAGGAAGGAAAAACTCAATTAGTCCCCATATTTGTGGTGCAATCCTCAGATGATATTAGAAGAAAATTACAAAAGGTTGAGGGACAAGGCCACTATGTTTAGGAAAGCTGTTAGATGTTGCTTGGGGAGTTTATCAGAATAGATAAAACCAGCAAGAAACAACTAAATAAAAGTAGTTGCAGTTATGGAAGGAATTCCCAAAGGAATGGTGCCCCCTGTGGCAGGATGTTGCCCCCTTCTCCTTTCTGCTCAGTTGCAGAAGATAGATGATTTTAGTTGGGTTAACAGCCTGGTGGGGGTTATGTCTTGGCGCCCAAAAGTCTAAAGCCTTTAACCATAACTCATATTTTGGAATGAAGAGAGAATGTGGGAAAACAAACAAAAACTATGCTTGCTGACCACACAAGGCACACTTTTATCCTATAAGAACTCATGGAAATATCCCAGAAGTAGAGGTTTCTTACACACACTCCGAAGATGCGTGAAGAACTTCTCCCCAGAGTCTGGATGCAGACTCTGTGGTTACTTTCCTGGGAATTGCGTGAAAATAATTTTGAAGTATTTTCCACCACCAATTGGCAGGTAAGATACACAGAGTTCTTAAGTTTATTATCCTTGCTAGCTATTAATAATAAGAAGAATATGCACCTTTCTATAAATTGCAATCTTAGCTATTAATAGTTTTTGCAATAATTTTATTACATAATTGTGGTTTAGCTATTTTTATAGTTTTGCAATTGTGTCAGTACTATGTATGTATGTAAATCTGTTCTATGTTTCTATGTCTATTTATTCTCTGGGTCTAATAAAAGGTAATTTCTATCATATTAGACTAGTTGGCCAAATATCAAAGAACCTTGCGAACGAGACCGAGTCTTGAGGTGCCAGTCACCCTAATAAAAATTACTGCCTGTTGCTAGAAGCCTGAGCAAACAGCCGAAATGCATAAGGCTCCTGTCTCCCCTGTAAGACACCCCCCAGGGAAAGAAAGGGGATGAGGGTGTGGAAAACCTACCTCAAACTCCCCCCAGATACTTGGTATTAATCGATGTGCATATTGTAAGAAAGACAGGCATTGGAAAAGGGATTGTCACACTTGCAACATAAAAGCCCCCCCTCTCATGGCTGTCCCCAGTGATGACTGAGGGGGACTGGAGTATTTTTCCCAAGGAGAACCTCTGGTTACAGCTACAGTGCGGAGAGAGGAGCTAAATGAGGAGGTAGAATTTTTTGTAGATACAGGAGCTAGTTACTCTGTGCTAAATACAGTACAAGAAAATGTGAATAATGATTCTATAACAATCATTGGTGCAACAGGGAATCACAAAACTCAGCCATTTTTCAAGCCCATTGATTTTAAACTAGGAAAACAATGGATGACTCACCCAATTCACCAAAGCCTCTATTTAGGAGAGATTTACTGGAAAAACTAGATGCTGAAATAAAATTTAAAAGTGGCAAAATACAGGTTATTATTCCAGAATCTAATTATGTGGAGTCCTCTATTTTTGCACTACAGTCTCCAAAATTGGACATGATCCATCTGCCACTATCACTTGAGGATGCAGTGATTCTGATAGTTTGGGCAGGAGAGGTGCTTGGGCATTCCAAAATAGCAGAGCTTATAAGAATTTAATTGAAACCTGGAGCAGGACTGGTAAGGCAAAACCAATACCCTTTGAAAATAGAAAGTCACAAGGGGTTGTTACCCCTTGTGGAAAAATTGATAAAATATGGCCTATTGAAAGAATGTGAATCCAAATTTAATACCCCTATTTTGCCAGATAAGAAGGCAAATTAAAAGGATTACTGGATGTTACAGGACCTTAGAGCTGTAAATAAGATAGGTGATACACACCCAGTAGTAGTAAATCCTAATACCTTACTAATAACCTAGAGTGAAAAATTAAAATGGTTCACAGTATTAGATTTGAAAGATGCTTTTTTCTGTATCCCTTTGAGTACTGAAAGTCAAGACTTTTTTGCTTTTGAATGGGAAAATCCAAACACAGGAAGAAGAGCCCAACTGACTTGGACAGTTCTACTGTAGGGGTTTAAAAATAGCCCCACCATATTCAGAAATCAATTGGCAAAGGAATTGAAGGAATGGAAAAATCAGGACTCTACTGGAGTCTTGTTACAGTATGTAGATAACATTCTGATATCATCCACTGAAATTAAACAGCAAAGTTGGGATCAAACTGTGGCATTGTTGAGTTTTCTGGGACTAAGTGAATATAGAACATCCAAAGACAAAGCACAAATAGCCCAGACCACAGTAACCTACATGGAATTAAAAATCCTCCAAGAGCAAAGGAGGTTGGGACAGGAATGAAAAGAAGCAATTTGCCAACTCTGACAGCCACGAATGGTAAGAAAGTTGCATGCATTTCCAACATGGTGCAATGGTTGGGTGGTGTCACCTGTGGATGAGCAATTACGGGTTGCTGGTAAAGCCACTGTATGATCTCTTGAAGACAACTCACAAGGACTTTATAAGTCTGGATCGATGATTCATGGGCTGCCTTTTACAACGTAAGCAAGCCCTCATGTGGGCCTGAAGTGGGTTGACCCTGGCTGGATTCCAGGCACCCACCAAAGCCTCTCTCTCACTCCCCTCCACAACTGGACAGGGCAGAGAAAATGTAATGAAGACTTCATGAGTTAAAATAAGAACTGGGAGAGATCACTCATCAAATACTGTCATGGGCAAAACAGGCTCAAAATTAGAGATAGAACTTAAATTTAATACAAACAAAATCAGAGCAAAATAATGAGAAGTAAAATAAAGCCTTTAAAACACCTTCCCCCATCCCCCTCTGTCCCAGCTGTACCTCCTTATCCCAGTGGTGCAAGGAGACAGGGAGTGGGGGTTATGGTCAGTTCATCACACACTGTTTCTCCTGCTGCTCAGGGAAAGGAGTCATTCCCTGCTGCACCATGGGGTCCTTTCTATGGGAGACATTCTCCATGAACTTCTCCAATGTGAGTCCATCTCACGAGCAAGAGATGCTGTGAGCTGCTGCACCGTGAGTCCATCCCCCAGGCAGCAGTGCCCCTCGAGCTGCTGCAGCGTGGCTCACTCTGCCATGGGCTGCAGTCCTTCAAGGACAGGCTGCTCCAGCCTGGGCTCCTCTCTCCACAGACCTCCCAGGGCTCACAGCCTCCTCTCAGGCATCCTCCTGCTCTGCTCTGGGTCTCCTCAACGTGCTGCAGGTGGATCTCTGCACCCCATGGATCTCCATGGGCTGCAGGGGCACAGCTGCCTCACCATGGGCTGCACCATGGGCTGCAGAGGAATCCCAGCTCCAGTGCCTGGAACACCTCCTGCCCTCCTTCTTCACTGCCCTTGGTGTCTGCAGAGTTGTTCCTCTCACATATTCTCACCTGACTCTTCTCTGGCCGTAATTAGAACTGCACAATGACCTTTTCGTTTTGTTTTCTTCTTAAATCTGTTATCACAGAGGTGTTACCACCATTCCTAATTGTCCCAGCCTTGACCAGTGGCACATCCATCTTTGGAGCCACCAGGGATTGGCTCTGCCAGACATGGAGGAAGCTTCCAGCAGCTTCTCACAGAAGCCACTCCTGTAACCTCCCCACTACCAAAACCAGGCCATGCAAACCCAAGAGAGGGCCCTGCTTTGGGTCTCCCAGGCCCCATGCACCCATTTGAACTATTTACCTATGAAAGACAAAACACAGCACTGGGAGTGCTGTCACAGTTCCTTGGGGACCAGAGGAGAGCTGTGGCCTACTTTTCAAAGCAACTGGATAATGTCAGCCAAAGCTGGCCAAGCTGTCTGAGGGCAGTAGCAGCTGGTGTTCTCTTGATCCAGAAATCTTAAAAACTGACTTTCAGACAAAGCATTATCATTCATGTACCACGTATGGTCCAGTTGGTACTCAAGCAAAAAGGGGGCCACTGGCTATCTCCCAGCCAGAGACTAAAATACCAGGTAGGCTTGCTGGAGCAAGGTGATGTGACATTTAAAAACCCTGCTATGTTCTTATCTACCCAACAAGTAGAAGGAAGATCATGATTACTTACAGACTATCAAAGAAGTGTATTCCAGCAGACCTGATTTAGGAGACAGAACCTTGGAAAGACACGATTGGGAATTGTTTACTGCTTGGAGCAGCTTTGTCTGAAGTGGAAAATGGCTCTCTGGATGTACAGTGACACACACCATGAGGTAATCGAATGGGGGGGCAGTCCCATCTGATGGTTCAGCCTGGAAAGCAGTGCTAATTGCCCTCCCTCCAGCTTTGGAATTAAGTAAAGGAAAATGACTTAACATTTGGAATTATTCAAAATACACTTTTGGACTGGTACGTGCAAATGGGGCCATCTGGAAAGAAAGAGACCTTTTGATATCTCAAGGCACATTGATCAAAAATGGAAAACAAATCTTGGATCTCCTTAGAAGTATCCAGAAACCAGCAGAAGTTGCCATCATGCGTTGCTGAGCACCCTGAGCAGGTAAGACCAAACCAGAACTGGGGAATCATTTAGCTGATAAGACTAATTGGGGAATTATTTAGCAAAGAGGCTGCAGAAAAAGGCATGGTTAGAAAACAAAGTTTTATCTTTAATACCCCTGCTAGAGATACCTCTCCCAGTAGAAAAAACAGAGTATAGTGCTAGGGACTGTCAGTTAATTGAAACCTTAGAAGCAAGATGTGATCCATGAGGCTGGGCAGTTACTCCAACAGGGCAAATAGTAGTCCCAGAACTGATCTTCTGTGAAACAGTGGATCACGAAAACAAAGCCACTCATTGGAGTACTGAAAAACTTTTGAAACATTTACAAAAATCTTTAATTTGGGTCTAAAATGGCTCAGATTGTACAATCAAGAATCCAACAATGTACACTTTGTAAAAGAAACAACCCTAACACATCTAAAAAAACAATGCTAGGATCCATAAAATCTGGAAATGTTCCAGGTGAATATTGGCAGATTGATTTTACTGAAAGGGCAGTATAAACACCTCCTAATTCTGGTGGATACCTTTTCTGGGTGGCCAGAAATCTTCCCTTGTCCCACCGACCAGGCTAGGGAAGTGACTAAAATACTGTTGAATCAAATAATACCTAGATTCAAGGTACCTATGGGAATGTCATCAGACAGACATTCCCACTTTATTGCAGAAGTGGTACAACAGGTTTGGAAAGCCTTGGGAGTACCGTGGAATGTTCATACCCTTTATAAGCCCTAAAGTAGTGGCAAAGTAGAGCGAAAGAATTATACAATCAAATTGCAATTGGGTGAAATATATCAGGAAACCTCCTTGACATGGCTCCAAGCCTTACCTGTTACTCTGCTTCAGATTAGAATTCAGCCATGGGCCACCAGCAAAATAAGACCCTATGAGCTGCTCTGTGGTCAACCCTACCAAGTACCACACATTTCAGCAAACGCATGTAAAAGGAGGGATCAATTTGAATAATTACCTCATTTTTCATAGTAAAACCTTACAGGATTTGTAGCGAGCAGTGGTGATCTCTGGACTGATGGGATTGACACACCAGAGCAGGATTTCCAACCAGGAGATTGGGTGTACTTGAAAAGACTGGGGAATTGCTCTGCTTCAGCCAAAGTGGAAGGGACCTTCCTAAGTACTATTGACAACTTCAAAACTAGATGGAGTAAAATCATGGATATATAATTCCAGAATTAAAAGGGCCAAAGCCCCTTGTGTAATCGAACAGTTGTCTGAGAAAAAACAAGATGCTGAAGCCTTTTTTTGTGGTTCTACCAATTGTTAGTTCAGCCTTGACTGGGGACCAAAATTTTCATCTAGTTTTATCACAAAATGTGATCCAAATGTTGCACAGAAATGGTTGTTGGATGTGCACCCATTTACCTAAAAACATGATGAAGCCATTAATCATTTACGCAATTCCATTTTTGGGAGAAATTATTACTAGTTACTGGGTGAACACTTCCTTTTGCCAATAAGTAGACATACAAGTTAGTGTGCAAGTACCCTCCAACATATCCTATGATCATGCATGTGTGCAAAAAATGTAACTCCCCTAAAAGGATGGGAGAACTAGATTGTCCTAATGGAATTGGAATGTTTGTCGGAAATCACACACATAATGTATGCGAACACTTGGGCAAGTAAATCATCCTTGGTCAGTACCAAATTGAATAGGGTGGTATTGGATATGTGGAAATAAAGCTCATAAAGGATTTCCCCTAGGCTGGAAAGGCATTTGTACTTTAGGAGCCTTAGTCCCTAACATAACAATAATTGATGAAGACCAGATACCCTCAGGACTGTGGATGAGAAACTATTTGGGGCATACAAAATGAACTTTAAATGCTATAGTTGAGTAACCAACTAAATTTAGTACTTTCCTAAGATGGTTTTTACCCTGGCTAGGAGTAACTGAATTAGAAAAGACAACAGTGAACATTTCTGCTACCATAGAATATGTAGAAAATGACACAGTAGATGCCATTACTGCATTGCAGGAAGAAGTCAAGAGCTTGTCACAAGTTGTTTTTAAAAGCCGAATGGCACTAGACCTTCTTTTAGCATCACAAGGACTATGCACAGTCAATAACACCAGTTGCTGTGTATACGTTGATCAAAATGGTAGTGTCTACAGATGTCCAGGAAATCTGGAAACAAATCCAAATTTTACAACACACAGCTCAAGACGACACCTTCTGGGGATTTGAAGAAATCTGGAGCAAACTTACTTCATGGTTACCCACATGGACTTTGTTAAAACATCTGTTTACAATCATCACCATAATAATTACTGTATGTGTTTTAGCTTGTATTATGATTCAGTGCTATAGCTGTTGTAATGCCTTACCGTGTAAAATGAAATATATATATCAAGAGACTGGTTCCCATAAGGAACTTAGCCTCAAGAAAAGGGAGAGGGGGGTAAAAACTCTGTTCCCCCAACACTTGGGGCACTCAGTTGGAGGAAGGATCCTCCGAGTTACCTGTGTGCTGCAATAAAGAATGCCTGCTTTCTAATACTCAAAATTGTGTTAGAAGTTTTCTATCCAGCTGATTTTGGTATCATATGTAGATGGCCATACTCTGGAAAACAGTTTGCTGATACAGCTGCTTCTCTACCAGTCCATTTTCCCATCTGTCTCCAGGATTTAGAGTCCTTTTTATGTTTTCACATTGTGATGTGGGATCTGAACGTGCATGGACATTTGGTTCTGCTCTGTCTGCCCATCTGTTGGAGAGTGAAATGTTATAATTTATGGCTTAAACATTTTCATAAAGGACTTTTGCCTATTATAGCAAAACTATACAAAAACTGCAGAGAAAACCACCAAAACCCTCAGTGGAGCCCTGACTGAGGCCCTAAACTGCCGGCTGATGAAGGTAAGTAACAACTCAGAGCTGGGAGAGAAGAACACATTCACAAAGCATAAGCTTGGCACCTTTGGGGTGGGGACTATAGTCCCAGGGCTATCAGCTGCCAGGCCAGCACAGGCTCTCACACCACAGGGTGGGGGGAGAAGAGAGGCTTTGGGTATGTAGTGGAAAAGCCTCTGGTCAGAGGCAGTGAACACCCAACCTCCACTGTGCAGACTAGTTCAGCTGTGGGGCTCTGCACCCCGGGAATAGCTTATCCACAGCTGAAGGGGTGCCATGGCTCATCAAAGGGCCCCCCAAAGGGGGATGTGGTGGTTTTGCTTAGCCCAGAACATCAGAAAGGTTATCTTTAACATCTAAGAGAAATTTAAACCCTTCAAAAGCTGTTGTGGTCGGCCTGAAGAAGAGTCTGAGGGGTGGGGAGTGGCACAAAAATGGCTCCTGGGTGTCCTGTGTGAAGGTTCTGTAAGTTTTTCCCCAACTCCAGCAGAGCCAATCTCTGATAGCTCTGAAAGTGATGGACATGCTGCCAGCCAAGTGTGGGCCAATTAGAGGTGTTAGTTACACGTCTGTGATAACATATTTAAGAAAAATTTAAAGTAATCACACACTTCTTTGTAGCTAGAGGAGGAGGAGGAGGAGGTGAAAATATGTGAAGGGAGAACAACATGGAGACACCAAGGTCAGTGGAGAAGGTGGGGCAGGAGGTGCTCCAGGCACGAGAGCTGAAAACTCTCTGCTGGCTGGGGAGCAGGAGTTCCCCCTGCAGCCTGTGGAGTCCAGAAGAATGCAGAAATCCACTCACAGCCCATGCCAGAGGAGCAGGTGGATGCCTGGAGGAATCTGCGTAATCCAGTGGGAGTCTCATCGAAAGAGTTAAAGCTACAAGGCCTTGCAAGGGAGAGAAAGGCCTTGCTCCTGGGATGGAAGCAGCTTGGCCTCGGCTCGGGAGAGTCTGCACAGCACCTTATGGACAAAGACTCATGTTGCAGCAAAATTCAGGCGGGATGTTGCTCGTTGTCGTTGTCTGGACTCCCGAGATTATCCCCGTTGAGGACAACGGCCCTCGGGCGCTGCAGTGGTCCGGCTCCTCGAGGCAGGAGAGACCCGGCTAGCGGTTGGGTTTTCCTCTCCAGGGTCGGCGACTCGACCCTCTCTGCAACCACCCGACGGTGGCTCGCCCAATCCCAGGGTGCCCCAATTGGATTTGGAGGAACCCTTGGCAGGGTAAGGGCACAGTCCAGGCAGGCAGGAGGGGAAGGCGGCGATCCTCACGAAACAAGACCAGTCCACGCGTTGAGGGTGAACAACAGTCCTTTATTCCGGGACACAAGCAGGGGAAGGAGCTGTTGTCGCCCTCGGGCAGAGGTCCAGCAGAGCCTCGGGTGCAAAGCACAGGCGAGTCAGTGGTCCAGAGCCTCCGACCACGAGGGCAAGATGGCACCAAGGTTTTAAGGGGAGCCCCGGGGTTTCCCGGGGCGGGAATGCAGGGGCGGGGCCAATCAGGCCCGGGGAAGCATGACGGGCAGCAGGGGGAGCAAATGAGAAACAACAAGGGAGGGGATTACATGGAACCAATCAGGGGAGCCCGGCAACAGAACAGGCTAGAAGCAGGGTGGCAACAGGGGCGGAGAGAGGAGGGGTACAGCAAACTTTTAACCTATCAACTACTACAAAACTTTGTCGTGGGAGGAGGGAGGGCGGCTCATGGCTCAGCCTCAACAGAGCCCCAAGAGATTGTATCCTCGGCGACTCTGGCCTCTGCCACGTTGACTGCAGTCAATGGGATTTCACATTGGGCGGCACCGGGCTGCCGCCCCTCCACACCTCGTGAGATCAGACACATGCCAAAGAGGTTCCCAGAGGACTGTCTCTCGTGGGAGGCACCCCATGGCTAAGTAGAGGACCCCTCTCCCTGGTGGACTGACCAGAGAAAACACCCCTTACCCTGCCTCCTGTCCGTGTTGTTGGCTGGAAGGAGAGAGGGGGGTGAGCAGAGAAATGCTGTCTTAAGAGGGAGGGGCGTGAGTGAAAGAGCAGTGTCTGAGAAGCTTATTTTTACTTCTTGTTTATCCTCCGACTCTGTTAGGTTAGTAAATCACCTTAGCAACTTTAAGTTTTGAGCCTGTAAGCCCTTTTCCTGTGCATCCTCCCACCAGTGTCCTATCTCAACTCATTAATTTGGTGTGTGTTCAACAGTTCTTTTTCCTTCCTCTCCTGCACATCTGTGGCAGGAGAGAGCAGAGAAAGCAGATGTCATAGGTGCCTGGCATTTAGCCAGGGTCAAACCCCAACAGGGGTGCACCAGACATAAAGTTCTGCGCCAGAGACAATGCAACAGAGCCATAGTGTTACAAGGGACAGTGTCAAACTTAGCCCACTCAGGAGACATGTGGGCATTCCCACCTGGCCCAAATGTATATAGATCCACTGGATTCTATACTCTTTGGTGTGGTGGCAGCAGCAGGGAACCCTCACCACCCAGAAGATCAGATGGAGGGGACTAACAAGATATTGTTGGGACCCTCAAAAGGGTAATGTTTCCATCTAACTTTTGTCACTCTCTCCCTGTCCCCCCAGCACCCTATGCACATTTCTTTCTTTCTTCCTTTCCTTTCCTTTCCTTTCCTTTCCTTTCCTTTCCTTTCCTTTCCTTTCCTTTCCTTTCCTTTCCTTTCCTTTCCTTTCCTTTCCTTTCCTTTCCTTTCCTTTCCTTTCCTTTCCTTTCCTTTCCTTTCCTCCCCTTTCCTTTCCTCCCCTTTCCTTTCCTCTCCTTTCCTTTCCTCCCCTTTCCTTTCCTCCCCTTTCCTTTCCTCCCCTTTCCTTTCCTCCCCTTTCCCCTTTCCCCTTTCCCCTTTCCCCTTTCTCCTTTCCTTTCCTTTTTTCTTTCTTTCTCTTTGTCTCTTTTACTATTAAATAAAATATATCCATTTTTTTGGCATCAACATCTAACCTTGTTTAGTTTTAATCTTTTTTTGGGTATATTTTGAACCTTTCTGGGTTTGATCTGCTTTATTTGCAGAGACTTAGTTTCCTCTGCTCTTCTTGTGTTTAAACCAGATTGTAACACCATCTTCCATCTTGCTTGTGCTAAAAACCCTAGTCTGGTCAGACACAAGGGAGGGAGGACAAAGACAAATTAGCACATGGCATCTACTGCTTCCCTCTCTTATGCCAGAAATGTGAGGAGCAGCTGCAGGCAGACTGCTATTGCTTTCCTCTTCCCTACTCTTCTTTCTACACAGGTAGCAAGTCGCCAAGCAAGTAGGCATCTAAGTTGAAGGCATCTGCCTGGAAGGATCCCTGGTACCTCTCACGTTTTGTATTTGTATTGGGTTTGCAGGGCCAGGTTTTGGCAGTAGGTGAGCTACAGGGATGGCTTCTGTGAGCAACTGCCAGAAGCTTCCCTCATGTCTGGCAAAGCTAGTGGCAGGCAGCTCCAGGACAGACCTACCAAGGCCAAGCCTGTCAGTGACAGTGGCAGCACCACAGGAATAAGGTATTTAAGAAGAGGGGAAAACTGCTGCACAGCAGCAATTTTGACCAGAAAAGAGAGGAGTGAGAATATTTGCGAGGAACAGCTCAGCAGACACCAAAGTATGGTGGAGAAGGAGAGACAGGAGCTGCTCCAAGCACCAGATCTGAGATTCTTCTGCAGCCTGTGGTGGACCATGGTGAGGCAGCTGTGCCCTGCAGCCCGTGGAGGGCATGGGGATGCAGAGAGCCACCTGCAGCCTGTGAAGGAGGCCATGCCAGAACAGGGGGATGGCAGAGAGAGGCTGTGACCCCATGGAGAGCAGATTCCTGGAAGGACTTGTGGATCTGTGGAGAGAATCTGCAGCTCAGGCTGCAGCAGGTTTGCTGGCAGGACTTGTGACTTCACTGGTGACCCACGCTGGAACAGCCTCTTCCTGAAAGACTGGCCCTGTGGAAAGGAACCCACACTGAAGCAGTTCATAAAGAACTGCAGCCTGTGGGAAAGACCCATGCTGGAGAAGCTCTTGGAGAGCAGTCTCCCATGGAAGGAACCCCATGCTGGAGCAAGGAAAGGAGTGCAACAGAAGTGACAGAGGTGAGTGATGAACTAAGCACAGCCTTCATTCCCTGTCCCACTGTCCTGCTCAAGGGGAGGATGGGGAGAAATTGGGAGTGAATTTACACTCAGGAAGAAGAAAGGGGTGGAGGAAGGTGCTTTACGACTCAGGGTTTTTTCTTACTACCCTACTCTGATTTGATTGGTAAAAAATTCAGTTAATTTCCCTGGGTTGAGTCTGCTTTGCCCGTGACAGTGACGAGTGAGGCATCTCTTCCTGCCCTTATCTTGACCACAAGCCTTTTGTTATATTTTACCTCCTGTGTTCAGCTGAGAGAGAGAACGATGGAGTGATTTGTTGGGCACCTGAAATCCAGCTAGGGTCAACCCACCACATGTCACCTCGGTTGTGCTCTGCGATTGCTGCGTACACCTTGTTGTCAAAGGGGGCCTTTCTTTCCCCTTTACTGAGTGTTGCTTTTTTCTAAATTCATTAATATAAAATAGTTACTTAATTTGGCATATTATATGATATCCTAAGGAGCTAACAATGAAAAAGTTAGTAATTTGGTTTATTGTTTTTGTCAGACACATCTTTGTGGTCAGTGCAGTATTTACTAGCATGGCAGTGTGATGGCTGAAGTGCATATTTTGTATCTCATTTGGTGGGGGTATTTAGTTTCATAATGCTGACCTTGAAAGTCAGTCTGTTGCTCTTTCTCTTATTCAGAAGTCCTCCTATTTGGTCTCCCAAAGAATGGGAGTTATTTGACATCTCTAAAATATTTATGGAAGGGGGAAACATTGATGCAAATTTAGAAAGAGATGTATTTTGATTGTTATTTTGGCTAGCAAAAGTTGTTGAGTACTGCTTTGCTGACTTCTCTGCTTTTTTTCTCTCTTACCAAGGAGGTGCCATTGCAAATTTTCTTTAGAGAGACAACATAAAGTTTGACATACTGTCATTAGGGAAAAGAATTCCAACTCATGCCTTTTTCCTGACAATCACCCTACTCCAAAGAGTAATTTTGTCCTTGCCATCACAAATTTTTAAACCAGACACAAAATTTGAGGGAGTTTATATAATATACATTCATGAAATGTGTTCCATCATCTTTCTTAAAAAAAACTAGCTGGATCTTTGCACTGCTTGTCTAACACCATCTAGGAAGGAAGTCTGGTGCTGCCTTTGTTTTGTTCAGTTTGCAGCCATTGCATTTGTTCTCATCTTAATCATGAGCTACACTATAAGTGGACTTCATTTGAATTAGGGGTAATTAAGATAAGGTTGGCTGCAAAATCTGTCACCTGTTTCTCCATCCATCACCCACACAGATGAGGCCACTTCTGCTGATCTGTAGATAGGATGTGACTCCATTGCCTCTCTCCAGGAGAGGAGAGATGCTCTTCTGGCAGCCAAGCTGGCTTGAGATTCAGTACAGTGCATATAACTAATGAGTGTCAGAAATGAGACAAATTATAAACTTTGGAATTCTGTAGAAAAGCGGAAAAGGCATTTTTAGAAAATAACTTTGAAATAAATGTTAAAATGAGGACTCTAAGGAGATCAACATTTTTGTGTGCTACATTTCATGTCTGAATTATTTGAAACTGCTATTTGCTTTTGTCAGAATCAAATATTCCAAGGAAATGATATTGAGAGCTATAGTACAAGATATTTTCTAAGTCCTTGTGATTTAAGTATTAAAAAAAATGTCAGGAAACATTATGGTTTGCTCTCATCTTTTACTTTATATTTCAAAATCTAAGATAATAAAGCCCTCATTTTCACATCTAGAAATACTTGAAATTATATGCTTTGCAGGAAGGAAACAGACTTAGCAGCAGTTAAGCTGTTATTTTCACTAAGCCAAATAATAGGCTTTAATAAAAAGCCTCTTCTTAGCTCTATTGTCCATTATTAACATCTGTCCTGTACGATTCTTATTTTGAAGGACTCTTGATGGTTGTTTTTCCTCGAGAGAGTGGTGACCTGTGTGTTAGTAGCTGGTCCTGACTGATATGCCAGTTGTGCCTGTCCATGGAAAGTCACCTTTTCTTCAACCAGCTTCTGACAGCTGATGCACCTGGGGTCAGTCATCCCTGTGCAAAGTGCATGGTAACTAAATAATCTTGCTAAAAATGTTGTGTGCAGTGCACCTGAGATTGCAAATGCTTTGGATTTTCAGTGTATTTGTGAAGATTAAAGGAGAATATAATAGTAACTGAAGGGATCCCTGGTGCTGGCGCAGTTGTCTGTATTGAACCATAGCTGAAATATACACTGAATATTTTGAATGCAAAACCTTTCATTCTGTTTAACATTGCTGTCTCCACACATCCTTAGAGTGAAGAGGGCTTTGTGTGGTGAAGGGTAGATCTTGCTGATTCCCATCCTCTCCCAGTTCAGCATCTTTCAGATCAGAAACCTGCCAGAGTTTGTGCTGGAGTGCCCAGTAGCTTTCTTAAACCAACATATTTAATCTTTGTGCCCAGCAGAGAGCAGAACACAAGAGAAAGATGTTTTGATGCAATAAAATGAGCTACATGCCTGTCTTTCTTATCCTAAGACCTTTGCCCTGCAGTGCAGAGTAACAGAAATTTTGCTTTTTTATATCCCACAGTAGAATCAATGTGCTTTATTCCCTGTGGAATTTCTTTAGGGGGATTATTTTAGTCTGACTTCAGATTGTAACTGTTGCCGTTCTTTTGGATCACTTTGCTGCCAGACTGGCAAATCAGCTGTGTTAATATTGCTTGTAGTCTGTCGTAGGCTGGAGATTGCTTGACTGTTAGGGGTTGATCTTATTTCAGTAGTTACTGCCTTCTCCCTTAGAGTTATTTTCAGCTGGATCCTGCTCTGGACCTGACCAAGACTGCAGTCTCGAAACCATTGAAGTGGCAATAACCTTTCCAACTGATGAAGACAATGTGAGGAGGAGTAAAGAAGAGTTAGAACAGGAGTGAATACAAACCTCTTAGTCATCAAGTCTACTATTTCCAGGAAATAAATGTATTTAGTCACACCTTGAAAGCAACATTGTCCAAAGGAAGTGCAAAGATCTTTCAGTGACCCATTCACCATGGTGTGGGGAGGAAGAGCTGGTTGGTATTTTGTTGTGGTTTTTCTGTGTAAATAATTTTTTTGCCTTATACCTTTTCTTATTAATACTGTTGCTGTTGCAGTTCATTTTCTTATCTCATTGTTGCTTCCAGTAAACTGTTCGTATCTCAACATGTAATTTTTACCTTTTTGTGGTGCCTCCAATTCTCAATGCCATCCCCAGAGTGGGAAGAGGGAGGAGGATGGGGAAGCGAGCGAGTGGTGTCTGTTTTGGGAGAGTTACTAAACTGGGGAGTGCCATTCCTATACCAGGATACCTATAAAATACAGTATCACAATAACCGATAATTAAAAATTATCTTTATGTCCTTTGCAGCCTATGCAAACTGCAAGGTAATTGACTAACCTGGTCTTTACTCTCTTATATGTAGCCAAGTGCCAGTGAGAAAGGACTATTTGGAGGTTCCATTGTGTTCTGATAAACCCTGTCTCAAGGTGAGTGCATTCTTACAGAATACTGTTTATGACATTTTTTCCCCTTAAGGAAATATCCCACAATAAACTGCTGGAAAATGTTATATTTTAGTGGCAATTGTGAAATTTTCAGTGTCATTGGTGGTGTTGCCTCATCAGTCCTCAAGCAGGTTTGAAAGCAACAGGGAGTTTTGTGTACGCAATATGTTTTCTTCTGATGCAAATTTCACTAGTCCAATTGCAAGGAGAATTTCCATAGTTGTTAGGGTTTTATGAGTTGTACTGTAACACCACTGACCTACATGACTAGAAGAATTTTTTTTCCTTTATGGGGGTAACATACCCAGTGCATTAAGGAAAATGGGCCCAGGTCTTGGATCTGAAGCAGAGAACAAAAAACATTGATCACAGCTTTTCAGCCCTTGTCTTAGAGACCAAAACTGGAAGTGGACAGACTAAGGCTCATGTCTTCATCCCTTGCTACCTATATAGTGGCCATTTCTGCTGGCTTTTGGCTTGTTTAAGGAGTATGTTTCAGTACACAAGGTATTAAACTGAGTCCTGGCCATTTCATCAACTGAAATTGTCGTGGTAATTTTTTTCTGCTAGAAAATAAATGATGAGATGGCCATCTATGTACCTATACAGAGATTAAGTGATGATATAATCATGACATGAAATGTATGAAATGCTGTTTTCTTTCTATTTGTCCTGTCCTGAAAGGTTTAAAGACAAGATTTTGAGTGTATGATTGCCAATTTTCTGGGTACTCCTTTGATAGAAAGTATCTGCAACATAGCTCACAGCTGAGTCCTTTGCCCATAAAGTGAAGAGATTTATGGATTACATTACATTTCCTCTTAGCCAAGAAAAGTTGTTTTCCCTTGTTTGAAAACCAAGTACATTTATTTTGCAAAACCCAGTCTCTCTCATCATATCCTCAGTATAACCATGCTGTGACTGCTCTTGTGAAATAATACAACAGCAATTTCCCAAGTAAACTTTCAATTTCTTTAATTAACAAAAGAAAAGCAAATCCACTGGTTGAAGAACAGCCATTTTCTGCAGCTTTTTGCACAACTGCTCCGGGAACAGCTGTAAAGAATGATTCAAATATCCCTTGACTCTAATTCAATTTTTTTTCTATTGCTCACTACTTCTCTGTAATACTGGGTAATACAGTGATATTCGTGTTACTTCAAGAGAGGTTCAGTTTATTTCTTTCAAAAAGTTGATAAGATATTATGAGTAAATCAATTTTTTGCTGTTGGCACTTGGGTGGAAGGATTTGCTACAATGAGCACCTCCCATGGCAACTCCGGTACCATAGCAAGAAGTAGGTGGGCTGATTCCTGAAATACAAAGCTTGTCCTTCAAGAAGCCAGACAGCAATGCATGAAAGAGACCTTTCCTTACAGTGGGATGGTGGAAAGGAAAGTTAAAAGCCCGTTTCTTTTATAATTTGCAGTTATAGAATAAGGGGAAGCACTGAGAGTGGATTGCAAGCTGGAGGCTGCTGAACAGCTGTGATGTACCTTCCAGAGGACCTCCAAGTTCCTCTGCTCAGCCAGAAATTCTCATATGGCTGAAATTCTTGTAATTCTATTCAGCCAGAAATTCTCTTATAGGTAAAATTCTCATTATGGTCTTCAGCTAGAAATTTTCATAAAGTTTATATAGTATCTCAGCCTATGGACTCATGGCACACATACAATTTTCACAAGGCTGGGACTGCAGGCTTTATTGAGGTGTGGATTGACTCCACAACTCAGATAGTTATGAAGTAGGTATGTGTTTATTCCAGCTGGGGTGCATGGGGGGTAGCCCCTCCAAAGGCATGCACACCCTCAGCAGCACTTCACTAGGTATATATTAGGTAACAGGTTACATATGCATAAAGTTACTCAATGCCCCTACACATTTTCATTATCTATCCCTGCTTCATATTATAATGAGTTCAAAGTTCATTTAAATATGCTCGCGCAAGCGCAATGTCACTTAATTGAGGCAATGGTCGCTAGGGGTTGTGGGCAGGTTTGGGAGAAAGTAACCAGAGTGTTCCCTGAGATGAACTCTTCACTCTGTTCCCTTGCAGATGCTCCCTTGGTTCTTGGCCCAAGTCCAAGCCTTAGAACTAACTTGTACCAGTTCTGGGGTCCGAGAGCAGGATGTTCGGTCACGCTCAGTAGTTTTTCTCAATTATTTGGCTTTCTTCTCTGTATCCTCCCTGTTACTCGGTAGGCACAAAATCATGAAGTAAATGATACATTTCTTCAGCAAGCAGTTCTTAGAAAATCATTATCCAACCTCTGGCTTTCTAAATCAGTTCAAAAAAATTATTATCCAGCTTCTAGTTCCCCCAAATTAGTAAATTCTAGCCCCCACTAAATCATAACGTTGCTCATAGCCACTGTCAGTTGGAACGTTAAAGCTCTAAATTGTGTCAAACCTTTGATACAATTCTGAACATAACAATACAAGCTTGCAAACCCTATTCAAAAGAAATTCGAGGTGCTGTGAAACCTACGGTTTCCTCTGGTATTGCCAGGAGAGGCTTGTATGTAGTTATTTGCCAAAATAACTGGAGTTCAGCTGCATACTGAAAGACTGGAATTGGTCCTTCTGCCAAAGATAATTTGGAAGCCAATTGATCAATAACTGGTGCTCAGGTAAACACTCATACCTAGTCATTTATTCCTTTCAAATGCTGATACTAAGGAAGGTTCTAATAATTACTCAGTGTGTAGCCTCAAGAAAATAAAACAATGAGCTGTAAACATAGTTGAATTTGGCTTTTGCAGCTCTTTAGACCATCTTTTAGAGAACATCAAATTGGGTCAGGCATTGCATTTGTTTAAAGACTATGTATGAGTAAGCCTTTATTTCTGCTTGTCCTCTAAAGCCTCCTGGAAAACTGGGGTGGAGTACCAGGGGTGTTAAATCATTACATCTAGTTCTAAACAATTTACACCTATTTCTGTAAGCTTTCCTCAATTCCTGTTTGTTTTCTTGTTTTTAATTTCAATCCAATTTGAGATCCAGAATTTAATTTCTGGACCTCTGTTTCTTCAGCAAATGATGTACTGAAGCCATGCTGGGAAACGTGCTGCAGTTTGATCAAAGCAATTTTCTCTGTATCTAATCCCAGGTGAACTAGAGCTTTGAATAATACTTCTGGCAGGTAATTTCCCTTTAGTGTGTTAGAATTTTGTTCAAAAATATGTTGTGGTACTTCTGCCTGTTTGTTACCCAAAATTGTTTGAGTCTTTTTTTCAAATTCATGGCAAATCAAGGGTCACTGGAAAGCTGGCATCCTAGATTGCCTTCTGTGATGAGTATTAAGAAGCCCAGTCTGTGTTGCATTACTTTTGCTCTCCTAGTGGACTACTGAAACTTTCATGGAAGAGTGGAAGAAAATGAGATTTCAAGGGAACAAAATGAATCCTGATTTCAGTACATATTCCTGAAATACTTCTGATATTTGTTCACAGCTTGCTGATAATAAACAGAACTAGTACAATCACCCCCAGCAGATGAAAGATAGAAAAGGAAATTCAAAGTTTTAATCCAAACTCATATAAATACAAATTCAATCTAGCCAATGTCAGTTATTGCTTGATAATCTTTGTTCAGGCTGATAGGACCATTGGGACTTCAGTCTCATTTTACTGATATACTTATTTAAGCCTTATTTCTTTCCTTAAATCAGCTAAAAATATTGTGATGAATGTGTTGCGGAAAGTATAATTTCCTTTTAGTAGACACTGATTAGAAAATAAAAGGACTATGAATCTGGGCAAGAATATTTATTCTCAAAATCAGTATTTTGACATGGCCAATACACATTGGGATGGGTAAACTTTTAAATGCACAACAGTGAGACAGCAATTGATTTTCACATCAATACAATTCCTATTGATGGCAGTGGTAATTTTTTCATTATTTCAATATTCAGTGAGTTCAGTCTCCTAAGCAGTAGCACCTTTTTAACTCAAAAAACTGGCCTTAAAAATGGTTCATGTCCAGATTTCCTGCTGTCTTTGAGGTGTTATAGCTATCCAGACTTGGAATTGTGTTTGAAATTCTGCTGATGTTTTTTTAGATTTTGCTTTTGGGGAGGGGGTTTGTTTGTTTTGATCTTGTTATACTTCTGTGTATTGTTTTAGTCCTCATTGATAAACTCATTTATTTCAGAAGTTTAACTTTTTGGAGCCTCTAGCTTCTATATTATTATCATATGCATAAAGACAAGAGTTAGTTGGGATCACTGAACACTGAAAAGGGTTTTAAAGGCAATAGAGAGCACAGAGGAGAGCACTGAACACTTCTCATGGGAGAAATCAAGAAGGACCCTGTGTGCAGCTGCAGGCTGGGTTGTGCGCTGGGAGCAGGGAGATGTCAGAATACATGGACAACACTTACTTTGCTCTAATGAGCAAAAGAAATCTGCACACTTGGATTATCTCCACAGAAGTTGTTTTGGGGTTGATTCACTGAATTTTTATTGATATTAAAATAGACGGTGATTTCTCAAATAAGGCTCATTCCTCGGGGTAGGACAGTAGTACCTGGCAGAAGGCATGATGGTGTCAGAGTAACGGTATGTGAGCTAGGATCAACACCTTTTAATCCTGCAATAAATTCAAATACCCATATCGGGTATGTAAGTGTTTATAGCTAGGCCATATGTTTATGTATGTGTGTTTATCAATATAATTTTTTAGTTTCTTAGTGCTTTACCAGGTGTGTTTTAATGCTTCAGAAGTTACTGTTATGGTGTATGTCATCTAAAAAAAAAAAAAAAAGGCAGCCAATAACATGTGTTATTACCCAATATATTAAGGGGGCTTCTGGGGAGCAATGACACTCCGCTGCATACATGTGGGTTTCAATAGTTAAAGAAACTGGATGATTTACAGAATGCAAAAAGTATGAGATTTCTGTGACTGGTCAGAGTTGGACTTGATGGTCCTTGTGAGGCCCTTCCAGTGCAGGATGTTCCATGGTTCTATTATTCTGGTCCTTTGCATGCTGGATGAATTGCTGACACATGAAATATGAAAAATGAGATACGATGAAACAGAGCTCTGCCCCTACACTCCACCTTTGAGCTTTATACTAAAATACTTTGGTATACTTTTGAAAACAGCAATTGTTTTGCATTTCCTGTTTTCAAATACTGACCCTTTTTGGTAGGACAAAATTAACTAGCTGATGATGGTGTCACTGATGCTTGAGAAACCTCTGTATGGAAAGCACTGTGTATTAGTGTTCTCTGCTGGAAAGCAGTGTGTATTTGTGCCCCCTTCAATGGCACCACGGAGGCTTTGTCCTAAAAAGACAAAGGATGTCTCATAAAAGAAAAAGGCACTGTTGTGGAAAAACAGCAAGACCAATTTCTGAGAATTAAGCAGCATATAAAAGACATGTAGCTCTTGGCTTAAATTGTTCAGCACTGTCTTATATTCCTCAGAACAGTTCAGAAGGGAGCAATTTCCTCCTTGTTTTTTAAGTCTGAGTCCCTAAAGATTGAGTAATGGATAAGAATAAAAACATTTTGATGGCAAGAGGTTTACAATGGGATCATTGTCAGCTCAGTACCTCGAGGGCTCTACCGGGGCCCATTGTCATGCCTGTTTCCTCTCTGCTAATGAGTGGATTCAGCTCTCACTGAGGTACAGGAGAGATCAGTGTAACCACCCAAGAGCTCGCAGTGGCTCATCTTTCTTGTCAGCCTCCCATGCTCACTGTGACAAAGTGAAAGGCTTTGGAAAAACCAGACTCATTCAGTGTAATTGAACTAAATGGATAATAGAACACTTATTAGGCATTAAACAGAAGAATACTCTTTGCTGGCTTTTGCAAAGACTACAGCTCTTTGTCATTTGATAATAGACATTCACTTAGGAGTCTATTCTTTTTTTGTGTGCATTGGGATTTTTAAGATCTTTTACTCACATCAATATTAATGGGAATTGTGCAAGTAAATCCTGGGAATTCAGAAAAATAAAACCCGAGACCTTTGTGTTTCTAACAACCAAAATCCTTGAATAACTCAGAATCTGTAATTGGTTCTATTATGGGACTATCCTGGATGGGAAATAGAGCTCCACGTATAAATAAAAGCCACCCATTTAAGGATAAATTCTACAGTCCTAGAGAGTAACTTGCCTTTCAGACAATCTAAGTCTGTCCAGTTATCCCAGATCTTTGTGGAGTAAAAGGGAACTCAGAGTAAAGCAGTATGAACCTCCTGCTTCCCAGTCAGCAGCCTTCATATACATTTCCTGCATAGTGTTATCCTCTTGCTCTGTTGGCATAATTCAGAAATATAGTTTTCAACATGAGGAATCAGAGGTGTGTTTTAATTCAATGTCATGATCTGAAAATGGTATTTTCACTTTTCCAGTTCAGCTCTGCATAGATTCAATAACATTCATTTTGCAGTCTATGGGTGTCTTTTATTCTCAAAAGAGTTTTCAAATATTCAACCAGATTATCTTGTCATTTAATGCTTTGGCATAACCCAGACCTAGGTGTGAAACCATCAGAGTTCACTGCACTTGTAAATTAGACAGAGCCACAAAGAGGTGATTACTTGTTAGCGTTTATCTTATAGTGAAGTGTTTCAGCAGGACACAGCTGTTAATGTCAAAATTTACATGATGAGACCAACCTTACAGGAAAAGACTCCCAACTTCTAGTGGTTTTTTATCCTGCCATTTCTTATTTTAGAGGTGGAAAAACTGTGGGAGGAACATGGCTGTAAATTGCTGTAGTCTGGAAAGTGAGTAGAAGTCAGGAGCAGAATTAACATTCAGTTACCACTGCTGCCCTTCACTAAAGCATCTCACAGTCCTTCAGAGCAACTTGTTTCTTGTGAACGCAGCTGGCAATTAAAATGAAAGTACTGGAGTGAAGAAGAAACTGGGGAAAAGGACAGGTAGTGCAGCTCTGCATTCTTGTTTTATTAGTATGTGGGGAAAAAAAGAGAGATTTGCCTGGCATAGAGTGTGGCCTGACTCTGTTTTATCCCCTCACTTAGTTATTGCAGTTAGCTAAAGAAATGTCCTATTTGTTCTTCATGGATTACTTATTAATTTGGTATAGTACTTTGTGCATTTCCTTCACCCTTCTAAGGGAGTAGGGGTTTTCCTGAATGGATCACCTATTCACAGCTGCAGGGAAACTTCAGTCCTTTGGAGCCACCTGTGTCTGTGCTAATGGTAGGAACAAACTCAGGATTCATCAAGCACTGAGTTAGTTTTTCTGTTAGTTTTTTACGCCTATCTCAAATAGACAGTCCCTGGGTCTGAAAAAATAGATTGCTTAGGGAAGCAGCTCAATATACACTTAATGTATGCGAGTAATATACACTTAATGTAAATATACACCTAATGTAACGAGTTGCCACCTCGTTTACCTTTATATAATCAGAAACAAGCTCATCTAATGCAGAGCAGAGTTACATCAAAGTAGAACCAAGCTGATAGGAGAAACCCGCCCATTACATTTGGGGTTTTCTTTAAGAGAGGAGTTTGCCTAATAAAATTGCTACTGTGTAGCTGAAAATGATGCTTTCAGAAGAATTTCAGCGAGGTTGCTGCTCGTTTGATTTCTATTTGTACTGAAATCTGAATGCCTGCACAATCCTCTCTTCATTTTTCCCTGACTGGGAACATTTCAGTTGCGTTCCACTAGATGGCTACAGGGAAAGCAGCTTTGCAAAAACACGCAGCTCTTGGCATCCGGGGAAAGCCTGGCTGGGATTTTTGTGTATCATTACACAAGTATCATTATTTCCATTCAGTAAATTAGGAGAATAGAAGTATTTCCCAGGGATAGGACTTCCTCAAAGCCTTCCAGCCTGTCTGTGGCAGACCTGTGAAGAATGAAGGTAAAAATCCCATGAATTCCAAAAAGGACAGTGAAATGGGGAGACACAGCTGCCATGTTCCAGGGGTTTTGGTGTGTGGCTTTGGCTGGAGGGAGTGTTGTAACAAATGTAAGTGGAAAAATTCCTACTGACTCCTTTACTGGCTATACATATGCAGCACAGGATGTAAAAATGCGGATGCCCTAGAGAAGGCTCTTTTTAAAGGCCCCTTTTTAAACCTAAACATCATAATAAATCTGGAATTTGTTCTCCAAGAAGTGAAGAATGCAAGTAGTAATCCAAAAATAATCAGATATTGGTGATGTACTGTAAACAAAAAAAAAAAAAAAACCCACAGTGAAATAATTGCAAAATCCTGCATAATCTTTATCACCAAATTTTTCTGTATTTCATATAATATTTTAAATCAAGACAATCAGATATAAATATTTAATGAAAGTTATACTTGCATATCAGTCTTAATTCTGATTTATGTTAACCAAAGTTTGGCCATATCATGGAGCATGGCTCTCCCTTGTCCATTCCCCTTTCTAGCTGCAAAAATGTAACTGAAACTCCCCTCACAAACACAATTTTTAGTCAGTTTTATGAATTTATTCCTTCTCCCCCAATGTATCTTTGCACTTTCTGCCTTTCTGATTATTTCAATTTCTATTGTGTTTTAAGTACGAGTCTCAGTCAGGATACAGTCCTCTGTATTCTTTTACTGTATATTAGTGCAGTATTTTGTGTGGGAACATATGTGGGTGTAGAGACAGAAATAGTCATCTTTAGGTTCCCAAAATGAGTGTAAGTCAGACTTTTCTGCAGTTTAATGTTTATGAAGGACAATCTGCAATTTTTCTTGCAACCTCAGTTAAGCTGTGTAGGAATGTAGTTCTACTGTGCCAAGTAATTTCTGATATATCCATTACTTTAATGAAACTCTATGCTGTAGCTTATGTACAGCTGGAGAATAAGGGATAAGAGTAGAGGAGAGCCTACTGCATCATCCAGTTGTGTGCACTGCATGAAATTCTGTATATTGGACACTCATGGTCACAGTCCAGGTTGTTCTTGCACAAATTCTAGTCCCTCCTTGTCTTTTATCCGTGTCTGTGGTTTAGAAAGCAAGTGTGTGCCATGGGGTAGGGTGTGGCAGTGTGGGGGCAGGAGAGGGATGAACTGGACCAGTGTGTGCACAGGGATAGAGAGTGCTCATGGCTCCAGCAGCTGCACTGCTCCCCCAGTTTACCAGGACGCCTAAGACTTCCTGCTGTGACTTCACCTAACATACTCTTCTAGCCCACCAATATAAATTCAATGTCTCAAGAGCCAATTTTTACCCTAATTTACCTTTTTTTTAACCCTTATTTACCTTATTGGAGTTGTCAACAAGCAATGGCTCTGTATGGTCAGCCCCTGAATTACTCTGTATCCCCTGCCATTCAAGAGCATCTTTCCTGTAATTCTTAAGGAAGCCCTCACCCTCCTGTGAAGATACTCTTTCTTAGTACAAATTGATGTCTATCTTTAGAAACCAAGTGTGGGAAACAAGATCCAAGTTGTATTTCATCTGTAAGTTAAAATCAGGATTCCAAGGAATAACTGTGTTTAGGTATGAGACTCTATTTACTTGCAGTAACATTGTGAAGAATGAGATATTCTAATCGACATACTCAATGTGGCATGTCTAGCATTTGTGAGTGTTAGCCCTAGGGATGTCAGTCACACTTGTGGGGTACCACATTTATACGTAGGATTGACTCAGTCTTTCTCAAGCCCTTCACCATCTCATAACATTCAACTCTTCAACAGCTGTGGTTTCTCAATAATCAGGACACGAAGATGAAGGGGCCATAAAAGAAAGAGGTGTTACTGGAGGTTTATAGCTTGGAGACTTGGTTTTCTTTCCTAGCTTCCTCAAGGCATCCATTCAGCTACTTTGGAAATCCCTGAACCTCACTTTGCCTTAGCTGCTCCATCTATATGCACTTGTCTCTGAAGCCCCCTCAAAATCAGGTAATGATAGTCTAAGCATGAGCTGTGATGCTGCTAAACTCTAAAATCGTTCTGTTCATTTTAGCAGTTCATCTTGGAATTACTGGCATGGTAAATCTGTAAATTCCATGACTAATCTACAACAACAGGAACTGAAACATGTACAAATTGTTAGTTTTCCAGCTCTGGCTCCCAAAGATGCTAAATGTACAATGCCTGTACCTGCATTTCTGATCAATATTGATCAGCAGCAAAAAGGCTGGGAGCTAAAGTGCTCTTGTCCATTATGCAGACAGTAACTAGCATGAAAACTCAGCTTAAAATAAACCACTGCCCAGGCAAAAGTCTGATTTTGTGTGAGTAAGTCTCAATTATGTTGTGCAGAGGAGCTGAGCAGCACAGTGCATCCCTGCCAGAGGAGTCTTCCCAGGATGACATGCAGGGTGAGGAGCTCTGAGCTGCTCCCATGGATGGGAGCCAAGAGAAACACCTGCACTAATTCCTGCCAATTGCCTTCTAGCAGGCAATGGCTCTGCATGGGCTGCTCAAGAAAAGCCACCTTCAAAAGTCAGCGTCACTAGAAAAAAAAAATTCCACAGCACGAAGGGCACCCAAACATGAAATTTGTATTCACTGTCCAGCAACAGTCACCATTAGATCACCCACCACCTCTCCTCACTTCATGTTTGTCACAGGCAAGGGGCTGGTCAAAGCTTGGTGCTCTGGCAGCAGTTTTTCTGCTGCCTGTATTTTTCCCTCATTGTGTGCAGGGAACTGCTGTGGGAGAGGTGGGAATGCAATCAGGAGCTGCACAACATGTATCAGGGAATACTGCCAGGGCAGCCAGCATTCTTTTCACTTGTTGCAGCTCTGTGAGGAGAATCTTAATCTCTGTGTATATGTGGGGAAAAAAAATCCAACACAAAACCTACAGTGATAAAATAATGGAACTTACAAAAGCCAGAAAATTCAGAGCTCATAGTGGCAATCCCGAACTCCCTGTGCAGCTCAGAGAGACAGACTGGCTCACCGAACGCAGGGGGATTTCAGCAATGCAATGAAGTTCAAATGCTCTCTCAGCAGATGCCTTATTTTTGGAGAATCTCCACCCAAACGCTTGCCTACTGAGTAGTTAAATTTGACAAGCAGCTTTCGTTCCTATTTCTGTGTTGTTTTTCATCAGCTCAGTGTATATCCCTCTTGTTACTGTACTGTCATGTTTTGATAACTTCATTTCTTTAGCCTGCCTATCCCCTTGTTCTGCTTCCAAGTGCTCTGTTTCCCAAATTCCTTCTCAATACATCTTGCAGCACTAGAAAAATGCTTTAATTTTGATACGACTCTGCTGCTCTCTGCTCACCAAAGGAGCATCTGAACAGATTCTCTCTTGGATCAGTTGCTGAAGTTTGTTTATTCTGCACCCAGGAGAAGGAAAAACAGGAATGAGTAGGATTTTCCACATCTTCTGAAAAAGTTGTTTGAATATCAATCTCATGCAATTTTGTCCTAATTTATCTGAGACTGTAAGTCCCAATTCTGCATCTTTCTGATATTACTAATTCTCATCACGGGCTGTAGTAAGACTGATAGTCTAAGAATCTGAATTCTCTGCAGTAAAATCTGTAGCTTATCATATTCAATGATAATAAGGTAAATTGTAAATTTTAAACAATTTTTTTAAACTCTTAAGGAAATGAAGCTATGGTGGAAGATCATAAAACACATAAAGTCAATTTAATGTTTAATATCTTCCATTCTACTGGATTAAATTTATTCATGAGGTTTAGCTCTAGATGCCATCCAGTCTGGGGTGGGACAAGTCAACTCTTTTTCTATGATGCAATAATATATAATTATGAAAAAATCTTTCCCATCTCAATGAATTTGAATCTTAGCAAGAACATGATTGCTGTGTACCCAGCCACGTGCATTCCTGTGATTTGGTCCAAGATTAAGTACCAAGAGCAGGTGAAAGTTTGTGGATTAACACACAGACATTCAGACACACATATACTGCAAAGGCTAGAGCTCTGCAAATAACTTATTTCCTTCTCAAATTGCCAACAAGCTACAAAAAAGAATAGTTTGGAGTCAAAGAAATCAAACAATGTTAGTATCAAGGTGGCACTAAGAGGAGATATTTTAGTTAAAACAATATGAAATATTTCTATGTGACTTCATGTCTTCATGATTAAATTTGTTTCCAACAAGGTTGTAAGACCAGTCTGAACTGATTAAAGGAAATTCTATTAGGAATTTCTTCCGACTAAAACAACTTAATTGTAAGCAGCATTTCAGTCAATGTGAACTTCTGTTTCTTGAATGAAGAATTAAAAAAAAATAATCTACTCTGTTCATGTTGCAATCAAATGGCAAAACATGACCAAATATCACCCACACTTGAAGGAGGGCAAGGAAAACTTCTGAGTGTTCTAACCAGAATAGTAGAGTTTAACATAGAATTCTAGAGAAATGAAAGTACTGATAACCACCTCAAAATTGTAAACAACCTCCTTGCAAGCAGATGTCAGTTAAGCAGAGATTATTGATATAATCATAAAAAAAAGGTTACTTTAAAGACATTTTTGGGATTAAAAAAAAAGAGGGGGAAAAAGCAAATAATTTTAGGTAAAAAGTTTTCAGAGAAAAATTCAATGCTTCCCTTTTTTGATAAAGTTGTAATTCCAGGGGAGAGAGGTTACAGTCCACAAAGAAAATCATACTAGAAAACAATTTTCTTGTTGAAAACTTGCTTTGATTATTTTCTTTTTCTTAAAAGTTCCTAGCTGCTTTGGTAGAAATAGCTATATTCAAAATATGTGAGACAGTAATAAACCCCAAAATTTTGACAACGTAAAAAATACTGAAATATGTTGATTTACTAAAAGCTCTAAAAAATCCTCTTCCTTTGAAAAATTATGGCCAGCTGTATTTAGTACTCTGCATTATGCATTAATTATGCATTTCATCCAGAATGTCATTCATCCTTCTTTCCCCAGCTGATTTCTGAGTAGCTCAATGGTAACTGGGTCAGCTATATTTTTGGTGTGACTTGAAAGAGAGAATAAGTTTTGATCCCTAAGGAAAATTTGGAATGTATTTGGTTTTGGCTGTGAGAAGAAGTTCAAGGTGAAGGAATTGAGTATGTAAACATATAAAAATTTATGTTTAATGAAGAGTTTATATAGGACAAGACAAATTGATATTTGCATCACTCCAGTTACTCTGCATGTCAACACTCCTTATTTTGTGGAACCGTCCTGCTGTTGGCAACTTTGAGGAATGTATTCCAATACATGGGCAGCATTCAGATAAAAATCAATGCCAAGAAAAATGATGTCACAAACTACTGTTTACTGCTTTGAAATTCCCTCCCCCATGCCCAAGATCTGAAAACTTTTACGCCAGAGCCTTGCCTGCATTAGTGAGGACAAAGATCCTTCCCCAAAGATTTCCTCTCACACCTGGCCAGAGGATATGAAGACAAAATAATGGAGCTGAGCAGGGCTCCAGCAAGACTAACAGAAAGGCAAAAGTTAGGGAGGTCTAATCAAACTGTTATTTTTGATGGACTATTGATTTATTCTTCCATTTTAAACCTTGGCTGTTTGGGAACACTTAAAAAATATAAAATTATGAAGAAATTTCCTCTTCCCTTATATGTTCAAATTATTTTCACTGGAGTGTGCCAACCAGCAGGACTGCCAACCAGCAGGGCCGCAGGCATTATTCTGAGGAATACTTTTGTTAGAAGCATGAAGTTTTATAACCTGAACTGTGAACTCAAGTAAGCTCTGGTTCTCGCTGGGGTGGGCTGTGAGCTGGTTAAGCACAACCTGTTTTAGGGCACTTTTGAGGAGCTTGTAGCTCCCCAGAGTTGTGAGATTCTCCTCTGGCCCATGGGATGCTTTGGGGAGAGGTTTCTCTGCTGCTGGTGCTGTGAGGATCCCACCTGGGCTCATCTCACCACAGGAGCAGAACTTTCTATTTTGTGATTATCTTTGTCTTCATCAGTTCAGGCTTATTAAGTTTATTCTGGCTTGTGAGTGTTCATTAAGCCTTAGCTGGCTGCTTTGAGAGGTAATATTATTTCTCATGCAGAAAGGGACACTTAATTGTGAGGTGAATCTTCTCCTCCTGGTCCCTCAAGATTTCACGGATGGTCACTTTGGCCCTTTCAAAACAAAGACTTGATCATGGCACTGTAAGATAGTTCACACCTCTTCTCACAATTCAGCCAAATTAAACCAGAAAATGTAACAAACCCCAAATCCATATAAATTGTGAGTGAAGAAGGAAATATCTGAGCAACATTAGCCCCAAAGTGCCTTTGTTTGAAAATTTCTGGTTCTGCCATTTCTGCCCACTTACATAAGCTGGGTGACACTGCTGCGGAACAGATGAAGCATCTGTCTTGGATATTTATAAAAATGCCAGTTTTGGAAAAGTGTGATTAGTTGTTTATGGTTTTTTATAAGTAGAAAGGCTGGATGTGAGTCACTGGCTTGGCTGTCCCAATCCTGCAGGTGTTTGGGAACAGATGGGATATTTTCTATCTCTGCTGCTGAATGTGGGGTGTTGAGGGATGACTTTGCTGAAGGAGGCTGTACAAGTGGTATCTCCTGGGATGGCTTTGCTCTGGGGTGCAGTGTCAACAGTAGAATTGCCCTTGTCCTTGTGCCTGTTATGGCAGCATGGATGTGATGCCAATTGGGTGGGGATAAAGTTCAACTTCTCCCTGTTTCCTTAGCAGGGCAGCACAGCATTTCAGCAGGGAATGCAGTTCCTCCTCTGACATCCCTACTCACCTCATGTGTGCATCCTTGCACAGCCATGGAGCTGCCAGGTGTTAGATGGAACAGCCCTGGAATAGATGTTCCTGCCTGGAATCTGGTGGCAGAAACTGCAACTGTTACCTTTGCAAGTAGATAATGACACTTTTACCATCCTGCATTTATTCTCACCCTGGTGCCTTCTGCAATGGGTTAACAACTTGGATTTCTTCTGGAGCCTGGAGGGTGAATGCCTTCTATGGCAGCCCTGGAATAACACAATTGCCTCTGCAAAGAGTGAGATGATACTGCTGGGGCCAGAACATTGTGTTTGTTGAGTGTAATTATAAATTATTTATTTATTCTATAAGTATTAATTATTATTTATAAAAATAATTAAGGTATTAAATTGCCCTCATGGCTCTCATTATAAATGTCCAGAAAGTGAGGATGCAACAGCTGCTTTCACTAAAGAGGAAGGAACATCAACACAGTCCGGTGCATTAAGACACTAGTAAAAATAGGCCCTTATTTTCTGACCTGACAGAGGCTCTAGATGTGGCTCGTTTGACTTTGTTCTGAGCAATACCTTTGCTTGCAAGTGCATCACTCCACTTCCACAACACTTGTGTGGCTTTTGTGTTGCTGTAGAAGCTCAGAAATTGCTTGATCAGGCTAAATCAGTGAGTTTCCAACATTTTCCAATTGCAGATGCCTAAATATTTTCCAGTGGTGGTTCAGCCTGTTATCAAGTGGATTGAAGAGTATGGACAAGAGGCTTGCTTCCCTACATGGCCTGTCACAACCCCCTTGCAGGCTGTTCTCACTGTGGGAATGTTTCCAGTGCAGGATGAAAATTGCAGGTCCGGATTGTGAATGCCATCCCACCTTAATCTGGAGTGTGCCCATGGGCTGGATGGCTGTGGTGTGGTGTTACCTTGCTGCCTCTGCTGTGGTGTTACCTTGCTGCTGGGGGAAACTCCTTTCTGCCATCCCCAAAGCATAAAGACATCATTTTCCTCCAGATTTTGCGGCTGCTTTGCTGGGATATGTATCTCACTGCTTCCACAAAATGCAACTGCAGGAGAAGGGGAAATTGGCATATGTGTTCTTTCGTTATCCTCTGGGATTAGAGCCAGCCCTCCACCAAAATTCATCCAGTGGTGGTGGATTTGGTACAAATACCTATGAAATCCAGGGTTGCCAAGGGAACTCCAGAAGCCCAAGTGTTCAGACAAGTAACTCAGCACTGCAGCTGCTGCCAGAGGCAAAAGTGAGTCCGAGGCAGGCAACAGACCTTCCTCCAGGGACTTGTGGGGCACTGCTCATGGTCCCTCACCCTGGGACCCTGGAGCTACCCTGTCTTCTCTGCCACATCTCTCTGTTTCATCTCACACAGCAGGGCATTTTCTGGCATGAATTGGTGCTTTCATTGCTGCTCCTCCTCCAGGGCATCAGCAGAAGATTTTGTAGCTTACAAGGTTTTAGCAAGGTAAGGAGGCAGGGAATACCTATTTTCCCAGATACTGTGCTGGATATAAGGTATCCTGCTGCTAGAAATTTGGCTTACATCCCATCAACTTCAGTGTGACAAATGCATTTATTTCAGCTAAGCTCATGTTTACATGACCCCTAAAAGGCAACCTTACAGCACTAGTAGCACCAATGGGTGGCTACAGCTGTGCATGGCCTTCAGCTGGAGCCATCATTTTTTAGTTCCCCTGGAAACAAATCCTGTCAAGACTGCACCAGGAAACTTATTCCTGACTTTCAAGAGAAAAATGGGGAACTCTGCACTCTCAGTGACAAGATGAAAGCTTCAGCAGGAATGTGTAAGATCCAAAGAGACAAAGTATCTGAGTGGCCCCTTTTCCCCTGCTCAATGGCTTTCTGATATTCTCTACGAGAAATCTGCATTTGTGAAAAAATACCACCTGGCAGGGTAAAAAACTTACTGATGCCCTGAGCCAAAGCTAATTGAAATGAATCCCAGAGAAAGGGCTACAGAACGATGCTTTTGCAAAGTTTTAATTGGATTTGGATGGAGGTCTAAAGGGGCCACTTTTGTGGGAGATATTTTACCTGCTGTGCTTTTTTTTTTTTTTTGTCTCTGACCTGCTGAGTCCAATAGTGGGATTTTGAACACAGCCTGGTTGCTACCTCCAGTTACCATCTCCAGTGTCTGGCGAAGGATATTTCTGAGTCTGCCCATGTAAAATCTGCACTGGTGAATAACACACACAAACAGATGCACAGGCTGCACTAAAAAGCATCACCAGGGTTATAAAGCCAAATAAAGACATAATAAAAGGCAAAACAAAGGTGATGTAATTCCATGTCACTGTTGTATACTCAAGGACATTTTTGTGATTTCTTCACAGTAAGTTTTTCAACCTTAATAATCTCCTTTTAATGCATTCATGAAATCACCTAAGGTTTTTCAGTAGCAAATCAAACCAAAACAAAATCCTGCTGCTCAGCATTGTACTGATGGTCAGTTTGATCATCAACAGGGATGAAACTTCTCTGTTTTTTCTGTGTTGTGAGCTCTCTTCCATCCCATCCTAGAAGGCAGCATCGCGTGCTTTTTCCTTTCTTGTGCTTCCAGCCCCATTATGAACATTTCCCTGGCGAGGGCACTTGGCTTATTCAGCAGAAGAAGAGGAGACTGATGAGAGACATTGCTCTCCAGCATCCTCCTGAAGGACAGTGAAGGGGCAGCTCTGCTCTCTGTGACAGGGACAGGGCCTGGAAACGGCTGGAGCTGTGCCAGGGGAGGCTCAGGCTGGAGAGCAGGAAAGGTTCTTCCCCAGAGGGTGTCAGGCACTGCCCAGGCTCCCCAGGGAATGGGCACAGCCTGAGGCTGCCAGAGCTCCAGGAGAGTTTGGACAAAGCTCTGAGGCACAGGGTGGGATTGTTGGGGTGTCTTGGCAGGGCTGTGAGTTGGAATCAATGATCCTTGGGTGTCCCTTCTATCTCAGGGTATTCTATGGTTCCAGGCTTTGGGTTACCACTCGTTGTCTCCTTACCATCTCCACCTAATTTTTGTTTCTCAGCCCATTCCAATCTTATTTTCTGCACCCTCAGTCCAGTCACAGGCTTCTTCTGAGCCCCAGCTCCTGGTTCATCAGCCAGTGTCCTCTTCCATCTGGGTTTCCAGCCATGCTTGGTAAGTGTGCTCCAGGGTGCCATTTCCAAACACTTTTCCTGTGATCTGTGCTTAAACTTGCAGTCGCAGAGGGTATTCTGCTTAGTCTTTCCTGCATCAGTCTCAGTGAGGATAAAATAGTTAAAGAAATGAGCTGGGAAGCCTAGAAAGAATTGCCTGTGCATGTATAAACTGATTTTTTAAAGATTTTGCAACTTGGCCAAATTTTGCCAAAACTTCTTGTTCCCCACAACAGGCTTTTGTTCTATCAAGGAAGCTGTCTCCCATGAATTTCAGGATATGAATCATAAGGAAGGATTCGGGCACTGCTCAACAAAAGGAGCACTAAGTTTGTGTATTTACTTTTCCCAGGGTAAGACCACATCTTTTCCCATTGCTTTTTTTACAGGAAGAGTGGATTCCCTTGGACGGAAATGAAATGAAACAAATTAAACAAAAACACCCTGCATCCTCTCTAAGCCTGATTACTGGAATGGTAAAATTCACCTGAAATATTTAGAGTTTGGCAAAGTCATAAGTAGAGAAAACAGACTTCAAAATGTCAAATACTGACTAGAAATTAGGCAGTACTATCAGCACCACCTCTAAAGTTACCAGGTCACCAAGACAGCAGAAGGTGAAAGGAGAAATGCAAAACGAAACTCAGTACAAAAGGAAGATGCTTTACTGGCCTAGAAAAATAACAGTAAGGTCCCTACTTGGGCAGTTTGGAATTCTGAGGAGATAATATTCTGGACTCTTCTTTCTTTTGCTGGCTGTATTACAGAGCTAAGAGAGAAAATTGATTTTTCATGCAAAATATTGAGTTGCTGCTCACTTGTAATTTAATTTATTATTTTAATTCTCTGCACATAATTTGTTAGGGCTTTTCCCTATCTCTGTAACATTGTTGGAAAAGGTATTATTGAGCAGTTTGCTACCAATATTAATTTGCTATATTATAGGAATTTCTCTTATCATTATTACTATTGTTTCCAGGCCATAAAATGTAACTGGTTGTGTCAGTGTTTCAGTATTTTCAGGCTGGGACAGCACTGTGCACTGCTGGGGCACACCTGTCACGCAGGTGGGTGGTATATCCACAGTATTTCCAGGCTGAAGATTGTGTCACAGCTTGTGTAAAAAACTGGCTTTGGGGCCTTTGGTTTTTAAGTTGCTCATCTCTTTACACTTTTTCCCTGGTTCTTAATGCTTCGCTCCTGCCTCCTTCTTCCTTTTTGCCCTTTATTTATTTTAGGAACTCAGGAATGCAGGATTTCAAGAAACCAGATCTTTCAATGTTTTTGTCTGATACTGCATTAAGAGGAGTTACAGCCAGCACAGCTTCATGAGATGAAAGAGATCCCAACCACAACTTCACATTGTAGGATAACATCATCTCATCAACACTCAATCTGATCGATTATTATTTTCCTTTTATACTTTTTTTTCCTAAAAATACTGAGCCAAATTGAACCTAGCTACGATCTGAGTTATGCCAAGCTCCAAGTTGCTGTGATTGGGTTTTTCTTCCTCCTTTGGTCCGTCTGAGTTTAATTATTGCATAGTTCAAAGACACTCCTTGCTCCAAATTTTTTTAGCATATGAGTACAGCTAGGTAGCCCACCAAGGGGGTGTTATTGTTGAGAGTCAGTCGGTAGAAATGAGTAACACTCATTTCAGTAGCCAGAGATCTCTTAAGCAACAGTTTTTTCTCAGTCCCCACATATGTCCAGACACCCTTTGCCAGTGAACCTCTGCTACCCAGCAAACCTCAGGCAGGAAGGAACAACATGTCTTTTCCTTTCATAAAAGCTTTTTTCCTGGAACCTGGAAGTTCTGGAGTACAGGCAGTTGTGCTGGAGTCACTCTATTAACTGCTAAGTCTATACTTTGGGAAAAGCTGCATGCACATAGAGAAAAACACAACCAAGAGTTTAGGAAAAAATGTCACTCCTCAATCAAACATTAAAAAAACAGGGTTGAACAGAGAGGGCTTTTTGCTTTTCCCTTTATTTGTCCAGATTGAATTTGTGTGTGTCTATGCTGAAAGTGTAATTTGTGTAATAAATGCTGAGGAATATCTGTAAGTGACTTACAGTGTGGGATTGGATCTGAAAGGTGACTCAATACGGAGGAGGGCAGGGAACAACATTTCCTTTCTTCAAAGAAGTGATTGAATTCAGTATAGTTAAGGCAGATTGGGGGCATAAGCTGCCCTGGTACATCTCTTACCTGAACCAGCAGCTGTGGCCTCACTGTTCACTGGGGAGGGACTGTGGATGTACCACCCAGACAGGGTCACACCTTGGGAGGGAGGTGAGAACTGCAGAACACCTGGGTTCACTGCTTTGGCACTCACCATGGGAATCTGAAAGAGCTCTGTTTATTACTCATCTGTCATTGTCAGTTCCTAGAAATAGTAATTCCAGGAAAGAAAATGAGTGTTTCTAAGTTAAGAGGGTACTTCTTGTGTCAAGTAAGACATTTGCCATTTTTTGTGACATTAGAAACAACTGTATTTAGAAGAATGACATCAAGGTTACAAAGGAAATCATAAAAAGGTTGTGAAATGTCAGAATTAAAGTGGTTCTTCCTGTATATACAGTAAGACAGAAACTTTAGTACTCAGTTTGAGTGGTATGTTTTTCCATGAGGCTCTTTCAGTGGTGGATGTTTGCAGTGTATACTCAAGGGTTTATAATGTAGAAAGCTTTTTTCGTAGGAACTCCATGTAATTTCCGACTGAAATAATGGGTTGCTACTTAGGTGGGAGATTTGGGATGAGAAATGAAGTTATTTTGGAGTGGAACATCTGACTGCTGTCATGGGGGACTAAATTTCTCCTCTCGTCTTTAGAAACAACTTACAGTATTTCTTTGCAAAGCACAGTCCCAGATCACATGCCCCGAGATGAGATTTAAATGGGCTTCTGCAGGTGCCAGAGGTAGTACAACAGTGATGGTGTAGGTCTTAACCAAGTCCTTCCAAGTAGCAGGCAGGGTTTCCAGAGCTACCCCAGCTGTCTTCAGAGTCCAAAACTGTGCTGCATGAACACGGCAAAGATGTGGACACCTGTGGGGATGTTAGAGCATGTGCACATGGCTTTTAAGCAGGTGCCAAGGAGCTTTGCCTGTCCTGAATCCAGCTGAGTACATCTGGCCTGGGGTCATGCAACCAAGCGCATTTACCCTGAGCCAAATGGCATCAGCAGCATCCTGTGGAACATCTCATTTTCCCATGGACCCCCTCTGCCTCTGGCTGCCATCTCATCCTCCTTTGCCCACAGCTCGGAGTCTGTGGAACTATACCTATAGCACCTGAGCTGCAGAGGCTGGGAGGATTTTAACAGGGCTTCACTTCTTCCTACCTTGGCTGCTGTCTGCAAGTACCCTGTGAGTAGCTCTGGGTTCCTCCAGGCCAGTATTTGAGGCCCAGGAGCAGGGAAGCCTGTGAGAGTAAGGCTCCCTGCTGATAGATATACAGGGCCGATTTTTTCCAGGCAAATGTCTCCAGCCCTTTCTCTGAAGAAAATCCATGCTGTGTGTTTTCACAGGGGAGCCCTTTGTATATCTGCAGTATTTTACTCTTCCCTTTGGAAGTCAGCATTTCTCAAAGCTTGTCAAAACAAGGTCTCCACTGTGGGGAAGGTGATCATAAGTAGCACATCCAAATTTCTCGGGAGGCTGAAATCAGGACTGTGATAAAGAGGAGATCAATGCATTTGATACCAGACAGATAAAGTGTATTAGGTTTGCATGGCCTGGTTTTGGTAGTGGAAATGTTACAGGGATGGTTTCTGTGAGAAGCTGCTGGAAGCTTCCTCCATGTCTGGCAGAGCCAATCCCTAGTGGCTCCAAAGATGGATGTGCCGCTGGTCAAGGCTGGGACAATTAGGAATGGTGGTAACACCTCTGTGGTAACAGATTTAAGAAGAAAACAAAACAAAAAGGTCATTATTAATTACATTATTAATGTAATTATGGCCAGAGAAGAGTCAGGTGAGAATATGTGAGAGGAACAACTCTGCAGACACCAAGGGCAGTGAAGAAGGAGGGCAGGAGGTGTTCCAGGCACTGGAGCTGGGATTCCTCTGCAGCCCATGGTGCAGCCCATGGTGAGGCAGCTGTGCCCCTGCAGCCCACGGAGATCCATGGTGTTGCAGTGTGCTAGCAGGATTAAGGGTACGCATATTAGCACGAGCTGTATATGTTTTGTGTTCTAGAAATCTCTCCCTAGCTGAGGGTATTATTGGCTTCCTGAGTTTGCACCCTCCTCTGCTGTAAACCTACTGCTTGTAACCCTTTTTCCCCTCCTTATCTCCTCCCCTCTGGCTTTCCCTGGTTGGCTCTTCAGAGCTAACCACTCCCCTGTTCCCTCTCCTTTTAACCCTCTGCATCCCTTTGTTCTGGGTTTGCAGTCTCTGCTTCCTTGCCCCTTCACCACCCCTTGCTCTCCGTCCCTCTTCCTCTCCCTTTGCCCTATGCCTGTGGACCCTAATAAACTCCCTTGGAACTACAGACTGCGATCCTACACTTCTTTCTTCGTTGCGCCTCCATGACAACTCACGTCCCCTGCAGTGCCACTGCCTGCCTCAGTGCCACATGTGCCCCTGGCGTGTCTCAGCCCCGCACGGTCCCCCCTCTGTGCAGCATGGGGTGCCCATCCATGAAACACGAGGCTGCGACGCCACACATGGGGTGCAGAGATCCACCTGCAGCACGTTAAGGAGACCCAGAGCAGAGCAGGAGGATGCCTGAGAGGAGGCTGTGAGCCCTGGGAGGCCTGTGGAGAGAGGAGCCCAGGCTGGAGCAGCCTGTCCTTGAAGGACTGCAGCCCATGGCAGAGTGAGCCACGCTGCAGCAGCTCGAGGGGCACTGCTGCCTGGGGGATGGACTCACGGTGCAGCAGCTCACAGCATCTCTTGCTAGTGAGATGGACTCACATTGGAGAAGTTCATGGAGAATGTCTCCCATAGAAAGGACCCCATGGTGCAGCAGGGAATGACTCCTTTCCCTGAGCAGCAGGAGAAACAGTGTGTGATGAACTGACCATAACCCCCACTCCCTCTCTCCTTGCACCACTGGGATAGGCGGTATAGCTGGGACAGAGAGAGGTGGGGGGAAGGTGTTTTTAAGGCTTTATTTTACTTCTCATTATTCTGCTCTTATTTTGTTGGCCATAAATTCAATTTATATCTCTAATTAGACCCTGTTTTGCCCATGACAGCATTTGATGAGTGATATCTCCCAGTCCTTAACTCATGAAGTCTTCATTACATTTTGTCTCCTCTGTCCAGTTGTGGAGGGGAGTGAGAGAGCAGCTTTGGTGGGTGCCTGGAATCCAGCCAGTGACAACCCACTATATTTGCATGATGATTTCTAAGCACCTTTAGGTGTTGTACCTTCTCTCAGATTCAATTTAGGGAGAAGGGGAGGAAAAATCAGAAAGTTACCATACTCAACTAGTGGCTCAATAATTGCAGCAACCTTACTTCTCATTCACCAGGCCTGCTCAACCCAAACTGCATACCAAATTGATTGGGGGCGGAAAGGGGAAAGTGATTTTTCAATCTATATATCAAAGAGGAATCCCAGTAATGAATCCCTAATGACAAACACCTGCTAATGATCTATTGCAGTATGTCACTGTTGAGCCGCTAGCAGAGAAAAAGACCCGGATTCTCAGTGTGGCAAGAAAAGAGCACTTTATTATTTTGATTCCAGCTTATATAGACTTTTCAGAGGTCACCCAGATTGGTCAGTCAGAAACCTCCCCCTAGGCCTGATTGGCCAGGCCTGAACTGTCCAAATCTCGAGACACTGTTTTTAATAACATCCAAACTCTATCTTTGTTTATAAAACACAGGAGAAAATTCTCATGGGAAAGACCTGTGATAGCCACAGCAGTAGGCTTTGGTTAACACGGAGGTGAAATAACTTCACCTGGCAGGATTAGAAGCTGGAAGCTCAATGCTTGTCGATGCAATGAATTGCTAAGTGTACATGAGAACAGGGTCCTCTCGTTTGGACATCACATCAGGTTAGCTGTGATCAGGGAATTAAAGAACTGGAGGGTTCAAAATTTTAGACATTTAGTATTGTAATCAGAAAAATACAGAGGCCCTCCATTGTGAAGGGACATACCAGTTAAATAATTCAAACACAGACTTCACTGCTCCCAATGTCCTGCCAGTGCCTTGGCTTATGTGCACCTTCTGGTGGGTTATTCAAATCTTTCCCTGGGTGTTCAAACACTCCCTGCAGATCAGAAATCAGAAGGAATATTGACATTCTCCAGCTCTTTCCCTTTTTTGTGCTCAGGATACTCAGGTAAGTGTGAAATTCATCAGCCAGGCTCACGATTTGCCCCAAGATCTGTCAAGGAATTAATTTGTCATGGTTTCTGCATTCCCCTTTTTGTTGTAAGTGAATTCTACAGGCTCCTGGGGTAAACCAGCCCTGTCAGGAGCTGAAAGGAAAACTTTCTTTCAAACTCTTAGAGCCATTGCTTCTAGTAATCTGAAGACCCTTTCCTCCTTAAATAAGAGCATTACATTTTAAAACTGCAGCTATCAATCTGGAGGGATAAGTGAGCACAGTGAAGTGGCAGTGGGGTTCTGGATTGGGTTACAATGAAAGGTGTAACCAAAGTATGTGTTCTACCACCATCTACATTACCTTCTGATAAGCTGTTCAGATAGGTGGGGCAGTGCTCTTTATCGTCTCCTGCCTCAGCCCTGGTAACACCCTCTGGGGAAGCAGCAGCCACTCTGTGTGGGGCCACCTCTGCTAATGGGCCATCAAGGTCTCCTGGGATGACACATAGAATTCCATCATCCCATTGTGAGATGCTCCACCCAGAGGGGAGGAACTGAACATTCCTACCTGGATATAATCTGAGGCTTGGAACACCATGGGAGCACTAGCACTGCATTCCCAGAGAACAAGATCTCTCGACAAACACCACTGGACTTCCAGAGAAGGACCAGACCTCTCTGCAGGGTCACTGCTTTGACAAGACCACATCCATCAGGCCAACGGGACTGCAGCCACCATTTTGTCAGACTACTATCACCACCCTGACCAACAGGGTGTCAGGTTGTATTCTGACTTTGTCAGTTTAAGCCAGGGTTTCGTTACTACTGCCTTAATTTTAATTTTTCTATTAAATTGTAGCTCTGACTTGTAATCTCTCAAAGGTATTTGTGTGGGAATAATTCCTCCCACTGGTTTGCCTTCAAACTAGCACAGGTTCATAACACCTTCATGAGGTAAGGAAATATAATTTCTGTTTTACAAGTGGAAAACTTGAAGTAAAGGACCAAAATAGCTGGCTGTTGTGATTTAACTCCAGCAATGAGAACCGCTAAGTCACTTGCTCAGTCTCCCATTCTGGTGGGATAGGGAGGAGTATCAGAAAAAAAAGGTAAGATTCATGAGTTAAGATAACATCAGTTTAATAATTGAAACAAAGTAAAATATAATATTAATGATGACAATAACAACAATAATAGTACTTATAATAAGAGAGAAAGAGAGAGAGAGGAAAAAACCTCAAGAAAAAACAGTGAAGCACGGTATAGTTGCTCAGACCCACTCTGACCAATGCCCACCCACCGCCAAGCAGCGATCAGCTGCTCCTGGCCAACTCCTCCGAGTTTCTATACATTCCGTGTTATGGAATATCCCTTTGGTCAGTTCAGGTCAGGAGAGTCTGTGCTCCCTCTCAGCTCCTTGTGTCCTACTCCCTGGCAGAGCATGAGGCACTGAGAAGTCCTTGATTGCAGTGAGCACTGCTGAGCACCAACCAAAACATCTTTGTGTTATCAACATTCTTCTCACCCTGAATCCAAACTACAGCGCTGTACCAGCTACTAGGGAGAAAATTTACCCTATCCCAGCCAAAACCAGGACACTGCCTCAGAACCAGGGAAAAATCTGGTATTAGTAACATCCCCACTCTAGTGTTCATGTGATTAAATCACATCTTTCCCTTGTTTAGATAAACATTTAATTAAAACAGTTTCTCTCAGCTGTAATTGAGCATGTGGATGCCAGAGCACACCCAAGTGGGTGCTGAAAGGTAAATGGTGCCAGCCAGAGACCTGCAAGCCTGGCAGGAGAGGCAGGTGAGGAACATGAAGGCAGGTGAGGAAGCATGAAATGCTCAACAAATATATTTTGGGCTTTCACTACAGAAAGCTAATTAGACAGAAAGTGTAAAATCAGACATGACAAGGCAACATCATTAAACAAACAACCAGACAAATAGCATTTGACAAATGCAGTGTTGAGTGAATGGGCACTGAGCTCCCTTGGTCTTTCAGGGAATTATATTCAGAGAAAACTAATTTAACCTCTTCCATGGTATTTGGTATGTTTTGAATATTTTTTTGTCCTGTTACTTGACCAACCCTAAAGCAAAGCTTCAGTTTATATTGTTATAACTGCGTCCAGTCAGATAGTTTCAGAGTGCAGCTATTCTGAAAGCATTTAGCTGGAATTTTGTCCACAAGTCATACAGTTATTAGATTTTTATTTTTAATATTCAAGAGAAATGAATGAAACCTTCATCACCCTCCACATGCTCTGTCTGGCTCCAGGTGATAATCCCCACCCTTTATTGTCTGATTGTATTGGCTTAAAGCTCCTCTCCCATGCAAACCTATCCTGAGGACTAAGGAAATGAAGATAGGAGACAGCAGGTCAAGCTGGGGCACAGTAAGCACAGTATAGCAGCTAATCAGGTGAAAGAATTGATGGCACCTGTTCGGGTGCAGCCTCAACTCCAGTGCTGCATGCCAATTCGTGTTTCAGAGTGTAAGAAGAGTATAAAAGTTCTAGAATGTCAGCTGGAAGGGTGACAACAATGACAGTGAAAGAATTAGGGGGCAAGACTTAGGAGTGGCTGAGGATACCAGGTTTGCTCAGTTTAGAGAAGGGGAGGCTGAGGAATGACCCCACTGCTGCCCACATCTTCCTTATGATGGGCAGAGAGAAGAGAAGGAGGTGCTGAACTCTCCTCTCTACTGTCTGGTGATAGGACACGAGGGGCTGGCTTACGGCTGCACCAGAGAAAGTTAAGATTGGATAGAAGTAAAAGGTTCTTCACTGAGAGAGTGGTATAGCACTGAATTAGGGAAGTAGAGCTCTCAGAGAAGTGTTCATGAACACAAGCCTCTCGGTGTCCAAAAGGTTTTTCAGCAACAATCTTAGATACATGATTTGACTTCTAGGTTGCCCTGTGTGAAATCAGGAGTTGGGCTCTATGGTCCTCGTGGGTTTCTTCCGGCTCAGGATATTCTGATCCCATGGAATGTCTACTGAGTGCATAATTTGCCAGCAAAGCTCCACTTTGGAGCTGACTGCTGCTGCTGCTGCTGCAGTAGCCCTACCTTACCCTGCACTTTTCCAGTTCAGAGAGCTCTCTGCCCCCACTGCAGCTTGAACCATTTCTGTCCAGTTAAATTCACCTCTATCTTAATTTCCTAGGATGAGGATGCTTCTTTGTTCCATGCTTCATTTCATGGTATAGGAGGGGCTTTGTGTTCACTGACTGACCATACAAATCACATGCTGGGCATTTGTGGCTGGCCTTTCCCTGTCTGTGCCTTTAGAGTAGAACATGGAGGTGGAAAACCAAGGAGCTGTTCTGCCTCTCTGTGGGAAGTCTACCAGGGTGAGCTGTGTTCCTTGCCTCTTGCTGCCTCCATGTGTTCCCCATCTCTGTCCCCACACGACGCCTTTTTGGCTCCTTTGCTGAGATACAACCATTGCTGGAGATTCAATATTATTCTTTATCCATTGAGAGCTTGCATCCTACAGGGATAAATAATGATCCCCGAGCTCTCTCTACTGTCTCTCTCTTGCTATTTTTGCAAGTTTTGTCCCTGTCTCTCTCTGCAATAAACGCTACTGAGAGTTGTGGTGTTCAGTTCCAGGCCAAATCATGTTTCTCAGAGAGCTGTAGGAGCAACCATGCTTCTGAGGAGCTCAGTGTGAGGGATGAGCTGCTCTTTGAGCTTTAGGGGCTGCAGAATGTACAGGGAGGATGGCTGTGAGCTTCCTGCAAATTCATCTGCCTAGGAAAAGTGTGTGAAAAAGTACAGCCAAAAAAGCCACCACATCTGAGATTATTCCTGTAGCCATCCTCCTTTTCCATGGCATCCATGGGGCTCAATGATATTAAAATCACTTGTCTTTTCCAACAGAAAAGTTGGGAAAAGGTAGCTTGCTTGCTGTCTCCACTAGAAGTTCCTTTTTGGGGTTCTGGGACTTCAAAGGGTTAGTTTCTACAAGCCAGGGAAACCTCAGTGTGGAATAAAGCAGTGGGTCTACATGAGCAGCTGGCCGCAAAAGCTTTGGCCAGAAGCTTCTGCCAGATAGATCAAACACCCAAAGGAAAATCCATACTTACTGAGTGAGGGGTTGATGCAAAATATAGCCTCTGCTGTACTAAAGATACTGAATTTCCACTCACTGATCTACTTGTACTTGTCCTGAGCAGGTGATCTCCCTGCTTCCTGCTGGTTTCTGGTCATATTCCATGGAACCAGTCCCACCAAGGGGTGGGGGCTGTTGTTTAGGGCTGACAACAGCCCTAAAGTGGCCCAGCAGAGCTCTACAGCAAAAATCTAAATGTTATTCAATCATGCAATAACTTGCTTTCATCTGTTAAAATGATGAAGCACAAGTAACTAAATTCGTAAGCCAGAGGAAGTATTTTCTGATTTTTTAAGAGAACAACTAGCTATTAATTTTCTCCTTACTGTATTTCTCCTATTTTTAATGATATCACTTGCATCTGAATGCTTCAGTGCCCATGTTATTTCACTACTTGTATTTTTGAAAGAGGAATGACTAATATTTTCCAAATTATATACCATGATAAATAAAGGGAAAAGGTACCTGTACACAACTTGACTGAAGAAAAACAAATTTTTTAAATGATCCCTCCCATTTAAAATAAAATTACATTTTCTCATGTTCAGACCTATCTCATTGACACCTCAAGCTATAAATTAGCTGTATAACACAACCCCATTAACTTCACACTGCTGCCTTCACAGAACATACACAAGCAGACATATAAGCAGGTTTGTCTGGCTGCTAACTCCTGCTCCTGAGCTGGGAATCCTCAAGTTTGCTCGTGAAACTGCAGCTCTTGGGAAAAGGTGATTACTGTGAATTTCAGCTGGCTGAATGGCTCAAAAATACAGATATCCAGAGGGAAAAAACAACAAACCAACCAAAACCAAACAACCAAACTACAACAAAATTACAGTTTTTAATTTTTTTTTATTTCACTACATAGAGGATTGAGAAGACATTATAAACTGTAAGTTACTGTAGGCAGTACACACAAGAGTTAGTTCTCACATTGACCTTTGGGATTCAATTGGTGATGTTATTTAATGAAGACCTTATCTCACTGACTTCTCAAAGTCTGCTCCTTTTTCTCACTGAATTTGAGCAAAAGTACAGGCATAGACATTTAAATCCTGGTTGTGTTTCATCCATCCATTTTAACATTGGCACAGCAGCTGAAATTCCTGTTTCATCTACTTTAGTTGCTTATGTGTGAAGAGAGATGCTTTCCTGAAGCCTACCAGGGTCTTAATGTTAGTTAAAGTGGTCTTAACTCCTCACTGAGGCTTGCAGAAGCCTGAGCAGAATGGTGTTCATCTTTTCCAAGGGATTATTTTAATCATGGCATCAGAGAGAATATTTCCCTCTAGTATGTTTTTAGTTCTTTGAGTTGCCTTACTATCTTTCCAGGAAAAAACTACATGCAAGGCTGATTTATTTTTTCTTTGCCTTCCCTCTAGCAATGCCACTTCTCTGCTATCACAATCTCTTGTGGCCACGGCAGCAAACAACCAGCTACTCTTCTATGCAGAAGCTGAGGAGCAATTGCTCCAAGTCCAAAGAGTGATCCAGGACTTTTAAATTAATTTTTTTTTCTTTCTTCCTTCTTTCTTTCTTTCTTTCTTTCTTTCTTTCTTTCTTTCTTTCTTTCTTTCTTTCTTTCTTTCTTTCTTTCTTTCTCTCTCTCTCTCTCTCTCTCTCTCTCTCTCTTTCTTTCTTTCTTTCTTCTCTCTTTCTCTTTCTCTTTCTCTTTCTCTTTCTCTTTCTCTTTCTCTTTCTCTTTCTCTTTCTCTTTCTCTTTCTTTCTCTTTCTCTTTCTCTTTCTCTCTTTCTCTCTCTCTCTCTCTCTCTCTCTCCTTCTCTCTTTCTCTCTTTCTTTTTTCAGATCAAATAAACAATAGTTCTTCATTTAAATGATCTTGATCATGATGTGAGTAGGAAGTTGCCTTGCGTAGTTAGCATTGTGAGGGAGAAACCTGATAATTCATTTATTCCATGATAATAGCAGGGGTAGCTGTAAGGTTTTTACCATCTGTACTCCTATGGGAAGGAGGAGCAAAGCCAATACAAATTAAACCTTCAGGTTTATGCTTCTGTGCTTCTCCATTGTGCCTCTGAAGTTCTTCAGAAAAAATCCTTAACCACTTCAGTACTGTATGATAAGCAAAACTACAGCTTCCAGATCCTACTTTTATTTTAAATCTGCAGAATTTAATTTAATTTTAAATCTGCGTGTTTTAATTTAATTTTAGACTTTAATAACAAGCACTCAAGGCAAGATAGATGTATTTAGGGAGTGTTAAGTTTGATCGCATCTGTTTGTCTGCATGCCCAAAATATCCAAACCTAACATTAAATGCTGTATCTGTCTTCAAATATTTATCTTCTTGCAAGTAATCTCACAATTTTATAGAATATACAAATATAAAAGGCAAGAGCTTATTCATGCCTAAGGCTTTTACAAGGACAAAACTCTTGTTGAATTGGGAGTGGGGACCTGAGACAAAAGGAAACTACTAGAACAGTTACATGCTAAGATTTTTCATTTACAAGTGTATTGATTTGTAGATTCATCTGGATTTACAGACAGATGACCTAAGAGAAACCAGGGGTATCTGAAAGTTGTTACACTACCCTGGAAACAAAGTGAGTTTATTAGGCAAAAATCAAAATGTAACTTCATCCAAAAAGGGTCAGTAACTGATTCTTCCGGCCTTTGACTGGAAAGGACTGAATTTCCTTAGCGCATTGTAAATTCACTAAAGGCTAAAGCTTAAAATTCAAAACTGGCTGCAAAGTTGGGGACAGGCTCTAGAGAACACAACTGGTTATTGTTGTGAGAGCCAGGGATAGAATAATACGAAAACTTCACTTCTTTCCTTTTATTTCCTCCAAGCCCCTGTCAGGCCATGGAAATACTTCACATGTATTTTACTGCATCTGAACACTTGATAATATACTGCATATAATACACACAGTGTTTAACCACTGTTATTTTTTCCTGAGCTTGCCCCATAAAATGGGGTCTTCAGGGGCAAAATTCCCTTCTTACTCTGGATTGGCTAAAAAATTGAAATCAAATGCACCATCCACTAATTTTCTGTAAGAGGTTGAGTTTAGAGGTCAGTTTACCATGATACAATGTAGTCAGTATAAGAAGCTTTACAGCAGGGGAAAAATGAGGGGTTTTTTATTGACCTACTTACTGTTGGGCAGAATAGGATTCTCTGGCCACGTTCCATGGTGGGGCATGGAGTCCGTTCCACAGAGAAAAACAGCAGTGTGGAAACACCTGAACTATACTTCCCCTGATGCTCTCCTATAGCCTTGCCAAAACTCAGTTGAGTCCTACTGTAAAAATTAAAAAAAATCAAAATATAGCTGTGTTTGGATTAATTGTGCCTGGAAAACAAAGGCACTTAAACAAGGTCTGTGTGAGGCAGCATGGCTCTGCATGCAGATGGTTGTGCCTTTGACTTGCATGGAATCAAGCTGCCTGTTTTGGTCAGGACCAAGAACATTTCCGGTGTCACAGCAATGGTCTGTCTGGCATTTCTTCTCCTCCTAATGCTGTCACTGGGTAGATTAGTTTGCTGTGGGTAGTGCTTTGACTTTTCAGTGGTTATATAGTCCCGCATAGAACCATAGAACCCTCAAATGGTTTTGGTTAGAAGAAACCTTAAAACCCATCCCATTCCACCCTCCTGCCATGGGCAGGGACACCTTCCACTGTCCCAGGCTGCTCCAAGCCCTGTCCAGCCTGGCCTTGGACACTGCCAGGGATCCAGGGGCAGCCACAGATTCTCTGGGCACCCTGTGCCAGGGCCTCACACCCTCACAGGGAAGAATTTCTTGCTAATATCCAATCTAAACCTCCTCTCTGTCAGTTTGAAGCCATTCCCCCTTGTCCTGTCACTCCAGGGCCTTGTAAAGAGTCTCTTTTCATCTTTCTTGTCAGCTCCTTTGGGCACTGGAAGGCTTCAACGAGGTCACTCCAAAGCTTTTCTTCTCCAGGCTGAATAATTCAAATTTTTTCAGCCTTTCCTCGCAACAGAGGTTCTCCACCCCTCTGATCATCTTGGTGCTTCCTCTGTTCTTGCTTCAACAGCTCCATGTCATTCCTTCATCACACTAGTCAGTGGAGAACTGATTGTAGATGCCTCTGGTTTTTCAAATGAGACCGTTCAGACTTTGGACTGTGAAAAGTTGAAGTTTTTCACGAAAGAACTTGAGGAAACATTTGCTTTCATTGCAAGCCTTTCCTGTGAGGAAAACCCTGCTGTTTCTGCCTAGCCATGGTCCTTCAGCAGCAGCTCTGTGTTTTGAGAGGGAAGGGGCTGGGCAGGATTCCTTGCCTGCTGCCTGGCTAAGGAGTGGGGTGAGCATGGTGCTCCAGCTTCCTCAGCATCAAGAGGTGCCCAATTGTTTACCAAGAGCCAGAAGGCTATCCCTTCTGCATAAACCATGACAGAACAAAGAAGAAGCTCTTTCATATGAGTGGGCTGGTCCTAGGGCAGTACATCTCCAGAAAAACTTTTGCTAAGGGGCATCTTAAGGAAGTTATGTAAGACCTGGTGTGCCCATACCTTTCCTTACCAATCTCAACAGGAAAGTTAAGAAAGAGAAGGGCTTCTCAAAAAAATAAAAATAAAAATAAAAATGTAAAAAAAATTGTACTTTGCAATGTTTTGACAGTCATTTGGGTATAAACATTTTTATGCCTTACACATTGTCTTCCTAAGCAAATAATTGAGACCACTTCTTATGCAAATCCATGAACTGCAGCTTCATTATCACCTTCCACCAGTAAAAGACAAGTTCAGCACTGAAATGTAAGGAAAATCAGAGAGATTGCAAGTGTAGTTCCACTACAACTTTGTTTGTGTGTTGGCTAATCATTGTTCTTGAATTAAGAACTTATAATTAGCTTCATGCCAGATACCTTTGGCTTTTTTGTGGGGTCCATCAGGATTTGCAGGAAAAAAACACAAAAAAACCCTATCAGTAATGCACGTAGACAATTGCACAATGTTATGGCTGGGAGGAAGAATTTCTGCCTAATCTCCATCTGGATACTGTAGAGGCAAGGATTTTATTAGTGTCTTTTGCTGTCTGAAAAAGAGGAACTCAATAGTTCTGTATGTAGGTATGATAATAAATATGGCCTTAAGTCTTCCTATTTCAAGGTTAAATAAAAGCAGTTGTGATAAAATAAGCAAAGAAAGCACAAATACCACATGCTCACATTAAGGTTTCATTAGCTTGTAAGCTACAGCACCAGAATGTTGATAAGAATGAACACTGCCTCAGAAATGTTGAGCTTTTTGAGTGTTTATGTACTTATAAAGCTCTTGTTTAAAAGATGGGACACCAGGAAATGATCCCTTCAATGATCCTTTTCATGAAAACCCACCTGGTAGCTAACAGTCCTCAGAGATAAATGTCTAGGCTATGAGAGCAAAACCAGCCACTAATTTATTAAATATTCACTCAAGACACAGGAATAAAGCTCTTCCCACATAACATGGGACGGCTTTGCCTGTAGACTGTGTGACACTCCCCTTCCTCCATCCTGGATGGGCCTCAGCAAAGATGATTGAAAGGAGCAATTCCCCTTGGGAACTGTCAACACACCTTGGAAAGGCTCTTTGCTCTTTGTAGACTCAAGAAATAGCAATAAGCACTGAAAAATCAGAGAAGCAGAAAGTAGAAGTATCAAGGAAAAAAAAGATTTTATTTTATTTGAACTTATTTCAGGGCTGGAATTATTTTCACTTGATGCACAGCACCAATTGAAACTTGCCAAGGCTAAGTTGTACTGTATGAGCAGCTGTGTGTCTGTGCAAGATGAGCTGTTAGTTCATGGAGCAGGTGAGAGGAGCTCTGTCTGTGTAATTCTTAAACCAAAGCTAAGTTTTTGGTGTGCAGAAAGTTGCCTGTGTTGCTCATTCTACCCCCTGAGAAAACAAGAAGACAAGCCATGAGTAGTTTTTGTGGGCTTTTTCTTTTACTGCTGGGTTTAGGTGGGTTACAAAGATCCCAAATTTTCCCCCAGCCATGGGAAGCAGCAGGATGAGCTGATATGACATGAGCATCCCTGTGTCACATAGGGCAGTTTAGATTACTGTAGGAAAACCAAAAGCCAGATTCACAGTAAATCACTGATCCAGGACCCTGTGCCTGCTACCTGTCACATGAGCAATAGGGAAATGGCATAAATCTTTAGGTCAAATAGTTTATGTGCTCCAGTCACATATTTCCTTGGAAGAGCTGTGGAAAGAAACACAAAGGAAAGCAGCAAACTTCAAACTTTGTGTTGACAGTACTCTTTGCTAATGCTTCAACACAGGTACATTTGCCATCTTCTTGCCTCTTACTTTTTGATGGTTATCCAGAAATCATGTTTTATGTTGAGGTGAGAAAATTTTTAACCTCTCTCAGCCAATTATACCTCAAATTTTATGTCCTTACTAATATACTTTTCCATTAAAGAAACAAACAACATTTCTTTACAAATACAGACTTCCTGATATTGTCTAGCTATGAATTTCTATTCCTGCTGCTTAACCATTTATCATCTGCTCGAGGGTGCTGGATATTGCTGAGCTCAAATCCTCTAGCTGAGAAAAGCTGCTCAGTTTGTAATGAGGCATGTTTTCACCTCACTTCTCCATTGTTATCCACATGGCAAGCCACAGATTTGATTTGACAAGCCATACCTAATTTATTTAAGGTAAATGTTACAAAACCAGTTACCATATTAAATGTGTTCACAGCTCCGCCTCTCGAATTGTGCTTTTTTGGTTTTGGTCTCCATTTGTAATATGTGTTTTTTAGATTGTGTTTTACTCAGACACTAAGAATTAAATCATTGCACTTTTTTTTCTAGTGGAATTGAATTTTATGCTGTCTGGACAGTGTTCATTTAAGAATCTCAAAGTGACTTGAAAATATTTCTTAATGAAGCTTCACATAACTTGAGTCACAGAGGTAAATATTGTTGTCAGCCTGGTTTTCAGGTGGGGTGAGCAGAGGGGCAGGGAACTGCAGGGCATTGCAAATGCTCTCTGGGGAATTATTTGTACAGAATTCAAGAGCAAACTTGATCAAAAAAAGGATTAATTTCTCATGGAAAACAGCTATTATAGAAAAGAACAAGCATACTCTTACACTGAGAACAATCATAACAAATACACACATATATAAATTAAACTTTCTTCAAAGAACTCCAGTTATCCAGGTTCAAATATTCAGGCATCCTTACACATCTGCCTTCTACTGGCATGTTTATAGATTAATAGGAGGTTATCACCCAATTTAGCAAAGTACCTAATCATTTCTAGGATCTGTGAGTCACATCCTTTGGAAATTCAACAGATGTCACTTGTATTGTCTTGGTGGTTCAAAAAAATCCCTCTGTGAATGCCCTAAGTTGGATAATTTCTTTTTTCATTCAGGTCAGATTTAGTATCATCTGTGTTCTGGTTCCACTTCAATCCAGTGACAAGAAGAAGTTCAATCTTGATGGTTCAGTTTTACTTTGAGATGAAAAAAAAATATCTGAGCAAATCTTTGCCCCATTTGTTGTGGGTTTCAGCTGATGCCTTTTCTATTTATTTTTCTTCTTTTTTTTTTTTTGTTTGTTTGTTTGGTTTGGTTTTGTTTTGGGGTTTTTTTTTGTTTGTTTTCTGTTTTGTTTTTTGTTCTGTTTTTCTGTTTGGGCTTTTTTTTTTTTTTTGTTAAGACAAAGAAAGTAATAGGAAAGGCTCAATGTAGGAAGACTTACTTTAACCTTTTTAAAACATTTTGTTTTCCACATAGCATCTGCTCCATAGGCCACCCAGAATGGCCTTATGGGCCACCTGGTGCTCCAGCAGATGCTGAGACTCAAGAAGTGAAACACAAATGTACAGCCAGCAGCACTTGCAAACACATAGCACAGCAGTCTCTCCTGGACTGGATTTTACCCAGGACAGTGACCACATGGGAGGTTTTTAGTCTGCAAACTTGCTGCTGACCTTCACTCGGCTGTCAGCCAAATGCTGGGATGTGGGGTAGTGCATCATTAAACACACAATCTCCAACATGGTATGGCAAAGACACTTTATTGCAAAAATCCAGGGTTCTTAAACCGTTAGTTTGTTCTGAGTTTCCATACTTGTGAGGCACAGCAAATGTGCTTAACCAACACCACAGAGCAGACAGGAACAGCATCAGGTGTGACCAACCACAGCCCCACTGTGAGCATTTAGTGGTTCTAATAATTGTTTTACAATTGTGTAATTTGTTTTTAACCTCTAGTTTAGCTGAGTTATTCTCAGAATGCTTTTCTAGTTATTCAAAGTAACAGAAGTGAGCAAGGATTTTACAAGGGCAGCAAGGCCCTCACTTTGCAAGCCTTTCTGCTCCACAGCAGGGCAGCAGGAGTTGAGAGTCCATGTGGGGCAGGGAGAAGCTGGAACGCTTTTGGCTGATAATGGTGGCACACAGCACCTCTAATTACAGTGGCACAGAGAGCAGGACCCTTTTCTACAGACATGTGTTCACACAAGTCCCTTTTGCCTCAAGTCAGACAGATAACTTACCTGTGCAGCAAATCCATAGTCCAACAGTCCCAGCCAGGAGCTCATTCTGGTGCTCTTCATCAGGCTCTGGAAGTGGCGAATACACTGAGCATCAGCCTCCTCCTCCTGTCCTCTGCAAGAAACTGGTTCTAAAGCATGAAACTACTCCCACTGGGGACTGAGAAGTAGCAGAGCTTTATTAATTACACTTCAGGAGCATATGAAAAATTAATAGTAATACTACTAACACTGTTAATAAAGGTACTGTTATTAAGTCTGCTTTGTAAAACACTGATAAAATATTTACTTGATTCTGCAGTGACCACTGCAAATGGAAGCATTATTGCTGTCTTGCAGCTCTGTTACAAAAATACAAAATTATTTCTTGTACTCCACTAGAGCCAAAATTCAGTGATGATGTAGGCACTCCAGGATTCAGGTGCTGATGACTTTTCCCTGCGGAATTAAATCATGGGAGATTAGATCATCCATTAATCCCCAAAGTTTAGGGCAATTATCTGATAATCTGTATTTATCCCTCAAAGGCTAAGAAACACCCCAGGAGGCTCCTTTTCCTAGCCCATATAAATATCTCAAGGAAGGAGTGGCATGGGCTCTGCTCTGTTATTGCATGAGGAGCAAGAAGGTGCCACTTTCTGTCCACGCCAGATCTACTTCCCAGCACATCTGGGAGCTGCAGCCCTCTGGGTCTTGCTTTTTCTCCCCATGGAGCTAAATTCCCTCCTGCTGAGACAGTCTGGCTTTCCTAACTGTCATTCATTCTTGTGTGTGTGAACTTGACAATGATGGAAGGAGCTCCACTGTCAGGCCTGGAGAGGGAAGGACTCTCTTAAACTACAGAGAAGGAGCAGAACGGATGGGGATGACAGTGTCCCTCACATGACCCCCTACTCATGGAACTCACCCTTACATGAGTGACTCAATCTGAAGAAATACAGGAGAGAAAGCAGAAAGCCAATAGTTGTGCTGTCTTGTTACTGCTTCCTCACTGGACTGTGCTTGGGCAGTGGAAGGAGGAAAGGGGGATGTCCTGGTGAAAAAGATGCTGTGTTTTGGGACATAAACTCAAAAATAAACTAAAAGAATGGAACCAACCTTAGCAGAGTAAAGTTCATTTTGAAAACATCTTTGATGTTCTTAATAGAGTCTGTTTAAAAGAGGGCACAGGGAGATCCTCTGCTGCATAACCTAATCTTGGTCAAACAAATCTCTGGGCTGGGGATGCCTCAATGAGCAACACCCAGGCTGCCACTCTTCCTGCTGTCAGTAGCCCTTCTCCTGAATGCTCTTCAGGATCCCTCTAAATGGGCCCCATTTGCATGTAATTTCCTTTGACTGGCTCACTTCTGACAAGCCCTACTGATTTCTAATCTTTTAAAGCCTTTTTTGCTTGTTAGGTTTCCTTTGGTCATATATCTTTATCAACTTTTGTTTCTAATGAATACAAAGCCTAGTTACATTCTGGATGTGTGTCTTGTCCTGGTAAAAATAGCTCAGTTGAAAAAGAGCAAAGAAATTGCTGAGAAGAAAGTTCAAGATAGGAAAGAAGTACATAATAAAGTAATCACCACAAGTGAAAGGAAAAACATAAAATACTGTGTTCACTAGAAGTGGATTTAATACCAAGCTGACAGCACAAGAGATAGAAATCCTCTCTATTTATCTCAGAACAAATTCAGTGCTAAACTGCAAACTGGATATAACATTAACAGTCATGCAGTCAGTGTGAAAATAAGTCACACACATGCTGAAATCCCAAAGTAATTTGATCACGTCTGCGTTAATAACTCCTGTGTGTGCAGTCCAAGCAGAGGCTGTTGGCTCTCAGAGGGGCAATCCTCTTACAGAGCTACATGGTGGCTTTTACAGGAGACCATGTGAAATCACTGAGAGTAGCCTGCAAACCTTTGGGGTAAAAAGAGCTTATCCCAAAGGCTTGCTTTGTGCTCCTCACACTTTCACTTTGGGTGAAATTTCGTAGAATCACAGAATGGTTTGGGTTGGAAGGGATATTAAAGATCATCTCTTTCCACTCCCTGCCATGGGCAGAGACACCTTCCACTATCCCAGGTTGCTCAGAGTCCCATCCAGCCTGGTCTTGACCACTTCCAGGGATCCAGGGCAACCACAGCTTCTCTGGGCAACCTGCACAAGGGTCTCCCCACCCTCACAGGGAAGAATTTCTTGTTAATATCCAATCTAAACCTCCTCTCTGTCTGTGTGAAGCCATTTGCACTTGTCCTGTCACTCCAGGCCCTTGTAAAGAGTCTCTTTCCGCCTTCCTTGTGAGTTCCCTTCAGGCACTGGAAGCCCCCAGTGAGGTCACCCCAAGGCTTGTCTTCTCCAAGCTGCACAATCACAGTTCTCCCAGCCTTTCCTCACAGCAGAGCTGCTCCATCCATCTGATCATCCTAGTGCCCCCTCAGAACTTGCTCCAGCAGCTCCATATTCTTCCTGTGCTGGACTCCAAGGCTGGAGCCAGATCTGCCGGTGGAGTCTCACCTGAGTGGGGGGGGCAGAGGGGAGAATCCCCTCCTCACCTGCCCACACTAATTTCAAATGACTTGACAAGTTCTTCTAGTACCACTGTGGTTGACATGTTGATGATGTCCGTGCCAGTGTGTGATGGACAAAGTCACCAACTGTTGTTGCTCTGGGCAGCATCATAAGTTATCTTGAGCCAATACTGTAAGATGGGTTTTCTTTGGTAAATTAGCGAGGACAAATACACTTCCCTCAAGTTCAAAATAATGTGTTAAGATTGTAAAAGATTGTAGAGAGACCCAGTCCTGGAATGAGAGGAGAAGTCCTGTGTGATGAAAATAACCCCTTGCCTTCAGGTCTTCCATTTTGCCTGTAGACCAGGAATACCAGTTGCCCCACAGCTCCAGTCACGGGGAGTCCTGCTGCTAGTCCCACAACACCAATGGTGCCTCACTACCCAGGGCCTTGGCAGCCACTAGAGAAACCTCTTGCCATCACTCTCCTGGTAGATACTCAGGTTAAAGGGGCTTTGATCCCAGTTCTGAGCTGCTTTGGGAGGACGAGGGCTTCAAACACATGAGCAAGTTACTGCAGCGCAGTAAGGAGCTGCATGTCAGCTGAGTCACAGTCACTGAGCACATGCTCAGCCCACTATCCTGCATTTCAGCTTCACTTAATCCTCCCACCTTGTGGTGAAAGTGGACTCAGTAGCTGCTAACTTGCCTTCAGAAAGCATTTAGAAACCGGCTGTAGACATCAGGATTCAGATTTGTGTGCCAGTAATGGGTATGACATGGTATGAGCACAAGATTATCTCACTTTATAGCATATATTATTTACCAGCAGAACTGTACTTCTAAAACCTCCCTAAGCTATGGTACGCTGTATGTGTATGCCAATAAATATAATTAGGTTGCTTTCACTTGGCATGTATTTGACAGTACTACCTACAAACAGGCAACTATCACCTTGTGCTGAAGAAGAAGAGGGCAGAGAACAGAAGAGAAACTGGATGTGAAGCATGAGTTTAATGTAATAATGTGGATGTTGCAGTCACTCCCAGTTTTCTGCTTTCCCTTTGTAGGCAGGTCTATAACTAGCATGGGTTTAGCCTGAAACAAGACTGTCTTCAGACAGGTATATCGTGTAAACCAAAGCAGTCCCATTCTCATTTAAATGAGATAAGGTGCAGGCCATTCGTTTACTCTCTGTGCTGCTTGGAGTTGCAAACAAACCACCAGAATCTGCTTGTACTTCTTGAAATGAGTGAGTTCGCTTAGCAAACTCTATTTTTGTGCCTACATGTGAACTGGGTCTTAATATGCGAATTTGTTTGCCAGTTTTGTAACTAACATTGTCTGTGATGATCTACATAAAATAAAATGTGAATTTCCTGTGAAGGGAGCAAAGATTTTATCCTGAATCTTTACTCTAGGTGATGCGGTTGCTGTCTACATTCCCTTCATTGTCACTTTAGTCTCTTGCTTGAAATGCTGTGTTTCTGCTCATTTGAGCAGCAGGTGACAGCAAGCTTCAGTCCAGAGACTGGTGCGGGGCACACCAGTTCCAGTAAGAGAACTGGGATCTTGTAGCAACGTGGGTTTTAGGATTCCATGTGCTCCCTTGTTCCTCTGCTTTGTATACCATTGGTTCATTTTGAAATATGCTCTGTTGTACCCCGAAATCTATTGGTGGGTTCCCTATGCCTGTCTTCCCTTCAGACTCCCCGGGACTGGCTCAAGGGGAGACAGTCCCTTCCCTTCCTTTCCCTTTATAAGGCGATGTCCAGATCACCTCGTGGTCTTTTCCATCTCTGGGCTGCTAGCATCCCCTCCCTGCCTTGTCTCCCTTCCCCCTTCTCCTTCCCTGCACCCCTTTTCCCATTACCCCAAATAAACATCCCTAGTAGAACAGAGATGGAGTCCAGTTCTTCCTTTGTATCACTATTTTCCTGCTTGAATTGACGCGGTTAGAAGACTGCTGCCATGCCGCAGAACCTCGGGGGCCGCCCGCCCCAGATCCGGTGGGATTTACAAGAACCAGAGACCCGGTCCGGGGGGCAGCCGGCCTGTGCCACCCTCCCGGACCGCGATACAACAAATGGTGCCGAGACCCCAGAAAAATTCCATCGAATCATCTTGCTTTACCGTGAAAGAACCATCTCGCCGCTTTTTCGCCGTTTTCGCCGCTTTCCTGCTGCTCCTCGCCGCTGCTGCACGCCGCTGGATTCCTGCCGCGCTGAAGCCTCGGGCTGCTGACGCCGGTTCGGCTGTGGCGGCGATGGACTATCCCGGGAAGCGGAGCCCCCGGGGTGGCCCGGCGCCGTGTGCGGGGTGGGGCGGCCGCGGTGGCTGCAGCGGGGCCGGGCTGCTCGCCCGCTGCCGCCGCCACCGAAACAACCGCGCCGGAGCTGCCGCGGCCGCCGAGCCGCGGGCGCTGGGTGCCCGCCGCTGCTGCCTTCCCCGTCCTGGGGGGCCCGGGGCGGGGCGGGACCCAGCGCCAAGCTGCTGCCGCTGCCCGGAGAAGACAGCGGCCGCCGACCACCGTCAGCTCCGCCGGCGACGCGCCGCCCTGGACCCACGCGGTGGCGAGACAAGACCACGCGGCGGTGAGACCACGTGGCGCCGCCATTTTGGTGGCGAGAGCCAGGTGGTGGCGGACATCTTAGATCGCCGCACGGCAGGACGGTGGGCGGAGCCGTGCCTGGAGCGATGCAGCGGCAGGAGCCGCTCCACTGCTCCACACAGGGCTTTTTCACATCTGCTGCCTCCGAGGAACTGCAATTTCAGTGGTGGGAGTCTTTTAACTGCCCAGGAGAGACTTTTATAAGAAAGTCCCTGCAATTCCCAGGAATCTCTGCCGAAGCTGGATTTAGTTGCTGACGGAATAAGGCTCAACATGGAACTGGGGAACCGGGTTACAGAGACCGTAGGCGCTAGGTGAGAGCGCAGGCCGGACTGTGAACCGCGGGGACCAGGTTGACCCGTTCTGCCTGTGGAGAGGGCCACGGGGGGCGGGCAGATTTGCTGATTTTGCTAGTAATTTTGAGTTGGGTGACCAGCTGGAGCTTTAAGGGACCCCCTTATGTCACGTTTTATTTTCCCAGGGTTTTAAGCAGTCAGCAAATCTCCCTTATTTCCCAGCTAATTATTTTTTGTGTTTTCCATTAGCAGTTAGGCAGAGGTGAGCTTTGAAGGGCAGGTACCGTGGGGAAGTGGGAACCCCCTAGGTATCTCCCCCTCAAAAAGGAATGAACTTTTATCCCCTCCTTTTGAGTTAAAATATTTTATTTCAACCTTTTGCGGGGCTGCAGGGTGATCCCTTATCAGTCCCCTTCCTGACCCCCGTTTTTAACTTTCCTTTTCCCACCTTCCTTCTTCCCTCTAACCCTCAGGAGAGTTTCTAGCAAACTGCAAACTGTTTCTCTATAAACACTGGGTTACTTCCGTTTTCCCAGGCTTTTTGCTAGCTTCTCTGTCCCTGCTAGACGGAGACTAATCACCTCCTGCTAGCCCTCACCCTAACTCCTTTCCTCATCCTCTTTTCCTACCTTCTCTTTCCCTAAACAGCCTGATAACACCAAGGCTCGCTTTCAAGATGGCGGAGGCCATGCTTCCGAGACCTTCTCCTTCCCAGCATGCTCAGTCCTTCCCGGCTGTGCAGGCTCCGCCCCTTCTCACGTCAGCATGCTCCGCCCCCTTACATCACAGGGCGGAGAAGCGTGGGAAAATCCCACCCCTAGGTTCCAACGCTGAAACCAGAAGTGCTGGGGAGGGGGAGCACAGCCGGCCTGGCCTCGCAGGCTGGCAAGGAGAATGATGGGTGGGTGAGAAATGCTTTTGTAAATTGTGAGTAGCCAGTGTTTTCCATAAGACACTGACAGCTTGTCAAAAGGTAATAATTGTGTTTTGAGTTTTATTTCCCAAGCAAAAGAACCTTTCCCTATTGGCTCAACCAGCAGTCTGTGTTCCAATCAGCAACAGAAGCAACAACCGTCCAAGAACTGCTGTCCAGCTTTGTCAATTTGCTGCAAAGACATTCCAACTACAAGAAACTTACCAGCAGCCAAGGGAAATGCATACCAACATATATGGACTCCAATGACTTTATTTTTGATTTTGAAATCTGCTGAAACAACCTTCTGGGTTCAAACCAATAGATTTAACTCTGTATAATTTAGTATCTCAACAACTGCTTCATTTTTTTTATATATACAGAAATGGGGAATTGTAGCAACGTGGGTTTTAGGATTCCATGTGCTCCCTTGTTCCTCTGCTTTGTATACCATTGGTTCATTTTGAAATATGCTCTGTTGTACCCCGAAATCTATTGGTGGGTTCCCTATGCCTGTCTTCCCTTCAGACTCCCCGGGACTGGCTCAAGGGGAGACAGTCCCTTCCCTTCCTTTCCCTTTTGTATTGGTTTGAAAACAAACCAGTGGGAGATCACAAGTCAAGATTGAAATTAAAAATAAGTGAAATAATACAAGGAAAAGCACTGACAAAGTCAGATACAACCTAACACCCTGTTAGGGTGGTGGTAGCAGTCCAACTGAAGTAGTCCAGTTGAAGCGGTGATCCTGTGAAGGTCTAGTCTCCAGCTGAAGATCCAGTGGTAGCTCTTGTCCTCTGGGAATCCAGTAGACAGGGCTAACTCAGGCAGTTCCAAGGCCAGGTTATATCCAGGTGGGAATACCTGGCTCCTCCCTCCTGGGCAAAGCATCCCACAATGGGATGAGGTAAGTCCATGAGTCACACGGTGGGTCCCTGATGGCCCATTGCCTGTCATGCGGGGTGGGTCATTAGCAGGTGATAGCAGCTAACGGCCCACAGCTGGTGGTAATAGAATACTTAACTACATCTATATTGCAACCTAGGACATTATCCACCCCTTATTCTATTACCATCTACAGAGTTCTCACTTAAGATAAGGTCTCCTTGTGGTACACAATGGGTTTCCCCATCTGCCTTCATCACCCACCAAGTATAACCAGGTCCTTGGGCAAAAACTACTCCACGGATGGGTTTGCCTTTGCCTGAGGTGGGACTAATCCAAACAGTCTTTCCTAAGAAACCTCTTACGTGTACCACAGGGACTTTATCTCCATCCACTGTGTGCAAAGGTTCAGACTCGGCAGGACCAGCTCGATTGATAGAACCCCTTGTGTTAACCATCCAGGTGGCCTTTGCTAAGTTCAGTTCCCAATTTTTGAAGGTTCCCCCGCCAAGTGCCTTCAAAGTTGTCTTCAGTAGTCCGTTGCACCGTTCAACTTTCCCGGCAGCTGGTGCATGATAGGGGATGTGGTATATCCATTCAATTCCGTGTTCTCTAGCCCAGGTGCTTATGAGGCCATTCTTAAAATGGGTTCCATTGTCAGACTCGATTCTCTCAGGGGTACCATGTCTCCACAGGACTTGCTTTTCCAGACCCAAGATGGTGTTTCGGGCAGTAGCATGAGGCACAGGGTAGGTCTCTAACCATCCTGTGGTTGCTTCCACCATGGTCAGCACGTAGCGCTTTCCTTGGCGGGTTTGGGGAAGTGTGATGTAGTCAACTTGCCATACTTCCCCATACCTGTACTTTGACCATCGTCCACCATACCACAGAGGCTTCACCCACTTGGCCTGTTTGATTGCAGCGCAAGTCTCACAGCTGTGGATGACCTGTGAGATGTTGTCCATGGTCAAGTCCACCCCTCGGTCACGAGCCCACCTGTATGTCGCATCTCTCCCTTGATGACCAGAGGCATCATGGGCCCAACGAGCTAGAAATAATTTTCCTTTGTGCTGCCAGTCCAGATCCACCTGTGACACTTCCACCTTGGCAGCTCGGTCCACCTGCTCGTTGTTACGATGCTCTTCATTAGCCCGACTCTTAGGAACATGTGCATCCACATGTCGAACTTTCACAGTCAGTTTTTCTGCCCGGGCGGCGATGTCCTGCCAAATCTCAGCGGCCCAGATGGGTTTTCCTCTGCGCTGCCAGTTAGCCTTTCTCCAGCGATCTAACCATCCCCACAGTGCATTGGCTACCATCCAAGAGTCGGTGTAGAGATAAAGCCTTGGCCATTTCTCTCGTTCGGCAATATCCAAAGCCAGTTGGATGGCTTTAAGCTCCGCGACCTGGCTCGATCCACCTTGTCCCTCAGTAGCCTGTACAGCTTGTCGTGTGGGGCTCCATACTGCAGCTTTCCATTTCCGATTTGCGCCTACACTTCGGCAGGAACCATCGGTGAAGAGTGCATAGCGTCTTTCACTCTCTGGTAGTTCATTATATGGGGGTGCTTCCTCGGCACGTGCTACTTGCTCCTCTGCATCTTCTGAAGATAATTTAAAAGTCTCACCTTCAGGCCAGTTTGTTATAATTTCCAGAATCCCAGGGCGATTTGGGTTTCCAATACGGGCGCGCTGTGTGATGAGGGCAATCCATTTGCTCCACGTGGCATCAGTGGCATGGTGGGTAGAGGGAACCCTTCCCTTGAACATCCACCCCAGCACTGGCAGTCGGGGTGCAAGGAGAAGTTGTGTTTCTGTGCCAATCACTTCTGAGGCGGCTTGGACTCCTTCGTAAGCTGCCAAGATTTCTTTCTCGGTGGGAGTGTAGTTGACTTCAGACCCTCTGTAACTTCGACTCCAGAATCCCAGTGGTCGACCTCGGGTCTCGCCAGGCACCTTCTGCCAAAGGCTCCAGGATAGACCATGGCTCCCGGCTGCAGAGTAAAGCACATTCTTTACCTCTGGTCCTGTCCTGACTGGGCCAAGTGCTACCGCATGAGCGATCTCCTGTTTGATCTGGGTGAAGGCTTGCTGCTGTTCAGGGCCCCAGCGGAAATCGTTCTTCTTGCGGGTTATGAGGTAGAGAGGACTCACGATCTGGCTGTACTCAGGGATGTGCATTCTCCAAAAGCCTATGGCGCCTAGGAAAGCTTGCGTCTCCTTCTTGTTGGTTGGTGGAGACATCGCGATGATCTTATTGATGACCTCAGAAGGAATCTGACGCCGTCCGTCTTGCCACTTTACTCCCAGGAACTGGATCTCTCGGGCAGGTCCCTTGACTTTACTCTTCTTGATGGCAAAACCGGCTTCCAGGAGAATTCTGATGATTGTCTCTCCTTTCCCAAATACTTCCGTTGCTGTGTCCCCCCACACAATGATGTCATCAATATACTGCAGATGTTCTGGAGCCTCACCCTTTTCCAGTGTAGCCTGGATCAGTCCATGGCAGATGGTGGGACTGTGCTTCCACCCCTGGGGCAGTCGGTTCCACGTGTACTGCACACCTCTCCAGGTGAAAGCAAACTGAGGCCTGCACTCTGCTGCCAGAGGAATGGAGAAAAAGGCATTGGCAATATCAATGGTCGCATACCACTTTGCTGCCTTGGATTCCAGCTCGTCCTGAAGTTCCAACATGTCCGGTACAGCAGCACTCAGTGGTGGTGTGACTTCATTCAGGCCACGGTAATCCACTGTCAGTCTCCATTCTTCACTGGACTTACGCACCGGCCATATAGGGCTGTTAAAGGGTGAGTGAGCCTTGCTGACCACCCCTTGGCTCTCCAGATCCCGAATCATCTTATGGATGGGGCCACAGAGTCTCTGTCAGTGCGGTATTGCCGGCGATGCACTGTTGCTGTAGCAATTGGTACCCGCTGTTCTTCAATTCTCAGTAGTCCTACAGCAGACGGGTTATCTGAGAGACCGGGCAGGGTACTCAGTTGTCTTATGTCTTCCGTCTCTACGGCTGCTATCCCAAAAGCCCAGCGATGTCCCTTTGGGTCTTTGAAATATCCACTCCTGAGATAATCTATGCCGAGGATGCATGGGGCGTCTGGACCGGTCACAATGGGGTGTTTCTGCCACTCGTTCCCAGTTAAACTCACTTCAGCTTCCAGTACAGTCAGCTGCTGGGATCCTCCTGTCACCCCAGAAATAGAAATGGATTCGGTCCCCACATACCTGGATGGCATCAGGGTGCACTGAGCGCCGGTGTCAACCAAAGCCGTATATCTTTGTGGGTCAGACGTGCCAGGCCATCGGATCCACACAGTCCAATAGATCCGGTTATCCCTTTCCTCTACCTGGCTAGAGGCAGGGTTCCTCTAATCCTGTTTTTGGTGCACGATGTTCTTCTCCTGTAAATGTGTTCCTGAGGTTCCTTCAAGAGGATCAGTCATATTATCATTTCCATTCTGTCGGGGGTTCTGTCCACAAGAGACTGGGGCAGTGTTATACCTAGATGAGCTTTTTGAGGTGGATGTTTCTGTTTTCAATTCACGTACCCGGGCTGCTAAGGTGGAGGTGGGTTTCCTATCCCACTTCCTCATGTCTTCCCCATGCTCTTGAAGGAAAAACCAGAGGTCACGTCGTGGAGTTTGTTTTCTTTCCCTGACTGGAGTACGTCTGCTCCTGATGGCAGAGACTCGGGTTGGTTTCGGTGTGACATGGAAAAGTCCTTCTTTGAACTCTTTCCTTAGTTTCTGGAGGCTCTCTTCAATCAAGCTCCGGACTTGCTCGGCCAGGTTTGTTTCTACTGATGAGACCTGAGTGCGTAGTGGAGCAGTGACAGTGTCCTCATAAATTCTCAGTTTGTTTGTTAACACGCCCACCTGGTCTTCGCCTTCCCTCCACTGCAGTGTTGCCAGGTAACGAGAGTATATCTCTGGTCCGAGCCGTGCGACTCTTAGCCACATTTGTGAAGTGCACCGGACGTTATCTGGGCTCTTGGGGAATCTCTCGTTGTCTGAGAAAATGATCTCTAGCACGGCCAATTCCCTCAGGCATCGGATACCTTGTTCTATGGTGTTCCATTTTCTTTGGTGCATCTGGAGGTCTTCTTTGCACAGGTATCTGTCCCGTACACTCAGCAGCAATCGCCGCCAGAGGCTGAGAGTTTCCTGGGTTTTCCCAATCCCCTGGTCAATGACCACATCCTGAGACAGGGATCCCAGTTGTCTGGCCACACTTCCATCCAGAATAGTGTCATTAGCTGCGGCGTCCCAGATACGGAGCAGCCAGGTCAAGATGGACTCATTCGCCTGCCGGGTGAATTCCCTCCGTAGGTCACGCAGCTCCCCCAGGGATAGAGAGCGAGTGATGATCTCCGGCTCTGTCTCTTCTGCTTGGTGAGATGGTCCTGCCGCATCCTCATCAGTCGCTGTGCGGACTGACTTGCTCTTGGATTTCTTTTTCTGGACGGGGGCAACCGCTACTGGCTTTGGCTGTTCTGATTCGGCAATGGTCTGTGTCGAGACATTGACTGCTCCTTTGGTTCTTTTCCTCTTGCCTGCTGACTTGCTTCGTTTCTCCTCCTCAAGAAGACAAAGTATTGTTCTGTTCTTCAGCATGAGGTAAACGGTGCTGGTCAAAGAAAACAGAACTAACAAAAAGATTATGCCATCCCTAGCCCCAGAGGGTGGGTGCGATTGCTGATGAGATCCCAGACGAAGCAGCTCAGGTTAGGCCAGGCAGACAAAGTCGAGTATATATAACGAATGGTGTTCATCGCCTCACAGGTAACCATGCCATAGGCATAATAAACAAATAGAGCAATTTTCATGCCATTCCCTGGTCGCAACAGGAGCAATACGACGGGCAGATAGTATCCCATTTGAGGAAAAATATAGAGAGCGAGATACAGTACCCATATAGATAGGCTGAGCATCATGGTGATAGGATTTCTGAGTTTCCCCAGGTCGTGCCCCACGTTGGGCGCCAAAATATGTATTGGTTTGAAAACAAACCAGTGGGAGATCACAAGTCAAGATTGAAATTAAAAATAAGTGAAATAATACAAGGAAAAGCACTGACAAAGTCAGAGACAACCTAACACCCTGTTAGGGTGGTAGTAGCAGTCCAACTGAAGTAGTCCAGTTGAAGCGGTGATCCTGTGAAGGTCTAGTCTCCAGCTGAAGATCCAGTGGTAGCTCTCGTCCTCTGGGAACCCAGTAGACAGGGCTAGCTCAGGCAGGTCCAAGGCCAGGTTATATCCAGGTGGGAACACCTGGCTCCTCCCTCCTCCGCAGAGCATCTCACAATGGGATGAGATAAGTCCATGGGTCACACGGTGGGTCCCTGATGGCCCATTGCCTGTCATGCGGGGTGGGTCGTTAGCAGCTGGTAACAGCTCACGGATGGCCCATTGTCTGTCATCCGGAGTGGGTCATTAGCAGGTGATGGCAGCTAACGGCCCACAGCTGGTGGTAATAGAATACTTAACTACATCTATATTGCAACCTAGGACACCTTTATAAGGCGATGTCCAGATCACCTCGTGGTCTTTTCCATCTCTGGGCTGCTAGCATCCCCTCCCTGCCTTGTCTCCCTTCCCCCTTCTCCTTCCCTGCACCCCTTTTCCCATTACCCCAAATAAACATCCCTAGTAGAACAGAGATGGAGTCCAGTTCTTCCTTCGTATCACTATTTTCCTGCTTGAATTGACGCGGTTAGAAGACTGCTGCCATGCCGCAGAACCTCGGGGGCCGCCCGCCCCAGATCCGGTGGGATTTACAAGAACCAGAGACCCGGTCCGGGGGGCAGCCGGCCTGTGCCACCCTCCTGGACCACGATACAACAGGATCTAAGTCCAAAACTCCTACATCCTGGTTCAATGTCTTCACCCGGACCTCTCCCACCTCTTCAGCTGAGTTTTACAGGTTATGTGCAGAGAATAGCCCAAAGCAAAGTCAGAGCTCTCTCTTGGCTTGGCAGTGATGAGGAAATCCTGCATTAAATCTGCTCTGTTACTTCCAGCTCACTCCCCTGCACTGGAGCAGATGCTGTCTAAGCGCAAGGCTTTGCCAGAAGAGGAGAAGGGGGCATCTCAGTGGGAATTTTTCCTTTCTTTGCTGCGAGTCACAGCATTAATGCATCTGTAAATGTTTTCACTTACATGATGGGAAAAAAGTTTGTTAATGGCAGGTCAGCTGCTTCCAAACTGTACTTTGCACTTTGTTCCATCTCACCTCATACCTTTCTCCACTGTGGTAATCTGAAAGAGAAAGGGAAGAAAAAGAAGAAGAAGAAAAAGAAAAAGAAAGAAAAAGAAAAAGAAAAAGAAAAAGAAAAAGAAAAAGAAAAAGAAAAAGAAAAAGAAAAAGAAAAAGAAAAAGAAAAAAGTAAACTAAAAAGAAAGAGAGAAAGAAAGGGGAAAAAAGAAATTGAAAAGAGAAAGAAGGGTAAAAGGAAAAAAAATTAAAAGAAAAGGAAAATGAAAACTTTTTAGCACATCAATATTTGTCTCATTTCATTGTCTTATGTGATAACTTGCTGTCAAAATAGTGCTGCAGTAGTGTTTGACATGCCATACTGGAACAACTTCTGTACTGCTCCAATGTGCTATTTCCATCTGTTCAATTACGTAGGAATTAAAAAAGAAAATCTTTTGACACAACTTGGCATAGCAACTTCAGTGCATTGTGTTACTTTATACCATGGAGTCTCAACTAAATGGGCTGTTTGATGTGATGCTTTGTAAAGGATTTAGAGTTGTCATGTATAAGTACTTTATAGTCTTTGTGATGGAAATGAAAAAAGATGTATCCTGGAAAAATATTAGGAGTATTGCAGACACCAGTAGTCCAAAGGTGTTTCTCTACACAAGTGTGCCACCTGGCCTGGATCATGTCCTGGTCCTTGCTAATAACTGTAATTAGGGTGAAGCAATGGCATCATAAGGGCTGAAAGACTCTTTATTCCAGCAATGGTGGAACAAGAGGTGCTGCATGGCAAACTGTTGGGAGGAAGCAAGATGTGATTAAGAGCACATAAGACACTGAACATTCAGATCGTCCACTTCCAAATGTATTTCAAAGTTACCTGACTGCTGTGCAGGGCAATTTGCATAGCTGTGTACTTCCAGTTTCCTTACAAATAGCCACAGCTGATCCACACTGCCTTGCACTGCAGACAGGGTATGGTGAAATTATACAAAGTTGTCTGCAGCCCTTTTGTTGTTTATGAGTGCACTTGGGGAAGTGTTTTTTATAATTATTGTCTATTTCCACACAGGAAATAAAAGTATGAAGATGTATGATAGTGTAAGTTGCCTTAATGCTCTTCTCACTGTATTTAGTCCAGATGGTGTGATAATGGTTTTCAAAAGAAATCACATCCCAGAGTAGGTTTGTGTATACAAAAAGCTGTGTGTAGAACTGCTCTGAGTGGTTGGGACTGTGTGATGGGTCTGACTCCTTACTATGATGCTTCAGTATCATACTGTTTTGGCAGTCAGAGAAAGGAGTTTTATTTCCACAAAGAGAGCTTACCAAATTCCATTGTGGGCTCTCCTTTCCCTTGGACGCATAAACCTGGACCTGTGAAACAGCTCAATCTTGAAAAGTCACAAATTCCTTTGAAAATTCAGTGTACTGCTGTAAATGCCCAAGTAGGGGTTATTGTGCATTGTCCAGCAAAGAAAATCAACTGAGAAAGGAAATTCCCACCCGGAAACTTTCAAGTACGTGCTGAAGCACAAACCTTGCCATTCTCATTCTAGTTCTATGGAATATAAAGGTAGAGAGACTTCATTCTTTTGGTCTGAGACAAGAAGTCTGCCTGAAACTTCTTTTTCACTTGTGCCAACGGCCATTGTTTTATCCACTGAGGTGCTACGAGACTTAAGGCACTCTGGCCAGAAGAAGAGCTGGTGCTCAATGGCCATGGCTTATAAACAGTGCTGCTCCCTCCCTGGAAAGGCTGCTAGGATAATACATGACTGTGGATTGTCCGTAGTGTAGGATTCCTCTTAAGAAGTTACTAGCTGATTTGTTGTTCTTGTTGGTTTTGGTTCGGTTTTTTTTGGGGGGGTTGTTTGGTTGGTTTGGTTTGGTGGGGGTTCTTTTGTTTGTTTGTTTTTTGGGTTTTTTTTTGTTGTGGTTTAGGGGATGTTAAAGCAGACCTTACCCCAGAGCGTCTCTACCCAGCCCAGTTCAGCGCCTCAGTGCAGCAAACTCTCTGTCCCAGGGTTGGACACTGTGCTCTCACCGCCCAGGGAGCCGTAAGGCTAGCTCTGGTTCGTCTGCTTCCACAACCGGCGGTGATAAAGGAGGCGAGGAGGGTCTATGCGTTGTGTCCATGGAAGATGTTTATTCGCATGGTGCAGCAGAGGCCAATGACCTACCCGAGGCAGAGATTCCTCGAGGGCGAAGGCCTCACATGCACAGCCACATGTGGAGCATAGACACACGTGGAGCATAGACAGCAAGATGGCAGAGGGTGAGGGGTTTTATAGGGAAACAGAGAGGGGCAGGGACAGCACACAGGCCCAGTGACCTCTGGGTACAGGGGAGGTACAGGGGCGGAGTTAGGAGTACAGGAACCAATAGGGGAAACCCGAGGGAGTGGCCAGGGCCACGTAGGGTGGGGAAAGCAGGACAATAGGTGACAAGTACAGTCATTAAGAAAGGGGTGTGGGGAACTTGCAGCTATTATCACAATATTTTTTAAGGATTAATTGATGCTCTAAACACCTGGATGACTTGACAAATCCAAGTGGCAGTCACAGAGCCATGCAGTCCATTCACCTCCTGTATGCTAAGAAACCGAACATATCTGTAAGGCAATTAATAGCTCCCTGTAAATGCAGATCTGAAGTGTTCCCATTTTGGTTGACTTCTAATTGTATGTGTGAAACATCACAATTAATAGACACCCAAACCCCTTGATGATTCTTCCAACTGCATGCACATTTGCAGCCTACAAGCTGCTCTAGAGGTCTGAGAATATAATCATTTCTATCTTTAGTCCCAGCAATGGCACAATAAGTCTGTTCCCCTGTCTCTTCCTGGCTCTACACAGAATTAGGACATGCAAAGTAGGGGAAAATGAAAATTGTCTACAAAAATTACTTTAAACATTTTTTGTGTTAAACACCACCACTAAACCTTCTGGTGAGTTTGGGTGGTGCTGTCAATTGAGGCAGGAATTCTATTTTCAGGAGAGCCCTTGCCAACCTCTGCTGCCTTGGATCCAGCCAGCCCTGCCTGAATTAAGTTGCAGCCCACCCTGCAGAGATGGATGTGGAGGGCTTGATGCTGGTTTTCCATCACTTCCCTCCACAGTATATGGAACTGCTCCAGGCCACAGGAACTCCTAAAAAGAGTGAGAATGAACTCCAATCAAAACTATTTGCTCTGTGCAGCAGTAAGCTGAACCTCATGAGAGGCCCCTCCACCAGGTGTGATGGCCAGACTGGGTTTGCAAAGGGGTGCCCATTGTGCAGCTTTACCTGCTTACCTGGCTTATCACCATGCTCCCAGAGTCAGCTTCCTGAGTTTTCCAATAACAAGGATAACAACCAACTGGAAAAATGCAATGTCTCATTCATTTAATTGAGCTGCTTAGCTGAGCAATACCAAACAAGACTTTGCCTTTGTGCAGTTCGCTGTTTGTAAAAGTGGGATAAGAACACTGTCTCACACCTGATGTGTGCAGTGGACAAACAAAAATTGCAGCTCATACAGCAACAGGAGAGCTCTAGAGCCATCTGAGAAGAACAAAAGAGTTTTGTTTCTCAAAAGTAGAACTTGTAGCTGCAGCTATAGACTTAATTCTGACATAAAATGAGCATGGTTTCTGCCCAGCACTGGCCTCACTTTTCTTTAGAATGTAATAGGTTGTGGTGAAGTCACTTGAAATAAGAAAATGTCATTCTTGCAGAGTTTCTTGCTTATTCTTTTGACTGAAAATTTATGGAAAAGATCAATTCTTTTATGATAACAACTTCCTCAGTCTTGTTGGTTTACCCAGATTCCCTTGACTACTAATGGTGATGTGATGATCCTACAAGCACACATGCTACCATCTGTGTTGTCTTTTAAAGGATGCTCAAAACCCCCATTTTCAGTGCTTTCCAAATGTTTGGTATAAAGATGTTTCTCTGAGTGAAGGGTTTGGAGTGCTTTGGAAAAAGTGTTGTCTAAATATTAAGGTGCAGCATTTACATGTATTTTTTTCCACTGAAAGAGCTTCCTGTGACTGTAAGGTGGCAGCAGGCGGGGAAAAGATAAAATATTTTTTAAAAAATCTTTGGGATGTTAAATCAGAATAAAGCCAGAGCAGGAACTGCAGACAGCAGTTAGCTCTTTCTGATCCATTTCAGCACAAACTTTTCTCTATACATATATCTGTCCATCATGTTGTACACTTTTTGCTTTGTCTCTTCTCATGAGCTCATCAAAGCCAATTACACAGCCCTACTGTAAGTGAAGGCTGTGAGGCTGAGCAAATCAGACCATCCCTGTGGATGCATAAATGAGTCAAATGACCTCCAAAAGCATGAATCTTAAATATGGTTGTATAAACTAACAGATCTCAATGGTAATTAGTGCAAGGGACTCTTGGAACATCAGAAAATGATGGGGGGAGGTGGAAGAAGAAGCAGCAGCAACCTCTTTAATTGAAGTTTCATTTTGCTCTTCATAAGCACAGTCCTGACACATCCAAGGGCAAATGTGCATAGCATTGAAATGGTGGTGATGGAAGGGGGAGGAATGTTAGGAACTATTGCTGAGGTACTACAGATGGAGCGAAAGTCACTTCTCTTGGCAAATCATAGTGCTTGTGGAAGTCAAAGCTGGAAAGTGAACTCCTGTTCCCCAGTGGAACAAAAGGGAGACCTGTCCTTGATATTAAAAGTTTAAACACTGTGTTTGACCTGTAGAGGAGCAATTATTTGATGGGAAGTTTACTTGAACACGCTGATAACTTGTATTTCCTTGTGGAATCATGGGTGGACATAAGGAGCATGATGTGGGACGTGATGTGCTGCCACGTGGACATGGTCTGGGGCTGGCAGGCTATGTGGTTGGGGGTAACTCATGGCTGCTACAGTGTGGTGTGTTCCTGGCTTCCTGAAACAAAAGTATTTAACAATTTCAACCCAATTTAGGGCAAAGATTATTGTAATAGGAGTGGTGATAATAATGGCTACACTAGGACTTGAAGTCACTTGAAGATTGGCCCTGCTAGGAAGCCCATGGTTCTAGAGAATTATTTTTTGATTATTGAAGTAGAACAGATGGCTCAAGCAGGTGATGGCTGAAGGGAGAAAGAAGTTTTCTAGTGCATGGAAAGCCATAAGTGATACGAGGTAAGTGAGGAGATGCCCACCAGCCCTTCTTGGGGTGCTCAGTCTGCTACCTCTGCTGTGCCTTTCCAGGTGCCACTTCTCATCCTGGGCTGGGATCTCCAAACAACCCCACTCTGAGATAGAAAATAACTAACTTGGGTGATCTTTTTGTGGCTCTTAGCTTTTGTTTGCACTTCTGAATCCACAGCTCTGGCTGCCGAGGCTGTTGGACCAGTTGGTTTTGTAGATTGGATCTGATGATAAGGAATTTCCTTCTAGGACTGATGGGCCTACTAGTGTAAGAAAAATACAGTATACTCATGGCATATTTTTCTCTTTATTACACTTGAATTTTCCCAAGCTTCCCCTTTTGGTGGCTTCCTTGCACAGATTTGAAAAAACAGTAAATAGATGTAGTTTAACTGGTTTATTACTGATTTTTTGTAGACAGCAAGTTTGAAGGCTGAGGATGTGATTGTTCTCTGCTGGCCCAGCACAGTGGAAGAATAAACAACTTCCAGCTTTTGCTATATTTAGTCACTAAACTTTGCAGAGCTCCAATGAAAAAACATGAAACAATATTGATTGGCAATTGAGCTTTGGTTTAGAGAAGTGTCCCAATATATGAATGCTGCTCTGACTTTCTCAAAGCTGTTTGTTTGAAAAGCTTTTCACACTACCCCAGAATTTTCTTTTTGGGCCCTTTCCAGCTCTTGCTTGATCCCCATGAGATGGTAGCAAGACTTTTCTAACATTGTGGGGAGTGTAATTCCAAATTTCCCACTTTACAATTCTCTGATATATGTTTGCTTTTCTGGTAGAAAAAACATCCTCTAAGCCAGGCTGAAAATTTCTGGATGCTGACATGTCAAAGCAATTTTTTGGTAGCTTTTATTATTTAATTAAAATACTTATTCTCTAGGAGATAAAAAGTATAGGACTGTTCTTTTAATGAAGGCTATTAAAGAGTTGGAACATCTTTCTTCTCTTCTTGCTAGGCCCTGGTTCGCAGTTTATAAGGTGAGACACTCTTAATACTGGGTTACATTCAGGGGTGAACTGTGAATTATTTGCAGCTGAACCTATGATACTGTGAGAACTTGCTCTTTAACTTCCAGGTTTCCCTGGAGTGCTGAGATCTGGAAACTTGACTGATGACCATGGTGATGCACTTGTGCATCAGCAACTGCTGCCAACTCTTGTAAAAATGTTAGTGGTTGGGTTTGGATTTTTTTTTTGAAACAAGCAAGAATGCAAAGTTTGTGTCCAATATTGAACATGGATGATTCCACATCTGAGTGACTGTGGAGCTCTTCTTTGCACTAGCAAAATAGCTTCTGTGCAGTAAGGACTCAGCAAGCATCTACCTTTAGCTTTGTCCCCACTCTTATTATAGATTATTCCACTCAGATCTCTCATCCAGGTGATCAGATCAGAGGTGATAGCTGATAAACCGAGAGGCATCAGTGGAATTAAGTTAAAGGGCTGGAGACAAAGGAGCTCTGAACCCCCTCAGTGCTGGAAGATCAGAGAAGGATTTAACAGCTGGAGTAGGAATTGCTCCATTGAAAGAGAAGCAGTGCAGTTACATTGATGTTCAGAGTAGAAAGCTGGAGGACTCCCTTGAATGTCCAGTGAGCCTTAATGACTCCCTTTTCCATACCCTGTAGCATACTATTTATCAGAGAAAAAAGTGGTGAAGTGTTTTTGTATGTAAGTCCTCCACCTATGGTCATGCTGTCACTTCAGGATGTTATTCAAACCTGGCTGTCTGGGATTGCTGTTTGGAGCCCTCTGAGAGGACTTCTCAGCCGTCTGTAGCTGTCACTGGTGTGCAGGACAGCTGGGCTGCAGTGTGGAGGAGTTTCTGTACTTCCCTCCCTTCAGTGGGTCAAGATAGGCACACTCCAAACTGAGGTCATAGCAGGAGTCAGACAGGAATGTACAGAAACTTTGAAGATATATCTGATACACGTTTTTTAAAATTTTTTTTTAGCCCTTATAATTTAAAGGGTCAGAGTTGAGCTACGCAGAGCTCAAAGGGGCAGCTAGATCATGCATATGCCAACTTTAAACCAGCTAGATGTGATAAAGAATGCAAGAATGGGCACAGAGCAGGCTGTGAAAACCCAGCTGGACCTTATGTGCCCATGTGCAATACGAGCTTGTGACAGGACGTGTGTGTGACATTCACCACCATAGGTGAAACTGGCTGACCTCCCTGACACCTGTTCAAGCAGCTTAAAATATGCCATGCACAGGAAACACAACTCCACATGTAATCACACTGATTTAAATAATGTAGTTATACCACCAGTTTTTAAATCCATGTCTCTGGGATGAGGTTTCTCATCACACCCCAATTATGAAGGTCCCAGCTCAAGCTACCCTTGCACCAGTAGGTTTGGTCAGGGTGGCAGGAGTTAAGTTAAGGCTGTCTTTCCCAGCAACCAGGTCACAAAACATGCAGGAGGTTTAACACTGAAAGATTTACTTTGAATTTTATTTGGAAGTAAATGTATAACCTGAACTGTTTGTAGATATGAGACTTCTCATCTTTATTCCCAAACCTCTTTGACAAGGGTGAGGCAGATTCTGTTCCTGTTCATTTGCTGTGGGCCTTTCAAGTCAAAATAACTAGTATTTACAGTTGTAAGCTCTCTTTGAGCTGGTTAGTGTAACGGCATGCTTAGAATAAATGGAAGTTGCCCTGTGACAATGGAAATTATCAGATCTGTTTCAAAAGATACCTGGGGCTGTAGGAATTTAGTATCTCAAAATGCCAGGTAAGTGATAAATAATTATTCCTGCTGTATCCACCTCAATAAACTGAGAGAAAATGGGACTCCTACCAGTTTTTTCCGAACTTGAATATAGTAATCTTCAACCAGAAACAAACACAATTTTAGGAGCACTTAGAGTGAAATTATTAGTTTAGATTGTGCTGTATTGAAAAAAAAAAAAAAAGCTGCCTTTTTGTTTGTGTCAAGTTTTAAGCTTCTGGAGCTTACTAAGAACAGTGGTATAGGAAGATGTGAATTTAAGATAGGAAATGAAAGCTGTGAATCTTTCATAATCTCCTGATTACAGAAGCTGAGGCTCTGACCACCAAAATGCTCACATTGTATCCCATCTAAAATTTTGTGTGGGCAATGAAAACCCACAGCATTCTTTGTCTTTAAGGCTTTACTTTCAGGGGAAAATTGAAAATGTGATTCACTTTGATAATAACATTCTAATAATGATATTTTTCTTTTGAGCAAGAAGCCACATTTTGTTCTGCAAGTCTCACAGCCATTGAGAGGATTACTGGTGGTGGCCTCACACATGGCACCCTGTTAACAAGCGTTGCTGAAGCTGGGAGCTGACCAGTGACTGACCCAGCTTAGGTCCCATGTTGGAGAGAGGTAAGTAAAGAAATATTGTGGTAGAAAAGATGTAAGGTGTGAACTGAATGGGCAGATGAGCCCTTGTAGGACTGGAGGAAACGGAGCAGGATTTTGAATTTAATTTATCTTGTAGTTAATTTTTTGTTAATAACATGAAAGTCCTGGAAAGAGGGTGAGCTGATATACTCTAACTACCATGCTGACTGTCTGAGAAAACACTGGAAAAGATTGCAGCTCCCAAACCATATCATAGCATTGAATTATTTTAAAAGTTCTCAATTGAATTCTATTTTAAAATCAATGCTGTGGTATGACCTAAAGATAGGAAAGAAGCTGACTATCTAAGAAAATACTTCTCCAAGTACCTTTAAGAGATCAGCTTCATGTTCCACAGCAATGTCAAAGTCACTTAAATGAAACAACAGAACAAAGCTCTCTTCTAAAAGAAAAGGTTTTGTTAATGTTGGCATCTTCATTATAAATACATGTTAACTAGAAATAACAGCTTCAGCTGAGAGAAATTAAAACAGCCTTGTTTCCAAAATAGGATAAATGAAGCATGTGCACGTAATCACAGTTACAATATACTCTCTTTGCTTTTAACTGTAATTCAGCAATAGGAGCAGTCAGTGCCCAGTCAGCAGCTCTGCCTCCAGCCTGGCCGTGGCTCTTTACCCATTGGACTGGCAGATGGATTCATGCAGCAGACCCCACACGCTCAATCCCTTACATGGCAACTTCTCTATTGCAGAATAGTCCCTCATTTTTACTACATTTGCTGAATTATACACATTCTTCTAGGTGCCCCTTCCCTCACCGCAGACATGCCTGCTGGCTCAGCACTCCTTGCTGCTGGCTCCATTTTGTTGTACACCAACAGCTTTTGTAAAATCAATAATGCTCACTCCCTTAATTGGAGTAGCATTTAAACCTTATGATAAGGCCTTGTGCTGGTGTCAGTTAAACCTGAATCTGGGATCCTGAATCCACTCAAGCATATGTTTTTCTACGGATAATTTGGTGCATTAACATAAATTTTTGGCTACAATTATGGTAATAGAAGATTTCATAAGCTCTTCACACAATGTTTTCACTAGGAACATGCACAGTGCATGCTCTATCACCAGAAGAAGTTTAGCTCTTATTTTCAGTGTAGACATGAGGTATATAGCCTGTGCTATGGTCAGTGGCATGGAGAAGCCACAGGAACAAGCAGGCCTGGAGCAATGTGCCAGTTCTTAAATCCACCTAAAGTCAACCTAAAGTGTCCTTCTATTGACCTCAGTGGTTTTAGGAGAGTCTCTGGTTTCAACTGAAAGACAAGATTCTAACTAAAAGTAAGCACAATGTACTTAATAGTTAAAATTAAAGGTGGGGGGAAGGGAGTTAAGGTGAGGTGTGGCAGGTCAGCAACCAAACTCCCACCTAGCTACTCACTTGCTTCCCTGCTGCTTTAGCAGAATGGAAAAGAAAGAACAAGATCAAGAAAGCTCATAGAAAGATCAAGAAAGGGTTGGGATAGACAAGTATGTTTCTTATCTGTAACGCTGTTATGATCCAATTATTAAGGTTCTTTAGAAATACCTCTGCCCGAATTAAGGTACAAACGAGACCATAGTACAAACGAGGCCAGTCAATAGTATGGGTTTTATTTAATAGAAAATATGAGAGAGAGAGGGAAGAAGAGAGAGAGAAAAAGAGAAGTAGGAAAAGAGGTGGGGGGACAGAAAGAGGGAAAGAGAAAATATCACCATCTGTGGATCCCAACGATGTTGCGTTGATCCTCTCCAGCTGCTCTTCTTGGTGGTGGTAGTCCCCCCAAAAAGCACAGAATGCCATGGGTTAATATACACTCAGGCCAGGGGCAATGTCCAGGCATGTCCCCCCAGGGGAGGGGCAGTTTCTTGCAGCAGACTCTGCTTGCATCACCTGCAGTCCTGTGGTGAAAGGCCTAGCATTTGGGGGGTCTGTGATGGATTGTGACTTCTCCTCAGCTCCTCTCACATGAAAGTCCCGTGGATGTGGCCTGTGGGGTTGGGGATTCCACAGCTGGGCCAGTTTGTGTCAACCTGGCTTCTGTGAGCTGTGCTCTGCCCCCACCCCAAACTCAGCCAGGGATGATTCTCAGCACAGCTGGTGGCTTTGGCCTTTTGTGGATGCATTCTTTTCCCTCAGCCTGAGATGACTGAACAATACGGTTTCCCTTTATCTAATCTCTGCAGTTTGACTCAGTCTAAAGTCCCAGTCAGGTATCTTCAGGGAGGCTTCTTTGACTGTAGCTTCTTTATACAGTTTTTATTATATTGAGCAAAACTTTATATCAATGTTTGAGGCATGAACTATTTCAGTCTCTGACAAACGCTTGCAGCAAACCAGACATGACTCAGAGAAATAAATTTATTGCCAATTTAATATGTATTTGATCATTGATCTCTATATTGGGGAACAAAAACTAAGCCAAAACCAGGCCAAACACTTAATTAAAACACCTTTCCTTCCCTCTTCCTGGTCTCAGTTTCACTCTGGATTCTTCCCCTGCCCTTACTGCTGTACTGTTGGAAAACGCAGTTTTCCAGCAAAACTCATGCTAACTGAGCAGAGCTGAGCAAGGCTTCAGTATTCCCAGGCCTCAGTAAAATTCCAACAAGCTGCAGTGGTTTGTTTGCCTGAGAGTGTTCTGTGGGAAGAATGCCATGAGAAAGATTAGGAGTCAGAAGTGTTATGAGAAAGGAATAAGGGAGTTAGCAGGAGGGTCCCTGAATGTGTGAGAACAGCTGCAGGTGTGTGTGTGTATCTATAATTAGAAATATCTGTAACAGTATATAAGTCTCTCGTTTGGTGAAATAAAATGGAGCTTACTTTATATCTCATATTGAGAGTGCCGTGAGCTTCCCTCCCGTCGTATCTCGTTAAATGGTGACTCCGACGTGATACGGAGCTAGCAAGATTTAGAGCCGACGACTACGGACCCTGACAATGGAGTTTTACGACCCTGCTTCTGAGAGCGGCGGGAACGGAGAGGTGCTGGAGAGTGCAGCTTCAGCGTGTCAAATCTTCGCCCGAATTGGGGAAGATCGGAAGACACAGGCCAAATAGTACCTGCCTACCGTGAGGGCTATACTTCGGTAAACTGCACAACTCTGACAATTGCGAGCCTCGATCGAGTGCTTAGACGGTGTTGACCAGGACCCTTAAAACCAGCTGGACCCAAAGTGGAATCAGAGGTAGCCCAAATTTTATTGTTATGCTTTTTAGAAAAGCACGAACTCAGTAGCCTGTTATATTTGGCTGGCCTGATGGCAGTAGGACAAGCTTATGGATTTTTTACAAATCCTATTACAGTATTCAGTGTAACAGAATGGCTGAATTACGGAGCTGTTTTGCTTTTGGACTGTGATAAAATTGCAAGAAAGCTTGGCAAACCAGGGAGTAAAATCGTAGCCTGCTTACAAGTACACGCCACGGAGCAAAACCTTACGTGGCTCATGGCGCAGGACATAGCACCCGCATTGAGCAGAGAAAAACCTGTGAATTACTGTGCCGCTTTTGTTATGCGTAAAACTTCGGCAGCCGCGGCACAGCCAGGGAAACCCCCCCCCGCCAGGGAGGGGGGGGGAGAGACTGCTGGTAGCCGAGAATTCAAAGTTACTCGATTGGATGAAAAATCTGTTCCTGTCTCAATGTATCACAGAGTATGGCAATGTTACAACGAAAAACATCTTAGCTGCTTTGTTTGAGAGAGTCACTGTTGGACTTTTGCCAGAACAATTGAATGCTATGTTAGAACGACCTCCGATATCGTGGGTAAAGAAACAGAGTAACCAGAAATCATCCCGATGTTACCGATGCGGGAGTGGGGGACGCATGCAGAAAAACTGTAGCAGAAAAGGTTGGTGTTCCCGCTGTAACAGACATACTCACAGTACAGAAGCTTGCAGAAACAAAAAGAACAAAGGGAAAGTGACCAGTGACCAAAACCAGTGGCGGCCCCTACCCCTCACTGCCCGCCGCCGGCACGCCACACAAAGGAGGCCTGTGGCGGAAATTGTTCCAACCATGGCTTCCGGCCAAATGACAACCAGAGCGGAAGTCCCAGAGGGTACCCCGGTGGGCGGAGCCGCGAGCCATCCACGCCTCCTTCACTGCCCAGCTGTGACGTCTGTGGTGAAACCCTAAACTCTACTCCACCCCAAGGATGAGGAAATGATTGACAGCTTCAGCAGCGAACCAGAACTAACCAACAGCGTTGCCAGCAGAAACAGTCTGAGCAGAATGGAGCAGATCGGCTCTTCCTTCAGCCTGGCTGCACTGACACCGAGACCAAAACCTATTTCCAGCAATTTACTAATAAAGAAGCATTGTAACAAGATATTATCCTGATAAAAAAAATAATAACACCTTGAATACTAAAAGCCTTAAACGAAAATTGAATTTTGCTAAAGCATTTGTGTGTATGTGTGAATATTGTAGGCCTACTGAGAGTGTTTGCTTTTTGAATGCTTTAATGTGTAAATGAAGGCTGTGATTAATGAGAATGTGATTTTGATTTCTTGAGAGTTTTAATGTGTGAATGAGGACCTGTGAGTGAAGTTATGCTGAATAGTTTAAATTACCTGTTAAGTATCTTTAGTTAAGCATAGATTCTGTTAAAGTTAAGTAATAGTGAATTTAAATTCTATTAAGTTGTAAGTTCTGTTAAAGTTAAGATTCTGTTAAGTAATATTAAGTGGTGTTAATTTTAAATTCTGTTAAGTTTTAAATTTTGTTAGAGTTAAGTTGTTAAAAGATAAGAGTTATTAAGATTAAGTTTTATTCCTTTTTAGTGATATTAATTTTAAGTTTTAAATTTGTTAGTTTATATTATTACTCACAAAAGCTTTGCAGTTTTATCTTTCTTAGTTAAAGTTAAGTAATAATATCTATTGTTTTCAAATATTTCATCTCACCTTATATAGCTATCTACAAAAGTGGTAACATGTTAAGATACTCTCCTTATTGATATTAATCAAAGCTTGTTTATAAGATGTTCTAAGAAAACCCTTCCACTTAGCACCTAAGCTCTGGCCAAGCTTTGGTTCTAACTGGCTGGGAAACATGCCATGAGTCCAAAGTGTTTTGCACCAAAATGTGATCAATTAATTTTCATTTACCAAATTGAGTTTATAAAAGCTAAACCTTCTTCCAGGTTAACTTAGAGTCCTTGTCCGGAAAAGGTTCTCTAAGCTTTACCTGTGAAGTGAATGTTTTCAGCAATGACAATTTCGAGACCATGGCAACATATCTAACTAGTGAAATTTCCTTAGGTAACTTTATAACAATTCTAATAATAACGATTACTTATAGCAAAGCAAATTAATCTGACAACAGACAACATCTGTTCTCACAAGCGAAACGGGGGAATTGTTGGAAAACGCAGTTTTCCAGCAAAACTCATGCTAACTGAGCAGAGCTGAGCAAGGCTTCAGTATTCCCAGGCCTCAGTAAAATTCCAACAAGCTGCAGTGGTTTGTTTGCCTGAGAGTGTTCTGTGGGAAGAATGCCATGAGAAAGATTAGGAGTCAGAAGTGTTATGAGAAAGGAATAAGGGAGTTAGCAGGAGGATCCCTGAATGTGTGAGAACAGCTGCAGGTGTGTGTGTGTATCTATAATTAGAAATATCTGTAACAGTATATAAGTCTCTCGTTTGGTGAAATAAAATGGAGCTTACTTTATATCTCATATTGAGAGTGCCGTGAGCTTCCCTCCCGTCGTATCTCGTTACTGTACCTCACTCCTTTCAGCGGGGAGAGAAGTGGCACAAGGGAATCGAGGGGGTCGCAATGAGTATTCAGTGGCTTCTCTTCTGTTCCTGCCTCCTCACTCTACTCTGCTCTGCACAGGTCCTTTGGGCTGCAGTCCCTCTGGGACTTAGCCATTGGGTGCCTCTTCTTCTGCCCTCCATGTTTCTTGCTTTTAGTTCCTTTCTCTTGCCCTATAGTGTTTTCTGCCCTTTCTGACATGTTTTCAGAGAGGTGACCCCAGCCTGGCTGGTGGCATTGGTTATATGTCATGGTGGGTCCATGGAGCCACCTGGAACTGACTGTCTGGCAAGGACACCAGGCCTTTTTCCCAGAGGCTGCCCAGCACTTTGACACCTGTGTCCAGTTTGGAAGGTTATAGGTCGGTTAAAATGAACTGCAGGAAAAAATAATGAAATTAGATTGTCGGTTTATACAGAATATACTTCTATGGATGTGGCCTCATCCCTCAGAGTGTGGGCAGCAGGGGAGGGGGAGATTCTCCCCTCTGCCCCCCACTCAGGTGAAACTCCACCTGCAGACCTGCAGCCCTGGGGTCCCAGCATAGGAAGAGCATGGAGCTGCTGGAGCAAGGTCAGAGGAAGCACCAAGTTGATCAGAGGGATGGAGCAGCTCTGCTGTGAGGAAAGGCTAAGAAAACTGGGGTTGTCCAACCTGGAGAAGAGAAGCTTTGGAATGACTTAACTGCCCCTTCCAGTACTTGAGGGAGCTGACAAGAAAGATGGAAAGAGACTTTACAGGGGCCTGGAGTGACAGGATAAGGGCGAATGGCTTCACACTGACAGAGAGGAGGTTTAGATTGGACATTAGCAAGAAATTCTTCTCTGCGAGGGTGGTGAGGCCCTGGCACACGGTGCCCAGAGAAGCTGTGGCTGCCCCATCCCTGGAAGTGTCCAAGGCTGGGTTGGATGGGGCTCTAAGCAACCTGGGATAATGGAAGGTGTCCCTGCCCATGGCAGGGAGTGGTATGGGATGAGCTTTAAGGTCCCCTCCAGCCCAAATTCTGTGATTCTATAAATAGTTACTATAGTTCTATAGCTAGTAAACCAAACTTTACCTGAAACCCAGCTCATCAAGCAAATCTTATGTAATCCTTGATTTGACTACAAACTTGATTAAAAGAAGTACCATGATGTAATAGACATGGTTGTGTACAGTCAGCCCAATGTCATTACTCCTTTTCACTAATGACCACAAGAAACTGTAAAATCCCTCTTGGGGAAACCTGAATGTAGCAAAAAAGATGGGTGGCATGGTGACAAGAGAAAGAGTCCCAAGATGGATGTAGTCAAACTATGTATTCCACACCCATTTACATTATTCCTGATGAACTTTTAATGGTGGTTCATTTGCAGCAGCTGTCCAGTGCACGCCCCACCCCTCAGACTAGGAGTTTGGTGTGTGAGATAAGGAAAAAGAGGCAACCCTGTGAGGCAAGGCAGTTTCTTTTTCTTCACACCTATGACTCAGCCCTGATAACTTCCTCTGGTGAAGCAGCAGCACAGTCCCACCCATCCTGAAGGGGTCGTCTCTGCTAATGGACCATAATGAACTGAATAGGCACCAGCTGAATAGAGGCAGCTGGAACAACCACCAAAGACTCAAAAAATATCCTATGACTCAGGATTACATCATTCCATTTTAAAATTCCCTGCCTGGGGGGAGGTACTGAACATTTCTTTCTGGACACTCTGGGACTTGGGACAGCACCACCACTACCAGACATCCAGAGAAGGACCTGAACTTCCACAGGACCAGACCTCTCCACAGGACCCCTGGTTTTGAGAAGAACTGCAGCCATCACTCCAACAGGACTGCAGCCACTGGGCTGTGATCACCAGTCTGACAAACAGGTTGTGCTGTGACTGTCAGTTTAAGCCAGTGTTTCCTGTATTATTGCATTTGTTGTAATCTTTCTAATAAATTTTAACTCTGAGCTAAAAATCTCTGTCAAGGTATTTGTTTGGGCTTCATTTCTCCCACTGGTTTACTTTCAAAACGGCACAACAGAACCAGCAGTGTGCAACTAAGAGGGCAGCAAGGGCTCACCTCAAGACTTGTCCCTTCATCTAAGGGCAAACACTAGGTTGAATGTGTCAGAGGGAGGGATGAGGATGGTCCTTATTCCACCATGGCACAAATACTGAAAGGGATTTACAGGAGCAATGGAAAAGCATGAACTCCAGCATTTAGTGTGATGTAGAGAGGGAAAATAGAGGCTTTATGGACCTAGTGAGGGAGAGCAGTGAGTAGCAGCAGGGTGGTGATCCTGTCTCTCTAATCTGTGGAGCAGCATTTGACTTCTCCAACTAGTTTCAGGTCCACATCTTGGAAATAGGGTAGAATATAGGTGACGGCACAGGTCTGCAAAGGTTATTTTTGGGGCAAAAATCACATCTTTTTTTGGGGGGGATTGTAGGCATGCCCATACTGAGCAAGGTACAGTAGTATGGAGAGTCCTGGGTTGGTGGTAGACAAAGAAGTTTGTATCCTTGAAAAGCATCTGGCAGCTTCAGTGCCTTGTTAGGGGTGGTTTTGCTCCTTGTGCTGCTCTCAGCAGAGCTGGTCATGTTGGGGCCAGGCTGTATGAAAATGCTGCTCTGCTCTTGGGCCTGTGCTGGTGTTTCTCTCTCCATATTTCAGTATGAAGTCCCTGGGAGATAAGCTGGTGAAGGCTGCTATTCCTTTCACGTATTCATCTTCACCGATATGTTGGGTTACTGTAAGGGTGCAGTGCACAAGTATGCTGACAAAAAGAAAGTATTGGTTAGCCAGCCTGGAGACCCTTGAGCTCTTGGCACCTACATTTTCTTCTCTGTAAAATGCTGGAATCAGGGAGAGAAAAATTATTTCAGTCTGAAAAGCAGCCTTGTCTGGCACTGCTCAGCTCTGGTTAAAGAACTGAGCATGGGGGGCATCTAGCAGAAACAAGGATTTGGCTTGCTTTATTCTCTGGTTTTCTGTTACACAGTGGAGCTTCTATGCTTAAGCTCCATAAGAAATGTCTCACATTTCCATGTGAGATAGGAAAGGAAGACTGATGTTCATTTAATCTGGAGAGCTGAATAATCATCACTGTGGTTCCTGTTGGCTACTGGGCAAATAGTGGCTGATAATTCATTGAACTCTGCCTTTTTGCTGGAGTTTGAAATATTTGGAGGTTTCAGATACCTGGCCTGTTATTATCCCTATAGTATCTATTGGTCCATTCAGCAGAAAATTTTGCACTATGTACATATCTTCCATTCTCTGTGTTTATAAATGTGTGGCTAAATTGCTTATTATCATATTGAAAACCTGCACATGACAGAGCAGATGTCAGCAATTCGAGCAGCTGGATGGAGCTTGGGTACTTCAGCCTGCTCAGTGCAGCGCTGCAAGAAGAGATGCTGAGGAACACTGGGAAGAAGTATGAGCCAGAGGCAGCCTTCTTAAAAATCAGGCTAGTCAGCAGAAAATGTTAAATATGCTGTTAAAGACCAAAGATTTCCCTGCTTTAATCCTTTGGCAGTGAAGAAATACATCATATGAAATAAATATAATGAGGAGTCTTCCACAGGGGAAGCACACTGATCATGTCCCAATAAATGCTGGGGTAACCATTTGAGTCCTGGTTTTCTGCCGTGCATCTTCTCATAATTTCTGTCATTCAAATATGTGTTTTTGCCTACAGAGAACAAGCGTGCATCTGAGAAACACTCGTAAGATCCTTGTCCCTTTTCTGCCCCATCTCTCTTTTGCCAATTAATGTGTTTGCTCAAAGAAATCCAACAGTGATTTACCAAACACTGCCATCCCCCTGCATAAAAGCAGCTCCTTTCTGCCCTTATACTCTACTTGGATTTTGCCAGGAAAAAAAGCCTGTGCTGTAAAATGACCTTGACTAGCAACTGATCCAAGATGAAAATAACTTGGCAAAAACCTGAGTTCTCCAGAAGAGCAGCTCCTTGGTTTGTTTCGGAACATGAGTGTATCTACATCTACTTGAGAAAGGGCCCAGGCAGAAATAGGGACTGGGGCAATTTAAACCAGTGTCACTGGCAGAAAAACCCCACAGAGCCACAGTCTTATCAAGATACACTTTGTCTGTCCTCATTTTTATTATTATGGGTCTTTTTCTTCTCCATAACACCACAGTACCTCTGTGGTGACTTCATAGTTGCATAACAGGGCCCATAAACTCTTCCATCCCAATGCCCCCAGTCCAGCTACGTTTTCATGGGAAGCACCTACAAGGTTAAGGTCCTGGAGGCTCTGATATCTGTCAGGATCTTTGAGTACTCTGATTTTTACTGTACCGAAAATACCTGGCTGAGTGCTATCTGGTGCTGGGGATCTATTGCCTGCAAATTACCCAACTTGTTATTGCTCATTTATTTTATTCCAGCACAGCCTGATCTCCTGTGGCTAGCACAGTTTTTTCCCATGAGAATTCTTCTTGTGTTTTATAAATAAAGATAAAGTTTGGATGTTATTGGAACAGTGTCCCAGAACTTGGACAGTGCAGGCCTGGCCAATCAGGCCTGGGGGAAGGCTTCTGACTGACCAATCTGGGTGACTTTTGAGAACTCTATATATGTGATGAAATCAAAACAATAAAGGTCATTCCTTCTTGCCACTGCGAACTGGTGCCTTCATTACTCTGCTAGCTGCTCAACAGCGACAATCTCCCAGATCTATTGTCCCTTCTATGGCAATAGTCTTACTGGGCCAGATCTTAGAAGGCAGAAACTGGCACATCTCTGCTGAAACAGCTGATTTTAGGTGAAAGGGTGGAGCATCAGATGATGGAGATGATAAAAGTAAGAGCAGCATGAATCAGCCCTGTAAGCTCCACCATCCCTTTTGATAAGACTGATGTAAAGAAACAGTCCAAGTGATACGCAATTTTCTTACCTTCTGTCATCTCTGTCTCCATTTTGGGCCACTTGCCTGCTATTATAGTAAACATTTTAGTAGTGCATGTATGTAGCTGTAAGTGCTTTAACAGCAGAGATCACACAGATCCAGAGGTTGCTCCTGACTTCAGGAGGAAGCTTGGCTTGGCTGAGTTACCCAGGTCATCTCAGTCAGTCACTTCAGCTAGTAAGAACTGGATAAACTTTATGGAACTGAAAAACGTGTACTAAAGTTTTAGATTGCAGAGTTTTGGGGGTTTCTCTCTACTTGTAGAAAGATATTGCTCCTTTCAATTTTTTAAAATGTCAAGTGTGGTCTTTAAAGGCAAGAAGGGTTGAATAAACACCGTGTAGAGCAGACATGGGCATTAACAATATTGCAATCCTTTCCCTTTTATCTTCAAAATTACCCATCGGCATCATTGTCCTATTGCAGTACATTTTCTTAAATGGTATATTATTTATCTATTTTTGAATATATGTTTATATTGCTGCCAACAGTAACATCAGTGAGGTGCTGGTACAGAAGAGATGTTCATTTTTCCTTCCTTTTCTTATGGATCCAAGAAGATCATAGCTGACAGCTGCAGTTTGGCTGAGCCAAACGCAAATCAGAACAGATATCAGAGTAAAAGAGGTGGTATTGACTGTCAGGAGAATTAATGCACAAACACCAGAGGTTTATGTCCAAAAAGGAGACAGAGGAGTCCTGTAACTTTATTCATGAATAAAGGGGGAGGTCATGGGCATTTCCAATGGGGTCTCTCAAACTGACAGAGGATGCAGCCTCCTTTTTATCCTAATTTCTTGGCTGCAAGTTCCCTCTCTCTTTCCCCATTGGCTAAGGTACTCAAGAGGTACAGACATCCAAGAATGCCTAAAGCAGACCCCCTTAATACATATCCTCCCTTTCTTCTTTTTCTTATGTCTCTGTTCTTGTAGTTTATTAACACAGTCTTGGGCAAGTCAATCAGTGGAATTCCTATGGAAATCCTTCCCACTGTTTGTTCTATCTCTCAGTATTGGTCTTATCTTACCAGCAGACTCAGGTCTTATCTTACCAGCTGTGTTTTTGTAAAGACACTCCCTTATTCCTTTCATTGATCAAGGCAAAAGGGGATGGTGATACAGGCCAGTGTTTTGCCTGCTGGGAGAGGCTGCAAGGCTGCAGCAGAGCTGCCTGTGGTAAGGAAGCATGTTGTCACTTCTGGAGAGAGGACTGACAGGGGAAGCTGCTGTGGGAATATCAGGTGGTTGTCTTTGCCTTTCCCACAGTGTTCTTCGCAACAGTTACCTGATTTTTTTCCCCCCAAGTCTGATAATTGTAGCCACACATCTATGATTTGTCTAGTCTAGTTTTAGAGGCTGCTCATTGTAGGGGAGGTAGAGCTGGTTATTTAGGAGAAGAGGTATTGAATGCTGATGCAATATGCCCTGGTTTAAGACCCAGGTTGTTACTCTATTAGCTGTCTGGCTGACAGGAGAGTGTAAAAGTGTTTCTGGGCTGACTGAAGGGGTTTTCTGAAGTAAGTACCTGGCAAGCTTTCACTTCCATGCATGTCCCTAAAGGAAGAAAAAAAAGGATTCTCTGGAACTTTGGGGTGAAGTTTTCTAGAGAGAGGGTGGTTAAACTAATTTTCCTTGGTTTTTTTTTTTTTTTTTGCATGTTAAGACCAAAATCATAAGGTGAAAAATAAAGGTGGAAAAAAGCATCCCCACAGTAGGAGGAGGCAAGGTTTGCCAGACAAAGCCATCTAGTGGTTACTGCTCACTGCTCTCACCTCTCAGAGACTCAGAGCTCTCCTCCACCAAGGGGTTTGGTGCCTGCTGTGGGAGATGACCAGCTCCCCAGGCTGTGGCTGCTCCCTCCTGAGCAGAGAGGGAAAGGGCTGGTTGCTGTTGAGTCAGAAAAGGAAAGGGAATGATCCCCTTGAGCAGAAGGAAAGTCAGGTTGCCAGTGACAAAACTGCTGGTGTTGTTGAACAGCAGAGGCCAACACAGGTGGTGGCTGGTATGGAAAAGTGCAGCCAGTAGTTACTCAAGTAAAAGCCTGACCAAAGGAAGGGTGTGAGCCAAACACAGGCATTGGGAGCATGGTGACTCCAGGTGTGCCTGGGATGCAAAAATGACAGCCAAGAAACAGCTCCCGACTGCTGCCAGCATGCTGCACTTGTGAGGAAATGTGAACCTGCTTTATGCAAAATGCTCTGTGGATTAGTGCTGCATTTATGAATTTGTTCTAAAGAAAAAAAATCACTTTAAAACCCAAAAGGTTTTGAATTGACACATTCAAAATGTTTTGACACATAATTTTAAAAGCCGAAAACCACCAAGTTTGGACAGCAGCTTTCACTTGATCACCATATGCAGTTTCTCTAATTCCCCATAAAAAAACAACTGATCAACAAAGAATGTTTCAATTTAACCTAAAATACTCCCTTCCCTGTGTTCCCTAGTTTGGTAAATGAACAAAAATCATCAGTATTTCCATTGTGAGGCCTTATTAGTTTAATGCCCATTTTCCTCTTAAAGATGATACCTTGAAACTTTGTAATTTGCTGCTCTCAGAGAGTTGGCATTATAAACTTTTCAGAAGGTATTACAGATATTACAGAAGGATATTACATAATCCACAGTGGAGGTTCATATTTACTGGGAAAACAGCTACTTTGTCAACATAATGTGACAGTGCAGGAAGTTTGTATTGTGGGGAAATGTGATGGTGGCCCTGGCTCGCGTGGACCCGCCCAGCCCATGGGTCGACCGGGAGGTACCATCGTGGGCCTGAGAACCCCCCGTGCCCGAGGCTGAGTGGCCTCGTTCTGGGCGTGGGGATCGGTTCCGCCCCTCCCCTCTTCGTTCTCCTTTTGGTTAAAGTTCTGGAAAAGTCCCCTTTGTCTTGGGACCCGCTGTTCTTCGGTTGGTTGATTGAATGTGTAATCCCTCCCTCCTCCTCCCTTGATTGTAGAGCCCTAATGCCAATCCTGTGTTCCGGTTCCCCCATTGGTCACTTGGGTTCTCTCCACCCCCCTCTCTGTCCCCTTAAAACCCCCCCGTCCTGGGAGGCTCGGGGCCATTTTGTTGAGGTCCTTCCTCCCCCTCCTTTGTTCTTCTGCCAATAAACTTCTCCTGGCTTCAACAAAATGGACTGCTTCTCTCGCTGCGCCGAAAGCCGGTTCTTAGCCGCTCTATCCAGCTCCGGAGTTCCGCCCCTCTGGCACTGCCTCCTGGCAGTTGTCTCCCGCCTCACTGGACTCGGCCCCGGGATAGGGCCTGCGCGTTACTACAGGGAAACACAAAGATGATTGAGACGGCTGAGGAAGGGAATGTGTGTGTTGAGTATTTTAATGTGGGTAGAGGAAAACAGTGTCGGTGAAGAAATGTGGCAAAGAAGAAAAACCCAGTGGAAATTTCTCCTGCTGTTGTGCCCTAGTCAGGGAGAGGAGACAGAAGATTAAACAATTCTTTACTTCAATAGCTAAGCCTAATTTCACAGCTTCTAAAATATCTCCATAGTGCTTGCACCGTGTGTACAGCCACAAGCACAATCCTATTACTAGAATGCAACTCCAAAGTACCTGTCAGTTACAGGTACAGCTGCATTGCTCACCTTTTCTAAAACTTTTAAGGGCACTTCTAATATTGGTTTGGCTTTTTCCCCCTTTAAGAGCCCATTTCTAATTTTAACAAAGAGTCCCAGGAATGCTGAAATTATTGAGCAAAAGCTGGTGGGATTTCTGGGCTCTAAATCACCAAAGTGCTTGCTGTAAGTTTGTTCCTTGCCAATGTCCAAACTCCAGCACATGAAAAGTGAGCCCAAACTCAGTAATGGGGACATAGAGAAAATGAATGTGCATTTGATTGATTTTTTACTATCCCCTTCCTTTATCCTGTCCCTGGTAAACCATTTTTGATTCTTCTATGGATCCATTTAATGAGTCTTTGTACACTTAGAGTTTTTTATGTTGCACCTTCAATGGCTGCAGAGCAAGTTGAGTTCTTCAGGTGTGAAGCTGAAGGGAGCAAGGGGGCAAGTGGTGTGTGTGCCTCAGGAGGAAGCAGTCAAGTCCAGCTTCTCTTAAGAAAAGCAAAAACTGGGTAGGTTTCTTTCTTCCGCTTTCCATCATTTTTTGACTGTTTCTTATGAAGAACAGAAATACAAGACAGGATATCAGGTCAGAAAATGTCAGGGTTTGACCCTGACTAAACGCCAGGCACCTCGACTCTCTCTTGCTACAGAAAAAAAAATATAAAAATATACACCAATCCCATGAGTTAAATGAGACAGGACACTGGTTGGTAGGAGGACACACAGAAAAAGAAAAAGGGCACACAGGCTCCCCTTAAAGTTGCAAAAAGGTGATTTAATTACTTAAGAGAGTTGGAAGATAAATGCAAGGCAAAAATAAACTCTTCATACACTGTTTTTGTTCACTCCACCCCTCCCTCTTAAGAACCCATAGTATTCACCCTCTTTTCTCTTTTATAATTAACAAGCCCGGGTAGGGAGGCAGGGTGTGGGGTATTTTCTCAGTCTACAGAGCAGGTCCATGAATTTATTCATCACCACAATTCTTCTACTACAAATACTCTTTATCTCTACTTGTTTCTCTCTCTCTCCAGACAGTTTTTCTGCTCTCACCCCCACCCTCTTAAGAAGCAGTCTCTCCGCTCACTCCCCTTCCCTCTTTCCGAACTAGCAACACAGACAGGGGGCAGGGTGAGAGGGGTTCTCTGGTCAGTCCAGTCAAGGAGAGGGGTTCTCTACTTAGCCATGGGGTCCTTCCCACAAGAGACAGTCCTCTGGGAACTTCTTTGGCGTGGGTCCAATCTCACGAGCAACATCCTGCCTGAATTCTGCTGCAACATGAGTTCTTTGTCCATAAGGTGCTGTGCAGACTCTCCCGAGCCGAGGCCAGGCTGCTTCCATCCCAGGAGCAAGGCCTTTCTCTCTCAGTCAAGGCCTTTTGCAGTTTTAACTCTTCGATGAGACTCCTACTGGTTCACAGTTTTTCCAGGCATCCACCTGCTCCTCTGGAGTGAGCTGTGGGTGGATTTCTGCATCCTCATGGACTCCATGGGCTGCAGGGAGAGCTCCTATTCTCCCCATGGCCTTCACCACAGCTGGCAGAAGGTTTTCAGCTCCGGCACCAAAAACACTGGAGGACCTCCTCCCCCGCCTTCTTCACTGACCTTCGCTTCTCCATGTTGTTTTCCCTCTACATATTTTCACCTCCACCTCCTCCTCCTCCAACTACAAAGAAGTGAAAGAAGTGCGTGCCTGCTTTGTTTTGATTTCTTCTTAAATATGTTTTCACAGAGGCATAACCAGCACCTCTAATTGGCCCAAATTTGGCCAGCAGCATGTCCATCACCTTCAGAGCCATCAGAGATTGGCTCTGCTGGACTTGATGTAAAAACTTCCAGAACTTGCACTCAGGACACACAGGAGCCATCTTTGTGCCACACCCCACCCCTCAGACACCTCCCCAAGCTTACCACAACAGCTTCTGAGGGATCCAAATTCCTCCTAGGTCTTAAAAAATACTTTACTGATGTTTTGGGCCAATCAAAACCACCACAAAAAAGAAGACTGGGTGACCCCCTCCTTCTCTTTGCCAACACTCATGAAGCAAGCAGCACTAACAGACTCAGCAGGCCATATTTGCATGAAGGCACTTAAAGAAATCAGATGTCAACTCTTTAACTAATGGGATTATAAAGTAGAGACCTTTTAAAGATGGCTTGGTCTAAGTGATCCAGCAGCCATAAAAACCTTATTATGGCTTAACAGTTTATTTTGTGGACAATAGTGTCTTTGAAGAACTTGCACAATCAAAATTTAGTTTTGTGCACAGTGCTTAATTTTATTGAAGTGTCATAATATAAATGCATGAGCTACCCTAAGCCAGCTGTGTGTGCTTCTGTCTGTACTCTTCTAGAATGCAGGCTATTTTGCATCTTAAACAAATTACAAAATCTGTGGATTTCCTTGCTCCAAAACAGCATTTTTATTATCTTCCAACGAATGCCAGCCTTTCAGGACTATTTTTGCAGGAGCAAGAGATCACCACATTAAAAAAAAAGCTCATGCTGTAGTATTTAATAGTGCAGTGATGCTACTTTAAAAGCAACTCCAATTCAGCTGTGGGTCAAAGGCCATTTCTGTTATGTTAGACTGTAAAAGGCAGGTTTTCGGTAAAGATTTGAGCATTTGAAAACATAAGGTTTTATAGAAAACACTGAATCTTTATTGCCTTCAACGCTGGTGAAAGTCTGGATGCCTTATGGGAAACATTAGGAGTTGCTGAGGAGATGTGAACATTCTCCTAAATATTCTAAGGTTAAATTTCATATGAATTCTCCATTGACCCTTAAAGGATCTTCCTCTTGGTGTCTAGGGCCTGATGCAAAGGTATTCAAATAAATTTGAGTTCTTGCATTGACTTCCAAAACCTTTAAATCATATCCTAAGTGCTTTACTGTGTAACATATCTGATTTTGGTTGATTTCTCACTGAAATCAATGGGGACTTTCCAGGCTAATGAGAATTTTCCCTTGTACCTCCCAAGAGTGTTGCAGACACCTTTGGAAGCTCTGCTTTTGTTTTCTGTACTTTTGAGCCAAGTCCTGCCTCCAGTGCCATGCACTTGGCTCAGTTGATGCTGATTTTGGGCTTTGGGCATGAGGTGCAGACGAGGGAGACAGTGCAGGTGTGGTGCCAATCCTGTGGAGCTTGGGCTCTGAGCAGTTCTCACAGTGATCCCACACGGTGCTGACATATCCCATATCCCATATCCCATATCCCATATCCCATATCCCATATCCCGTATCCCGTATCCCATATCCCATATCCCATATCCCATATCCCATATCCCATACCCCATATCCCATATCCCAGCCATCAGGACTGGGGGGCACATGGGCTGGAGCTGCTGGGGCTTCCTCACTCCTGGAGGGCACAAACCATCAGAAGCTGATGGGAGCAAGAGGCTCATTCAGATCTACTGTTGCCCACAGGGATGTTCTGTGACTCTGGCAGACAACAACTATTATCTGACTCCTGAGCTATTTCTGGAATTCTCCCCTTTTTCAGCTTCACAGCTGATGATGTCAGGAAGAATGGTGACTCTTGGACTGTGAGTAGATCCTGCTGGCAGAGTTTTCATGACATTAAGTCAGGGTGTCATACTGGTTAGTCCAACGGCAGGAGACACACCTCTCTGAGAGTGTGAACTCTGAGAGTTCCTGGGCTGCTCAGGGTAGACAGAAGTTGCTGTACCTGCACCTGCAACTTCCTACTGGGACTGCAAAACTTTCATGAGACCTGTGAGAGGGGATGTTTCTAATTCCAGCACTGACTGGATTGCTTAATTGCTGTTAGTTTGGCCTTTCTGAAGTGCCTGGGCCAAGGAATAATTTGAACATTCCCACAGAGATGCTGCTCCCAAGCCTCTGAAATCTTCAAGAGGAGCTGACCCTGAGTTAGCTGAGTCTCTAGACAGATTCTCACCTAGGGTGTGATGTGTTATGCAAGAAAGCCAGCTCTCTTGCATGCAGGCTAAGAGCCAGACCTGACAAAATCTTCAGTAGGATTTAGATTAAGCCCACAAATCCTGATTCTGCAAAGACTTAAGCTTGTGCATAACTTTACATACGTGAATACTCTCATTGAGGTCAAACAAATTAACATAACGCACAAATAACAAATTAAAATAATGTACCTGCTCAAGTCTTGGCAGTATCAAGGCTGTAATGAACTGGGAAAAAAATGGAAGAGAAAAGCTAACTTTCTCAGAGCTGTTAAGGTGTTTTTTGAGAAACCTAGCTAATGACAACTGTATTTGCATGTACCATGCAAAGTCTAAATGAATGGGAATGTTTATTCATCTGTGTCATGTATTTGACACAGCTTCAAGGGTTTGGCTTTTCTGTTTCACTCAAAAGAGCACCTGAAAGTACCGGTTTTACAGTTTGATCCTAGTGCAATCAGTGAGAGTTTTTATTGTTGAGAGACCAGGATTCAGATTGCAGACCTTAGTAAAAATAGGCCCAAATTGAAGGAAAAAACAGTGTGAGGGAAAAAACAGGCTGAGGGAAAGGTCTGCAGTGCTGCAAGGCCTTCCTTGTGGTGTGAAGAGCCAGTTCTTCTCCAAATTTAGGATAAGGAGAGGTTAAATAAAATCTTTTGGGGGAGAAAACAAATCTGGCACTAAGTCAATGTTTGAGCCAAGGTGTGAGGGTGACGTGCTGGTGCTTGCAATGAGTCTGCTGGTCACCTGTCCTGCCTTCTTCCTACCCTCTACCTTCAGCCCTGGGCTTTGGTCACTGGGCTCCTCTCAGCTGCCACTGGAACCAGTGCATCCCTGCTCCTCTAACAGGTGGCAAAACTAGTGGAAGCAACACTCTTGGTTAGCACATCTTTTGCCTCTGTTCAAGGGGCCCAAGCCTCCCTTGGAACTTGCAGTGTTTCTGGCGATGACATCCCCTCCAACATGCCCTTCTGCTACTTGCTGGGGTCTAATCCCTGCATTTGGGTTTTCAGAGCCACAGGCCATCACTGCACAGGAAAGAAACTGGGGAAATGCTCCCTGTACCAGCAGCCAGCAGAGTGTGTGGCCAGCAGAGCTCTGACTGGGGTTAGGCCAGAGATGAACTGTGGCTGCTGCGGCAGCTCTGTGTGCAGGGCAGATGTCACCACTAAGGTGTAATCATCTCCCTTAAGCTTAAGATGCCCTCTGCTCCATCAAGCACTGCCAAACCAGGATTAATTAGGAAGACAGTGCTGTGCCAGACACAGCCAACATTCACACTCACTGACAGCAGTTCAGGGTGTCTGCTCTGGGTCTTATCAAACTCTTTTTCAAAGGTGGAGAACTCTCAATCCTATAGTTCCCAGACTCAGAGGAGCAGGGGGACAAAGCTGACCTTGCACAGCTGGCCCAGCATCACAAGCCAGACTTGAGGATATCCTGCTTGGCCTCACCAGCCTCAAGCTTTGAGGGAGGAAATGGAGTTTACCAAGCAATGGATAACACTCTGTTGAAGGTTGGGGGGGGGGGGGGAGGGGGGGATTTTCTCAATTTCTGTGACTAGGAAACCACAGCAACCAGGTACTCGAGGACCATTTGCTCTTTTGTAAGAGACAAAGGATGTGGCTGGGTGTGGTAAGGGGCGGAGGAAATCTGACCATTGGGACTTCACTTGCTCGCTGGGCACCAGAGGGGGAAGAGTGAAGCTGCTGCCTTCCTTTTGCTGCAACCACAGAAAGCCCAGCTCTGCACTGCTTTCTCTTCATTGCAGGGTGAGCTTTGGTTTGAGAAAAGGCACCCTTTTCCCCACCCAGAGCGCGTGTCTCCCCAGCTGCACTCGCAGCTGCTGCGGAGGAGCCCAGCTGTCATTGCCCCTGCCCCATTCGCCAGAACATACCGTGGCGTGTGCCGTAACTGCGAAGTTCCTGCCGCCTTTGCTGGCTAGCCTGGGTGAGCCATTCCTGCCGCTCCAGCTGGAGGTTCTGAGCTCTCTGCTGCGCCGTTACCCTGCCCTCCAGCCCGGCCGCCATTACCAACCACGTGAGAAACACCTGACCTCGCGCCACAGTGCCACCTGCAGCTACTCGGGAGTCATCACACCTGCCCTGCCCGGCTGGGAGCTCAACAGCGCCCCTGCTGGTTGTGACTGTGACTACACCAAATGGGAAAGTGCTTGGCAGCCCAGGGACATCTGTCACAGGGTTTCTGCTTTTTGTTTGTTGTTGCTATTCTTGTTGTTGCTTGTTTACTCTGTTATAGATACTAGTAAAGAACTGTTATTCTTTTTCCCATATCTTTGCCTGAAAGCCCTTGATTCCAAAGTTAAAATAATTTGGAGGGAAGGGGGGGTCACGTTCTCTATTCTGAGGGAGATTTCCACCTTCCTTAGCAGATACCTGTCTTTCAAACCGTGACACACTCCAGCATTTGCTGGAAACAGAAACCCCACAAAGGGTTAATCCAATTGGCATAGTCTTGTTAACATTGGGTTAAAATGTTAAAGATAGGCTTTAGGAACAGGATAGGTAGGCACTGCATGTACAGGGCTCAGCGACATGATCACGAAGATTGCTTAGAGAATGGGGATTGTTTTAGTGAAATCATGCGGATTAGCACCTGTGAAATAAATCAGAAATACTATGGGAGATAAGGGGGCTTAAAGTCATGCTTGGGGGGAAACAATGGAACAATGATAAGCTGATGATTAACATATGATTACATCACTGTTCTGTAAGGAAAGGTATAAAACTGTACTTGTTTCAAACCTATGGCGAAGCCAAATTTGGGTAGATGCTACACCCCGGCTTCCCGAGCTCGAATAAAGGCACCTGCATATAATCATTCAGTGACTATGTGTTTTCCACGCTAACAGTCTGGTCCAAGCCCTAAGTCTGGGAAGCCAGATGTTACATTGCAGTAGGAACTCAATCTAGGAAGTGAAACAGCTTCTCCTTCTAGCCCAGGGTCCTGGAGACACTCTATGCAATTCCTGCCACAGGAACAACCTGTGCTATTTGAGAAACCTCAGCCAGGAACATGCCTTCAGGAAGCAGAAGTTGGGGAAGACAAAGTAAAAAAAAAAATCCATCGCCTGGACTGAAGGGTCCCAGGGAGCTCCATAGGCAAAGAGCTTTGTTCCTAGGAGATGTAGCTGAAGGAGTGTGGTTGGGTGCTCCGTGCTGGGGGAACTACAGACAGGCAGTGAGAAGCAGTATGGGCCAGTAGATACAGGGAGCAAATCATAATGCAGAGGTAAGATCTCATCACACTGCATGGGACTAGAGGCTTCTGCTGCTGTTTTTGCAGGAAAAGATCACCTGGGGGGTTCTGTTTAGAGTGGCATTGTATGACATCATGTGGGGCTGAGAACTCAGGGGGAGGCAGCCGATTTATTGGGATACCGAAGTCTAATGGAAATCAGAACACTCATCTCCTCCATGGCATTCTTCATAAGTAGATCACAAATGGGAGCATGTCACTCATGCTAAATGTAGGGAAAGGTGAAATGGCTTTTTCCAAGTCACCGAGCCAGGCAGCACAGAGGTTCTTCAGCACTAGGTTGTTGCTGCCTAGTGCTGTCCTCTAGGATAGACCAAAGAGATCCAGGGGAGAGTACAGTCTCCATTCAACTCCCAGTGTCAGGATTTCTAATGATTCTTTTCTTTTTAGGTGAATCTTTTTGTGAAGAAGGGAAATTGTCACTGTGAGAAAGTTCTGCTCTGTCCCAATTATTTGTGTATATTTGCAATTACTATTCATCCAGGCACAAAAACACATACATATATACGGATGTGTGGCTTATTAGTGGCCTCAGAGCCATAGAACCACTCCTGTAAACATCTCCTTAGGCACAAAAGCAGTAGTCACAAAAATAGTAAAAAAATATTTTCTTGCATATGTGCATTTGCTATATATTTGCTGTAGAAAGACACTTTCAAACTACAAAATGCTATTAGACATTTTAGAGAAAATAACCTGCCAAGCGAGCATGTTTGTTTTAACTAGAAGTTCTTGAGGACCAGAAGTATGAGCAGCTGGTAAACTTCTCTTAATTATTTTCCCCTACATTTCTAACAATGTACTCAAATGATTTTAGCATCTTAAAAATGCTCTGCTTAAACATCTTATGTGTCGGCAAATTTAGAACTCCACAGATGTCCTGGAACACAGAAGCAGAGATGGGGGGAAAAGAAAAAGAGAAATTAGAGGTAAAGAGAGAGAGAATAAAAAGCCATTTAAAGGGACATAGAAAGAGGAAGATAACAAAGAGAAGTCCATACAGTAAAGGGTGTTGCAGATTTACAGGGATCTGAAAAGCAAATTGTTTATAATACCAATAATTCTGAGTGTCTGTGAGCTGAGGGAAAGCTGAAGATGAGGAGATGAAAAGATGGGGAGGAGCTCCCCTTTCCCTACAGTCTCTGAGGGCCAAACAGTGCAAGCAGGCCAAGAGCACCTGCTGTCCCTCCACTAAAGTCACTGTGACAGAGGGGGACAGGATGGAAAAATACTGCTAGCTTGGGAGCAGATGTGGGGCTTGTGGCCTCAGCTGTCCTTGTTCAGACCATTTGTAGATTGTTTTGAAAGCCATATCTTTTCAAAGATCTCCTACTTAAAGGGCACTCTCTAACAGGGGACCATATGGCTTTTTAAACTCACTGGAGTTTTCTTAAGTAAAGACTGATTTCATGGTGGGTTTGAACAACATCTGGCACAAATACGATCTTTTGGATTCCTTCAGTATGAATATTTAATAGAAGTAACTCCAAACAAAACTGAATCTGGATCCTGTTTTTAAGAGACCTTGACTGTGCTCTACACTTTAAGAATGTACTTGAAAACTCTTGTTGTGTTCCCCCATCACTGAAATTGTGTCGATAAGTAAGTTTAAACACTGAAAGTATCATTGCATAATTTTGTAACCATGTCATTTTCCGTGAGTACACCAGATTTGGGGGTTAGGTTTTCTCAAAGGAATTTTTTCCCATTTGTTGTCAAGGAGATGGGGGGGGTACTTTCTCTGTAAAATGGCAGCGATTAAGAGACAAAAGGAAATGGCCAAGTACCTTGACACACCACTGAAATGGTTTTGGGGAGAGGAATGGGCTTTTGGCAGTCTCTTAGCAGTCTCATTTTGGTGCTGGACTTCTGCCCAGGGGCTCGCTGTGGAATTCTCCTTGCTGTATTGGTAAGCCTGCTGCTTGCAGGACCTGCTGGTTGACTGGGACTTTTCAGCTCCTGTGATCGCCTGGAGAGACCCTCACCATCTGCATGGGTGTTTCAGAGGAAATTTGGGCCCCCGAGTGTCATAGAAACTGCGGGAAAAACAAAAACCCTCCAACAACATTTTTAATGTTAGAGAATCAAGGCATTACTTTATTATCTGGCCAGGATGTTGTTCTGGCCAGGATGTATCACAGAAATCACCTCATCCACACATAGCCCAGGTGTGCAGAGAGAATCATTCCATGACACATGACTTTTACTCGATTCTTCAGATATTTTATACAGTAAAAAGACATAGAAATGTATTGGGTCAGTGTTCATTTGTCCAAAGGTAAGCAAACCCCCAGTATTCAGCTGCCTATTGGATCCGAATCTCCTTGCTTCTGATGTCATTGAGATTTTTTATTCTTCAATTTTCCTATCAGTCCTTTTTGGGCCAGATGTCTTCACCCCTGCTGGAGGTGGTGTGGGGTAACTGTTTGTAGATAGCCACTGCTGTCCTGCTGATGTTCTGCTGATAGCCCTTTATCTTTTTGGTTACTCCCAGTCTGTTGATATGTTGAGTTTATCAGACCTCACCTGGTAGAACAATGCCCTGGAAAGAAACCTAAAATTCCTTTTCCTGGGTAAAGACAAACAGAATCCTTTGACTGAAGTTATACAAAATATTTAAACTGGTATATTTTCCAACACTAGCTCCTCCCTCTCTCCAGAGACAAGGTCCCAGCTGCTGGTTGCCTGGAACCTCGGCAGCCACCATCTCTGTTATTCTTTTTCCCGTATTTTTGCCTGGAGTTATTATAATTTCAGAGTTATTATAATTTGGAAGAAGGGGCCATCTTTCCATTCCAGGAAGGTTCCCGCCTTCCTTGGCAGACATTTGTGAGGACAATCAGGAACAACTGGAGGTTATGAGCCACCTGCATCCTTGGTCACAGCTGCAAGTCCTCTCCTAGCCAGTTCTGGCTCCAAAAGTTTCCCCCACACCTCTTTTTACTCCCAGAATTTTTTGCAAAGGTTTTTTTCTCCTGACAGTCTTGGATTTTCTGGTTTTATCTACTACTTTCCGGTGTGCCTGAGGAAAAAATCGTTTCCCTTCATGTCTGGGGGGAGTTGGAAGTTCGAGAGAAGAGCAACAGTGATGATTTAGGGTTAGCTAGAAATTACTAATTTAAGAGAACTAGAAGCTGGATAATAATAATAATAGTAAATTTTGAACTGATTTAGAAGGCCAGAGATTGGATAATGATTTACTAAGGTTTGCCTGCTGAAGACAATTTATTATTCGCTTAATGATTTTGTGCCTACCTAGCATCGGGGAGGATAGAGAGAAGAGAGCCAAATAATTGAGAAAAACTACTGAGTATAACTGAGCATCCCGCCCTTGGACCCCAGAACTGGTACAAGGTGGTTCTCAGGCTTGGGCTTGGACCAAGAACCAAGGGAGCATGCACAAGGGAACAGGGTGAAGAGTTCATCATGAGGAAGACTACCGACTTTGCCCTCATGAATCATTTGGGACCCTTGCCCACAATTAATCTGAGACACTGCGCTTGCGCGAGCATATTTAAATGAACTTTGAACTCATTATAATATGAAGCAGAGATAGATAATGAATATGTATAGGGGCTTTGTCTAACTTTATGCATATGTAACCTGTAACCTAATATAAACCTAGTGAAGTGCTGCTGATGGTGTGCATGCTTTTGGAGGGGCTACGCCTCATGCTCCCCATCTGGAATAAACACATACCTACTTCATAGCTATCTGAGTTGTGGAGTCTATTCCTGCCTCAGTGACGGTGGTGAATGATGCTTCCCTACAAGATCTCACTAGTGATCCCTGGAAACAGGGACATTGGAGCTCAGCCTGGCTGTGCTGCTCCTCCTTCACTCAAGAGGTGTCTGCTGACTTTGAGTCCTCCCAGGATTTCCTTGTGGAGCTGAGAAGTCTTTCCCTTCACTGCAATTCACACTCAGCTAAGAAAAGTTTGAACTTTGATACTGACATTTTAGGGCTGAAAGTTGTCTCGAGGAGTCTCACACAACTTCACCTCCTGCTTTTCTGGAGCATGGTGAGGTGGAGAGGTTATTCTGGATTTATAAAATCAAGGAATAGGAGACTTGCCAGTTGCCTGTAATCTAATCGTGTGACAGCAGCATGAGGGCCACCAGAAAGGACAGAGCATCTCCAAGGATGTGGCATTCCCAAGCTCCATAAGGAGATGGAAAGGCGGCAGTGCTGTCACTACCACATGAACTTCCTTGGAGCAGGAGTACATCAGATGTGAAATCAGGCTGAGTACACTTTCCTGCACAAGACTGAAGCACGGAATAGACTCCACAACTCAGATAGTTATGAAGTAGGTATGTGTTTATTCCAGCTGGGGTGCATGGGGGGTAGCCCCTCCAAAGACATGCACACCCTCAGCAGCACTTCACTAGGTTTATATTAGGTTACAGATTACATATGCATAAAGTTACACAATGCCCCTATACATATTCAATACCTATCCCTGCTTCGTATTATAATGAGTTCAAAGTTTATCTAAATATGCCCGCGCAAGCACAGTGTCTTCAGAATAATTGTGGGCAAGGGTCCCGATGATTAATTATGATGTGGTCGATACTCTTCATCACGATGAACTGTTCACCCTGTTCCCTTGCGCATGCTCCCTTGGTTCTTGGTCCTAGTCCAAGCCTGAGAACCAACTCATACTGGTCCTGGGGTCCAAGGGTGGGATGCTCGGTTACACTCAGTGGTTTTTCTCAATTATTTGGCTCTCCTCTCTCCATCCTCCCCGATACCAGGTAGGCACAAATTCATTAAGAGAGTAATAAATGAATTGCAGCAGGCATATCTTAGTAAATCATTATTCAATCTCTGTCTCTCTAAGTCAGTTCAAAAATATTATTACTACTATCCAACTTCTAGTTCTTTTACATTAATTTCTATTTTACCCTAAATCAAGATGAAGAAGGGAAATGCAGGAGGCAGGAACAGCTAGGATTGCACCAAAGGGGAATTGATGTGACCATTCCTGGGACTGTGATGCTACCAAAATTATGGAGGTTGGCTGTTTTCCCTTGCAGGCAGATCTATTTAATTTGTGAAGTTCCCAATGAGAGCCTTGTGCTCTGTCACCTTTAATAGACACAGTGCAGGGACTTGCTGTTTCTTTAATGAGACAGAAAATATGTGAAGCCCTCTCATTAGACTGGCTGCAGTTACCTCTCTGATCCAATTGGCTCCTCCCTGCAATATTTAAACTGTTTTGCAAGCAAGGAAAAAAAGCAACCTCAGCTTTTTGTGCCATTCAGCTGAAGCAGGAAAAATTCAAAAAATTACATGAAAGGGAAGAAGGTGGAGGAGGGAAAAAACTACCCAAAAAGGCAAAGAAAATGGGCTGTGAAATGGCTGAGAGGGAACATGTTTTCATAAAACAGCAAGTGCTCTGAGTCATTCCTCTCCTTTGAGTCCAGTGTTTCTCCTGTTGGCAGCAGATCAGACCCCTCCCTGCACTCCTGCTGATGCTCTCCAAACTCTCTGCTCTCTGGGGGTTGCACTGCATTTACAAAACTCCCCAATTTTCTCATTCAGCTCTGTGAGGAATGAGTGCTGCACATCCCCCTGACATGGTGCAAGACTGATCCCCATTTTTCCCACAGGATGTCACCTGGAGGAACAGAGACTCTGCTGTTCCTGGTGTTTTAAGAACACTCATTCCAGACCTCTGTACACCTGGAAGAGACTTGTCTGCTCCAGGCTGTAGGAAATGTTCTTCTCTCCCCACTGTGGCCTCCTTATGCCTGTGTTTACCAGCGCTGGAGGAAGAGCAGCCTATAAGGCACATAGTGTAGATAACAGATATTTGCAATTCTACCCATCTCCCTTCCAACTTTTCCTTTCTTCCTGGCACTTCCATCCCAGCAAAGGACAAGTATGGAGGTTATGGAGCAAGTAAGTTTGTAAACACTAAGGAAGGAAGCTAAGTGAATTTGTTTAGGCAGTTTTCTGTGGAATGTTGGCATTTTGCACTTAAATAACTGTGTAAGCAACTCAGGAGTAACAACTGGTGTGCTCAGCATCAATGCTTTTAAATCTTCCTTGGCTTTTCTCTGCTGAAAGCCCTACAAAAATACCTCTAAGAAAGTTGACAAGGAAACAGCAAAAATTTTTTCTATTTCTTTATAATTTTTGTTTTGTTACAGAATTGGAAAGCAATTTATTTTATTTAAAAAAAAGCATTTCTGATAAATGCATCTGAGAGACTGCATATCCAAAATTCTACCCTAAAAACACCCATTCTTAAGGCAAAGTTGTGCTTCAAGGCCTGTGTTAGCAGAATGACAAAATCTTCCCACGTGGTCTCTCTAATATTATCACAAATGGCCCTTTTAAACTTGACTGACAGCTCTGGCCCCTGTTCCTTTGGTTACAAGTTAGGTAAAGTGTTTGCATAGAAAAATAGTGTTTTATAGAAGGTCTCTCAGCAGTAGAACTAGTAAAATTTTCAAACACAGAGTTTACTCATTGAAAAGCAAGGTATTGGCTAAAAAAGTCAGAAAATCTGGATCTCTAGCTACTTAAGTTTCTACCTTGTGCTTAATCACAGAACAAGAAAACAGAATATTTTAGGCTGAGCTAAAGATTTAGCCTAAGGTTTTGTGACACCTAAAATACACATTTCAGTTCTGTGTAGTTTGGACTTTTCTTTCTGGAAACAAAGTTTCATGGATAGAAAGTGTCCATTTGCAGGAACACAAAGCAAGTTTTTACCAGTCGGGTTTCTTTTTTTTCCCTACCTATCATGTTAAAAAAAGTATATATAGAGAATCAGTTTGATATGGTCAAGTGGCCTTCAACATTTGATTTCAAATGTCTTAGAATTCTACCTCCCCTCAGCTGAGATGTGATAATTGACCAAATGTATTTTCCTGTTTTAAAAGCAAAGTAAACTTACCTATTTACTGTTCTGGTAACATCCTAAAATATTTGCACCTGGTTATTTGTGATTACATTTCCATGTTGTCGGGGTTTGACCCTGACTAAACACCAGGCACTTCGACTCTCTCTTGCCACAAGAAAAAAACTGTAAAAATACACACCAATCTTGTGAGTTAAATGAGAGAGGACATTGCTAGGAGGACGCACGAAGAAAGGGCAAACAGGCTTTAAACTTAAAGTTGCAAAAAGTGATTTAATTACCTAACAGAGTTGGAGGATAAATGTAAGGCAAAAATAAACTTTTCATACACTATTTTGTTCACTCACCTCCCTCCCTCTTACGAACCCATTTTATTCACCCTCTTTCCTCTTCTTTAACCAACAAGCTTGGGTAGGGGGCAGGGTGTGGGGTATTTTCTCAGTCCACAGAGCAAGTCCATAAATCTATTCATCACCACAATTCTTCTACTACAAATACTCTTTATCTCTACTTGTTTCTCTCTCTCTCCAGACAGTTTTTTTCTGCTCTCACCCCCACCCTCTTAAGAAGCAGTCTCTCCGCTCACTCCCTCTCCCTCTTTCTAAACCAACAACACGGGCAGGGTAAGGGGTATTTTCTGGTCAGTCCATCAGGGAGAGGGGTTCTCTACTTAGCCATGAGGTCCCTCCCATGAGAGACAGACCTCTGGGAACCTCTTTGGCATGTGTCCAATCTCACAAGCAACATCCCGCCCGAATTTTCCTGCAACAAGAGTCTCTTTGTCCATAAGGTGCTGTGCAGACTCTCCTGAGCTGAGGCCAGGCTGCTTCCATCCCAGGAGCAAGGCCTTTCCCTCCCTTGCAAGGCCTTTGCAGTTTTAACTCTTCGATGAGACTCCCACTGGATCACAGTTTTCTCCAGGCATCCACCTGCTCATCTGGAGTAAGCAGTGGGTAGATTTCTGCATTCTTGTGGACTCCATGGGCTGCAGGGGGACAACCTGTGCCCCCCCATGGCCTTCACCCCGGCTAGCAGAGAGTTTTCAGCTCCGGCACCAAAAGCACCTCCTCGCCCCCCGTCTCCACTGACCTTGGCGTCTCCATGCTGTTCTCCCTCACATATTTTCACCTCCACCTCCTCCTCCTCCAACTACAAAGAAGTGAAAGAAGTGCGTGCCTGCTTTGTTTTGATTTCTTCTTAAATATGTTTTCACAGAGGCGTAACCAGCACCTCTAATTGGCCCAAACTTGGCCGGCAGCATGTCCATCACCTTCAGAGCCATCAGAGATTGGCTCTGCTGGACTTGATGTAAAAACTTCCAGAACTTTTACTCAGGACACACAGGAGCCATCTTTGTGCCACTCTCCACCCCTCAGACACCTCCCCAGGCCTACCACAACAGCTTCTGAGGGATCCAAATTTCTCCCAGATGTCAAAAAATACTTTACTGATGTTTTGGGCCAATCAAAACCACCACGCATGTTTAGGTGAACTGTAAGTCTGGGGGTGTTGATTCCCACTAGTGAGATAACTCCTGAACTTAGAAAAAGAGTCCCAAAAGTCAAAAGATCATTTAAGAAAAAAGAACATATTTTCTGCTAGCATATATTAACATTTAAAGCCTGACCAATAACAAGTCAAAGCTGGTCCCCTGCTGAAATTTGCCGTTCTAAGCTATGCCAAAGAAAACAGTTGAAGTCTTTGAAATAAGCTGAGTCAAGGACACAGAGAAGCACTTCTTGCTTTGGCATTCAGGCAGTGGAGGAAGATTCAGAAATTATGCTTTAGAACACAAGGAAAGCAGTTAAGGCTATAATACTACATAAGTAGTGAAAATATTTTATCCAGATGAAAATAGTACCTTTATGTCAGTGCTAAAACATAAGTTTAAAAGAAAAAGTATTCAGTGCAAAAAAAAAAAAATTCTGAAAAAATAAGCAGTACAAATGTCAGCACTCTCTGTAGCTCCTTAGGTTACCTGAAACAATGTGACAGATTCTGACCAAATTCCTGTTGGATATAAAACTAAATAAATTCTCTGATGCCATCTTTTTTTTTTTTTTTTTTTTTTACTGCTGTGGAGAACAACCAGCAAGGAGAAAGTCCTTTTGCTTTCTTTCCAACACTGTCCAGGGAAATTGCACATCCTTGATGAAACCCTGTTGGTTACCCCATGAAGCCAACATGAGGTTTTGTATGACATGAATTACTGGTCCCAACGCCCACCACAGAAATACAGAAATACAGGGCTTCTCATCCTGTCCTCTCTTGCATGCCTCTTGCCAAGTCTGACTTGGGATCCATCACACTAGGAAATTCTGCCACACTAGTGCCCCTCTGAGATTAATATATTTGAACAAAATATAAGGCAGTGCAAAATTTGTCTGTCTGCAATGAACCAGTGAGTCTGTTTTTAAAACTGATCTGCAGATTGGATGTCTTTCACAGAGGGCATTTGTTACAGGGCATTATTTCTTAGCAGTAAAGAAAACAAAATCAAGATGATCAATTACAAGCTTTTACTATTTGCCTTTGTATCTGTTTAATTTACCATCTCTAAAAAGAGACTTTGTTTGGGGGAATTCAGGTTAAAAGACATAGAGATTAAAACTGCCTGGAATATTCTACCTTATTGCATTAGATTTAGGGTTACTTTTCTTCAGTATTCAAAGCTACTGCTCATTTACTATCAGACTTGTTTTTATTTCAAGTCCATGTGCTGCAATTTGTCTTGGAGAGAATAATGGTAAAAATGAAACTTTCTACGCCTAGTTTTACTTTTGCCCTAATTCTGTGTCCATGGTGTCCGTGTCTCTGTGCTGTTGGACAATGCCATTGCCCCACAGGAACCAGACACCTCCTCTTTTAAGTCACACTACCCAACAGGACTTCACATGATCCCATTCTCCTTTTATCTGAGGGGCAAATAGACTTTTGAGATGAAGATGACACAGTCAAAGTTGTAATTCCACTCTGGTCTTCAGATGTGTTTTTTCCCTGCCATTCATCTCGTGTCACTGATTTCCAGCAATTTTTGCAAGGAGATTAACTTTCCATATAATTAAATGGGTAAGATTTTGGAGTCTTCCTCTACTCATCTATTTCTTCCTCTCAAGTCACAGGGAGAGCAGAGTTTAAATACAAATTGACATCTGCCACACAGTCACATGGGGCCTGTCTATATTTAGATTGATGTCTATAGCAGCTACATTCATCAGGACCATCCTCAGTCAGAAGGACTTTAATTACAGCACCAGAGCCTTGCTTTCCTCCTGGATTGGATCTGGAGCCCCATCACAGAACTTTCCTGATGGAATAAAAAGTAGTAATGTTTCCCACTGCTCAAGCAGGGCTTACAGTCAAGTTTAAGACAGGTTGGAACAGTTCCCTGGTTTGAGAACACAGAGAACATGGCTTCTGTCCGTGTATAGCTAGAGTTGTCACATGGCATGGGAATATAAAGTTGACAAAGCATCTTGGTTAAATGATTGAAAAACCAGGGTTTTGGCACACACGTGTTTCCTGCAATTTTGAAAAGAAATGTCTAAGTGCAGAAGACATTAAGACTTTTAAGGACTTTTCTTTAATAGACTTGTATCTTAACCTAGCTTGCTTAGAACTCAGGGAAGAAAGCGAAACTTGAATAAAAAGAAACATCTGAGAGTGTGTCCCAAACTAAGACAAATTCTGTAGAAAAGTTCTCAGCGTTCAAAAAGCCTGTAGGCTGAGATGGTCAGCAAGAACTTCTGGCACCTGAAACTGAAGCACATTTGTTTTGATTAGCTAATTTGTGCTGGTTTGAAAGTAAACCAGTGGGAGAAATGAACCCCACACTAATCCATTGAGAGATTTCAGGTCAGAGTTACAATTTAATGTAAAGGTTACAATAAATGATACACAGAAAATTATACAATGATACACAGAAAAACTGGCTTAAACCTATAAAGTCAGAATACAAGCTGGAACCCTATTGGGCAGGGTGGTGGTTACAGACCTAGCAAATGGTGACTGCAGTCCCGTTGGAGTGATGGTTGCAGTTGAAAGCATTAGTTGTGTGCAAGTTCTGATCCTCTGCTGGTGGTGGTGATGGTGTCCCAAGTCCCCAGTTATATATCGTCAGGTTCAGGGGAGAATGCTCAGTACCTCCTCCAGGGCGGGGAATTTCACAAAGGAATGATGTAATCCTGTGAGTCATAGGATGTTTTTGGGAGTCTAAATCCCTGCAGCTGCCCATTGTGCTGGTGCCGTTTAGCCACAATGGCCAATTAACAGAGATGACCCCTCAGGATGGGTAACTGTGCTGGTGATTCCCAGAGGGAGTTTTCAGTCTGAGTCATTTGTGAAGACAAAGAAACACTGCCCTGCCTGGAAGGGTTTGCCTCCTCTCCCTTATCTCATTTAACACCCAGCTTGTAGCCTGAGGGGTCAGGTATGCACTGGGCATCTATTGTGGACAACCTATCATTAAGAGCTTGTCAGAAATGGCATGAGAGGAATAGAATACACGGTTTGGTTATACCCCACATTGGCACTATCCTTCTGTAACCCAGGACATAATTGTGTATGAACAAATTCACACTGACATCACACTGCATTGCATGAGGCTGGGGGTGCTGACCAAACTCCCACTGTGATGCAGCTACTCTTTGTCTTGAGGGAGCACAAGCAACACAGTTGTGCTGGCACAGCAGTGTGCAAGCTTGCTGTGCAGTGTGCACAAGGCTTTCAGGCATTGCTCTGACCACACTTTGGTTGTGTTGGAAAATATACCAGTTTAAATATTTTGTATAACTTCAGTCAAAGGATTCTGTTTGTCTTTACCCAGGAAAAGGAATTTTAGGTTTCTTTCCAGGGCATTGTTCTACCAGGTGAGGTCTGATAAACTCAACATATCAACAGACTGGAAGTAACCAAAAAGATAAAGGGCTATCAGCAGAACATCAGCAGGACAGCAGTGGCTATCTACAAACAGTTACCCCACACCACCTCCAGCAGGGGTGAAGACATCTGGCCCAAAAAGGACTGATAGAAAAATTGAAAAATAAAAAATCTCAATGACATCAGAAGCAAGGAGATTCGGATCCAATAGGCAGCTGAATACTGGGGGTTTGCTTACCTTTGGACAAATGAACACTGACCCAATACATTTCTATGTCTTTTTACTGTATAAAATATCTGAAGAATCAAGTAAAAGCCATGTATTGTAGAATGATTCTCTCTGCACACCCACGCTGTGTGTGGATGAGGTGATTTCTGTGATACATCCTGGCCAGAACAACATCCTGGCCAGATAATAAAGTAATGCCTTGACTCTCTAACATTAAAAATGTTGTTGGAGGGTTTTTGTTTTTCCCGCAGTTTCGGTGACAGTTGTACTGTCTGCTTCTTTTGGGTCAGAGCCTGGAATACCCTTCACATGCTCCTTGAAGGGACCAGATCTCTCACAGAAAGAGGAAGATGTTTTGCCAGCGGAGAAACACCTGATTTTCTGTGACACCTGACAAATGTGGAGTGGAAATGGCAGGTATATCTAATTAACATACTTTGAAAAGCCTTGTGCTTTCATCTGGTTGCTCTGCACTGCCCCAGGGCCACCCTCTTTGTCGAGTGCAGTGCCCAAAGGTGGAAGGAGCAGCTGCCTTCTGTCCCTGCCAGTCTAACCACGGGGGACAGTGTTGCCTCAAACCTACACACAAGAAAGCTTTTGTAATTCTCCTGCCTGTTCCAGTGATGCAGAAACCGAAGTAAAATGTCCTTGGTAGGAGATTATGATACTCCAAGGAGATTATTTGAGATTTTCTAACTTGTTGGTAGTCAGTGACGCAGCATCCTCTGGGTAGTAATCAACTGACAGGAAATGCTCACTCATTTCTGCAAAGAAAATTAATAAGAGAAAAGGTTTGTATATTCCTGGTTTGGGTTTTTTATTTTTTTATTTTTTTTTTAAATTTTAATATGATGGCCTATGCCAGAGAAGATAAACTCTTTTTTTCTCCATTCTTAATCTCCCAATGTGATATAAATACCATCCCACAATTTAGCATTGTTAATTAATATGTACTTTCCATTACCTTCCTTTTGGAGAGCTCATTATCTTGAAGAATGTTACTCTTCATTCAAACATTTCATTCTGTAGCAGGAGAAAGAGATGGAGGCACAGAAGAACTACTTTTAACTGGATTATGTAACAATGGCTGTGATAATAATTGTCTGGGAGAATTATATGGAGGTAACAAAAAGACTCACAAAATGAGTACATTACAAAGACTCTTTTATGACTGAAAAATACTGATGTCCTTAAAAGAGAGCGAGAGAAGTAGGAGTTGGATGATTTTGTAGGAAAATGCAAAGATTACACTGAGGTTTGTCTTGGCACAGGGAAGATGTTTTCTTAGGATTGCTGAAGGAAAGCTTACACTGTGTTCTGTTGTTTCCTCGGCCGTGTTTCCACAGCACATGTTCTTTGTCCTGCCCTAGGAGCAGTGAGAGGCTAGGCTGGTCAGCCTGACCCAGGCTCTGACAATTCTGTTGCCACCGAGTGCTCATCAAGTGGAGCAGCTCTGAGTGCCTTTGGTTGCTGTGCCAGCGTGATTTATCTCTGCACAGACAGCTCATGCCCAGGTAATTTCAGCTGGCGAGGCGCACTGCCAGTATGTCACCCTTCGGGATGCAGCTGTGCAAGCAGGGTAATCCAGGATGGGCTCAGAAAGTGGGAGACTGAGAGGAAGGCAGAGCAGATAACTAGTTATTCTGGGCACCCATCACCATGACAGCTATCTATTTCTAGATCTATCATATACACACTTATTTCAGGAGCATACAGGGGGCTAGTCTACTTGGTAAGAGATGGGGGGTTGTCCCTTTAAAAAATGTCAACACCCTTTATTGGACACACTTGACAAGTGGCTTCAAGCTTGTTGGTTTTCTCTTTAAGTTATAATCATGAGAAGTCTGTTTTCCTTATCACTTATTTCTGCTAAAAGGTTGCACTTGCTGTCACCATTTGGGATGTTCTAGCTGTGTGTACTAAACACTGTGTTCAGAAAATTTTATTTTTGTCACAAAAGTACAGCTGTATCTAGAAGGTGGTACAGAATTAGAATAAGGTATAATGAAGGACTGTAGGTTGCTAATACACATTACACTCAGCAGCACCTTGGCATGTGGAAATGTGCAACTTTACACATCTGGATAAAAGAAACCAACAAAGAAGAGATCAAAATTCTTTTAATGTTAACAAGGGAAATGTAATCTTCAATGAAACAGGTAATTTCTTCCTGTAGTTGGTGACTCCCCAGATGACCACCTTCCCATGGATAGTGTTAATGTGGAGCACTTCAAAGGCATGGGAGTGTGGGAGGGGAAAAAATCAGCTTTGAAAGGCAATTTATTTTTCTGAGGGAGTAGTGGTCTGCTGGATCAGTTGGCCAGCTTGGCCAGATACATAACTGGGAGTGTCACTGCTGCAGAGAAGGTGGTGGTGGGGAACAGGGGGTCTGAGGGGAAGCAGGAGAAAAAGCAGAGTATGGAAGTCTGAGCACCATCTCTGTGGTGGAGGAGGCTCTCTGCTGTGAAGCATTTCCTCATTTCTGTGGGCCCAGTACAGAGTGGAGATTTCAGCCTTTTATGCACAAGGCTGGGTTAACAAAAGTTAAAGAACAGCAAGCAAGCAGAGCAAGCTCTCAATAAGTTCTCAATAGAAAGGCTGCTCAGGATGTCTCTTGCAGCACTAAACACCCTTTACACTTCAATTTGGAAGTGTCCCCTTCAGGCAGACATCTAGAGTCTCTCTTTGATGGAACTGTGGATGGTAGAAATACTGAAGTCCATTTCCCTATGGATTTTGTGGTCCATCCTCTCCCACAGTCCTACTCCACTGACCCTGAAATCCTGCTGTTTCCCCACTGCAACATGGATTGTGCTCCACAGGGAGATGATTTCCCAGTTGTGTGTTCAGTGCTTCCCCACACTGCAGTCTGTGGTTGGAGCACCGTGATCACTGCCACGTCCCTGTACTCCACAGACAGGACCTGGCTTAGGTGTGTGACCGATTGAAACTGAGTCACTGAAATTGGCTGGGAAAGAGAAGAAAGACTAGGGATCATACATATTGTCATAGAATTATTTAGGTTGGAAAAGACCTCTAAGATTATCAAGTCCAACCTGTGACTGATCACCACCTTGTCAACCAGACCAGAGCACTGAGTGCCACATCCAGTCATTCCTTGGACACCTCTGGGGATGGGGACTCCACCACCTCCCCTTCCAATACCTGATAAATCTTTTCCATTAAGAAATTCCTCCTGATGTCCAACCTGAACCTCCCCTGGCAAAACTTGAGGAACCATTTATTTTTGTCCTGGGAGCAGAGTCCGACTCCCCCCTGGCTGCACCCTCGTGTCAGGGAGCTGTAGAGAGAGAAAAGGTCCTGGCTGAGCCACGCCAGTTCCCTCGGCAGCTCCTCATGCCTTACTCTCTAGACCCTTCTGCAGCTTTGTTACCCTGCAGACATGTTAACAGGAAAAGCGTCTAAAGAATGCGTTTCAAACGCCAGCAGTGGATTTTATAGTGTGTGTGAAATTGAGTAATCCTAGTCCTAATCTCACTTTGACTACAAGGTTTGTAATTCATGTAAAAACCGGGCAACCCTGGAACGGGGACAGGCGGTGGTCCCACACACCCAGGGCTGCCTGCTGGGTGCCCTTGGGAACTCTGAGTGTGGCTCTGGGGCACCAAGTCGGTGGGGGGCGAATCAAAGGCCTCACGGCTCCTTCCGAGCAGGACAGCCCGGAGCGCGGCGGTGCTGTGGGCAGCGGGCAGTGAGCGAGGGGCAGAGCTGGAGGGGATGTTTGCTCAGCGCCTGCTCAGGGAGCACAGGGCACAGCCGCTTCTCCAGGGCTGCCTGTTCAGCTCGACAGATGCTCCTTCCTTAACCCTTCCCCTTTCTCCCTGCCCCCCAAACAGACCCTTTCCCCAGTCAAAGCCGGTTTTCCCCAAGCAGTCAGTAAATCAGCCGGATGAGGCTCCCTTCCCCCACCTGACACGGTGACGAGGAGTGCCTGCTGATCAGTCCTTGCAGTAGTCTCTACCGGTTGCTGCTTCGGCTATTAAAAGAAAAAAAAAAAAAAAAAAAAAAAAAGAAAACTCCCTCAAAGCCAGCAGCGGCTGTCCCCGCGTTCCTTGGCGTTGGTGGCCGGAGCGGAGCCCAAGCAGAGCCGCGGCCGGACAGGGTGTGCGAACCCCGGCGGAGAGCCGGAGATGGAGGGGCGGGTGGTGTACGGGATTGCTGCGGACCTGGGAGGAGGTGGAGTTTGCTTTCCTCGGTTTTTTTTTAGTCACATGAGTCCCGAGCGAGCCCAGGGCTGCTGTGTCGGTGCTCAAGGGGGCTGAACTTGGGCGCACTTTGCCGCCTCGGGTGTAGGAAGCCCGTCCTGCGCCCCTGTCCCTCAGCACGGCAAGGAGAGAAGCTGGAGCATCGCTACCCTTCCTCCGGCAGTTTTCCTGGCATCCCACTCTGGCTGGACTCGCTGACCGTCCTTCCTTCTCCTCCTTCTCCTCCTCCTCCTTCTCCTCTTCCTCCTCCCTTTACCCCGCTGAAATACCCACACATCAGCGGCTTTAATGTGAAAGGAAATTCAAAAGCATCTGGGGAAGGAAACAAGTTGGACATGTAAAGAGGAAAAGAGCTCGAGTTTCACCAGTAAGCCATGAAATGAAAAGTAACAGCTGATGTAGTGGAGGGAAGGCGAGAGAATCGTCATCGGGAGCTATGGATCCAAGGTTAATGGAGGGTGGGGGAGGGTGGGGGGGGTGGGGGGGGAGGGAGCTGGAACTTAGAGTAATTACCCGGGCAAAGGAGAGAGCGAAAGAAAGAGATCCAGGCTATTGCCTTGTGCTGCAATAGCTTGGAAAGAATCACCAGGAAAACTGGCAAACGTTAGCCAAAGTCTTTGCGTGGTCGAGAGCCACTGCCCCTCTCCTTTTAGAAGTACTAGGCTCAGCATCTGATTTACTTAGGAAAAAAAAAATCCCAGCAGGCTTCCAAGAATTTGCATTTTCTATCCCCACAGTTGCTTGCCCGGGAGAATGAAAGGAAGAAACTGCTTCACTTATATTTCCCCCTAGTTAGACAATAAATACAGAAATAAAGAGCTGAGGAGTGGCAGTAGGGGCATAGGGGGTAGTTGTGCAACTGGGCGTAGTTAAAAATACCTACACCACTGGAGAAAGACCACCTCTTAATTTTTCGTTTAGAAATATTTAAATTAATGTGTTAGAAGTTGAGAAGAACATTGTGTTGTCCTGGTGAGATGTGATGTTGAACAGTATCAAATCCAAGGAATGATTTTTCCTGCTCCCATTTTATGACCCATATACAAACACAAAGGAGGGCAGAAGTTTTCCAGCTTGGTAACCCAAGGCTGAGGAGCCACAATTCCCATTGCCTGGGCCCTAACACACCGAGAGGGGTGACATGTCATCTCCCTGTCCCAGTTCGTCCCACAGCACATGCGGATCAGGCCTTTTCACAAAGTTGGCCAAAGCCCGAGAACAATGAAGCCAAGAGGATTTGAGGGAGCAAGCTCTCCTGCGGGATCCTCTTTTCCCCCCTCCCAGCCGCATCCCTTGCCACGAGGCTCTTGGAGGTTGTCCTTGGCCAGCTGCCCTGCAGAGGTACCCCAGCAGGGTCTCGATGCTGTGGCCTCTTCCAGCAGCCCCCGTGCTCCTTTGTTCCACGGCAGCTGCAGCTTGACTACATCTCCCAGCAGGCTGCACTGGGGAAGCGGGGGGAGAAAGGCTTTTCCACCCTTTTTCCTCCCCCATTACATTCCTCCTCAGTGAGAGGAGAATACCATACTCACTTTGCTGACACATCATGTGCTGTGAGCAGACAAGAGGGGCAGGGCTGCAAGAAGCAGATCACGGAAAATAAGGGGCAAGTTACTGCCTCCAACATCAAATTCCAGAGATGTGGTAAAAACAAACCAAAAAAACCAAACCAAACCAAACCAAACAAAAAAGCCCCAAAAACATTTAAAAAAATAGAGAGAGGGGGAAACAAAAAGACAAAAAAAGGAAGAAAAAAAGGGCTGAGGAGGAAGTCAGTTAAATCCTGAAGTAGGAAGGATGTAGCCCTGAGCTTTGAAATCTTGATAAATACATAGAGGAGAGATTTCTTTTTGTCTGTGTGCAGGGCCGACGGCTGTCAGTCTCTCTGGATACACAATTTACACAACTGTTTCTCCATTACAAACTAAAGCACATGCATGTCTTGCATAATGTTGTTTGCCACCATACAAATGTTTCTTTTCTGGCCCCTGTAGAGCCTACAGATTGCTTTGCTGATCTTCTGCATCAGATGGCTTTACCCTTCTGGTACTGCATATATGCAGATCTGAGGTCTGTGTAAATATGTGTAAACAAAATACGTATTTTGTAACAGATTTATTTTTAGTCCCAATGTTTTTACACTAGGGATAAAGAAGTTTGTTTAATTGATATCATTGGTGTAAGAGTGGTTAGTGCTAGCAGTAGAAGCTGAAACATTATCAGGGCTTTTAGAATTAGAATTGCTGGTTGTAAGTGGTCTCCCTGTAAACACTGTTTTCTTAGTTATACTTTTGATTTCAGCAAAGCAATGCTTGTTTAAATGAAGAGGTGTCTGCCTCAGGTTTCTAAAGAGTCCTGGCAACAGAGTTTCTCTTCAAGAAGAGCTTGGAAGTGATGATTATAATGAAATCTGGGAGCAGCATGCCAAGCCTGTGAGCCTCGGGGAGATGGTTCCACTCACAGACTGAGTGCTGCCCTGAGTGTTTGGAAGCCACATTTGAATGACTAAAGCAAGCTCAGGAGCAGACCTTGCACTCAGATATGTGGTTTTGGGCATATATGTGAGTGTCTAGGTATTTCTGTATGCATGCAGACATGAATACTTATGTAAATACCATTTATCCACTGTGTATTAATTGTCTGTGTGATATCATGTCAATATACACAATTGTCTGTGAGATAAGAGACAAATATAATGTCAATATATAGGATTGAATTTTATTTTAAATTGTAAATTGGATTAACTTATCTGTCTGATTTGGCCAAGCAAATTATTATTGCTCCACTGCTGATTTCATCACAGTATTTTGTCCTTGGTGTCCTACGATACTTTGCCATGATGATTTTCTTCTAAAGATGTTTACATGTATATATAAAAAAATACTCACCTATGCTGTTGATAGTATAACCATTCTGGAGAGAGTAGTTTTAAATCTGTAATTTTTACATTAATTAATGTTTTCTGTTCCCATCTGAATTGTAGCAAAGATAACAAAGATAACTAACAATGATAATCAAGCTGTTCCACTCCATTATACCATCGCTTTCGTATCTGAAGTCTGGGCTTCAGCCTTTCTGAGGACTGGTAAAATCTGCTAACAATTAGTGTTGTTTTCACTGAAATTAAAATTGATATCAAGGTGATAGTAGTAAATTAACTGAGTAGGGCTTAGATGGTTGTTATATTTTTATTATACATAGTATAACAGAGTTTTGAGCCAGATTTGTGACTTCAAGCCCCAGCCATAAAAAAGAGGTGGTAAAGAGGCACTATGACTCAGATGGGCCTCCTGGAGTCACATTTTCTTCCCAGATCCATTTTGTTCCTAAGAACAAGTGCCCACACATTTACTCCCCACAACATTTTGCTACTTTCTTCCTTTTCCAAACAGCTCCTGGTACCTTCCACTGAGCAGTAGAAGGATGGTAGCAGGTTCTCTCCGTCTCTCAGTCCTCTTTCCACCTGTTTCAGTGAAGAAATAGCTAGGATTCCTATTTTCTGTTAGAATTCCAAGCTCTGGAGTATTTTGTGTGTGCCTTGAGTTTGCTCAGATTTCTCAGGCTGAGCTTTTGTATCGGTCACAGTCTGGTCATCTAAACACAGCTCTGTCAGGACTCTTGCTGGGATGGTGGCCCTTTATACTGCATTTTTTAGTCCATCTGGATGCTGGCATGTAATACACCCTTGCTCTTGGACAAGCTAAAGGGCTTCTTTAGCTCTGGCTGGGATAGGAACTATGGATTTGAGCCAGGTGAAGTATATTTTTCCATATTTGCTAGATAAAGATGTTCCTACTTGTGGCAAGGGGATTGGGCTAGATGACCTTGAAAGGTCCCTTCCAACCAAAACCATTCTATGATTCTATAGATAGACAGATACTCAGTTGTCTTCAGATTATGTATAAGCAGGAAGGAGGACACGTTTTCTAAACCATCTGTTTATCTGAATGGATTCAAATTTATAATACGTTGATTTCCCAAAGCTGAATGCAGAACCAAGTAGAAGTTGAGTTTCTTCACTGCAAGCTTCTATATTGCAAGAATTAGTGAACTTGGTTTAAACAGTTTCTTTGTGGCCATCTGGAACACCTTTGCCACATATGATTTTTCTGCAGTTCTTTATATCTGCAGCCTGTCAAGACAACCATCCTATATTTGTGCTCACTGACTTCCTCCCAAGCTCAGTGAGAATATGATGTTTCTAAGATGGTGAAGGCTGGGCTCAAATATAATTTTTTCCTTAAAACATGTGGCTAGTGAAAATAGTGCTCTTCTTACTCTGTCCCCACTGAATTTCTCTCTAGTTCTGCAAGAATTTTATTAATTTCTTTTTCATTATATAGAATAATCACAAAATCCCTGAATGGTTTGGGTTGGAAGGGACCTTAAAGCTCATCTCTTCCCATCCCTTGCCATTGGCAGGGATACCTTTCACTAGACCAGGTTTCCCCAAGCCCCATCCCACCTGGCTTTGGCCACTTCCAAGGATGGGGCAGCCACAGCTTCTCTGGGCAACTGTGCCAGGGTCTCCCTGGCCTCACAGGGAATATCTAAACTAACCCTACTCTCTCTCAGTATTAAGCCATTTCCCCTTGTCCTGTCACTCCAGGCCCTTGTACATAGCGTCTCTCCATCTTTCTTGTTGGCTGCAGTATCCTGTTTCAAAACTGATGGTATTTCATACTGTAAAACAGATGCCCAGACCTGAAGTGAGATCTCTGGTTGCTATTCTGCTGATGTTTACTGCTGGATTCTTGTTAGTGTTTTAGGTATAACATTTGAACCAATAACTGAGGATGTTTTACATCAGCTGTATACAAAAATGTTGTTAGTAACAAATACTAATTTCATAATTTTCATAATTTCCTATGGCGTTTGAGCAAATGAGTGTGGAATGCTTTCAGCAAAGTCAGTTGTGTGTTTCAGAGCCTAACATAAAAAAACAAGCATTGTATCACTGACATCATAACAGATTGACAAAAATTAAGAAATAGAAGGGAAAAGACCCATGGGATCACTTCCTGTCCTGTAGAATCAAGGGAGGAAAAACGTACATCCCAGTAAAACTTGTTGGCTTGTTTAACTTGGTTGCTGCAAAGTGATCCTAAAGGGACTCATCACTGAGGGAAAGCGAGGACAGAAACTTGCTGGACCAGCCCTTCTAATAAGAACACATTTATTTTTGTGATGTGTTTTTACAGTATATATTTGCAGCTGGGAATTTGAAGGAAAACCTTTAGGAAGAGAAGCCAGACAGTACAGGAGACAACTTTCCAAGTAATTTTATTTAGGTCCAAGTTATTTTTCATTATTTTTCACCTTTAACTTTTATAATCATGTATTTCCATAGCAATGCGAATCAGCCAAGGGTGAGATGAAGGAGCATGGGGACCAGAGGACGCACACAGACATTCTAACAGCAAACCCAGGATTGCTGAGCCAGGGCACTCAAACATCATGAGTCAGCCTGTTCCTGGCTAGTCATGAGACTGAATAAAAAAATCATGAGCTGTTCTCAAAGCAAATTTAGGCTTCCTTTTGCTTGCTCTTGGATTCTAGTTTTGTCCTATGCCTTGGATATGTTTGCAGGTTTTTCCCCATAGATAAAAGGACTAGAAGGGGATTTAGGTCCCAAACAAAGGATGTTTGAAAAAGCAAGTAAAATGCCAGTCTTGCAAGAATGGGCCAATGTGTAAAAAACGTTTCTACAGAGACATTAAAAGAGTAAAACAGGCATCACAGAACATAGCCAAGGATGTGCTTGGCATCCTTACACAACTCACCTAGTATTTAACTGGGGCAGGGACAGGAAGACTGACATTTAGCCCAGAAAAAGACAGGGAAAGCATATAAGCTGGGAATTTAGTGTGGAAAACAGGAAATATCAGGACATCAGTGGCCTTTTCGGCTAACTTGCATGAGCTGTAGCTTGGAGATTTGCATCCATTTTTGGGTTGTGTGTCACTCAATATTGTTGTTCTCACCAAGGCAGTGTGGGCAAGGCTGGGGGACAGGATCTCCTGTGGAGACACCACTACACCTGAGAGGTTTCTATGTTTACCTACCTGGGGAAGTAGCACAAGCATGGCCTGTGTATACCCAGTGTCCATCATCCTCCTTTATTTTGACAGTCCTGGTGACTTTTGGAAAGCACTCAGAAACCTTTCATTTTACGATCTTTTGGGAGAGAGCTTATGAGCAAAGTGAGAGCACTTTAATGCCTTACTAGAATATTGGTGGTCAGGAGAGAAAGCCTCATTCCCACAAGGGTTTAATCTGTTTTTTCTAATGCTCTGTTGTGTTTAGTCTTTGCACATCTTTTGTTGCACTTACGCTTAGTGCAGAGGGGACTATTTAAGGAACCTCACTATGTTTATTTAAGGAAAAAAAAACCCTGAGAATGCAGAATGTAGTTTTTAATATTCTTTGGAGCTGTGGGGAGCCTATGTGTGTGCTGCTGCAATACTAGGAGATAATTAGTGTACCCTGCTCCAGAGAATGAGTGCATGGACTGCATGAACAATATCCTGTTGCTCAACACTTCTCATTTGACTTTCTCAGACCCTGTATTTTGAAGATGATATTCCCACAGCCTCGCTCTGTGGTGCTTAGCAATGTTGCTTTCCAGTGATATTAACAGGGATGGTATTGATCTGAATATATTCCCAGAGTGATCCTTAGAGCAAAATTTGTTGAATGAGTGTTATGTACAAATTCACCTCAACATACAAAAGGAATTAAATTCTCTTCTTCAAAGCAGAGTGATAGAAGGATTCTGGGGACTGGATCAGTCTTGCAAGACAGTGAAACTGGAAGTGAAGGACAACAGCAGCAGCAACAACATTGAAAGAGGGTGAGGATGAAGAGACAAAAGAAGTACAATGTCTAGGAGTTTTCTGTAATTAAAACCATATTAAATATCCATGCTCTGCAAATGATACAAATTGATATGGTTTCAAAAAGCTATTACTGGGACTCCACTGTGGGAGTTCAATATATTTTCTGCCCTAGGGCTTTGTTCAGCAGAAATGTTAAGCAAGACTTCTGTATGCAGGAGCCTGCTGAATACAGTGAAACAGGCTGCTTCATCTTTTCATCCCATTCAGCAGAAATTTGACTGTCCTGTGAAAATATGTCTCAGTACTGCTGGGAACTTTTGCATAGAGCCAGAGAGAGGTGAAGGCTTCATTGTAATGCTCCTCTTGCTCCCTGCTGGGGCATTGTCTGTTCATTGCACTACAAAGCCCTGTTGCTTTCTGCCACAGAAATTAATTTAATATTTTCCTTTGAAGTAAAAGTGGCTTTGGGTTAAATCCTGCATGGGAGAACAAAACCTTGGGAATAGATGTGCATGCACTTTGTGTAAGAGCAAAATGTGGCATCAGGCATCTGAGTCAGTTGGGATGGAGCCAAGGTGACAGGTGCCAGTGCTTCTTCTACACTGACCATGAGGAGATGACAGAGAACAAAAAGTTTGTTGCCTTTACCAGAGCCAGGCCTGGTTTTTATGGTAGTAGAACAAACAAACACAGAAAAAGATTTCCCCTGTGACAGATGACTTGTTTGGTGAAGACGTTAGTGGCACAGGTACCACTTCCATAAGAGTGTGGTGTAATTGTGAGTAGGCTTGGGCTGATAGCTGCTTATTCTCTCCTACCATTCTCTACTAGAAAGCTTAAGTAAAGGATTTTCCAAACTGCTCAGGAGATTTAAATTCATAACTCTGGTTTGAAAGAGGTTTCTAAATCTCCTTGGCAGCTTGGGAAACCTTAGGCCCAGCATGAGACATTTTTTTCCATCACTGTGACTTTAAACCAGGTTTGTCTGTCAATCTGCCCAAGTTTTCCCAGGTGTCGCTGGGAGCCGAAACTGTTCAGAATGCATTCTGTAGAAACAGTTGGCTCATTACCTCCTGCCTGAAAAGGAGGTCAAGACATGCTCTGGCAAGTGATGCTGGAAGGGATGGACTGCTCATTTCTGAGGAAGGAGTCAGATAAGGAGAAAACGTGCTATGAACTTCAATATCCTGTTAAATTCTTCATTAATGTGAAATGCCTGGGAATATAGGTGATATTCAGATGAGATAGGCTTATTTTCTCAAAGAAGAAGAGCAACCCAGTCTCAAGGACTCAGCTGGGCCTCAAGTATGAATGCACACATCCTGGAAGGGTTGAAGTATTGCAAATCCAAGTGACTGATTCACTTGGAGGATGGGTTTCTTTTCTGAACCTCTTACACTTTGACACAATGTTATGCTGTATTGCCTACATACCCCTGGTTTTATGTTTCTACCCTTAAATTTAAAAAAAGGGAGGGGCTGGAAGGAAGGAAGGAAGGAAGGAAGGAAGGCTAGTGAATTTGTCTACTCTTCGTTTTCATGTATGTAACTTGGTACATCCCAAAGTGACTTGATTCTCTGGGAAAAAAAAAAAGTTAGCACCATTTCCAATGTGAGAAGAGAAACATCCAGAATTTGCTGATCCAATTTAACAATATTCCTTCAGTGTCAAAGTCATGGGAGGGATTTTCAGAAGTGTTCAGCATTATTATACTTCATTTGAATTTCAGTTCTCACTTCAAAGTAAGTTATGTTAGCCCAGTGTGAGAGCTTTAGGAAATCACACTGCAGTGATTTAGATCTCGTGGGCAGCGATTGACCCACAGTGACATCACAGATGTGAATCAGGGCTGGGTTATACTCTCAGAACTTGCTTCAACCCAGGCACAGCTCCTGCTTGGAGCAAAGTGCTGGAGTTCGATTACACTTTGGATGTCATTTACATGGAGTTAAAAGTCTATTTAGAGAGATTCAAAACGCTCATTCAAAATAAAAAGAATCGACTCAGAAGAAAACTCTTTTGCTTTAACTCTTCCCAGACACTGTGGATTACATGATATGTGAGCAGCAGCACACAAAAGCTAAGTTTGGTATTTAGAATAAAAATAAATTTGGTATGGAATGGAGGTGACTTTACCTCTTTGCCCCCAAATAAGGTGTATGTACCCAGTGTGTGGTTACGGGGCTTGAGTAAAAGAACTTCAGTCAACCCTTCACATTTGCTCCTGACCAGAGAGGAATGTACTGTGTGTCCCTTTTACCTGAAGTTCTATGTTATACTTACTGATTCAGCTGTTTTTCAAAAAAAGAAAAAACAGCATGGGGGCAATGCTGCTGGGCTTGCCAAAAGGTTTCATTTAAACAGATTATTTTCCTTGCATTGGAATGTCTGCATTTTTCTGAAGTCCTTTTACATGTGGATGTGACAACTCAGACCTTTTCCAACGTCTGAAATGAAATCAAAAGCCCAGCTGATGGTTTATACTGGAACATAACTCACTGGTAGTTTGTCAAATGCAAAAAAATGCGGGTAGCATTTTGCATTTAAAAGGCCAAACCTTTTCAGTAGGTGGAATCAGGCATTCTCCACTGAAGTCAGTAAGGGTTTTTATACATAGAATAGAATTTTGTCCATCTTGAGATTCAGAGTCTGCTTGGGGGGTTTGATTCTGTGATTTAGACAAAAGGCTAAAATGAGATAGCTGGGAAAAATCAGGGGAAATAGAGAGATGAAAGGACAGGATGAAAGGCAGAACAGGAAAGTGCTTATAACACAATGAGAGAATAAGGGATATTGTTATAATTAGAGAAATGCTCAGAGTTGACAATGGAAAGGAAACTATTTAATTGCAAACAATGGACTTGAGATGACAAGAAGAGCTCCTACCTCAAGAGAAAAGCCAGAATGTAAGCCTATATAGCCATCTAACCCCTCCTGAAATCAAAGAAATTGATGCTTTGAAGGACAAGTCAGATCTCTAAAGTTGTTTGGGATCCAGTCAGAGGTATAAATACATTTACAAATTTAGTCTTAAGGCTCTCAAACCTTCAGTGTTGAGGAAATCGGTGTTCCAGAGCTGGGCTGCAGCTGATGTGAGTGAATGTAGAATGACAGAGAAGTCCCAAGAGTCAAATCCTGAATGCCTTGCTAGAAGACAGAGAAGGAAATTTGCCTCTAATAATGATAGGACAAAGACTGCAGAAAAGTCTCAAGATGTTCTGTTATAAATGTCAGTTTTGCAGCAGTAAGTTTTAGAGACAGGCTGAAGTGAGTCTTTTGGTTGCACTCTAAAATGTGTACCTGCTTTAGATTATGGTAATATACTAGAACAGCATCCTTGCTCCTGTGAGATTGGTACTGAAACTTTTACAGTTTTCAGTGTAATCCTTTTCCCATAAAGCAAGCCAGGAGAGTGTGTTTATATCTCTCTAAAGCCTTAAAGTTAGGAAGGATCTTGTGCTTGTCCTGACTGATACGACGAGTATTTCTGAGAAGTCAGTATGTGTGAATAATTTTGGTGGATGTGGAAGAAGTAAAGCAATAAGATAAACATGTTCAGAAAAGTTTTGATACTTCTTTAAAGCCTAACAGTATCATAAATTTCTTTCAAGTTGTGTTTTACATTTGGAAGATAGTTGCACATAAGGAATAATAGTTTTGAGAATTCCAGTTAAGGGGATTGCCCAAATTCAGCAGAGATTTTTTCATGGTTGAGAAGATAAGCTCTCTTTTCCCATGCTGAATATCCAAAGGAATTGCAATGCAGCCTGATCTTGTTCTTGCCTAGCAATGCGTCATTAATAGTTGGAGTCCTCTCAGCTTTCAAGTGCACAATGCAGAAACGATCCAAGGAAAATAAATTCTGCTTGTGTGACCCTGATTTTACCCCAGTAAAGGAGGGGAAAGGACACAATCCCTCTTGCAACCTTATGAACCTGTGAAGAATGACTGATATGCAACTTTGGTGAAGGAATTGTGGGATTATTGACATTCATGGTAATGAGACAGTGAAGTTGTCAAAGACTTAGAAAAGAACCCAGAGGATCAGATCTTTAGACAAATGTTTCAGCCTCCTGCATACCTGACTTCAGCATTCCATTGTTCTTCATATGCCTTCCCTCTGATAATCACAGGGAATTAATGAATTTCCTGATTCATTTTGCCTCTCCCAAAGGCTTTTACACCAGAGACAAGAACTGGCTACATCTCTCAGTCTCACTGAGATAACTAACCATTGTCTCTAGTCTCCAGATAAATCTTTTGACAAGAGGAAAAGGTTACTTCCATGCCAGTTTGGGAAGAGGATTTGAAGTGCATGGAATTTGCAATGTCACTAATTCATTAGTTGCCTTTACAGGTAATTGTTCAGTACTTTACTCCCCCATATCTTTGTAGCACTTTCTGTAGGAAAGTGAGAATATTGCAAAATGGTATGTGGGGACGTGAATTTCCAAGTTAACTGTAATGAAAGACAGCATTACCAAAAAGAATTAAGTGCCTTGCTCTCCTCTGTAATTTTGCAAGTCTTGTTCTGAATCACTTGTAATATCTGATAGTATAGGAACATCATCAGCTCTTGGGGAGACTTGAAGTGTGAGATTAAACTCCTGGGTGCTGGATTCCTGGCTACCTGTAATTAGATGCATCAGAAGAAAAAAGTTTTGGGTGTCTTGTGTTCTTGATACAACCATTGGTCCTGAGTCTCTGTATTCAGGAAATATCGTTACAAGAAGTGTTATTTATTGGTTTTCTATTGATACCGTCCTGTGCCTTTTTAGGTAATCCCTTCAGATAGGTCAATCTGTCAATACATTTCTGCAATAACTTTTTGCAGATAAATATTCTGATTTAGAAATGTTTGTGCGCATAAGTAACTTTATTATCAAGGACTGTGAAAATTCACATGCATTAAACTTCTCATGAGTGAAAGTGCTTTTAAAACTGGCCTCTTGGTTCTCGTCCAAACAATGTCATACAGAAACCAAAAAAGCTTTTGTCAACAGAAAAGCTATGTTTATATTTTGCTGTAGAACACATACCTTTTTTCCAGTACTACAGAGTAGTTTTGTTTGTAGAAGTCCTTTTCCAGGCTCTGAATGGGATCTTGACCACTAGGAGAAAGGAGGGGTGCAGTTTCTTCTGAAGGACTTCTGGAGTCACACAACTTCTAAGAGCAATGAAAATCTTTTCAGGAGCCAATGAAAAATGTGTTTAATTACGTGACATATGATAATTATTTAAAATTACTTTTTTTTGTTTAGCACTGACTGTAAATTTCTGTGCTTAAGCAGACCCACCTGCAACACTACCAGCCATCCTACTTACCCCCCAATTCACTTGGCATTTCCCAGCTAAACTGTAGGTGTTCCTTATGCAGAGGAATAGATGGAAGGGAAGACCATCCACTGAGCTCTTGCATCCTTTTAGCAAGCAGGATGATTTTTGCCATCATAATCCTCAAGTAAATTGCATAAGGCTGTTAACAGTTTCATAGGTGACTGCATAATGTCATTGCATAAATGTAATTGTCAGATTAATGCATTTTACACAACTTCCCTAGAAAACAATATTAGCAGCATTGATAAATGAAAAGCAATGCACTTCATTATGGGTTACAGTTTATAATTTATATTTATATTAAAATTTGTCCCATCATAGTAGCCCTGAGGATGTATAGACCAATATTTGAATGGTGGACATGTTGAATGAATTTCTAAACTTTTCTTGTTGATGTCTTAGTGCTGTGGGGAGAATGACACGATAATCACTTGAAGTCAAATTGTCCACTTCATGAACCTGTGCACTTCTTTGCAGGAAGTCAGGCTTACAGGAATTGCTAGTTTTGTTCTGGTCAGCAAGTGACTCTTTTACAATGGTGAGAAAAAGTCTGTTTTCTCTACCAATGGAATATGCATTAAAACAAATCAACTAGCATAATGTCAATGAATTAACAATTAACACGTAAAGAAATCATACTTTACTAGTTTAATGAGTTTTAGTTGATGGCTGAACTCACAGAGGTTTTGCTCTGCTATGACCAGAGGTTACAAAGGTAACATTCCCAATGTACAAAATTACCTGGTAAAGCCCTGCTTTAGTTGGGTCTAACACTACAAAATACCTTTGTACAGAATGCATGAAAAATAGCATTTCTTTGACATTGGAAGATTTTCATACTTACCTATATCTGCACAATTGACTTATTTTTCTTTACAAATGTGAGTAGTTTAGATTTAAGAAGTCCCCCATCATCTAAGTGATTTTATTGTTTGAGAATTAAAAACCTCTTTGGTATTTTAAATCCAGACATCAAGTACACTATGGAAAGCAAACTGACCTGGATATTATCTTGAGAGAAAGTGTCAAAGTAACTTCCTGCTTTCACCTGTTGAAGCTGTGTGCCTCTACAAACAACTCCTGGAAATGGAACCCATTACCTTAACAAATTTTGCTAATTCAAATAAGGCTCTTCTAAAATAATTTATTTTATTGTAAGGTTAATAGAAAATTTCAGTTTAGACTTTACTCCTAATTTTGGCAGACTAAGAATATTTCACCATGGATCTTCAAATTATTTTAGTGTAAGAAGTTGTGCTATGCTTGAACAGAGTATGTCTGAGAAGTTTAATGAAAATTGGATACATTATTTTGGACTCCCAATACATTATACCTGAAACCAGTTTTAATTAGAGTATAGTTGATGTAAGTTGGTTTTGGTAAATATTGATGTCTTTAAATAGTTTTGAGATGAACTTTGTTATTAAAATTGACATCCAAGCATAACTGTGGCACAATGGTGTTTTAAATACTGACTAATGATTTAGGTTGAGTTTCAGTTTTGTGTTTTAGTGAAGAATAAAATATCAGTGTTCAATCAGTGCAGGAGTGGGAGTATGTATGCACCCAAGTTCTGGTCCCTAGCACCCCATCAGCTAACTGCTTGCTACAAGGTGCCCTAAATTTTGACTGTCATCAATAAAATTATTCTGAGCATTGCTTTTAGCTTCCAACCCTACTCAGGCCATGCATCAAGACAACAGTAAATCTAACTGCACAACTCCCATTACTGCATGGAAAACACTGCAGCTGCATGGCAAACCACTAACTTCATATACATTCATGCTGCTGGTTTGAATCTATTTTTAAAAAGCTGAGAGCTGGCTTGATGCTGCTTCAGGTGGGGTCTGTCCATAGGACATGGAGCCTTGTCACACATTCATGGAAGAGAAGTGACATCAAGGTGATCTGTTTCTGTCCACACCTTATCTGGACCACATTTGTGGTGCAGGATGATCTGGTGCCACTCGGATACTTTACTAGTGGCCGCAACCATGACTTGACTTGGCTGAACTGGAGCGTCCGCTTGAGCCAACCCTTCCGTGCCGGTGAAAAGTATCGCTGTTGTTATTTACTAACTAAACAGAGTCAGAGGGTCCACGTCGCCATCCCTCAGCAGCAGGTTCATCTGAAAATGTGTCTAAATATCCCACACTCCCATCCCTTTCCCCTTGAGCTGCTACAACCCCCTATTTATGCTCGCACTTAGCTGGAGACCTGAAAGTATCTCATCTGCCAGAAAACTTTATCTCCACTAATAACATTTTGCTTTTTAATATGTCTCAGGTTTGACATCCCACTTTGGGGTGCGAGGACACCAGCCGTGGGGTGCAGCAGCTTGTCCTGGTGAGGAGCAGATGGATGGGGTGAGTGAGGAACCGTATAAACAGGATGCGCTGCCCCGTGATCCTCCCAGACCCTGCGACCCTCCAGTGCCTGAAGCAGGTGACACCTCCCGGGATCCTCGGGACAGCCAAGCCCGGGCTGCAGGGGGTTCCCCGGGTCGGGACGGGGCGAGCTGCAGCTGCCCCGCCTGCTCCCCTTGCGGGCAGGGACGGGGAAGGGCAGAGGACATCCAGCGGCTGGAGAAGGGGAACGTGGGACAAACTGAGGGGCAGTGCGTGTAGCAGAGGGCGGCGGGAGCTGGGAGGGTAGTCCCTCCCTCAGCCCAGGGCAGTCCCCAGCGGACAACCTCGGGGCGGGCAGAGAAGGGAAAGGAAGCCGAATCTCCTGTCCCTGCTCCTGTCCTTTCCCTCCTGTCCGTGTCCCTTCCCCGTCCCTATCCTTATCCCTGTAGTAGCCCTGCCTGTCCCCATCCCTATCTCTATTCCTGGCCCTGTCTCCTATCCCTCTCCCTCTCAGCTATCCTATCCCTGTCTCTGTCCTCTACCCCTTTCTATCTCCTTCTCCCCGTCCCCTATCCCTAACCCTGTCCCCGTCCCCTACTCCTCTCCCTCTCTCTCTCCCGGGCCCGCCCTGGTTCCGCCCCTCAGCGCCACTTTGTTGTGGCGGTGCCGGCGGCGTTCGGAGCCGCTCGGCGCATGCGCAAGGCCGCGAGCCCCCCGCCCCCGCTCCATCCGGGCACCCGCGCGCGCGCCGGAGCCTTGTCACAACTTTCTCCCCCCCGCGCGGCGGATCCCGGCGCGCGCGCGCTCTCCCAGGAAATATAGTCCCTGGCCGGCCCGGCTCCCGGCACGGCCCCGCTGGAGAGGCCCGCGGGCCCGGCGGGGGGCGGCGGGGCGGGCGCGGGGCGGGGCGGGGGCGGTGGGGGGCGCGCGGGGGGGACGCGCGGGCGGGGGCAGGCGGGGAGGGGCCCCCCCAGTTCGGCGGAAAGTGAGTGATGAGTCTGTGTCCCCAGCAAAGAGGCGAAGAACTTGCCGTGCACACCGAGTACTTGTGTCTGCCGGCTGTCCTGCCGCTTTTCCTTAGTATTGTTGTTCTTGATGCCGCCACTCCTTTCTTTAAATTTATTTATTTTTAATTTTTCCTGGCTTTCCTTTTTCTCTCTTTTTTTGAAAAATAATTTTTAGTTACTTTTAAAAAATATTTTCTTCCATTTTTCCGGGGAGGGAGGGGTGGCTGCCTGGCTGGCTGGTCGGTTGCAAAAAGCGCGAGAGAAAAAACAAAACAAAACAAAAGAGCCAAAAAAAAAAAAAAAAAGGAAAAAAAGGAAAAGAAAGGCAGGAAAAAGCCAAACAAAACCAAACCAAAAACCAAACAAACAAAAAAAAACTTCACTGGGATCTAAAAGTGGCAGGAAAGTGCCCGGCAAGTTGCAGGGATGGAGCTACACAGCTTGCAGGAGGCGTTAAAAGTGGAAATCCAATGTCACCAGGTAAAAGAATGAAATGCTGAGGCGACCAGCCGTGCTCTGCCTCCCGGCGCCGATCGGGGCTCGCAGTCCGGTGTTGCATGTTCGGCGAGAGCCTTCGTGCCGCAGCGACCAGGGGAGGGGGCGCGGGGGGGCGCGGCGGGGACCCCCGGCCCCCCGCCGCAATGGCGAGCACTTCCCCAAAGTACTTTTGCGGCTTGTTTGGCTGAGTTTTTGTGTGTGTGTGGTGGAGATGCGGAGTCGACGCCGCGGTCGGTGCTGGTGTGAGTGTGCGTGAGTGTGAGAAGAGAGTGTGCGTGTGTGCGTGTGTGTGTGTTGGAGAGATTAGGACGAGACTTGAATATTTATGAGCTTTGCTTGAAACTGACTCGCAGTGTTTACTTGCCTCTTTGTTCCTTACCCCCCTCCCTCCCCCGTCCACGCACATACATACGTTTAAAAAAAATCCATTAAACTTGAAACAGTTTCTAATTCCTCCTTTTTTTGGGCGTGATTTTTTTTTTATAGAAACTAGTTGCACAGATGAAGCAAGATCCACAGGTAAATGCAGATCCTTTTTTTTCCTCTTCTTCAGTATTTTATCCCTGCCGTAATAAGCGCAGTTGTGCTGGGACAGCAGGATGTGAAACTTTATCAGTAAGAGATCTCATTTTGTAGTCTGCACTGAGCTTTCTTTCTAAGGAGGGTGTTTTGTGTGTGCATGCTTCCGTACGGCTTCGGTAGAATGGTTTGCCTTTGAACAATTTCTAGCTCGCAAGTTTATTCGTTACAGGGGTTAGTTTGCACTTTGCCTTTAATATGCATCTTGTTGCCGTTTTTGCAGAACGGGGATCTTAAGAAACAAATCCATGAAAGGCAATCAAGAATAGCAGCTCTTAATGAGAAACAAGTAAGGAACAGATCGATTCCGTTGTGTTTGGTTTTTCTTCTTGTTTTTACGATGCACTAAACATCCGAAAAGTGTCTGCATTAGCTGAAAAATACTGGCGGCAGGGGATATAACATCCATTTTCCTTTGCATAGAGTCAGAAAATGCATGTTTTCATAATGAGGTCGGGTTCTCTGATGTCTTGCTGGGGGAAAGAATTATTTCAGTACTAGCAGTAAAAAAGATAAGCAGTAGTTAAAACGTAAAAAAAAAAAAAATGAGGCGTCCATTTTGAGTTGGTCGACATGTTTTAGGAATATGGAAAATTCTCCTGTCTTGGGCTACTTTGTGCACTTCTGTGTAATGTGCAGAGCAAGAGTTGAGAAGGAGGAGGCTGGAGCCCCGTTCGGAGCCATTTCTGGGTTTAATTACACAACTGATTTTTATTGATCACTTTATTTCTTTCCTTCTTGGTTCTCCCCCTCCCCCCCTTTTTTTTTCTTCTCTCCCCACTTGCCTTTCTCTTCCCTTGGTCTGATCTGACGTGTTGGCTTTTGATTCGAGTTCACTTAGGCACTTTCACTTTTTTCTACCCCTTCCAAAAATACGAATAAAACCAGATTAACCTGTTTCGGCTGCCAGGGGGACGGGGGAGAAAAAAACCACCAAAGCGGAGGAGGGGAACAAAACAAACTAGGAACCTTCCTCTCCACCTCCTCCCCTCCCCGCCCCCTGCCCTTCCCAAAGTTTCTCCTGGCTGGTTTTGTGCCGGGTGACCCCCGGGCCGCCGCCTTGCCCGGGAGGAGCCGTGAGGAAAGTTTTGGGGCGGGGGGCGGCGGGGGCACTCAGCACCGCGGACAGCGCCGCCCGCCTTGCCAGTCGCCAGCTCCCCGCGCCCCTTGCCCCTCTGCCGGCACTTCCAGCGCGGGAAAGGCAGCTGGGAGAGCCAGGGGAGATGTGCCGGCCGAGCCCCGCTCCCCAGCTCCGGGCTGAACTTTGCTGGCCTCTCCCTGAGCCCGGCCGTGAGGCTGCGCTGCTCCCGCCGCCGCCTTGAGCTCCGCTCTCCGTTCAGCACCGCGCCCGGGGACAGCGCCCGCCAGCCCAACGCGGCCCTTCATCCCTCCAGCCCTCCGACCGGGGCACCAGGAATGAAGCCACGTGTGCCGCTCCCCGGCTTTTCCCCGGCTTTTCCCCGGCTTTTTTTTTTCTTTTTTTTTTTTTTTTTTTTTTGACGTGTGTTGTGCTTTGTTTTGTTTTGCTGGAGTTGTGGGTAAAGTTGCAAAGTGCCTGTGCAATGTGTGCCTGTGGGCGATGGTGGCTGCACGCCACCCTTTTCCTCCCAGTTTATTGTAATGAGAATTTGTCAGCACTCTCAGTTTGGTAGTGGAAGCTTCCATTTTGTGAGGAAGGGGTGTTGGTTCCTCCTAACATGGAGAAAAGTCTGCGGAGTTTGCCGGTGGGGGATGGGGCCCCATTCATGCTGAACATTACCATTTTGATTGCTTTGATGCCATTTTTGGAGGGGGGAGGGGAGAGAATACCCTACTCAGCAGAGCACAAAGGTGTTTAATCACTGTATAGAATCAAATCAGATACTTTCTTTTTAAAAGCAAATCTGACACTACATGATATCTAAGGGCTGTTAGTGCTTTTTTGTTGCAGTGTAAAACAGCAAATTGTTGACTCTAATACTACCATAACTGAGTGGAAGGTTTTTTTTAAAAATAAGGTAACAGCATTTCCTGCAACAATGCGTCTTCATGTGTTCTTTTTTCAATATCAGAATAGTTTTACTGTTCTAAGTGGGTATTTGGAACATAGGGGGATCATTTCCCCCTATATTGTAGCAACTATTTCAAGGCTGTTTAAATTTTTATGATCATAGCAAATGAGAAGCTATTTATTATATGTCATGTTGGAATTTAGATAAGGCAGAGAGACACATTTGAAAATACAGTTTGAACATTCTGATTCAGCTTGGGGAAAAAAGGTTTTTGCTAAGCTTGCACAGCATATTTATGTATAATCCTAACTAACTAGTAAACAATCGTCATATATTTATGACTTGCCAACCTCATAATCTTGTAAATAAATCTATAGACTGTGAAGCAATCAAACATAAAATACCTAAATTCTGTAAACAGCAAATTTGGCCTAGCAGGAAACCTCCTATTTTTCAGGCAAAACCCTAAATTTCTTTTACTGTTTTCAACATCCTGTGCAACAAGAGCCCACAATTAAGAGCCTGGCTGGTCATGTGGTGTCCTCATGCTCCAGACTGCCACCTCCAGAGGTCTACACTGAAACCTTTCTGGGGTCACAAGTGAAATGGGTTTGGCGGTCTTAGCTTGTGACAAGTCACAAACCCATCATGTAACTTTGCTGACTTGCTACAGTTAGTAGTTGATCCTTAGGTAATGGCTTATAAATGAACTCTGGGTCCTTGAGGGTATAGAGAAGGAGCACTGAGGACTCCTGAGACAACAGATGGGCTGATGGTGGAGCTGTTTGGTGGTTTCAAGCCCTCACTTTCATGGAATCACCAGTGTAAACTTAAATATGCAGTTTAAGTAGGGCAGTTATTTTTACACATGTATTTACATTCCTTCCTCCTTTACCCCTCCCCGCCTCGAAGATTTGTTTAGGCACAACTAATTCATAATTCAATAATGCATACCTTTAATTATGCGTACATTGAATACAAAAGACCCTAAAATTGCATTTCAATTTAACTGTACTTGTAGATGATGAAAAAGTAAAATGATTGGATCCACATAATCTACATCTGTTAGAAACATAGCAGGAGTGAGTGTTATCTCTCAGTGCCTCTATTCATCACTTTTCCATTGTAGCCATTGGCATTTGTGGCAATGTGTCCTTTTCATGAAAGTTACAAATAATGACAAGAAAGAACTGAATGACAAAGTCAACTTTTGAGGGATATTTATGAAGTAGACTTTTATCCACAGTTGGATTTAAAGTTGCATCCTAATTAAGGATCTCTGGCTAGTCATCAATGTTTCTTTTATGTTGGTGGGTTAGAGAAATAGAGAATTGAGCATGGTTTTAATATTTTTCAGTGTTTTCAAATAAGTACTGTAGATCCATCATTTTCATTACAGGAAGACAACAGCTTCAATCAGTTCCTAATTTTGGGATCCAACTCAGAAAGACAAGTTAGAGTTCTATCACAAGTATATCCTTTGGATGCTGTAATTTTGATTAATTGTCATCACATTTGAGAGTGGGTTATCTCTTCTTTAACAAGATATGATGTGTGAAGACTCCATTAGTTGGTCCAGTGGTTTTACATCTTCAATCTAAAGCACATACAGAGTAGCAGTAACATTTTTATCTAAATTGTCAAGCAACAAGCATTTATATGTAAATAAAAGAGCTATCATATGAGCCAGCATTGGCCTTAAAAGCACACCAGAGGTGCTCTGCTACATGGATTTCTTGCTTGGTTTATGTCCTTAAAGAGTTGTTAAGGGTCTTTTAATTTTAGAAAGTTGTCTCTTATTAATTAATAGATCAGCATAAAAAAATAAAGAAATCTGTACCCTCCACTGGAAGTTCCTTGTTACTTGTTCCTCCTTACTGATGTGTTAGGCGGCAAGCCAGGTCTTAAAAATTAACAATGAACATGTGTGGGCCACTATGTTTTTTATTTTTGACCGTGATGAACTCTGAATTCAGACAGCCTGTCCTGGAGTGCATTAATAAAAATATGTCTTCCTGAAAGACATGATGCCATTCACTTGTGCACTGCCTCATTTTTTTGCCATAATTTATGGCAGAAAATCAACATTAGTTTCAGGCAGACTCTCCCAGCCTGTGTTATTGCTGGTTTGGGGGTTTTTTGGGTAGTATATCTGAAATGAAATCACTGGATGTATTTTGCCTGTGGTGATCACCAGCAAAGCCTGTTTGTGGAAAGTGTTAGACTTCTTAAAATTGAAGTATAGTTCTTGTGCAAGTTGTTGGAGGTGGTTTAGCTCAAGATGTCTTGTTGTGCTGATATTGTCTCTTTGTTTTGGGGAAGAGGAAGAAGTGGGTTTTGGGTTTGTGGAAATTCATGCTGGGCTATGCCTGAAAATGGCAGCATTGTTTACATGAGTTAAAGAGTAAAATAATCTACTCAATACAAGTTGATATTGCCAAAGCTCCGTATTTCATATGGCTGGGTTCTTTTAAAATTATTAAGGTAAAATAAAGATTAATAAGCTTCAGTGAAAACTCAGGTAAAATCTGAAAGGCATTTCCAGATGGAATTGAGCCTGATGTCAAACTCCGACCCAAGGTATGCCCAACACTCCCTATTGCTGTGGCAAGAATTGCACCCGTGTCTGGCTCTGGATGTCAGGGGAGGCAGGGAGTTGGGCTTCCAGGTGGGGTATTAAACTTTTCTATCACTGCACTGAGTCTGTAAACACAAAGACAAGAAGTATTAAATATGAGCTTGACTTTGCCATTCTTCTGCACATTGAGGTCCTGCTGACTTTGCTGGGAATCCTGAACAATTGCAGAATAAAGTTAATTTATTGGATCAGAGTAAAGATTAGTTCTGGATTGTAATTCAGAAAGCTCCAGTTACCTTTTTTTTTTTTTTTTTTAATTGCAAGATCAGCTGGCAATGTGGGCTTGTTTTGCCCACTGTAGAAAGAGTGAAAAAACTAGCGAAGGATTTACCTTCAGCTCCCTGGAGGAGAAACTCACAAATATAGTTTGCATAATGGCAATCCTAGCATTTTGTTTATGCTTTCAGTAACAGCATATTGAGATTCCCTGTTCATATCGGTGAAAAAGAGTAATAAAGGGCATTTTTGTAGAGGAATGGAAATATGGCTTTCAGCCTGCCATTAGGTTGCTCTTATAAGATTCATGGAAATTGCAAGTCTGTAACAAAAATGAATACTAGAGGGGTTAGAACCTGATTTTGTTTGGTAGCTGCTGGACTGGCATGGGAAATGCTATTTCATTCCAGCATTTTTCTTTGACTGTACACTTTTCTGTACTTGTACAGTGTATCACTTGGCAGGGCTAAGAGTTGATAAGAGAATGTTACGTTCATTCTAACAATTTTAAAGAGTTCACTTTGATATTTTAGCCACTTAAAACACCTGCTGTCAGAACGGTACAATTGATTTCAATTAACTTTGAATTTCTTCAGTAAGATGACTCTTATAATAACTCCAGTAATCCCATGATGCCTCATTAGAGGAGCTGGCTATGATGATTATCCCTGTGATTTAGCAATTTTTCCTTACAATGCCTTTGTCTATTCAGAAAAAGGAATTACACCAATGATACCTTTTTATTTGACTTCTAGTTTTGCACTAGCAACATCTGCTACTTGTTACACACTGTAAAATATCTAATTTATGCTTGCAGCAAACAGGTATTTGTTCAGATGTACACAGTACTTTAGTAGGGAGATTCTTTTAAAGAAACTTCAGTTCTATGTAGGAAGTCTGCATCTTGGAGTATGAATTTGTTTTAATTTTTCAGTAGACACTTGGTCAGATATTAAGTGGTGTTTCTGCAGTAGTCTTTGTCAGGCACTCTGGTTTGATGGAACCAAATCTCCACTGGTTCATCCCACGTGTTGGTTCATTCAGAGCGGTGTCATGCCAAATGTTTAAACCAGTTCCTCGTGTTTCAGGATCTGGTGCACAGACTCCTTGTATCTGTGGAAGAAAAGAGGAATGTCTCCTTTCCATAGGATGATGCTAGAGAAGGGTTTTGAATGGCATTTCCATTAGGATACTACTGCATCAGTCTAAACACTTCTGGTATGTTCAAACAGAGAAAATCCATTTTCATCTCACTGCAGATTTGATTTTCAAGTTGAAAGCATGAAGGCATATAAAAACATGTTCATACAAAGTTACTTTTAACTTTTCCCTCTATGCCTTTCTCTTTGAGATCAAAGATAAAATATGCAACATTTTTGTACTTGATTATAAAATGATACCTCCCTCTCCCCTCCACCCCTGAAACAAAACCTGAAGCATCAACAAAATTTTTAATCAATAGAGTTAAAGGGTAGAAGTTTGCAAATCAATAAGACGAGGCCATGGTAGATGGTGTAAGTGTGGCCACGATATCAAGGAGGGCAACTGGTACATTCAGAGGAGTTGGAGGTAAGGGAAGTATGAAAGTAGGCTGCAAATTTAAAATAAGAACAAAGAAGAACATAAAAGAACCAGAATTGGACTAACTGAAATGCAAATTTGTCATTCTGCCAATAAAGTATACAGTTATTTCAGTGTAACAGACTCTTATTTGGTTCATCCAATGCCAATCACACCCTTCTTTTATATATCTGTATATACGTGTACTTTTATAACTATTTTTTATTATTTTTTTTAAACTTAGGGTGTGACTACTTTTTCATTTGGAAATGTTCTTCTTGAGTCAAAGTGTACTTTGTGAAAGATGTTTTCTCCCCCTCCCCTCTCTTTTTTAAACCAGCTGCTTATTGTTATGTAGTAGCAATTTCCAGAGTGTCACATGAAATTGCTGATGTGGCTTAGTTCTCGCTCCAACCTGCAACTGCCAATAGTAAGCATCTACTGAAATCTAATATTAACCACAGGGCTTTTTGCACATGTACAGGCAGACCCTTCTGGTTAATAGACAGAGGACTGGGAAACAGGAGGATGTATTTTCCTTTTCTTAACCCATGGAGGACTTAAATATATGTCCAAGTTTAAACTATAAAGGAATCCTTTGACTGAATGAAAGTAAACCTGAGAATGGCCATAAGTGCACCTGCAGTAAAATCAGAGCAATACGTAGTTGAGAACTCTGTAGATATGATGGGTGGTGTTAGTTGAGGCTTTTGAGAGACAATCTTATTTTCAGAGTTGTAATTCAATTTTAAGAGCCTGGGCATTGAGGCTGTGGCCAGAACAGTGTTTTCACCTGAAGGTTGGTCTGATTGCTTGTGTTTAATTGGGAGAAGCATGTAATTTGCCTTGAAACAGAAGTTAAATCTATATTCTGTATAAATTATTTTTGTTTCCACATTGATCTAGGTTGATCCTGTTGGTACTTTGTGATGTAGCTTACTTCTTATCTGGGGAGAAGGAGTGGAATTGCCTTTCTGTGCAAACTCAGCTATCAATGACAAATCTTATAAGGTTGCAGAAAGTGAAATTGTATATTACATTTTGACTGACTCAAGTGAGAATTATTGATAGTTTTGACATGCAGCAGAGATTAACCTGCATTTTCTGTAATGTTCTGTTTTTCTAAAGGGTTTCAAATCAGCCAAGATTGCCTAAAGATTTATTGAATAGAAGCTTTTCTAGGAATGAGGAAGAGAGAAGCTTCCATTCTTAGAAATGTACAGATTGGGGTGTCTCTGTGTATAAATGTGCTTCTGTGTGTGTGTGTGTGTGTGCATAAGGTCTTTCTCTTTGATATCATTCAGGCAGAAAGCCAATATGCGCATGTAAATGAGCCTGAAAATGTAATTAAAAATATATACATGCTGGGGACTGCAATACAGAATTTAATATGAGATGCAGGTTACAAAGAGACAAGGAACATTTCCTATATAATCACTGATACTAACTCTCATCTGTGATTTACGCACCTCGTGTGTTATTAAGTGCCAAACAGATAAATGCTGAAATTATTTCTTTAGATATCATTTCACCACAGTGACTGAAAGAGAAGTACATATTGCCCATTCTCTTACCTTAAACCAAAACAAAAACCAAAATGCACCTACCATGCAAGTGTTACTGTGGAGACTAAAAGTATTTTGCATAAGATCAGATAAAGACCTATTTGATAACATATCTTTCCTGGCAATAAAATGTGACAAAATAGACTTACTTGTGAATATATTAGATTAAGAAAATTCTGCAAATCATTAACAGACATCTAGGAGCTTGTATACAGGTAGAAAAAGAGAAAGATTGCCAGGGGAAAGACATAAACAATTTTGTCCTTTATTTCAGTGTAGATAACAAAGACTCATACATAAAAGCCTATATGAGAAGCACCTCAGAAACTCCAAACTTTAGGCAAGAAGCCAGTTTTCTTTGCTTGCAAGTATTTTCTAAAAGTTAGGTCAGAGTGCTGGGTGCAGAAGGTAATGTTTCTGCTCTCCAGCTTAGGGAGAAACTACTTGGAAAAGCATTTATTTTGCATTTAAAAATACAAGTAGAATCCACATGTATTTCTATCAACAGCTCTGCAGCCCATAAATATATGCAACCAAAGCCAGTGCCTTATATACATTATTTTATTAACATTATTTGCTGAGTGGACTTGAATGGAACACAGTCTCTCCTATAGAGGACCTAATTATAAACACAAGGGACAGAACTAAATAAGCAATCTTTAAAAGGAAAAGAGTCTGGCAGCTTTGTTTAAAGTGTCCTTTAATGAACTTCTTTAGCAGCTTGTATCTTAGCAACACATTTTATTACATACCAGTGCAGGAGAAGCAGTTTGCAGATGGAGTTGCACACAGTAATTTATTTCCCCTTTTTTTTCCCTCTTTTTTTCTCATCTGTGGTGACTCAACTGGAATGTGCAAGAGTAGCTTTTCTAACACTGATAGCTCACTTGAAATCCCTGATTGGTTCATTTGTATCTGTTCTGTTTTGTTAGTTGATGAAAAAGGCATTTATTATGGTAAATGCATAGTGATTTTGCTTGCTCTTAGAAATTCAGATATAACTGTTTTGAATAGGCATGAATTTAAATGGAAAATAACCCCAGCTCTTTTCAGTGCACTTTTTTACATGGATGTATTGCACTCGGCACTCATCCTCATTGCACACACCAACGAGTTTCCAGATTTGGAGCTTATTTACTCTCTATGTTACATGGAGTTGTTTTAATCTCTCATCTTTCACCCCTCCAAAACTAATTGGAATATCTGAGTGACAGAAGCATTTGTAATCTTTTTTTTTTTTCTTCTTAGACAAAATCTGGTACTTAAACTGCAAATATATAAAAAAATAGCTGCTGTTTCAACACCAATTGAAATTCTGCACTACTGTCCCTCCTTCAAATGACCTACAGGGCTCATCTTTGTTGAAAGAAATACTTTTTGTTCTCTCCACAACTAATTGCAGACCAAGTTCTCCTCATATGTTTTGAGTGAAAAAGTATGTGAGTTGGTTTTTTCAGTAGGGTCTTTGGAGGAATGTGATATTATTGAAGATGTGTATGAGCAATACAATCTAGACATCATTATTTTTTTTTCTTATAGATTAAAGGGGTTAAATGCCTTTAATGAGCAAACTAAATACTATTCAGCTCAATTTACATTTTCTGCTGGCTAGTCAGGTGTAAGTCCAGAAATATATTTCCCTGGAGTTCACTGGAGTTACCCGGAGTTTACACTGGTGTGATAAAAATCAGAATATTACCAGAGGGAGAAAAGCAGGTGAGGAGGGGAGAGGCCAGATGAAGGCAGTCTGGAGTGTTGGAAGAACCCACAGAAGGTGGAGATTGTTGGCTTAACGATACTGCTCTTGGGGATGACTTCATTAAATTGCAGTTAAGAGCTAATATATTAGGGGTTGATATTAAAAAGACAAAACCCATCAGTTTCATAAAGTCCATTGATGTTTGCAAGTAGACAGGAGATGGTATTTGAAAGAGATTGGATGGTTTCTTTGCTTAACATTAGTGAAATGTAAATGCATTTCCATTAATTGGCGAACTATTACATTTCTTGAGTCCTTAGTTCAAAAAACCAGTTTCCTTTCACTCCAAAATATGGATGGATGGATGGATGGATAGATGAATGAATTTGACTCTAGTTTTCTGGTTTCAGTATGTCAGGTGACAGCCTGGCTCTTGTGCCTTTTGGAGTTACAATATCTCAGCCTTAATAGCAGCATAAGGAAGTCCTTTGAACTTTAAAAGCAGTAAGAGTACCACAAATGGAGAGGTAAAGGATGCAGTCCCACTCGCCTTTAAAACTTGGTGATACTGGTTTTAAAACAGAAGGATGTTCTCTGGAGCCCGAAGTGATTCAGTTGCTGTGTGGTTAACTTTTTCTTTCGCAATTCAGCTCACTGTTTATTAACTCAGTTTGGGTTGAAAAAACTCTAAGCTGGGGAATGCACTAGAATCCTGCACAATCACCAGGATTAATGATGACAGTCCAAACTGTCAACCAAACTAAATCATGAAATTTGCAATATTGCTAGACAAAGGCTTTTATGCTTTTCTGCAGCTGTATTTGCCCTAATAAAAGGGAGCTGCCGTTACTGTAACAATTCATGTCCTGTCATGAGAAATAGTATTTATGCCAGGCACAGCATTTGAAGGCCATGTCTTAGGTTATTTTTTTTTAATGTGGTAGAGCTGGGAATATTTAAGTGAGATGCAAAAACAAGAGTCTCACTAAGAAATTTCCTTCAGAAATGTTGCAGTAAGAGAGAACAAAATGAAGAACTTAATTATTTTCTGAAACGTTTAGGAAGGAATTAGGAACCTGTGTATCAGATTGGCTGAAACAAATAAGCAATCTCCAGTTGTTCATTTTTCCGTCAATAAAGAAAAAAATGCGTGGTTTTTTTCCAGAAGTACAAACATTTCTAGAAACTTCTTTAACCCTCGGAGTGCTAGCACTGTACCTCATTACAGAAGTACTTTCAGTAAAGGAAACTTAAAGGAACTTTCATCCCCAGATGAAGAAAAAACTCATTTATAAACAATGAAAGCAGGAACAATAGAAAGCTGAGTGCATTCTGCATGAATAATATAACTGAGGATCGTGAAAAGCCTATGATTTTTGTCTGCCAAGCTCAGTTTGGGAGTGCAGCATTCAGCTGATTTTTTTGACATTGGAGATTCATCCCTTCTCCCTGCCATGTGTATGTGCAAATATACACACACAGAGGCCGAGCACTGATGATTAAAGAAGGGAGTCATCAGCAGCTCCTGAGCAGTGATGTTGAGACTCAGGTGTAAATTCATAAAACTGCTGGAAGTTGGGTTGAGATCTGGGCCAGCACTGAGCCTGAGGTAGGTGGAGGAAAGGCTGAAGACCTCTTAAGAATAGAGTCTGAGCTTCAGTCTGTATCCTTGGCTGGGAGGTTGATTCTGTTTGCATTTGTTCATTTTTAAGTCAGAGTGTTTATGAGGCCTCCAGTATGAACTCCTATTTCTGGCACCTTTAGATAGCTAATTTTATTTATGAGATTAAATCTGTATTTAAGCTCTGGATTTTAGGCCTTTTGGTTGGAAAATTTGGCCATAGTTGGTTATTTTATCTTTTTTCTCCTCTTGCACTCTCTTGATTAAAGTCATTCTCCTAAATGTGCTGAAGGTCTTTGGGTCTGGGTCTGTCTTTGTCCTGCGTGTATTTAAGGTTTGGCTTAACGAGATTCTCCTCCAGGATTCACAGACCATAAGGTAATGCAATCAGTGAAGGCAGCAGTAGCTGGTGTTTTGCCATACACAGTGGAAGAATAAACTTTCCCCAAAACTCATCTTTGAGTGAGTTTGCCTACTATGTTATGGATACAGAACAAGTAATTTTCCTGGCTTGGACTGCCTCAGGTGGTCCATTTCACCCATTGCTATGAACTTGCTATCCTATTTTATAGAAAAGTAGCATATAGTTATGAACTAGATGTTCTTTCCAACCTAAGCCATTCTATGTTTCTGTGATACTCTCAAAGTTCAGTTGTTGGGTTATTTTGCAGTTCAGTCCCTGGTTGCTCCTTGAAATTGCCACCTATTAAACTGAGTGCTGTCAAATGATAGTGATAGATTTTGTAAGATGATCCAATGTCCTGAAAGCTGGACTGAAATCCACTAATGCATTTTCTGAAGACCTTCCCACTGTATGGCCCCTATTAGTTCTCCTAGTGTTAGCTAGGCAAAGTCGTGTGCATATGCTCTGTCCATAATTACAATTTCTGATAGTCTTCTATTTTGCTTCACTGTTTGCAAAAAAAAAAAAAAAAATTAAAAACAAGGAAAAGGTCATGTTAAGATTTTGTAATTTCCTTGGGTTCAGCTGAGCCGTGCCTGTTTATACATCTCAAAAATCTGGGCCAGGTGGGTTTGAGTTCTGTCACCATCCCCAAACTACAAAACTGGCCAATTACTGATACAGTGTTTGTCTTGATCTCCCAGGTTCTTGCTCTTTCATTAAGCTGATTTCAATTTAGATTAGCATCAGTCACTGGTCTGCTGGTGGTCTTTCTCTAAAGGCTGTGGCTAAACCTTCACATTTTGGTGTCAAAAAATAGCTTAAAAAATGTTATTCCAGAACAAAGTCTTGAATAATAACTAGCTGGAAATTACTACATATTTACTTAACAATTCCCTGTTCCTTGAAAAAGATCTTTTGATCATCAGATAGTTATGTATTCATCAGCTGGGCTGTTCCAACCTAGCATGTAAATACATGAAGTTTTCAAAATGCACAGTTCTCAGCAGTTTAGTAATGTACACAACCTGGCGTTTATTAAAATGCAGTTTCTTGACATGACTGAACTGAGTGCTCCTATAGTCTCTTATTTTCCACTGAAGGAATTTTACCTTCTCTGGTTAAGGATCCATTAGGTAGATGCAATTCCTCCTGAGTCATTACACTGTTTTCAACTTAGAAAAGCTTGAAATTGGAATTAGTGAATACTGGACTTCTGTGGGAATTTGATTTGCTGTGTTGAATGTGCAATGAATCAGCCTTAAACAAAAATTATTTGGTTGCTTTACATGCCTGTCCAATGTTGTTCTGAGGGAGCTGACTGATGTCTGAGAGCATCTCAACTGTTTTTAGTGAAAATGGCTTAGAAGATGAAGTAGACACAGGGATTTATGTTTCAAGGGCCACATTCTGCCAAACTCAAGGGTGTTGGCACAAGTACCCTTCATATTTTAAAGAGAAAAATCCCCTCCACCTGGTAGAAGAGGTGTACAGTGCATACACAGATCAAAACACACAAAGAGCTTGAGAAAAGGAATTTGAGGTGGTATCTGGAACAAAGAGATTAAAATTAAAACTTACAGGTTCTTTGTGAACACAGCAGAGAGGTCCCAGTATTGGGATGAGAAATAAAGAGGGATAGGTCAAAGTTTGAGATAGGAAGATGATTTTCTTTTCTGATTGCCAGCAAAGCAGAGGCTGTGGAGCTTTTGTGGAGGAACTGCTGGCAGGCACACTGTGACTTCATGGATACCCACAACTGGCGTAGGTCTGAGCAGTCTCCTTTTGCCACATTTCCTTATTTCCCAGGAGAAATAGAAGATAACATTTCAAGATTAATTAGCTCATGATGATAGGCAGGAATTCTCTTCTGCAAGTTTGATGCTAGAAGGAGTGTTAAGATGAGGATTGATACTCCTGTGCACAATTTTCACTCTTTCTTTGTTTATTTGCTTGAAGTTGATACAGTGTTTCATGAAACAAGCTTTTGCCGAATGTGCGCCCAGGAAATGTGCAGGGAGCTGAGTTTTAATGTGATTCAAATCAATAATGTCAAAATGTCAATCAGTAATATCAAATCAGTAGCTGTCAAAATGCTGTGCATTTTTATTTCTCAAGGCTAATATACTACATCTTTTTTTAATTGCCAGCTATAAGTGGAGGTGTGATTGATCTTCCTCTACTGGAGAGTCATTATTAGCATTTCTGTATTCAGTTGTCCATGTTAAAATGTTTGAATAACCCTCTATTTAGAATGACAATATCTCACCTCAGAGTAGTCATTTCAAGCTCAGTAATTTAAATATTGAAATAACTTACTCTTAACTCCCAGAATGGATGTGTCACTTTGCTTCCCTCATTTGTGTTCCAGGAGATGTAACATAAAGCTGATCTAGCAAAATACGTGAGGGAACCTCTCTTTCTGTTTGTTTAGGTAGGTAAACCCACCTCAGTTGGCCAAGGACAAAAATACAAAGTGCTGAGAGGTGCTGGCATCTAATGCTCTCACTCCCTTAGGCCTAAAATGATCTGTTTCTATATAGGTGTTTATAATGCTCTCTGAGTAGGACAAGTAGTTGTACAGTGAAAACTGAACTTCTGCCAGTCACTGGTGGTTGTATTGGCTCCCCTCTGGCTTCTGTCTGCTGTGTGGCTTTGGCTCTTTCACCCTGAAGGATTTTTAGATATAAACACAAAGAGATGCTTTCTTTGGTCTTCTGTAGTTCATAGAAAGGTGGTGGTTATGCCCCTGTGAAGTGCAGTGGAAGGTCTGGAGAGTAGAACAGCACCTCTGGGTGCTGAGGACATTGTACCCATCCCAAGAGCTCAGGCTAACCATCCCATATCTGATCCCAAGGAAAGAATGGCTGTTTCTGTGTGGAACATGTTACATGTGCTCCAGAAATATACTCTGCTGTTGAGTTTAATCCCAATTAATCCACTTGGTCCACTCCTGAGTTACTTTGCATTGTGAAACAAAGCACAAGGTCTGCTTTCGCTGGATCACAGGATGAACTGCTTCAGAGTTGAGCTCCTGACTTGGAAGCAGTGACCTAATTGTGGCCTTCCATGTGAAGGGAACCTACAAGAAAGATGGAGAGAGATTATTGACAAGGGCCTGGTGTGACAGGACAAAGGGGAATGGCTTCACATTGACAGAGAGGAGGTTTAGATTGGATGTTAGGAAGAAATTCTTCCCTGTGAGGGTTTGAGGCCCTGGCACAGGGTGCCCAGAGAAGCTGTGGCTGCCCCATCCCTGGAAGTGTCCAAGGCCAGGCTGGACAGAGCTTGGAGCAACCTGGGATAGTGGAAGGTGTCCCTGCCAATGGCAGAGGGTGGGATGAGATAATCTTTCAGGTCCCTTCCAACCCAAATCATTCCATGATTTTATGATAATACAAGTCACTGGTTTTTATCAGCAATTCCTCAGTTGCTGCAGGTATATCTGATCTTATACAATTCTTGCCTGACACACAGTCATGATTTCCTGCTGTCAGGATGTTTTTCAATGGGATAACATTTTTTCTCCACAGTAAAGAGTCTGTACAGGAACACATGGCTACATCACAGAATTAATGGAGAACTCTGATGCTGAGGGATTAGTGTGTAGTGGGGTCCTTGTGGAGTAATAAACATTTCTTTTAAACTTGCGAGGTATAAGATGTGTAAAGGTACATTGTACAGTGATCCACTTACTGCAACTATAATAGAAATGGAGGCTGGACATTGTGTTAGTCTCAAAGTGACAAGAAGAATGAGGTTCTGGAACAACTTTCCAATAGAGAAAGTGGAAGCAAACAACCAATCTTTTATTATCCAGGGTAATTCTGTAGGATACAGAAAAAACATGTTAAGGAATGAAAGGGTAGCTCAACATGTTAGCCAATCTCTATTTTACCTCATGTGGGGAGTTGGTTCCAGCTGTCATAAACTTCTTGATGGACAAATGCTTTTGTCATATTAAGAAACTGATTTCAAAATTATTTTCTGTTCTAGTTCTTACGGCATTAGTCATAGGAGTGTTTTTATAATAGCTTGAATACAGAGACTTTCAAAGCACAGATTGCTCCGTTTGTAGGACAGAGTTGGTATTTGCCCAGTAAATCAGACTGTTTCTGGCACTTCATTTTTCACTGGAATTGTGGTACCTGTAAGAGCCATTAAACTGTTTTTCAGAGTACAGTGCTGCACTCAGATACAGAATCATAAGAAGAGAACTCCCTACATGGAGATGGAGGTGACAGTTTAAGTTCTGACACTGGTATTTCTATTTTAGCTGCCAGGAAGCACCAGAAGATGGCATGGTTTGTACAGATGCGTGCTGGAAAGTGAATGAGTGAGCTTGTGAAACTGCTATTAATAATCTTGGGTAGAGTGTTTAATGCTGTCGTAAAGAAGAACAGCAACATGTAGTATTTTAATCCTTGTTTCTTCTTTCTGCCAGTAAGGGACAGCAGTAAAATCAGACTTATCTATCTATCTATCTATCTATCTATCTATCTATCTATCTATCTATCTATCTATCATCTATCTATCTATATCTATCTATCTATCTATCTATCATCTATCTATCTATCATCTATCTATCATCTATCTATCTATCTATCTATCATCTATCTATCTATCTATCTATCTATCTATCTATCTATCTATCTGTCTATCCTTCTCTGTGCTTACATGGCACAGAAAATGGGAGGGAAAATGAAGAGAAAGCAAGTGTGATGTAATCTTGGTGCAACATACACTGAAAGGTCAGCCTGACAAAAAGCAGTATTGATGGTAGCTGAAAAAGATTATACCTTCCCTCAATAATTTTGATAACAAATTTTCTTTATCTCTTTTATGTCAGTCAGTTCAAGCCTGAGAGCCCAGATCTACCTCTCTTGCTTTCCCATTCTCCCCTCTCAGTTCCCAGAAAAAATGTGATGAACACAGGATACTAAGATACTGTTTTACCCTCTGAACTGAAGTGCCAGAGTCTGCTAGCTTTGGAAACTCAGGGTTTGAAGATATTTCATCTTAATACACCTAATGTTGGAAGAAGTAAGAGTGTATTTTAAAAGCTGTGTTTGTGGGATTCTGCAGGACCAGCAGGCTCTGCCTGGCCTCCAGTCCTTTACTGGATCTGAAGGTTTTTTTCATGTGGGTGAAACTAGTGAAGGTTTTTATCAGTTTAATAAAGGGGTGCCTCAGTGGAGTAGTTTGAGATTGTGGACTAACTGGTTAATATTTCTTTAGCCATCTGAAACTGTAAGGAACTACAAAAATTTTAAAAATTATTGGTTAAAAAATAATTAGTACAGGGGAAGAACCAGTTGAAACTATGTCCCTTACCATTATTGTTTCAGCATGTGACATGCAGTGGCTGATAATCATAAAATCATAGAATCACAGAAAGAATTAGGTTGGAAAAGAACTCCAAGATTATTGATTCCAACTTCTGACTTGTCAACACCACCATGGCACCAAGTGCTACATCTGGTAGTTTCTTGATCACTGCATTGTAAAATTCACAGAACTATGTCGTTAGGGTTTATAATACACAGTTGCTTTGATTTTAATTTTATTTTCTTTTTTTTTTCAAGGGCTATCGAGGCACTGATATTGCCTTTTTAAAGGACGTGTTGAGTCTAACTCTGTAACTATCTCTTTTATGAATTTTTGAGGCGAAGAGCTTAATATAGAGACTGATTCTGGTGTACGGCAGGAATAACTCTGCAGAAGTTGGCAAAGTGCTGTAACGTGGAACTGCTTTTAAACTGATCACAATACTTACAGCGGTTGGGGGTACTTGAAATTTGCTCTCTGTCATCCTGTAATCTTGTTTCTACCAATGGGACATCTGAATCCACAACATCTTGGGGAAGGATCATATTTTCTGTGGGTTTAAAATGTTGTGAACTCATGGAGAACTTGACTCAATTTGAGTAAAGGTGGGATTTTAACAAAATTCAGTTCACTTTTTTCATGGTCTGAAAGAACTGAAAGAAGGTTTGCATCAGACTTTTTTTGTTTGTTTTGTTTTTCCCTCTGATTTTATTAGACAGTTAGTAGTTAGAAATAAGCATTCTGTCACATCATTATGGAATTTTGTATCTGTGCAGTATGATGTGAATCACTTTGGAGACAGGATACTTCCAAGTATAAAGAGTCTATAGATGATGCAACAAGATATAATTTTCAAGCTGAAACTCCACTAACCACAGTGGGGAGTAGGAAATGTTGTGCATGTATAAAGCTAACATTACAGCATTGCAGTCAGAAGGTTGTAAGGAATACAGGGAGTTTGGGTTTCAGTGCAGTTCTACATCTGTAGGTGCCTTGTCTCTCCAGTGTGCTCATTGCTGTGTTCCTTGTGGCATAAGGAGAAGTTCCGTGAAAGGCAGTTCTGCTCGGAGAAATGTCAGTGTGTTCAGCCACACTTTTGTGGCTCAACACATCTGCATTTTGCTGTGAAGCAAATGATGCAGCACTGGATTATCAAAAGTTCTCAGCAGTGTCTCGGTGTTCCTGACAAAGGAGATTGAGTGAAAGCTTCTGTTGAAACCTGTCTGTAACTACAGTCCCATGTGTGTGTTGTGCCAGAAGGGACTGATCACAGCAGCACCTCTGGTCCCTGTCCCCAAGTCCTTGATCAGGGAAGTTCCTGTTTTCGGGGTTGACCTTAGTCCAGCAGCCCCTATGGTGGACAACAGGACAGGTGCTCATTAAAATTCAATAAATTTGAAGAATTTTTGAGGAACATGTTCAGAAGTGACTTTTTTTCCCAAGTACCTTCACCCTGTTCCTCTTTCCTTTTCAGGTTTAGTCAGTGTTGTTGACACCAGTAAAGGCAGGGCCAGATCCAAAGCCATTTCAAACTCAATGGAAAGGTCCCTGCCATGTAGCCTAGATTTGGCTGGATTTGACTGGATTTCCTCATGAGTAAGACAAGTTCTCACTGCCTTCAGTGGGCTACAGATCAGTCCTTGACGGCTGAGACAGTATGGGTTTAAAGTGGGATGTGTTTACATCCACTCTGGGAGGTCCCCAAACATACAAAAGGGTTTGACTCAGATTAAGAAAACCCCCAATGGTAAGGCCAAAGATCAAGCAGCAACCTGGAAAGTTTCACATGAGGGTGAAACATTGATGCTGCAAAGCAAAGGAAAGCAAAGAGATGTTTCATCTGACTGGGAACCTGGAGTCAGAATTAATTCTGCAAACATATGTTTCCAAGGCCAAGCTATGCATGTGTGGAAATTGAACTATAATAGGCATTGTTTTGCTTTTTTGAATGGAAATTGCAGGAAGCTTTTCTGTATTGTTGACCTTCAAAACATTTTAGAAACATGACTCAGTTAAGTCAGGCTACCAAAATGGTGTTCAAATGCAGAGCATGTGATATTTAGGCCTTATGTTCCTGTGGCATTTTTGCTTTCTTATATACATTGTTCTGCTGTGAACATAAACACTATGAATACTGGAGTTTGATGAGTTTGTGCACAAAAATTAAATTGGTGCTTTAAGGAACAGGCACACTGGTTCAAAGTTTTGCGGAGACAGGCATACAAAGTTGCTCTCAAATATTAATTCTGTAGAGCTTGTTGAGGAGTGGTCTGTGGTGCTTTACCTTCAGTTAGTCCAAATAGTGAACCTCACATTTTTGTGAAGCTTGCTGATAACTTAATATCCTCAGGATATCAACCCTTCTGTCCAGTTTTTTTAAAATTCCACAGGAGGTGTGAAGTAACACACAGAGATATTGTCAAACTGTATTTTGCATTTTAAACTGGAATTAGCACAGGGTGGTAGAATCTTGAAATGGAACAGGTTTTTAATTCCCCCCTGAGGTGTGGGTAACAGTGGTGATGGGAACCCCCTCATGTTGACTGGGTGAAGCACCCCACTTTCCTCCACTCCAAAGCTCCAGGCTGACTTTGCTTCTTGGAGGAAGCCACTCTCAGAACCTCATGAATGAAGCAAATATTTTCTGGAACCTGCAGGACTTTGGTTAGGTGGTATTATTTATGTGCAGAGTCATTTGCCAGCCAAAGTTAAGGCCACAGGTGTAGTGTGCTGCAGACAGAGGTCTAAGACTGCTCTTCATCGACTTTACTATGTCCTCCATTTAGCTACTAACTCTGAGTAAGGGCATGAGAGCAATTGACCACTTGGTAGCTATACAAATCTTACTTTAATTGTGGCAGTGACAAAGAAAGGGAGGAACAAGGTATAGAAAGGGCCCAGTGTTGAGACTTGGAAAGAATATCCTGGTTGCTGGCTTGTTGGCTTGAGTCTTTGGTGCTGCAAGATCTCTTCTTTGTTTTGGTGGTTTCATGCTATCTATGCTTCAGCTGATCGCCTAAGGCATCTGAGCCTCCTTCCCTATTTTTAAATGGATGAGCTAGCTTAGGGACCTGGGTCAGCCAAAAATAACTTCACAAAAATAAGTTGTTTGTTCCCTCAAGCTATGTATTGGCAAACCAGAGCCCTGTGCAGGATAAGGACTTTCATTCATCCCAAACTATTCTTTAGGAAAGCAGAACTGGGCTCGGTTATTTTGCAGCATGTGGTACACAGATCAGCAATGTCTCATGCTGTGCCATGGCAGCTTTGTTACAAGTACCAAACACCTGACATCCTGGTATTTTACTGATAGGTTTGCAGCATCCAACAGAATGGATAAATCCCATGGACCTGTCACCTAAAATCTTTCCGTTTGGTTCCTTTCTTTCATACAATGTTCTGTAGCACTTAACTTTTTATAACTGTGTGAGTAACTAATATTAAATTGCACTTCAATTTTTACGCAAATAATCACCCCCAAAAAATCAAATTAGGATTAGTATCCTGTCTTCCAGAAATAGGGATTTTTATGTTTACATTGGTGCAATCAGTGTGGTAATTTACAGTTTCATGGACCTTCAGCAAGTCATGCAAAATCCATGGGGTCTCTATTGATGCTGGAGTTCTAGTTGAAGTCTGATGGAGCTGACAGATGTGTGCTGTGCAAGCTGTTGGTCCTTCCCACACAGTTTCTTTGTGCTCACTCATCTGTGAACTCTCATCCGCAGTGTTGGTTCCTCCTCAAAGCCAGAATGGCTCCAGTTTTTCTCACATCTTAGGTTAATATCACTCCTGATGGAATGCATGATTCTTCACCAGACAACATTTGATTTTTGGGGTTTTATTTGGCTGTGATTTACATAGTTAAAAGAGTTCCCTGCTAAACTTCTTGTATCTCAACTCTACGTAGGTGATGTTAAGATATGGAATCTACATAGAAATATAAATTTTCTGGAAGTTATGTGATTTGCTCAAGTGTAATATTGCTGTTGTGACTTGTTTCATAGACTTTATTTGATTTTGTGGGCTGGAAGCAAGGACTTGGTTTCCAAATGAAGTCCTGTGAAGTTTTGTCTTTACCTCGATAGTTCTTGTGCTGACCAGACACCCAAGGACCTCTCTGAGCTTCAGTTCCTTCCTAAGCCAATTCTGGTAACACAAGAAATGTTCTACTTCCTAGCTGGAGCCAGCAGTAAGTACAGTTAGGGGGTTGGGCTGTACACTCAGCTAATGTGACACTTTGGGAAAACTTTAAATAAATATACCCTGCATGTCTTCAAATGGATCTTAGTCTGGCACTCCAAAGTGCAGGATAGATCTGTCCACTGCCCCAGGTTTGGTCTTGTCCATGTCAAGCACCAGGAAGATGACATCCTCACATCCTCCTACTCCTGAGGACTGCAGGGAGCTGCGGGTGTGCAGCACTTTTTAGGAAGTTTTTTACAGAGCTGCTCTGCAGCTTATCAGCAGTTTCTGCTCTCTGTAGTGCCAGTGTCTTTCACAGCACACTCAGGCCTCCTCAGAGATTTCACATCCCAAACCAACTGTTTTAAATTCATTTAGGGGAGAATAGACACAGGCTGTGATTTTTGGACATACTGAAGTCTTCTGAAGAAGGTTAGATTTTTTTTATTACTGTATTGAGCTAATTTTGATAACCTTGCCACAATTTAAAATCTCTGTGATTACTGTTGGCTTCAGTAGCCTCCAGGTGCTGCTTCTTGTATGCGGAAAATGTGGCAGTTATGAATGTTTGCTGCTAATGAGTTGCCTTTTGTGAAAGCACATTGATTTCTAGATCAACATCACAATTTTAAATGGCCTTTGTAAACTATGTTACAAGTAGCTGTTTGCAAAGTTCAAAGACTAAACATTGATTAAATTTTGAGGCACTCTTCAGTATAAAATGTTTAGTTGTTTTCTTTTTGTTAGGAATGTCAAACGTTTGTGTTAAGTAATGATAGCTGTGAGTTAATTTGATTATTGCTTTCTAGGTGCTGCTAAATATTCAAATCCATTTCCATTGTTACATTAACTGTGGTCTTTTCTGGATTTGAATTTGTAAAAATAGTGGCTAAGGATTTGAAGCAGGACTAATGACAGCATTTTGAGGACATGTGTTTCTGTTGTGACTCAAGACTAAATACAGGCTGTTGGTTTTCCTTCAGAAAGCAGTTGGCTGCATGCATGGAAGTGTTTGGATTTAGGATGGGAGAAAGTCCTCAAAAACATGGAAGGGTCTTAGAGTCTGATGCTTCAGGAATCTTAAAGATTTCAAAGGGCTGACTTGGTAATTTGGGGAATAAGCCCCAACCTTATGTCAGTGTTCAATGTGTGCCTATAGCAAATTTTCGTCTGTGTTGTGTAGGACCGTGGGTAGAATAGTTGAGTTCACTTCAGTCCAACAGTATCAGTACTCTGGAACTGCTTGTTCACCTGCCTGCAACTCCTTTCTAGAACATGCAGATCTCTAGAATACATGAAAGTCTCCAGTAGAATGGGAACCTGTTAGAAATTTATAGAGTGGTGCAATTTTTAAAGGAAGAAGTTGCATTACTTTCTCTCTTTTCTGTGTGAAGAAAAATTATATATCTGCAAATGTAATTTCATTTTTTGAAACCATATTTCAATTATTTTCTATTTAAAAAGCTTTCAGAAGCCTTTTAGGAGTCTCTTTGTGTTAACCCAGGTACAGAAATGCAAGGGAGAATTTCTGTCTGAAGAGCTTTCAGTTTAGACAAAGACAGGTTACAGTTCCACTTCCACAGAGGGGCAGCTGAGGCATTGAGGTATTTAGTAAGGCAACCAAGGTTGCGCTGGGAAGTTTGCAGCAGAGCTGGAAACTGAATTCAGGGCTTCTGTGTCTAGTGGGGACATCCTGTAAAGGTGCTGCTCATCTGTACATCTGCTGGGAGGGATGTGAGCATGCTCTGGCTCCAAAATGAAAACATTCATAGTGTCTAATAGTCTTCCTGAAGACATTTTCTACTAGTTTTGTTGAAGTGTGAAATAAATGAAAAAAAAGGCCACTGGCCTCTCCAAACAGCCATTACAAAAAAAAAAACCAACCCAAACAAAAAGCCCCACCAAAAAAACCCCAAAAACAAAAGCAAAAGCAAAACCAAACAAACAAAAAAGCCCCCCAAAAACCCATACCCCACAACAACAAAAAAACCACTTCATTCTTTATCCTAGCTGAAATGTTTATTTGGAAGCAGCACAGCAAGTTGGAATAGTTTGATTTGATTAGCAAGTCTAAATGTATTAGCAGCAAGACAGAAACTATATTACAATTACTGATAATTAGTTGCACTGATTAATTCAGACTGCAATACGGTTTGACAGATGTGTTTCTGTGGTGCACTATTGAAATGGGAGCATGCTTTACCCTTATGGTGGTTCTTGGCTTTCCTTCTCATGAGATCTTTGTCTTGTCATTGTTTGCTGATGAACTCTCCACTGTGGCTACTGCAATTTGTGGCTTGGAAAATACAAATACTCTCTTAAAAGTAAACTTTATGCTAGGAAATAGTGATGCTTCTGCTCATACTGGTGCTTGACAGTCCTAGAGAAGGCCTCTTGTTCTCCATGGAAACAGTCACAGCCCAGCCCATCATCCCTGCCACTGCCCATCAGCCCTGTCCTTCAAGTCTGATCCAAACCCCATGAAATACCACCAGAGCTGCTTCCTTGACTGGAGGAGACTTTGGATCAGATGCCTTCACTGAGAGAGGAACCTGGGTTGCCTGCCTGTTCAGCCCTCAGTCTCTGTAACACACAGTAGGGACTGCTGGTGTCAGGATTTGTAGCAAAAGAAGCTCCTTGGGGTTGGATTAGGAAGAATAAAACCCTTTGGGGGGAGCATATCCCACAGGGAGGAAACAACTTCTGCTGGCTCACTCAGGTCCACCTGAGGCCAGGAAATACAGAAACCTAATTGCTGTTGTCTGACTGAGGAGCAAGCAGGGAGGAGAATGAGCATTCTGGAGCTACAGGTCATGATCTATAACCCACCTCAGATTCTCTGCTCTGTTAGTCACAAGGTCCTGAAACATCCCTGTGAATTGCAAGTGCTGCTCCAAAGAGAACCACTTCATAGGTTGTGTATCCTTTTTACAGACAGTTGCTCTGTGGATCACTGACTGTGGATCATATGGCACAATCATATTCCCCAGGAACTATATCAAGCTAACCTCACTGGCTCAGCCTCATGTTGATAAACACATTAGGCTCTGACATTCATTCTGTTCCTTAGGAATAAATGGATACAATTTTGGATGACTTGCTTTTGGTGTATGAGCAATAATCCCATTATCAGTCATCCAGAATAAAGTGCATTATGGTATATGTTAATATAGACCTGTGCACCATCTGTGAGCTGTTTGGGGACAGATAAGCTAGAAATATGAATTTGTACAAGCCAGATGTTTTCTGGGTTTCTCCAAATCATACATCTTATGTTACTGTGCATGCATTTTGCTTGTTTTGAAACAGTAGTTCACAGACTCTACAAAATGCTTTTATCACTTGGCAGACATGAAAGGTCATAGAAAAATTTTAATGTGTGCACAGTTGCTTGTTAGTATGGCAGAAAAAGCCAGAGGTTAAACATTTGGGATTGCCCATGGAAAACACTTAAAAATTGCAGGACAGCTAGCTCTGTAAGAAGGGTCTTGGTTGCTAATACTGCCTGGCTGGACACTTCATGGCCATCAGCTCTTCTAGAAATATGTGTGTATTTCCAGCTTGATGAAGTTAGGAGGCAATTTTTAAATAGGAAAAATAAAACGTAGACTCTGTCTTGTCATTCTGGAGATGAGATGTTTATGTCCTTTTCCAATAAGGCTGTGTTCCTGGATTTTTCTTTTGGTAGATCACCTATCTTTAGTCACTGCTTTGATAACACTAAGCATTTAATGATTTTCCTGTATTGTGATGTCCTGGGGATCATTTTGTTACCTGTATTTGTACAGTTCTTAGGGCTTGTGGTTAGCCTGCAGTGTAAAATCAGGGTAACAGTACAAGTAGGAAAGGATCAGCTAACCTAACTTGTGAAGAAATGTTAGGAGAGATTAGTTTGCTGAGCTTTTTCTCTGACGGTGGGATTCTACCCTTCTGCAAAACTCTGAGCACCCTGGGTTGGTGCTTGCTGTCTTCTCTGGCTGTGGGACACATCCCATTTCCCAGGGGAGCTCAGCATATGGCAGGACTGAGCCCAGAGCTTGCAGTGAGCACAGTTCAAGGGAACAATCACAGAGGTTGGTGAAAGAATGTCAAAGGAAATAAATTTGAGGAGTATAAAAGAGAGAGAGAGGGGAAAACTGTGCAGAAGGTAGGAATGGAGGAGGCTGAGTACTTATAAGCCTGATGGCAAGTCTGCCTCCCCTGGGCACTGCCTCCCTCTGAATGCTCTGTCCCACCTGGGAGCTCTCCTTCAGGATTACAGAAGGTGTCCCACTTATTGTCTTCCAACCTCCTTTAATAAAAGGACTTTGCTTTTACATTTCCCTCTCTTCCTCAGCTCTCCTAGCAATTAATCAGCAATTAGTAACAAACTCCCCAAGCCCTTGTTGTAGATAAGGTTTGTCCCCCTTTCCTCTGTTCACTCAAGGGAAGGGATGGGTCTTAAGTGGTGTGACAAAAGTCACAGTAAGCATTTGTGGCAGGGGTGGGAAGAGATCTTCTTACTGGTGTGCAGACCCACAGAGACTTTTTGCAGTTAATAGCCCCTTGAAATCAAAAGTTTATAGATATATTTATGGATCTGGACCTTATTCTGAACAGCTGCACTGACTTTGTAGTATCTACCTAGTCAGCAGAAGAAGTTTCACTGAAATAATTATGCGCATGTGGTTTTGCAGCTGTAGGAAAAAGGAACTGCACAGTATCTCTTTAAATAGTATATGAGCTCTACATGTTCCCAGTGCAAATGGAATACTTTCCTCTAGCTTGAGTCTTACAGGCTTATAAGTCAGCTGGTTGTCATAATGAGTGGAAAGTCATCTGTGAATGCATGGCTTCCTCAGAGCATTTGTATGTAAACTACAATGTCATGACAACAGTCCGTAGAAAACTTCCTTTATCGGAATTGTAGAAGGTGGCAAATTTATTGGTCAGCTGAAACAGGAAATTTAAGTGAAGAAGTGTAGGTGAAATTAATCATGCTACAAAAGGCTTTGAATATGGAAAAAATGAATTTTCAGAATTAAAGGTAACTTAAAATAAGGCTTTAAAAGAGACATAAGGTAACCTTCTGGCTGTCATGCTCAATCTATCTTGATTTTGGCTAGTCACCTGCACAGGCCATTAAACTGATTGTCTCAGAATGTATACTTGAGATGGAGTAAACTACCTGATATTAATTTAAGAAAAGGTGATAATAGTATCATGCTGACAGTGTACATTTATAGTGATCAGTGCTGGCAACTGTTTCCTTGAAAGCTATGAAACCTAAGAGCATGAATTTTCATTAATGGGAAAAAAATTAGAGACATGAGTAAAAATGAAGTTAGGACAGCTTTATACCAAATTATTAAAACCTGTGTTATCAGAAACCATTACATGGTTTCTTGCACTGATCAGAATGTTGCATTAAGGCCCTGTCATGACCTGCTATACTTCTTGCAGAAAACTATCAGAAAGCCTGGAGAAGCCAAATCAGCTCAGAGCCCAACTCCACAGCTACATTGTTTCTTATTTATTTGGCCAATGACACTCCCTGTAGCACTCAGGTGTGCTGAAGTTAGATTGCACTTCATAGTTTAATTATTACCTTCAGTGTATACTCATGTATACGTATGTATGTAATCTATACATATATATATGGAATTTCAGCATGAGCATAGAGCTTTGGCATCTGTGCAAATTTTTTCTTTGAAACTGACGTGCACAACATCCTTAAAATAGAAACCCCAACTGAGTTATTTTAAAATATGTATTCTAAATTATAAAAGCTTTATTCTACATCCCCACTGATGCTTCTAAGAGTCTTTTGCCAAGAGGAAGTAAATGGATATGAGCATAACAACCCCAGATATCTGCTGCCTGAGACAGCTAATCAAAAGCAAAACTCTGAACGCATCTAGACACAAGCTGCTGTCAAATGTACAGTGAAGTTCACTTTAAAAAGGGACAGTTTTCCCTCTGCTGCTCAGTTATAACAGTTTGTCACCATTTCTACCCATAATAGATCCAGTAATTTCACTGTTTTTTGGAGCTGATAATGTTTCTTTAACTACAGTATTACAAGCCACACAATCTCTTATACAGCTGTTCACCCTCAATAAATCTGGTTTGAAAAATCATGTGGTGGTTGTGGAATATATGACAAGTGTCTTTTTAGATCTAATCTTTATATAAAACATACTTAGTGGTGTTCACTATATAATACTTGCCCTGTTAAATTTTAATTATTATCATAGCTAGGAAATTCTGATTTAAAGTGCCATCCTAGGTGGAATGGAATGGTATCGTGCCTGTATTTAAAATGCTGTTTTTCTTTTTCTTGTGCTTTCTGGTTTTGTTTGATACCCAGTGTCCTCTGCTAGGTCACCCTGGGTGGAATCACAGATCGAATGATCACAGACATAAGGGGCTGCATCCAGGTGTGTTATGGTGCCTGTGTGCAGCTGTATTAGGAAATACAAAGGAGCTTGTACTCAATACAGCTTTTTCTATCGGTTTGCCAATGAAAAGCCCTGTAAAAGTGCCTGACCTTACCACTTGGAGCAGACATTTGCTACTGTTCATGGATAGGGAATATAGCAGTGGTAACTGGTTTTTAGAACTTGTTACTGCTATGCTCAGAATTATGTGCCTGAATTCATTGGAAATAATGCAGTTATTATTAGCATTGAGTATCCAAAGACTTGCCTATATAAAACTTCACAAAATACAGGTGTTTTTATATATTACACCTGAGCAGTTCCTTTCTGGATGTTGTGCACTGGAAACTTCTGCCAAATCCCTCTCCTTTTGTAGGAGAGCCAATCTGCTGGCTTGCTTTCCTAGCACAATGTAGCCACATAAAGCATCACTGGCTTCAATTTCCGCCTGAACCTCTTTAACTTTAATCTTGCAACCTCCTGCCCTCTCTAGTACTGCTTCCCAGTTATCAGGCAAGAGCAGGGTGTCACCAGGCTTTTCAGAATTTGATTAGTGCCATTGTTATGAATAATTCAGATTATTTGGTACTAGCACAAGTGATCCAAGTAGCAATTTGAAAAATCTGATTTAGGATTTAACATTCCTGAAAAAGAAATTAATTAGTGCTGTTGTTGAGGGCTCTTGACTTTGTCCATTCATATTGATGAATTTAGTGCCAGTGAAAAGCAAGATAGAAACAATCCAGCAAAAACAAGTGTTTCCCTGGCAGAGCCCATATTCTGTTACAGATACCCAGGGTGCACATGCTCCTTCCTCTGTTTTCCACTACACCTCTTTCACTGTGTGCTCTTTTCCTTGTGGAGAGCAAGTTCCTGAAAATCCATGTAGCTGTCAGTTATGGAAGGTGTTCATCAGGTGATCATGTGTCCATTATATAGTTTTTTGTGATCCTGCTATACATTAATTAACAGAAAATTCTGCTTCCTTTATTCTGTAAGAAATTGGAACTGCAGCAATCCACATTTATAAGCAGAGCCTAGTTAATGACAGTGGGTTTGCCTCTGATGTAAGTTGGTGCAATTAACTCTGCCATCAATTTGACACAAGCCTTTGCCATACTTCACCATTTAAAGAGTTATACAAGACCTCTGCATGTTTAGAACAGTTTTGCACTGCTTTTGTTACAGAAATAGTTGGGGGCCACTGCAGCTACTATACTTATTCTCCTTTCCTACCAGGCAGAAAGATGTTACTGTTATACGCACTGAGGCACTGAGAAATCAAGGGAGAGATTTTCAGGAATGCCCAACACTTTCCCATGCTCTTGTCAGTGGGAACCCTTGGCCACTCTGGAAGATGAAGCTTTGTGTCAGATGCAAGTGCAGCATCCCTTGCCTCGAGTCCCAGAGCAATGTCACAAGGGTTAACCAGTGTCACTGTGCTATGACTAAGTACAGCTTGGCAGCTTTCATGCTATGAAAATCTACCAAAGTTCAATTTGGTAGATCTTTCCAAGAAAATAAGAACCTGTGCTTCACCTTTGAGCATCTGGCTGGTGACTGTGTATTGTCTCAGATCTTCTCAGGCAGCGTTAGTCATAGGTGCAATCTGGAAAGGGCCCATCCTCAAACGGTCCTTGCTGCCCACCTGAAAGAGCCCCAGATATGTTGGAGCTTCAACTTGGATTCTGTTGAGTGGGTCAACCACAAGACAATTTCTAGTTTTGTGGAGGCAGCAATGTTTTGCACTGTGCCTCTTTCCTGTGCCTCTCTTTGCTCCGTTTTCTGTTGGGGTGGCAGCTGCTGAGGAGCTCTCTGTCGTGGGTGGTGCTAGTCAGACATTCCCCTAGCAGTGCCTGCACTCTGCACACCCAGCAACGTGCCAGGCTCTGTCCCTCTGAGCTGTATGCAAATCCTCAGCACTGATGTTAATGTCAGTTTGGCTTTTATAGTCTGGTGACAGCAACAGCCCTCAATATTAAACACAAATACATGTACACAGTTACGGCAGTGATTACTCTAGATGTTCAGCTAGTCATAATATTTGCACTTCCCATGATAAGGAGCTTTGAATGATAATAGCACTATAGTGGAAGCTTGTTAAAGTGACAGTAACCCTGGTGTCAGTATGGAGCATGCACTGGTGCGTGCTTTCCTACAGCTTTCCCAGAGACTGCCCCTCTCCGCTTGCTGTATACAATGTGGAGAAAGTGCTTGAGGATCTTATGCGAAACCCTCAAAACTTCTTTCAGAGTTCCGTCTGCTCTAAGGCAGCACTGAGACATGAGAATGCGTGTAGTCATTAGGGACCGTTTTCTATGTGAGTCTTGTTTCATTAAAATAATCCAGTCCTGATGTAGAATAATCAAGTCTCAATAGATATTGCCTTTATGTCTGGATAGCAAAGAGGCTCTCAGCTTCCATCCTGTTTCTTTGACTAGCACCAGCTGCAAAGGGGAGCAAGTAAGAGCCACACTGTCATGTCATAGTAACATTGTGTGGTTTGTCTTTGTTTTGGCTAAAGTGAAAATTTATCAGAGTAACAGCAACCATTCCAAACCCTGTGTGATTTTTCCAAAATGTAACCACCTGACTGGCTTTTATTTTAGGAATTCAGTTGTGTCAGTAAGACCCAGGATACTTGTGCTGTCAAGAGGTCAGAGGCCAGCTGCTCGAATTTGCTTGCAAGGTCAGTGCTTGGGTGCCATTGCACCCATGGCTGTAAACCCAAGCCAACAATCCTCCACTTCCCAAGGTGGCATGGGCTGGCCAAAATTCTGGTGCTCTAAGTTCTCTGTCAGCTCCCAGAGCTCTGAATGCCTTGTTTATGCAGGGCTGTCTCTATGCAGTCGCTGTTACAGCCAAGTCTGTCAGCACCTGAATGCTCCTCTTTGCAAGGCTTTCTTTGCGTGCACAGCTGCAAAAACTTGGTGCTGTACTTGGGAAAGATTCAGCACAAGATAGTGTCTACTGGCCCGTTGGATTTTGGAAAGAGGTGAAATGAAGTATGTTTCAGAGGCTGAAATATTGCAATAGCTGTGCTATTGCCTTCAGGTTCTGCCTGCAGCATAGTGTGAGGATGATCTGCAGAAGCACTGGGTTTTAGGAGCCCCAGCTTTTGCAGTCATGCACCATTCCTGTCTGTGGACAGAAGGGTGTCCGACTGCAGTGCTGGACAACAGAATTGAGAGAGCTCCTTGGAAAAATAATTTAAATACATGCCGGAAAACATGTAAATAACTACAAAAATATTAAAAATAGGTATTTATATAAGTATATGGAAGAATGATAAATGAATGCTCTTGAATTTTTTTAAGTGCTTTTTTATATCGAAGAGGCTTCTCTGGAAAGTAACACGCACTTTTGAATTAGTCTTTAATTTGACCCATCTTCGGGAAAGCTCTCTTCCCATGCATTAATGGAGCCCCGTGGAGCACCCAAGCCATTTGTCAGGGATTGTACCACCCATGTCTCCTCTTCCACAGGCACCTTTCTGATGCTATTAAGAACATGAGGGATGCAGGAATCACAAGACTTAGGCCAGAACAAACACTAATGAAACAAATCTAGTGATTTCAAATGGGTTGGTTGTTAAAGCTGATTTTCTACAAATAATAATCACATTTGGAGCAGGCTGTATTGGCAGGTAATATGCCTTTAATGCCATCTTATGACTTTGCCTTCTTTTCATCATGAATAACTGAGATTAGAGCCCATTATTTGCCCAGGAAACCCACAAAAGTCCCTAACTAAATGTAGTTACCTGAGTATCTTCATCCAGGAGACAAGAGTTGCTGCTTTGAAACCATTTGGTTGAACATTTAATGTGTATTTTGATTCCAGTTCTGTGTTTAATATGCAATATTTCAGTTTCCACATATATTATATATATCCTTCTTTTAAAAGATTGGAACAGCTCTTTTTTAAATTGAGTTTCAATTTTGTTTTACTTTTGCAAAATTAATGGGCACTAGGCAATTCGTTTATGTTAAAAAAGAAAATGTGAGAGGTTTGAACAATTTGACAAAAGACAGAATATTCTGATTTGAGACTATCATTTGCATAGTTAGTTATGAAATTCGAAAAACATGGAGCAGTTAAACTCTGAGCCAGCAGATATTTCTTTTTCTAGACAAAAATCAAATGAGGCACTGACAAGATACTTCTTTTATAGTCCTTTTCCATCTTGAGTGCATGTGTACAGCTACTTAACTAATGCTAGAGATTGTGGGTGCCTATAAAAAGTTCAGTGTGTTCATGCAGATTAATTCCGTTAGTATTTTGCAGTTCAAGTTCATATATGCGATAATCCTGTGCATATTTCAAAATCACTAAAGCATTACAGAGTAATTGTAATTATCGCAGAAACAGCTGTTATGCATACACAGAAATAGAGTTAAAGTATTAAAGTTTGGAAGTGTATCAAGCATATCTTAATATGGAATTGCAACATTTAGCCACATTTAATTCTGTATTCAAGCAAAGTCTGGCCTTAGCCATCCAATCGTGATTCCTAGTTTCCTGTTTGTAGCATTAGTTTTGATTGATCTAGTTTGTTTCAAAACACAGGAGGGCTTTTGTCCTTTCTTATTTTTATATTTGTGTTTGTACTATCAGTTCAGGACAGAGTAAGGGTGACCTGATTTTCTGTCACACAACATCCTAAAATATACAAGAGAGGTTGTACCACCTGCAACAGACATGATAGCATCAGCTGTGCCATTTGAAGACAAATAATACAAGCACAAAATCACTATTTCTGTGTTGTAACTTCCTGAGTATTGTGACAATTCATATGGATGTCAGTTACAAGATTCTTTCTCCTGCTTTTTACAGAAATGCAGATCAGAAAAGGATGTATCCAGTCCCAAGATCTTACAGTCTATGTTACCTTAATTTATAATACAAATCAGCATGCAGGGTTATTGTGGTCTGAACTAATACAATGAGGTACTTTCAGAAGGATCTGACTTTTAGACAAGTGTGATAATATATTTTAATATGAATAATAAAATGAATTTTAAATTAAGAAAAGCGAACTGTGTTATTTGGAGTTGGGAAATTCCATTTGTGAAACTCCAGTAGAGCCTTAGGCATGCTGGAGTCTTTTGTTAAGAGGTAGTAGCTTGTCATGAAAACCCTGACAGGTAATTGTGCTGTGTGACTTTTTTTCATTCTGTCTCTCCACTGGGAAGTTTGCAGTTAGTGTGTGCTACAACAAACTCTAGCTGGGTAAGCTTAGTGGGAACAGCATGTTTTAAGCAAATTTGTCCCTGAGCACAATGTTCTTTAATACCCTTCCTGAATAATTAGTAGTAGTTTAAAAGGGGTGCTGCACTGGATGGACAAGATTCAAAGCTTGGGGAAGTCATCCTATTGAATGCAGAAGTTCACACCTCTGTCATTTCTATTTCTTGTCGAGAAGGGTCTTGACAGATCTGTCTCTCATTTCCCTTCCTTCAGGGCAGAGTGAATGCCTTGCTCCCCTGGCCTCGCCTTGAGTACACTGGGCAGTTTTGGTCACCAGAATACAGGAAAGATAGAGAGTGCTCAAAGGAGGCTACAGACATGGGGAAAGGCCTGGAGGAGCCACCCAATGAATGGCTGAGGGCACTGTGTTTGTTTAGCTGGAGGAGACTGAGGTCAGACCTCAGCAGAGGCTGCAGCTCCTCCCAAGAGGCGGTGGAGGGGCAGCTCTGCTCTCTGTGACCAGGGACAGGACCCAGGGACAGCTGGAGCCGTGTCAGGGGAGGTTTAGACAGGAGATCAGGGAAAGGTTTTTCCACCATAGGGTGTCAGGCACTGCCCAGGCTCCCCAGGGTTTGGTCATGGTCCCAAGGCTGCCAGAGCTCCAGGAGTGTTTGGACGACACTCTGAGGCACAGGCTGGGATAGTTGGGGTGTCCTGGGCAGGGCCAGGAGCTGGACTCTGATGGTGGGTCCTGACGGGTCCCTTTCAGCTCATGACATTCTATGTTGTATCATTCTAAGTGTCCTGCTCAAGGATCATCTGTGCCAGAAGCAGCACATAAGTCTGATCCGTGCTTTGCTGCTCAGCTGGCTGGGGCAGGGGCTTGCAGAGCTGGGACAGCTCAGGACAACAGCGCTGCTCAGAAATGCACTGCCTAACAGAGGTGCTTCTCCTAAGGGCTTCTTTCATCTGGCTTGTGATTCAGACTTGTGCTGAAATCCAAGGAGTGATATTCAGCTAGGTTTTGAAAGTATTTTGTAGCATTGCTCTGTTCCCATTGGTGTCAGGAGCTGAAATGGATGCCAGGATGCTGACTGGAGAGGAAAGTGGTGGTGTCACTAGAGATTCCAAGGGCTGTAATTTTCCTTGGGAGGTCAAGAAGAGTTTGGATCAGGTAGAAACTTTATGTAGAAACATTGCTGTTTTCCAGAGACCACAACTCCCAACATCCCTTGAAGATTTACTGCTGTCTTTTCATTTACTGCTGTCTTTGTATTTCTATCCTTTGTATTTGGTAATTTCTGACATCTGTGTGTGGTCAGCCCACTGACAGCAGTGATGATTGTAGCACCCCTCTCAGCATGCAATAGCCACAGGAGGTTTTCAGTGGTGTATGATTGTGTAAGTGCAAAAGGAAGCACAGCTTTTGAAGTAGTTGCTGCTTTGAGGGAAAAGCAGGGAGAGAGATATGTAAATTGTACCAGCAGGTTACGCTTAGAGCCATTGGATGGCAGGTGTTTGTGGACAGGTGATGAGTCAGTGGCTGAAGTTCCTGTGGAAGGGAAAAAGAAGGCAGGATGTTGTCATTTCAGTGCGTCTCCAGTTGTAGTGTGCCCTCAAGTCTGTTGTCCTGCCTGTGCATCATCTCCCCTGGGTAGCCTGGCTTTTCTTACTAAGGAGGGCCTTGGGACAAAGGTTGCCTGGTGCTGCTTTGCAGTGTCTCTGATGTGGGGCTTGGTCTCAGCTGAGGTCTCCTAGATGCAGTCACATGGCCACCTCTGGGCTGAGGCACAGCTCCCCAGCCCCTCCGTGCCCCAGCAGGACCACAGTAGCACAGTAGTGGCACAGGGATGCTCATCAGGACAACGTCCTTCATAACATGCTTTAACTGTTGGTCAGCCCTGAAGTGGTCAGGCAGTTGAACTAGATGACTGTGAAAGGTTCCTTACAACAAAAAAAATATTCTATTCTATTCTATTCTATTCTGTTCTATAGGTGTTGTTGAATAACCCCTTATTCTGTGGAACACAGAGTAAGAGAAGATGCTGATTGCCATACATCCTTACTAGAGGCACCATGCCCAAATTTGGTGAGCAAAGCTCATGTTTATCTTTGGCTTAAGCATGAAGACAAATGTGTTTTGTATGTGTGTGAAAGGTGGGGCTCTCCAGGGGCTCTTGTTGTTCAAAGAATACCATGAGCAAAACACTGTACATCATAACACTGTGTCCAGCTTCCATTTTCTCATCACTAACTGTGGGCAAATCATTACATGTCTCAGGCCTCCTTGTAATGAGGGCTGCTGCTGAGGACAGTGGAGCTCTGCTTTAACGTGATGATAGTGTGCGAGTCCTTTGAGATGCTTGTGTAGGAAAGGCTTCCACCCAAGTTATTACAGCATGCTCTACTTTCCCTTTAAAAATACCTAGTGTATCACAAGTTTTCTTGGGCACACTTTTTCTGTGGATAGTGAATTCCATCTCTTATGCAAAAAAAGAGAAATAAAGGATGAAGAGCATGTTATGGCTGGGAATCTATTGGTTGAAAGGGGAGCAAGGTCAGAGCACTTATGCTTTTATTAATGATACTGACAGTTCAGTATGAATGGAAAAAGGCTTGTAATTAGGTTTGCAACCATTATTGATTATTGTCATTTTCAGTATCGATTATGTTACGACTTGGAAAAATAATAGCCTGGAAGCTCCTTGGGAATGCCAAGCAGGGCCTCTGGCCTGCCTTAATGCTCCTGCAGGGAAGATTGAGCTGCTGCTCATGATCAGATGGAGCTCTGTCAGCTCTGTGGGTTGGGCTTTTAGTGATGCTGGTTATGCTCTCCTCCTCCTGCGTGGTGTCTGAGTTCATGGGCTGTCATTCCAGAAAGGATACACCCATTTCTTTTCTGAACTGCTTCCCAATATAAATTTCTGAAAGATGTGGGGCTAAATCCCCAAATCTCAGATGGAGAGCCAAGATTAATGGTAGTTATTTGTCAGCTGATAACCTCTGAAAAGAAAACATATTTGTCACCCACCCCTACAATCAATGCTTTATAAAGCCATGTGTATCATGACTTGGAACAAATGAGAATATCCATGATGTGAGCTAACAGGACTGAGATACAAAATACACAAAACTCATTTGAAAAGTCTCTGTTATTTCAACAGCCAGCAGTTCTGACCACTCAATGCATCTGTAAGATCAAGATTGTGCACAAACAGATTGGGGAGCAAAGGAAAGGTGTGTTTTATAAACAGCAGCAAAGTCCAAGTCACTCTTCAGTTGTGGTGACATGGCTCATAAAGGAATTTTGTGGGTGGCTGTTTCAGAGGAGAAGTAAACCCGTGTGATTCATGTCTGCTGAGGTCACTGCACTCCGTCAGCACCCTGGGAGAGCAAAGCTGCCGGGAGCAGTGGCTTTGGGGGTTTAGAGGGCATTCCAATGACTGAGCAGTATTGTTCCTTTGTCTCCTGCATTCAAAACAAAACAATAAGATTTCTGGAGAAGAAAAAAATTCCTCAAATGCCTGGGATTTTTCAGAGCCTTTTGCAGCAAGGGCATTTTGCTGAAGTGGTGCCGAGTATTGAATTTTTGCCTAATGGAAGTTTCCTTGAATCCAAGAAGATAAAGTGTTTCCAGTAAATAACAAGAGAGACAAAAGCAAGCTATTTTTTCCCCTTGGTCAGCTTCTGCTAGATCTTAAGGTTTTGGGTTTTCCACCATTTCTGTTTTGATTAGTATGGAACATCTCATTCCACAGTGCATTTTTTTTTTTTTTTTAAAGAACAAAGACCCCCTCTGACCTGGATTTGGATGCATCTGTGACAGCCGACTTCACTGGCTGCCAGCTGAGCATAGTGCATTTAATTGATGAAATAATAATGATATACTGTGCCTGAACTTGCTTTGACGACCACTTGAAGCAGAAGCTGTGGTAAATCAGGCCAGTGCTGCAGTACCCCAGTGGTCACAGTCTGTCCACTGACTTGGTGTGTGGGAGATACCAACTTCCAATTGCATCCCCACAGGCTTGCTTCATTCCCATCTAGTATTCTCCTTTCTTTAATTAATAGACAAATTAAAAGAATCTCTAACTCTTTTCTAAGGAGCAACATTTTTATGCATCCTCTTAACTGCCTGGTGCATTAAGGTGATTAAAACAGAGCTTTCCCTTTCTAAATTGTCTCAGTGGAGAGACAGGCTAGGGTAGAGCTGCTAAATAGATGCACTGGCAGAGCAACGTATCTGCCCTGGCAGCAGTTCTTTAGTCTGATTACTGGGGCATGTTCCCTGCAGGACCCCAACCTGCATGTCCTTAACTTCCAAACTGCAATTTGCGTTGATAACTGATGCTCCAGCCCTGCAATTTTCACATGGGGAAGATGTAAAAGTCTCAGCATACTTTGTATCAAGACTCAGCCTTTTTGTGTGGATTCATGAAGATTAGTGGATTGTACCAATGGTTTGTTGTTGTAGTGCTTTAATGAGAGGAATAGATTCGGAGGGGGTTTTTGTATGGCTTAATTAACATTACCCATTGGTTTAATGTCGTGAAAAGGGACTTTAAGAAGATAAATACTTTACCTCCAAAGTCCCCCCAGGTGTCCTTTGCCTTGAAAATTGGGTTTTGTTTCCAGGACCAGTGTGGAAAGAATAAGTACAGGATGTGGAAGAAGAAATGGTTTTCTTAGGCCTTTGTTAGAATTTCAGGCTGTTTGTCTTTTGGTTTTTTTTCCCCCTTCCTCCCCCCACCCCCCTACCCCCCACTCAGACATGAAAAAATGTATCAATTAAATGCAGCAAAGAGATCAAAGGAGTTCTTACTTTGCAAAAAGGAATATTTATGTTCAAATAGTATCTTCTAGAGCTGATAGTTTATTTTTTAAAGTACTATGTCTTTTTTTTTCTTTTAAGAAGATACTTAATCTCACATACTGGTAGTAATTAAACGGGCAAATGAAGTTCAAGAAAGAGAGTATTTTTTTCAACAAGAGGCACTTGGTAAATTGCATGGAGTAAGACAACTATGTACATGTATCACTAATAATTACCCCTGTTGGTTGTGCAGTTTATTCCAAGCAGACTGGTAGTGGAAGGACTTGAGCAGATATCCTGGAGACCCTGATACTTCATCGTGATGGTCAACTGCTGCAGGAGTTTTTGTAAATTGTAAGGAATTTTGCAAGCATTGTGAGGTGCAGTATTCCAGGAGCTGAATATCACTTAGAAGCCTATTTGATTTGCTTGAGGCTGTTTTGGGATTGATAACCTTGACTTTACAAATTCTATTCCACAGAATATTATTTCCCTTAGTCATCCCATATAAAAGTAATCTTTTAACTGTCAAAGAAATACAACCACCAGGTTGTGAGATGAGGACTTTGCTGTGAGTTTCAATTGTGCAGTGTTTTGCTGTTAACCGATTTTACCTTCCACTTTAAGCAGAGTTTGTGGCTGTAGACCTGCAGTTGGAGTGCTTTAAATCTTCTGTTCACACTTGCTTATGGAAAATGCTGTTTAAGCAGTGGAGTATAGGGATGGAAACCAGGACTCTTGCATTCTTCCTGCAGCATTGTGGGTTTTTCACTGTGGGCATAATTTGATTCTTGGAGAAGGTATTCCCTTAATCTTCAGGAAGAAGTCACACATGGCTTTGACTGCAGCATTGAGTTTATTGGTGTTTTTAAAGAAGGATCCCAAGTGCTGACAGCACTAATTTTTATTTCTGAGAGACCAAAGATATGAGAAGGAAGGGGTTCCCTAGAACAGTGTGTCACAGTAGTTAGTGTTTTTCACATTTTCTGCTTCTCAAAACGGAGGTGTGCTGCTCCACTCAGTAGATGTTTTGGTTAAGGCACACAGGTAGTCACACCAGCAACTTGGAAGTTGTGACTTGTCTGTGACACAAATGTGGCAAAGCTGTTGCTGTGTCGGCTGTGAAGCTTGGGTCAATAAAAGTCCAGTCGCACTCTTGTGAATACCTGTAATAACTGAATGACTTCTGGACGTTCAAGACCTCAAAGTAACCTGTCAAAGGTCAGTGCAGATCTTTCAGGAGCTCTTCAGTGGCATCAGCAATTATAAATACATACTGGCATGAACCTTAACAACTAGGAGTTGGCTTTGCCTTCTTTGTGTTTTGTCACACACCAAACATGACGTATTCACTGCTTAAGCACAGTTGTCTTTGGACCATAACAGAATGCATGGTTCTGGTTTCAGTTTTAAGTCAGGAATGGCCCTGTTGACAGACTCATACAAACCAAATGCTAGAGGAGAAAAGGTGGGTCAGCAATCTTAGAATTCCTTTTTGAGCTGTATAAGTCCTCTGAAATGAGCATGAGTAAGACATTGTGGGTAGAAATTACTCAAATTATTTCAAAGTGATCAAATGTTTAGAATCAAGGCTTTGTTTGTCCTTTTTCTTATGTCTTGATCTTTTGGAACTGAAATGTCACTAACTGCCAGAATTGTCATGTCTTCACATGGCTTTAGTGCCATGTTCCAGTGTCCAGCAGCATTATCTGCATGTCTGTAACTGGAAATTGATCTGTCAGTGCTTGAACTGAGTGAAATAGAAGCAAACAGTAGGAAGAGTGAATATTATTGACTTAAAATTGATTTCTTTTTGGTCTTGTTATCTTAGTGTATTAGGATGAATGAGGTATTCTGCATAATCATGGAGATTTCAGTTAACAGCACTTGTTTGGCAAATGTAGTCCTATAATACAAAGAAATACCTGCATTACTCCATTTCTTTTAGTTTCCTACACATCTTGTAAAAATGCCAACAGTATCCTAATAGGGACTAAGTCCCATCTGGCATCAAGCCTTGCCCTTCACACAAACCCTGCAGCATGTGCAACCTGCCTGCCAGGAGACCCCTTAGCAGAGCATCTCGCTTCTTTGTTATTCTCCACTCAGCACTGTTGTTCTCTGAAAGCACAGAATGAAACCTGAGGATTTTGAGATTCTGCCTCAAGTCTGGCTGATTTTCTGTCAAGCTAAGGAATTGGGAGAGAAATATAGGTCACTTTGACACTTTGCTTCTCCATGGCTTTCAGGCTGTGGTACAAGTTCAAGCAGCCTTCAGGACACTGCTCCAGATGGAAACTGAAAAGGGCACAGATTCTGCCTTGCTGAGTGTACATATGAGCCAGAACTGTGATGAAGTGCATTTTTCAAAACCCAAAAGAAGTTAATAGTTGGTGGAAATATCACAGGATCGATAACGCTTCCCATGTTTTCAGCTCTGAGCAGTCTGTTTTTAAATCACCTGGAACAGAAGTTTCAGATTTGGAAATAGAGGGAGAGTTTGGAAGGGAAAGGATGGCAGAGTTTTGACAATGGCCTTAGCATGGAGTTGAGCTTTTGCTTTTACAAAAAAGGACTGGATAAATGAGTAGGTGAGAGGGAAGCAGAGGTAACAAGATGGTGTGGGAACCAGCAAGGTATAAACACCTCCTCACTGGAGAGGATACTTGGTGCTTGAAGAGGCTCATGGCTCACCTTCTGATAGTATGAAATTATCTGTCTGGAACTGAGGACCTTAGAAAGCCAGTTTTTGAATTTGTATTTAGTGTTCTTGCTATATTGTTGAGTAATGGAGAATCAGGGAAAGCAACAAAGTGTCTTTAAACCTTTTCTATGATACCTGAAGGGATTCCTCCTTGCTTTCCCTCCTATTAAGCAAGGATGTACCTCTCCAGTGACTGAACAGGCTTCTAAAAATGTACACCCTGTCTTAGAATGCCAGAGGGATGACAAAAGTACAGTGAAGCAGATAGAAAAACTTTAGTCAGATTGAGATAACATGGGAGAGAGAAGGGGTAGGGGTGGGGGGAGAAGAGCAAAGCTCCTACTAAAATTGTACCTTAAATGTGAAGAAATGGTGTTTATATGAAGTGACAAGGGATCCATATCCACAAGTTACAATAATGCAGTTTTTAAATTGAGTTTTTGTGGTAGACCGGCTGAATAAAATTGCTAAGCTGTGCTTCAGTTGTGTAGTAAGTGGTGCATGTGGTGTGAAAGACAAGGTGCAGCGTGATAACAGACTATCTCCTCCATGCACAAAGAGTTCTGTATTCTGATCAACTCAACAGCAGGTGCTGGTAAATATTGGTCCAAGCTACTTGATCATTAGAATTTATTGTGTTGGTTAATCATACTGACTTCAGTCATTTTTTCTGACTGAATTTATTGGTTTACTTTTGGAGGCACTCCTGTGGAATTATTATCCTGTGTCCTATTGGCATGAGTTGCAGAATTACTGGGGAGTCAGCTGAGCTATAAAGGCATGAGCGAGAGGTAGGATTGGTGAGAATAGAATCAGCTTTTGCTTCTCCCTGGACTTTCAGGGTCAGTTCCAGAAGTGAGCATCTCTAATCTGAGTTTTTGGCAGGGCTAGGAACAGAGCAAATTCTGCCATGGTTCATTGATCACCCCAAATTAATCTGGAGAACTTTTGGGTCATTTTTGTCACAGGAGTGGCTCCCCATGGCTCCCCTCACTCTCCCACCCCCCTTTCTGTGGCAGAGCTGCCCAGCTTCAGAAGGACAGCATGACCTCAACATCAGCTGCTGGAGTGACTGGGCAGTGGTGCTGCTTGGCTTCTAATCATGTACATCCAAAGCACTGACTTCATTTTCAGACCTTTGCTGCATGCTTTTTCCTGCTATAGTTTACAGACATCAACAAAACCTTCTCAGTTTTTTATTTTGCTTCTTAATTTTGTTTCATTGTAAGGTCTGTTGGTTGTTGAAGTGAATTAGTAGAAAAGTCACAGTGGACACGGCTGCATGCCCATGTGTTCCATCAAGTGTTCCATCCTTGGCTGATGTGAGCACAGACATCCTGTTATTGCAATTCCAAGAGTCACTTAGGGAGATACCCTAAATTGTCCCACCCACATGTTTTGGGTGATATTGTTTAGTGGTTTAGGGGTTACAGTGGCAGTGATGGGTTGATGGTGGGACTGGATGATCTCTTCCAACCTTGATGATTCTGTGATTCTCTGTTGACAGACAGGGATTATAATGAGATGGAACAAATATTTTACTGGTTGTGATTTAACCCAAGTGTCATACCCAGACCAAAGACCTGATTTAAAATGCAGGGACTCTGAGGCTTTCATTGCTGGCAGCCCTCATGATTTTATCACAGATCTTACAGTGGTGAATGTTTTTCAGATTAAGGCTCAACTTTTTTCAGCTAACATTAAATTTTCATTCTAAACAAATAATAGTTTTTAGCTCCTTTGATGGTAGAAAGAAGCTCAAAAATGCAATTAATTTACAGGATGCCTCCTGCAAGTGTTTTGCTCACATCTTATAGTTTTCAAGCTCATTTCTGTTCCTGTGTGTGTGGGAAGGGGCTTGGTCTTGAATTTCTGAATGTTTGGAGCTGCCAGTGTTGCTTTTTATATACCACTGCAAGACTCTAATGTGACGTTTTTAGGCCTTTAACTCTCAATGAAATCAAAGATAGGACAAGCACCTTGTAAAATTTGATCTCTATCTTCATACCAGCTTGTACCTTCACAGCCCATGTGATGATTTCTTTGAAAGCAGTGTAAGTGTAAAGATTATTTTGAAGGGAAAAAAAGTTTCTAAAATTCCCTGAAAGAACTTAGAATCATCTGTATTGTCTATTCTGAAGGCTTCCTTGAAGTGGAAGCATGTTAGTGGGAAGACATGAACTGAAGCTTTTTATTTTCAAATTGCAGTCACAGCCACAGCAATTACTGCATCCATCTTGCTATTTTTTGCCTGTGATGTTGGCAGAAATAAACTTCTTTTAAAGATATAATTTCTAGAATATTCTTTGTAGTATCTGCAATGATTGTGGCTCTAAAAATGCTAGCAAATACTGGAAAGTCAAGGTTAGGCATTCTTTCTGGTGCTAGTCAGGTGGAAACTTAGTGTCAGAGTTCATCATGTCCCTGTCAAGTTGGTGGTTTTTATTCTGGTGATGGTAACTTAAAATGGTATTGAGGGTGAAAATTTTCAATCCTCCCTTCTGGTGCTGAATTCTTAAAAGCAAAACTATTCATAGGAACTTGAGTGTGGAGTGGTCCATAACAGGTACAGGAGAAGGGCATTTTAGTGGGGCAGGCAAACAGGGAAACTTCACTCAACCTCCCACAATTTTTGGCTTAGGGACTTCCTGAGCCAGAGGTAGTCTTTTTGTAATGTCTCTGTACAAGTCCTTAGCAATGCCTTTATTTAAAATTCAAGTAATCATTTGCCTACTTGGACTTGAAATAATTTTGGAGGCATATCTATATTGAAAGCCAGGGATAACTCAGACTGTATTTCTAAGTGCAAATCACCACAGGTAGCATATCCAGCTCTGCTCAGAAACACGAACCTGTATCTGCTGCCTTCATTATAGTCCTACACTTGAAGGGAGAAAGTGAGATGAAGAAATTAAACCCCACAGCCAATTAATGAAACAAAAGGAGTGGACTGTGGATTTACAGCTAGATTTTCCAAAACACTCAATACTCAAAGCTCTCACTGAAGAGGATGGTTCAATTTTCTATGCAGCTCAGTGCCCACTCTGTGAAGCCTTTTTTAAATCTGCCTTAGATCCTCAGTGAGGGGTTTCTGGATGCTTATCCTGTAGGTTTGCAGGTTGAAGAGCCCTGGCAGACACTCAAGAGTCATTTCTTGGGCTCTTTGTGCTCTTCCAATGAGCCCCATGCTGTTGTGGTGACGTGGGTGGGTGGCAGAGTGGGGCAGAGCAGGGTGAGGGAGCTGAGGGTAGTCAAAGTAAAGGCCTTGTGGGATTGAGCTGCACAGGGCATGGAGCCTCTCACTGAGTGAGCAGGTTGCTGCTGCTACTTTCCCAGCCCTCATGTTTTCCCTACAAAAGGCACACAGTTCCTGCCTGGAGACCTGGGCTCTCCTTACGGTGGGGCTTTTCTTGTTATCTGTAGCTAGAAGCTTGGAAGAGCTGGCTGATAAATTACAACTCACTATCCTCAAAGCATACTTTTGCCCAGCTATTGTCACACCTCCTACACTTCTGTGCAGCATTCGTGGACTTGCATAGGGGTTTTCCAACCATTTGCAAGGCATGGGGGCATCTTGGAGCAGTTTGAGGTGACAGAACTGGGCCAGAGATACAGTGAATGTAAACATGCAGACAACCCATGGGCCAGCACCAGGTCAGGCTGCAAATGCACGTGAGATAAATGTAGAGCAAACCCTTGCTAAGTCATCATTTGACCTACAAATCCCTGGAGTAGCACTTCTATCCAGCCACACAGGTGTGGTGCACCACCTCCTGCCTCTTCCCATAGCCATGATCAGATGGATGGAGGAGTGGGGCTTTCCTGGGTCACCCGGGGTGCTCAGGGAGCGGGGCTGGTGCATTGTGATTTACTGCTGCCATAGATCAGCAGCAAATTACTAGCAGCAAAGGGGAGGCTGAGATTTGATTCTCTTCTGACACTAATGCTGAGGAGGCAGTTATCCACGGTGCTTGGGGCAAAGATCCAATCTGGCTCTCCATTGTTAGAGCTGGGGTTTCCACATGGGATCATTAACATGCGCATAAATGTAAACAACGAACGCGGGATTTATAGGGACTCTCATTCAAAGTGCAGATAAATAAAAATTGATCTCTAAGCAGAAAGAAGGCTCTTCAGGTATGGGCACAATCTTATTTCTGAATAGCTACAAATATGAAATTACTCAACTCATTAACTAACTGTGCAGCTTTATGAGGACGAACATATGGCTGCAAAATTTCTTCCTCCCTTATTCTGCAGTACCACCCCCCTCCCCCCAGTGATAATCAGTCTGTGTTTAGACCTGGAAATTCAATGCACCATAAAAACTATTAGAGTTCTCTGGTGTTATGAAGCATAAAATCTTTGTGGTATCAAGCTTGTTATTCCACTATGTCGATTTAATAAAGATTAGAAATACTTTTGGTCTGGTTCAAAAATTTGAAGAGAGAAATTTCTAAATGAGCACCAGAAAAGTTCTTTATTTGGCACAAATGCCTATGATGGGACCAACCAATTGCAGTGATTGTGATGGAAAGTAGAGACAAAATTTTAGAGATATTTTTGTGTGATGATAACTGTGTGCCTTGCAATGACATACACAATACATAAATTTCCAAACAAGTATATGCAAACACATTATTAAGAAAGCAGATTGTTACCCGAATTAATCTGAAAGCAGATTTTTCACTGAACCACTTATGGGAAACAAAAGTACATTTCATAAAACTTTCTGTATCAACGGTATAATTGCACAGGTTGTACTGTTGTCCTAGGGCTGAGCTGTTTCTTGCTGTGCAAGCTGACGGAGAAGGACAATTTTTGTGTGCTTGCATCTGTGTTTGGAAGCTGTGGCTGCAGTCAGTGGGGAGCAGCGAGGGAGGGATATGGAGAGCCCTGTGTGCATCAGCACAGGAGGAGCCCTGAGCAGGGCAATGGGGGAGCAACTCTGCTGCATTTTTCTGCAGGCAGAAACTCCCAGCGGACTAGGGAGTGGAAGAGGCCATCCTGAGGCACACCTATTTGTGCCTTGGTCCCAAACCACAGATAAGCTTGTGTAGCTTTTCGCAGGGAGAAGGGATGAAGTCTTTGTGCTCCTCTGCTGATGCTGTGTTCCAGTTTCCAGTGGGTGCTCGCTTGCCTCCCCCTCTCCTGCCAATATTTCCTCATTCAGCCCCCCTGGGAGTCACTTGAATGCAGGTTTTTATACAAGCAAATATTTCTTTGAGTTGTGTGGTGATTAAGGCTGACTTGGCCTGCAGTCCACTCTCAGCACGAAAAGGGATGAGAGAAAGTTAAATACTCAGCCTAGTGGTGCCTTTTCTTTCTAATTTCTGACCTTTAAAGGAAAGCTGAACTGTCCATGGCAGGACATTAATGAGGTTTCCTATATTGCAGTAACTCCTAATATGTGGAGAAGCCCCATTTTTCAGGGAGAAGGGGTTTCAGTGTAAAGTCTGTCTCATCAGGGAGCTGAAGTGCTTATCTTTGTTTACCTCAAACAGTGCTAACAAAAAGCAAAAGATTTTAGCATGATCATTAAAAGGGAGCAATAACATTGCTGCTTGTTTTCTCTTCTAGAAACAGGGCAAAAATTATTTATTCAGTTGATGAACTCTAGTGTGATCAAAAGGTCAGAAGCGAATGTCACCAAAATGTTTCTGGTTGGCCCCCCTCCACCTGTGTAATGGCTTTTATGTAAGTAAGCCAGTGAGGTCAAAGGAGTGGGAATTAACCCTGATTGCCCTGGAATGTCACTGGTATATCAGATTTTCCTGAATCCAAATGTTTTGCACCACTAGCTGGCGGTGGGGGCTCCTAGAAGAAGTGTAGGTGCTGTCACAATTACCTTACTGGGTCTCTGGAAACTCACACGGTCCCCTTGTGCCTCTTCACTGACAGTGAGCACCCAGGAAGGCAGGGAACAGGAACTGACCCCTGGTCTTCAAAATCCACACTCTGAGAGTGACATATGACTTAAAGCTGCACAGACATTTTGCCTAATGAAGGAACCCCATATCTTCTGAAGAGTCATAAAAAGTGATAAATACCAATATTTCTGTCATTAAATGATATCGTAACTGGAGCTAAATCGCCACCTCCAATGAGTAAATTAAATATTGACTATTTCATTGACTGTTAGATTTAATTTGAAGCAATCATGCAGGAGGTATAATGGCACAGAAGATGAGTGACTATTTAATCTTGGCTGTCATCCCTGTTAAGCATTGAATAATGAGAAAAATATGCACTTGACAGAATAAGGGAGTTGATTTCATCTTGGGTTTCTGTGTCAGGACTTCCACTTCATAAATTTATAACAAAGCTGTTGGGACCAGCTGTGGTTGCAGGCTTGCCTCCCTTGTAACATGGCAGGATTTGGGGTCCTCAGTAGTCTGTCTACATGACATCCAGCCCACCTCTGTCCAGCAGAAATATTTGCAGGAGTTAACCAAGGGAATCAGTGCTTTTCCGAGAGTCTGTGCTCTGCCACAGGACAGCTGTGCCCAGGGCCAGGTGTAGCTCCCATCAACCACATTGTCTACTCAAGCTTAGCTTGGAAAGCAATAGGCCCTGTTGGTTTTCCTGGGACAGTGTGTTTGGCAGCACAGATACACACACACAGTGTCTTCTCTTTTCCTTTTTTGCTTCCTACTTTGCCAACTCCATTAAAACCCTCACCTCCTTAGCTTTGTTGTTCCTTGGGAAATGGTTTCTCATTTAAAAAGGAAAAAGCCTAGTTCCCATGGAGTTCTGAGCCTTTCATCTCACAGTGAAATCAATGGCATTTTAGGTGCTCAGCACTATTTAGCATCCAAACAAGTCATGTTCACCATCATTTCCCAGTTTTTGCTCTTCCAGAATTGTTGGATTTCTAAGGCACAGCAAAGGGCATTCTTTACAAAGAATAGGCACTTGATCTTGTGCCATGCTTAAAGCCCAGAGACCAGATAGAATTTTTTCATAATTGAACTTATTTTTTAAAATTTTCTTGTTCTTCTATTTGAATGGATATTTCTGCAGTGTGGAACAGGTAGGTTCTTGTTTGCACAATGGTGTCTTTTTTCTCCCTTGCATTCAAATTTTTTCATGAAATTGATGGTCTCTCAGCCCTGCATTCAAACTAGCAGCTCTCTGCAGGTTAATGCCATCATTACTTTGTATGATGAAGTCTGCTCTGAGATGGTTAAATTGAAAAAGCATTTGTCATATACAGGCAAGCACAGAAAGAACTGTTTAGAGGCAAACAGAACCATTTTATGCCTTCTGAGTTTTAAACTTTGCTGCAGAATTTAATTGTTTTCTCCTGCAAGTAAGATTTTCAGTTCTAGGTGGTCAACTCCTGACCCCTCTTTGCATGCTTCTGTAGCATTCCAATCTTCAGGTACACAGAAAAGATTGGGATGAATTTAATAAAGTAAGTGAAGCCCCTGTGCTAAACAACCTATGATCTGGCTTTGAATGTAATTATAGAAGTCTGTGTTGCAATGTACCATCCAGAGGGTTTTAAGGCTAAGCCTTCAGGTCTGTAGAATTTTTGCTGTGTGCTCTCAATCCATGACAAAGGACAGTGAAAGTAAAAGGCAGCTGGATCTGTAGAATTTTTGTTGTGTGCTCTCAATCCATGACAAAGGACAGTGAAAGTAAAAGGCAGCTGGCTCTTGAGTGGACAGTGACACTGATATTCCTTGGAGTCTGCATTGAGTTGAACTTGGTTGTCACTAGCCCCAGTTCCTACTTTTAGTTCTGGTTTGTCATTTGCAAAGGAATAGCTGCACTGATTTTCTATCTCCTATTCGTATATCCAACAAAGTGACCTGATATGAAAAGTTCTCTACTTTGCTCTTTTGAGGGTAGGATCAGCTGTGGGTGAGAGAGGTGGACACAAATCCCATGTTGGAGTTTGCAGTCTGACTATAGTTGTTCCTACCTGCCCTCCCAAGCTCTGTAAGAGGCAAGGAGGTTCCTCCAGCCCCACTGCAGCACAGGAGGCTGATTTTTACAGTTTGGTGGTGGGAGACAGCGAGATGCCCATGGGCACAAAGATGTCCTTGCATGGCTGAACCTGCTAGAATGAGCTCAAGGAGGCTGCTACAATCAAAGCAGCTGTCTTGATCTTGTGCTCATGGTGTCCTGCATGTGATGTCTCCCAAACAGTGAGTTCTACTTTGCAGAGGACCCAAAGCTGTTTCACACAAGGCTCAGACCGGGCAGGCCTGGTGCTGTGCAGGCACATTTCTCCAGAGGTCCTGTCTGTGCCTGAGCTTCCAATTTTGCTCTTTCCACGGGCACCAATTCTGGCCTCCAGGGTGGCTTTGGGAAGTGTTTTGTAAGACTATGGCCCCACTAGTCTAGGAATGGTCCATCATACCACCCTGGCAGCAACTTCAGCAGAACTGTGCCTGGTTTAGACACTATTAAGGACCTCAAATTCAGGCCCTCCACATCCTCTTTTGAATGAAATTTATGCTTTAGGTGGTGGAGGAAGTGGCAAGCAGTGACTGTCTCCCTGTGCTGGACACTGGTGAAGCCACACTGTAAATCCTGTTTTCAGAAGCTGAAGAGTGTCCAGAGATGGGAACAGAGCTGGGGAGGGTCTGGAGCACCAGGAGCAACTGAGGGAGCTGGGGGGCCTCAGCCTGGAGAAAAGGAGGCTCAGGAGGACCTTCTGGCTCTTCACAACTCCTGACAGGAGGGAACAGCTGGGGGGATCAGGCTCTGCTCCCAGGGAACAGGGACAGGACAAAGGGAAATGGCCTCAAGCTGTGCCACGGGAGGATCAGGTTGGACATCAGGAGGAATTTCTTCATGGAACGGCTTGTCGGGCATTGGCAGGAGCTGCCCAGGGAGGTGGTCGATTCCCCATCCCTGGAGGTGTCCAAGGAATGACTGAACATGGCACTCAGTGCTCTGGGCTGGTGACAAGGTGGAGATCAGGCACAGACTGGACTTGGTAATCTTGGAGGTCTTTTCCAACTCATATAGTTCTGTGGTTATATCATTCTGTGACATGCTGCTAGTTAAAACTGAGAAATACTTAACATTATCTCCTTGTGTCAATTAAAGTAATATGTTAGTTATGGAGCTACCATGCTGTAAAATTTTGCGTATTCCACTGAGTTCACTGAAGAGTCCAGTGTGGGAACTTCATCCCAGTCTATGAACAAAGGTGCCAAATGAAGTCTGTACTTGTGCTTTGCCTGGCTTTGCTTGCCCAGGTGGGTTATGAAACATGGAATGTAGATCTGAGATCTTCAAATTACTGTCATCCATGTGGTGTGCTTTCTGTAAAGCTGCTCCTGGGAAATGTTTAATAAGCCTAGAGGGGAAGAAAGTTTAAAAAACCCCTATAGATAATTTGCTATAATTTGCTTTGTTTGCAAAGGTAGGCATTAGAAATGACAGCTCCAATTTAAATAGAACTCAGTGACAACTGCAAGAATAAAATAGAAGGGCAGAAAGTTCACAAGTGCAACATGTAAATAATTAATTCATGCAGCTAAGAAAAGCTTGATCAGACTGTCTCTCTACCCCATATTGAGCAGTTCTAAGTGAATCTTCTGCATGTTAGACTTTTTCCTTTTCAACATGATAATCCAGTATCTGTAGAGAAAATGGTAGCTTGAAAACTGAGTGGCTACAAAAATAATATACTAATTATACCTGTAGTAATCTAGAATATGCCTTCCTTTTCTAGAGCAAATAATACCTATGAAACAATGTGAGGCAATTTTACAAGCAACTGCTCTGAGACTTAGTGATGCCTGGCAATGAAAAACTCTACCATTAAAGCAATTCTGCTACTGGCTGACAAGAAACGAAATATGACCCTGTCAACTCTCTGTTTGTAGTGTAAGTAAAGACTGTGCAGGCCCTGATTTGGAGCAGCAAATTAAAAAGCTGCAGATTTCTGCAGTTTTATTTTTATTGATCCATTTGTGATCCTGGATAAAAAATGTCCCCATTTTAATCAAAGCAAGGTTAGGCCTTCTGGTTGCTGTAGTCAGTGAGTGTGCTGGTAGCCACAGGTCAGCTAAAGAGTTGTGTTCTGACAACTGAATCTGAAGTTCATTTACTACCTGGTGACTCATGACAGGGAAGCCAGAGACAGAACAAATGTACCTAGTGCATGACTAGCACATCTTTATCTTTTACCATATCTTCTTTCTCTTCTGTACTTCACAACTTAATCCTGATGTTTATTTTTATACAAGTGAGGCACAAACCTTCTGTTTGTGGCATAATCTGAACTCTGTAAACAGATGTGATATTACAGTGTTCTGCTGTGCTGATGAGCATCTCAAAATTCAGTGGCTTTGTCTGGATAAAGGTTCATCATCTTTTTAAAGTTTCATTTGACCATGGTCCCCCAGTTAAGGCAACTTAATGATATTTGTTTCGTGTGTCTTTAATACAGGCCTCAAATCCACCACTAAGTTTCAATTTAAGATAGTATTTGAGGGCTGAAAGTGGACTGACATAGTAAATCAGGTTGAGCACTGGCCTTCTGCACGTGCTGAATTTCACTCTTTCCTTATTTATTTGAAATGCCTTTGAAATCCTTGAGAATTTGAGTGCAAATTGAGAAGGAAACAACAGACTGAGGACTTTGGGGAGCAAGTTCAGTGAAAGATTTACTCAATAACTGAGTAAAGATTTTAGAATTTTGCCTTGCTCAGAAAAGAGGTTCTGTATGGGAAAAGTATTGACAAAAGAAATTACCCATCAGTAAGACTGGTTTTCTCTGGATTACATTGCTCCAAATTGTTCAGCAACTCCCAGAGGGAAGGCCTACTCCATTTGAGAAACATTCCCTCCAGAAAACATTCAGGGGTTTTAATTGCATTAAATTAAATGCACTGTGGCTGGATTATGTTTCAAGACAGCTGATTAATTAATAAATTAGATCAGCTAAAAGGAAATGAAAGTGAATATGAAAAAAAAGGACTAAAGTATGAACTTATCATGCAATTATAACACAATGAAATACATTTACTGTCTTAATTTGCATAAAGTGAGACTGCTGAGTTTTGTCATTAGTCTGAAATACATGGATTGTGGTGAAATATATGGAAGGTGATGACAAACAGTTCAGTCCTTGGGTGCAGCTAGTTTCAAATGACTGCAGCTAAGAAGCAGGAGAATTTCTGGTAGGATGAGAGAACCTCAGTTCAGAGTGCTTCAACAGCCAAACAAGCCAAAACTCTGGGTCCTGCTCTTCAGTGAGCAAAGACCTCTCTCTTTCAGCTCTGACTGCAGGATAATGTGTTTACACCTCTGAACCTTGCCTTAGAGACTGAATATCTTCCTAAAAATCACTTTGGTTGACAGTGCTTCCCATATCTTTTTGTCCCACCTACCATGAGGAGCCCTAAATATTTTGAGGCTTCAGCAGATAAAAACTTCTTGTTGTTTTCAAGCTGAAAACACATTTCAGACGTATGATTTCCAGAGCAGCTGTGAATTGCTGGCACAACCAGGGAACCATGAATTTGGGCCAATTGCTTGGGAATTAGAGCTAGAGCCCAATCAGAAATTATTTAGCAGATACAGGAGTTCTTTAGTGGGACTGATGCTTGCTCAGATGGTAGAAAGTGAGAATAAGCAATCCCTGCTGACTATGAAATCTTTGAACTGCAGGCCCTTTTCAGTCTTGTGATTTCCTCAAAGCTTGACTTTGTAGGAGACAAGAGATTTTATGTTTCCAGTAGGATGGACAGCTGCATGTTTGGGAGGAGCTCTGGAATGCTACAAGTACTGATCTGCTGGAGGGCAGCAAGGCTCTGCAGAGGGATGGGCTGAGGCCAATGGTCTGAGGTTCAACAAGACCAAGTGCAGGTCCTGCCCTTGGGTCACACCAACCCCTGCAGCTCCAGGCTGGGGCAGAGGTGCTGGAAAGCTTGGAAAGGCTGTGCTGGTGACAGCAGCTGGATATGAGCCTAGGTGTGTCCAGGTGGGCAAGAGGCACCTGGGCTATCCCAGCCATGGTGTGGCCACAGGACCAGAGCAGTGACTGTCCCCTGTGCTGGCATTGCTGAGGCCACACCTTGAATCCTGTGTCCAGTTCTGGGCCTGTCACTACAAGAAGGGCACTGAGGGGCTGGAGCATGCCTAGAGAAAGGCAATGGAGCTGGGGAAGGGTCTAGAGAGTAAATCGTGAGGAGCAGCTGAGGGGGCTCAGCCTGGAGAAAAGGAGGCTCAGAGGGACCTTCTTGCTCTTTACAACTCCCTGACAGGAGGGTGCAGCCATGGGAGGGTTGGGCTCTGCTCCCAAGGGACCGGACAAGGGACAGAACAAGAGGAAATAGGCTCAAGCTGTGTCAGAGGAGGTTTAGATTGGATATTAGGAGAAATTTCTTCATGGGAAGGTTCGTTGAGCATTGAACAGGCTGCCCAGGACAGTGGTGGAGTCACCATCCCAAGAAGTGTTTATAACTGTGGATGTGGCACTTGGGGGCATGGATTAGTGGTGAACATGGTAGTGTTTGGTAAACAGTTGGACTCAATGATCTTAGAGGTCTTTTCTAACACAATCAATTCCATGATCCTGAGTGGCAGCCAAGACCAGACAGCATAGGACCAAATACATAAAATGATCTGTGAGAAGAGAAGGAGAACCAGCTTTGCTAGCTTTTGAAAAAGCTGAGAATACACAGCCAAAAAATGAAAGACTTCGTACTGATTGTCTTCCTTTAAACAAGTCTTTTAAAAATCTTGCCTTTATTGATGATACAGAATGAAAACAATTTGTCTTTGGGGTAAAGGCAGAACTAGCTCTTGGTCCTTTCCAAACATTGTAAAGCTGGCATATGATGAGACACTCCTTAAAAATGATGCTTTGCATGAAATGCTGAAAATGCCAAAGATTATCAAATTCCACAGAAAGCATCCTATTGAGGAAATACACTGATATATTTCCAGGAGACCTATTCAAAGAGATGGATATTCCAACTCCTTTCAGACGTTCCCAGCAGGATGTAACAACTTTAGACGTAAGCAGGTTTTAAGATTTTAACTGTATCAGTTGAAGCTGTTTTAAGGAAACCTGCTTATATGTAAATAGTCAAAAATAAGGACAAAGTGGCTTTAGAATCTTGGAGCTCTGCCATAAGTTATTAAATAAACCTGATTTAAAATGGTGAACCACATCCCAATCTGGTGTAAATTATGCAATTCCTTTTGAGTGAGTAGAATTACACTAATTAACATAATCTGAAGTCTTGTCTTCCTGTTTCTCAAAGAGAATAGATTTTTTTTTAATTCTGTAACAATTCTTTGCATTTTGATAATTGGCCAGATATGGATCTCGGACAACAAATGTGTGCTTGTTCAAAATCCTGAAAAAAGCTGCTAGTGTCAAGAAAGAAAATATAAAACATGTTCACCAGAGAGAGGAAGGAAAAATAGACTATTACAATATTTGATTGCGGTTGTCATTGTAAGTCTTCTTTTTTTGATAGTAGATAGCTGGAATCAGACATTCTGAAATGGTGATCTTAGATTAATCTTTGTTTTGTTATCTTCACACAGGATATTTTGTTTGATGTAGATGACTACTGCAAAATTTTTGTGTTTGGTTTGGTTTTTGGTTGGGGTTTTCTTGGGTTTTTTTGCCATGAAGTTGTACTCTATCTGTGTAATGGTGAGAATGAAATGACAGTCAGAGATCTTAAAACTGATGATTTTTGAAAAACAGAAGATATTTCCATATGTGTGAGCTAGGAGTGAGCAGACAGCACAATGGAGTCTTGAGGCTCAGATAAAAATCTCACTAACAGTTTGAGAGGTAGTTACTGGAATGGTGAAATGTCAGGAGTATAAAACTCTAAAATCCTGTGTACTGAATAGTTCTCATGATAAATGATGCCTCAGGATAGAAATGCAAATAAAGAGATATTTGAAGTGGATTAGATATACAAGACCAGCTTCTCAGCTCTGTTACCCTGGAGTAGGATGACAAGACACCAACTCAAATCACTAGCACTGTGCAGGCATGGAGCTAGCGTGTTCAGGGTGGCAGCCAGTGCCCTGTGCTCTTCGGAGGGCAGCCAGCTGCTCAGGTAAGTCCACATGCCATAAATCACTGATCATTTTCAGTCTGGTACTCATTAAATGCCTCAATTGTTCCCATTGACTTCAATGGTGAATCAGTGCTGAGGATACATCAGCAAGAGGTTTGATCTGTGCCTCCACAGGCCTGGCTTATGCTTATGGCTCTGATCCTGCTCTCCCTGTCTGCATTCCTGGAGACATTAGTGCAACAGCTCCTGTGTGAGAGAACTGCAAGTTGAGCCCCCATTTCCTTCATTCTCTAGTTGCTAATTTTTAAAATATGCTGGAGGAAAAATAATGTGACTGATTAATTATGCTTTTTTCCCTTGCAGCTCTTTAAATGTGAGGTCAGATCTCTAATGAGAATTTCCATTGAGAATTACTCGAGGAAAACCCAACCAAACAGTTTTTCTCCACTGTAAGACATTAATCTTAGATGAAACATTAGAAACAATTAAACCATTTTAAAAGCTAATAAAGACAACTCTGAAATGTGAAAAGGAAAGCCATGCTCATTTATTGAACTGTTCAGAAAAAGTTGTTCCTATAGTATCTTCCAGTGAGTCCTTTAATATTGATTTAATTAAGAGTGGAATTTTCCATCAGTTCTTTCTTGGAAGGTTGTTTACTGAGATTTTGTGTCTTTTCCTTCTCTTCATGCATTTTATCCTTTTTCAACCCAGAGGATGAATTCTCAAACTAGACAGCTCTAGAAGGAATGAATGTGAATGGGGAAGTGTAAGGGGAAAAGGCAGGCTGCTGGTTGTGTTGCTGCTGCAGCACAGCCCCAGTGGCAGGTGGGATTTGCTGCCTGGGCATTTCTGCACCAGAACAAAGCCAGGCTGCTTTGTTAAGGGGATGCCTACTTGACCCCCTCATCCTCCTCATGGCTGCACATGTATACATGTACCTGTAGGTGTGTACAGGGATTTTCTCCTTCGTTCCACTCTCTCCTTAAGGATAACTGGAGGATGAGTCAGAGAAAGGAACATCTGGCAGGTTCTACAAATGGTTTCAGGGAGGGTCACCGAGGGGGCTGTGTGTGTCCTTGCTCACAAAATGGCAGCCTGCAAAGAGATTTACCAAACATGTTCTGGCAGATGGATTTCAGCTCCCAATTACCAAGCACAGATGCAACTCTACACATCCACAAGCACTTGTTGTTTAAGAGCTGCACCATGCTCGTAATCAAACAGAAAAGTCCCCTAAATGCCAGCATCCTCCTTGCCTCATGCAGATAGAACTCTGAATTTCATCTGTGTTGCATGGAATGTCTTAAAAGACAAGTGCATTTAATGGTGCAAAATGTCAACCCTCCCACAGCAGGGAGTTTTAACTGAATTCCATAAAAATTCATTTGGAATGTGGCTTTCTATCTGATTCTGACATACTAGAGACTGAAACTCCTGCTGAACTTTAATTGTGAAACATCTTAGAGGTAGTCAAGAACTGTCTGTGTATATTTTCACTGCCCTGGATCTAAATATGGTGCCAGGGAGGTGATTTATGGCTCAAACAGGTAAGGCTTTGGGCTCTAAGCAGGGTGAATGTGCATTGCATGTGCAGTCATATCAAACTTATTTGTGTATCCACCAGCTTTTTCTTATAATTGAACTCAGCAAGAGCTGCCCTACCTGCTAATCACATCTTAGCTTACAGTAAAACTGTAGCAGGCATTACCTTGAAAAGTGAAAACAGTAGTTTGTTCACTTATTGCTAATGCTGGCACCAGTGTTTCAGTCTGCTATGTATTCAGGATCCACTTGTTATGGTTTTCTTTTTTTTTTTAATTGAAAATTGACATTTTTCCACTCATTCAGTAACTATCAGGAAACTTGCAGTCACAGCCAGGAGAGCCGCTGGCTGTGCCAGACTACCTGGGAAGCTCAAAGCTGAGTTGATTTAAGGAAGTTTATAGCCTCAAGGAAAATGTTCATTTTGCAAAGCATACTATCTTTCTTTAATCTTGTGTTGGAAAGCCTTGGAGTAAGACTGAAATTTGGAGAAAGGGTACTTCTAAGTCAAAGCAAATTACAAATTCTGTGTGCTAAATGCTGTGAAAAGAAATGTAAACTTAGTGTAATTCCCAAATAAGTTAAAGTCATCATGGCAATCATGGAGAAGGTTCTGTGGCTTTGGTGTTTCATATATGAATTGCAGGCTGATCTGCTAGGGAGTGAGAATGAAGCAGCATAAATTAACATTGTCTTTTTCTGATGAGAACACTACATTTTCCTACTGCGTAGGAATCTCTTTTAACCACATCAGCTGCCCTTCCTAGGACAAGGTGTTCATAGAGAATGAGAGTTTCTCTAAGTTCTCTTTTAAGTCCTTCCCTTGTTTTTCACATTGTTTTGTGTCTTCCTTGTTCTTGGCGATATTATATCTGTGTTGTACCTCCCTGACTCATCCCCAAGTCGTTTGGATTGTTCAGTTGCTTTGAAGGCTGTTTGGATCAAGGCTTGCTTTTGTGTTCTGGTGGGGACCCTAGGTGTCCTCCTCAACCAGCCCCTCAAGAGCGTGGAATTAATTTCTGTCCTCAGTCAAGTGCGAAAACAATAGTTGTGAAACCAGCAGCGATATTTAGTTGTTCAATTCATGTCACTGAAATGTTGTTCCTATCTGAAAATAATCTTGGCCACCACATGGGAATATGATGACAGAAATTAAATGTGTGACAGCACACTGAGTGTGTGTGTCTGGTGCTGCTGAATTCCACAGGCCAAATGCAATTTTTTGTTCAAAGATCAAAATTCACGTGGTCACCAATTTCTCTCTGTTAGGATGAAGAGAGGAAAGCCAGAGAAGTAAATAACATGGTACTTACCATTGCTATTAGAGTCCCTTTCATCTTCAAAGTGCTTTGTAAACTCTAAGTAATTAATCAGATCTTTGAAAAGCAGCAAGACACCAGAGTGTGTTAAGCATTTGAGACACATGGCAGCCACAAACTCTGCAGCTCCTGGGATTAGAGCTGGGAGGTGTGGGGGATGGAGGGAACAGCCTTGGGACCTGTCTTGCACTGGAAGGAATCTTCAGAAAGCTACAGTGCCTGTGAGGGGAAAGAAGAGAGGCCGCTGGAAAGGAGAGAGGGAATGTCATGACTGATGGGAAGAGCTGTTCATCTCTAAGACTCTCCTAGAGCTTCATGTGAAAGCCTTGCATTTTCTAAATGTGGCAGTCAAAAATAGTTCCTGCAAGAAAGGTGAGAACCTTGAGCAAGGAACAAAACCCACTTCTCTCTCTGAACACGGAGAAATTGCGTGTGCTCACAAGGCTGCCTACCTCCCTCCCCAGAATACAGAGCCATAGTCTAATCTCTCCATGAAAAGACCCATCTGTCCAGGCTATTCAAGTGAGATTTACACTTCAATGGCCTCTGATCATCACTGTTAAGTGACTTCCTGGATAATATGGAGAAGAGGTACAAAATTACTTTTTCTCCACTCACTTCCAATTTCCTGGTAAGAAATTATTTGAAGGCCTGGGGACGGTGGGGCAGCATTTCACAGAAATGTCTTCTTTCTCATAGATGACATCGTGATTACATCCCAGTGACCAAAAGACAAGAAAAGGGCTTTCTAATCTGGCTATTTTCTGATATCCTCTGGATCAAAAAGCGTTTGACCTCTCTTCAAACTCAGGTCACTGTTACTAAGGGGACTGCCTTCCTGTCAGGAAGCTCGAGTTCTCCCTTTTGCCTGGGAATTAGCACTGGAAACTTTTGAATATCATTGAGTTTACACACATCGACAACCACTATTCAGATGTCTGTAGCTGGTTGTGGATGATTAGGATGGAAGGGGAGTCATCTCAATCTTTTATCACCAGAGAATTAACTAATCTGTAGGTTTTATATTGAAAATAAAGGACTAATTCCTTAGCATGTCCATTGAAATAAGTAAGCATTAAATTCTTCAGGCATCTAAAAACCTAAAATGAAAGAAAAAAAAAGGTTGCAAATGGAAAGTGAAGGTTTTTATTTCCATCCATCTTGCAATAGAAGTGAAAATTAGCAGTAATCACAATAGCCCCAAGATGTTTAAATATATTTACATTTCAACCTTTTCACAGTATAGCTGTAATGTGACAATGACATTTCATCACTAATAGCATAACAGCTGCCTTGGAAAAAATATCATGTAAACAAAACACTGTTAGCATTATTTTTGCATGTGTGCTGTTCATTAACAAATGAAAACTTTAGTCAAATTAATTCCTTCTTTACTTTCTGGGAGCAGTAATGCTGACAATTAGTGTTGCATTTTGCGGTTTACACTTGTCTCTGTAGCCTGGCTTACACACAAATAGTACTGGTTGAAATAAATTGGCTTCTAAATCAATTTAATAAAATCATTGCAATCCTGTTGTGCAGATGTTCTTAAAACTGAATGAAGCTAACATCTTATTAGCCATTCTTTAACCAATTCATGTGTCCTCTCTTGGAAGCTGTTTCAATTTAAATAAATTGATTTAGAAACTGATTTAGTGTAATCAGTGTCATTTCTGTGTGTGTAGACCAGACTTATATTCATCATAAATTACTGAAAGTATCAGTTTATGTAGTCAGGGTGCATTATCAAATGTTCATGGTTGTGAGGATAAACCAGGATCAGAGGCAAGAATTATAGGTGAGAGGTTTGTATGAGATACTTAATCAAAGGAGTGTAAACAGGGCACTTGCAGGTGTAAATTGGTGTATCAGTGGAGTTGTGCTGATTTATTCAAGTTGAAGATGGTAGCAAGGTGCTATGGAAAGCACTAAGTATCCTTAAACGCTGATAATGTGATTCTGTTTGCTGATAGTCAGTCTGATGTTATACAAATCAGATCTTATGACTTTGTCATGGCTACAGGTGTGTCTGTCTCATATGAGGACCCACAGAACAAGTACAAGAAATCTGTGTCTCTTCTGCTTGATTTTGAGGTGTTCATGCCAAAATATGGTGAACGGGAAGTCAGTCCTTAGGTCTTCAGGAATTCAGTGTTCAAATAAAATCTCATTATACAAGCAGTCTGGCAGCAATGTTTTACATCATCAACCAACAAAGAGCAGGGTCAGATAACTACTGTTGGGTAGCCATCACTCAAAAGTAGAAATTATACAGCAGGATATGAAAGCCTCCTTTCCAAACCTTAATGTCATAGGAAGATGAATACCTTGCCAGGCACTTCATAGGATTCTCTGGTTCTTTTAGATTAAGATAGTTATTGACCCTTATTTTCTTTGATAAGAAGAAATGTGAATCTACATGCCAGTGATCTGAAAAAGGAAGCCAGCAATACTTTCCTCATGAAAATGATGCAATTAATGCAATTGAAGTAGCCACTTATTTCTGTCACTTAGGCAAACAGTTTGCAATTAACTGTGATTTTTACTGATTTCATTAGGGAGCAGGTATTTAGTTATAGCAAAAGTGGACCTGGCTGCAATAGTATGATCAACATTTATGAGTCCAGTCCTTCAGACTAAGGCAAGTTCTCAATGGCAGTCAGGATTTTTTTATTTAGAAAAAGAGTTGAGTGGTTGGAAATAATGTTTTCATTAGATCCATGTTTGCTAAAGCCCTTGTCCTTGAGAATGTGCACAGAATCCTGCCTGTCACTGATACCACAGCTGAGCTCTAGCCCACTTTCTGCGTGTTAGGCCCTTGGTTTATTGTGATAATTGAACAAGGCTTACTATGGACAAAAACAGAGGTTTTATAGTACAGCTTTGAGTCCAGTGGGCTGGACTGATGGACCTGTTGGGCTTGCCCAGGGTGCTAAGAATGTGACTCCTAACTTCTTATGGCCTTGCTGACAGCACACCTGGTCCTTTTGACATTAGAAACAGAACCCAAAAGAGGCACTTAGACTTTCCTGCAAAATTATGCTCTTTGGCAGGAAAACTTACAGATGCATAGATTCTGTCGAGAATTTTTCCTCAAAAGCAGCTCATCATCACTTACAAAAGTAAAGTGTTCCTTTCATGAGAAGGGTGGACAATTAATACATTTATTATGGTTTAGATCCTTTGTCTCTTAATTAGAACAGAGGAGTTTTTTCTCTATCGGGAGGAAAGTCTTTTTAAGAAAGAACTAATTTAGTATTAAATATATTTAGTGTCAGGGCTTAATAGAATGAGCAAATCATCATCTAATACAATAATATCTTCAACTAGTTATAAAAATTGTCAGAACGTGAAGTAAGCGTTAATATAGTGAAATCCCAGCAGAGCACATCTAACATGAAAAGCTGACTAATAAAATTCCTAGTTTGGCTAATAATCTTTCAAAGCATGAACACTGCAGCTAGTATGTGGAGTCTTCCACCATTAGCACTATGAATTATTGGAACTCTGAAAACGCATTGTAAGTAAGTTATAAATGTGAGTGTGGTCACAATGATCTTTATGTTGCCTTTCACTACAATGAAAAATTTCACATATTTAAGAACCTGACTTCTACTGCCAAAGAGGAATAATGGTTAAAGGTGGATATGAAAAATGATGCTTAGTGTGTAAACATGGAAATATACTTTGAGATAAATCTTAGTTCCAAATTTACCCTGTCAGCCAGCATCTGAATTCATATTGCATGGAGAGGATATATGAAATGCTACATCCATCTCCCTGGAAAGCAGAGAATATAATGTACAAGCAAGCCCAAACCTCATTAGCTATTACAATTTCTTCTGAAGGCACGTAGTTCACAGTGCCTTAGGAAAGTGCCTTAACTGTCAGGCTTTTTGAATGCCATGTAATAAAAGTGCCAGCTGCCAATAAGCCTCTCCTCCCCCTCCTCAGCACGTGGGCTTTATAGCTGCTAACCCAGGTTTGATTAGCTATTGCAATTTAACTAGAAGAAATTAATGTGGCCAAGTTTTGAAAATCTGACAATGGGAAACAAAGAGGTCAGCATGCACTGCTGTGTTTTTAGCTCTAAACATGAAGAAGTGAGTGTAGCCATGGGGGCTCTCAAAGACAGTCAGGGCAATGTTGCTACACTTTTTGGGCAGCAAGGAGCAAGTAGAAAAGCAGCTTTAAAATCATGTAAGATATTTTACTTTTTAAAATGGCTGTGCAGATATTATTTCAGCTGTAATTTTGCACATCTAAGGTAAAAGATCTTTCACTGGTGTTGCTTTGCTTATAGCAATTACAGGCAGTAGATTTAAATGATCTTATTTTGGCTGAAGGAAACACTCCTTTTCCAAGCTCATTTGTCTTTCCAGTGATTTTAGTAGGAGCTGTTTTGTTATGCATGTGAATGAGAATGGGACTGTTGTAATTCACACACTTGTATCTCCAGCTAGAGTCCAAAATCACCTCTGATTTGGCATGACAGTAGAAAAATCAGCTTTTACTCATTAGCCTTCCTGACTTAAGGTAGGGAAAGCACAGATGTTTAAAGATCCTTTCAGGACATGTTTACAGTATGTAAACAACTGTAAACTGGCTAGAAAAGAGGTTGGAATGGATTTCAGTTTATTTCTTTTGATCCTTTGCCTTAGTTAAGATGCATTGGGAAGAATTTATCCCACCTGAGATTTGTTAAAATCACAGAATCACAGAATAACCTAAGCTGGAAGGAACTCATCAGAATCATCCAGCCCAATCCCGGCCCTGCACAGACACCCCAGCAATGCCACCCTGTGCATCTCTGACAGCTTTGTCCAAACTCTCCTGGAGCTCTGGCAGCCTCAGGCTGTGCCCATTCCCTGGGGAGCCTGGGCAGTGCCTGACACCCTCTGGGGAAGAACCTTTCCCTGATCTCCAACCTAACCCTACCCTGGCACAACTCCAGCCATTCCCTTGGGTCCTATTACTTAACTTGAAGAATTTTGTAATTCCCAAATTAGAATCTATGAGTAAAACAGTCTTGCAAAAGTATCCTGAATTCAATAGTGTTTTCCACTGGATATGGGTTTTCCAGATCCATTTTCTATATTGTATTTCATGTAAATTAACTTCTTAGTAGTCTTGGCTCAGTTCCTGCTTCTGACACCAACTTTTTCTACTAGGTTGGAAAACACACAGTGCCAAATCCTGCTTGATCCCAGTAGCTACTCAAGTCATGTTTTGTCTAGGAAATACACCTTAGCCTATGCATTGTCTCTGTTGATAATCCTAAGCCTAGTTCTCTGTGTCATCTGCAAAAGTAAAAACATAGTAATATCTGTGTACTATATAAAGGAAGAGGTGTGATATGATTCATCAATGGTTGAGAAATTCTTTGGGATTCCAGGAAGAAATGGACATCATTAGGACTCAGTTTATTACTGATGCTTTATGGTGACAAGTGCTTCCACTTTTCCATGGAAAAGAATGTAACTAGATCAATGGCTTTCAGCATGACCCGAGGGGTCTGGGAGAGGTAACAAAAGGTTCAGAAGGTTTGAGGAAGCCAGTCATATTATTGTTATATTTATAGTCCTGATTTTCGCATGTGCATGGGAAAATTTGAGGCATGCACAAACAGGGAAAGCTCTGTTGCTTTGAATTAAGGTTTAAAGAGCATATAGTGGTATTGCAGGCATTGTTAGTTAAGACTGGGCACTTATAAAGTATGTTTCTTTTATACAAAGGGCTGCTTTAGTCCCCTATGTCCATGCTTAGATAGGTCTTGAAACCCTATTAAACGACTGTCACATTGCAGTTCAAGCCTCTTTTCATTATTAAAGCAAAGTCCATAAAATTTCAGTCCAAAGCTGCCACAAGTGAGTTTTAGGAGCTTTCTGAGAGGCAGGTGGCTCAGTCTTCAGGGAGACTTCTTTAGGATGAGAGAGGAATTCTCTGAGCCAATCCAAGTGGCACCTGGGTAAGCAATAGACTTTGCAACAGACTTTACTATACAGAGCCCTGCTGCTTTACTGCCATCCTGATTGCCTCCAGGCGTGTCCCACTGGGTTTCTGTGTGCCTGGGCCCTTGGCACAGGCAGAACAAAGAGTGATGTGAAGTGGGAAAGGAGAGAAGGAAGAGGAATATATCAGGGGAAGACAATGCTCTGTAAATGTTGAACAGCAGTGTCCATGAGACTCTGAAATAACAATTGGAGGACAAAAACCCAAAAATCCACCTGGAATAATAGGCAATCAAAGTGCCAGTGAAAATCAAGATAATTTGGAAGATGATTTGTTAGTGTTATTTGTGAATAATGATTTGAAACTGCTGTGTACATTTTCTTTGTATTCTCTTTTCTCCTTTTGTTTGCACAAGCTGGAATATGTCATGTTATACGTCTGTGACAATGTTAGATCTTACAGGCAGAAGAAAGAAATGAGATAGGGGCAGGAGGGACACCAGTAGACTTGTTGTTATTGTTGTCGTTGTTAATATAAGAAAGATGGAATTTGAACACATTCACTATTTTTATCAAGAATTTTGAAGTGAAAATTTTCCCCCTCTGTTATTCCTTTACAAATGGGAATAGTGAAGTGATGTAAGTCTTGAAAGTATGTGTAAGTAATCTTAAAGTCAGAATATTGCTTTTAAAAAATCAGACTAATAAAACTGAAAAATCCAAGGTCAACTCAAAGAATACCTGTAGCTTTATTTAGCTACAGAGATGCACAATTAAAGCATGTCAAAACAACCTTACCTTATCCCTTCCATTCAGTAATTGTATATTAACAGGCTGCATGAGGACAAATGAAATTGCACAGACTGGTATTTTCCCCCAGATTTTTCTCCTCCTCTGACATCACCAGAGGTCAGTTTTCCAGTCTTCTGCACTGAGTTTACGGTGTTGTGTTGTCAGCTACAGGATGGGTGGTTCCTAAAGGCAGCTCCTGTGCTTAGTACAGGATAATGCCCCAGGTGTGACTTGTGTGAAGCTGCTTCAGTGACTGAATGTGCAGTTCCAGTGCTGGAAATCACTTCACCAAGCACTGAGGCAGAGTCAGGACAAGTGAGTAGGTATGTGTTCCCTGTCCCCAGAGGTGGCTGGGTCATCTTGAGTGCCACAGGTGGGGAGTAGAAATGGCAGCATTGTTCCTAAGGCATCTGCAGAACAGAGGCACTGCAGAAGCTCTCAGTTCCTTCCCAGTTCAAGTAGGCCTGTCATCAAAGGATCAGGCATTTCTCTCTTGTTGATAATGGAGGATTTGGCCAATTCCTTTTCACAAGTTCTCTTCTTTTCCTCTTTGAAAGATGATCTCATTTTTACGTGCCCTCTCAAGGCTGCCTTTATCAGTGCTGTGTACAGTTAGGTGCATGATGTGCACTGAGTACATGTTATACCTGCCACTCACTGCAGCGTTCTGACGGTCATAATTCTGGCACTCAAAATCCACAACCCAGCATTGACAAATTAAAATATTTTTCCTATTGACAGGTTGTATTTTACTCATGTGAACTATAATTCTCTGCTATTCCTCTTCACCGCTGTAGAGGTTTTTAGCTTTATAGATTTTAAATCTAGTCATGGTGTGTCTTTTTTTCAGAGAGGTGTGGAGATGTAATGAAAGGAGCTTGCCAAGGTAAAAAAGGAGCAAAATTACCTGGCCTGTTTGTTTTAGAAAGAACATTAGCAATTCACTAGAACAAATTCAATGGATTAACTTTGTAATAACATTAATATTCTCCCTGCAGTTAGACTCTATTGATTTGTGACAGAATTCTATTGCATTTCTCTTACTGCATTTTCATACCATAAGGTTTTACAGCCACAAATTCCAAAAGTACTTTATGCTTTCTGTTCCATATCACTCATTGTCTGTTAGGTTTGGGAGTACCTAAAATCTGGTGTGAGCGTCTCCTGAGTGGTATGCAAACCATTCCAAAGGCTGGCAAAGAGCAGGGAGCTCAAGGACAGGTAGTACATTGTATTTATTTCAGGGACACTCTAGTCTCTGTGTTTAATCCAAATTAGTTGGTGATCTCCACCTTCCTTCCTTATTTCTTTTTCCTTTCCCTTTCCTTTCCCTTTCCTTTCCCTTCCCTTTCCCTTCCCTTTCCCTTCCCTTTCCCTTCCCTTTCCCTTCCCTTTCCCTTTCCCTTCCCTTTCCCTTCCCTTTCCCTTCCCTTTCCCTTCCCTTCCCTCCCCTCTCCTCCCCTCCCCTCCCCTCCCCTCCCCTCCCCTTCTATTCTCTTCTCTTCTCTTCTCTTCTCTTCTCTTCTCTTCTCTTCTCTTCTCTTCTCTTCTCTTCTCTTCTCTTCTCTTCTCTTCTCTTCTCTTCTCTTCTCTTCTCTTCTCTTCTCTTCTCTTCTCTTCTCTTCTCTTCTCTCTTCTTTTCTCACCATTCTTTCCTTTCCTTGCACCAGCTCAGGTTCTTCATGGTGTGATCAGAAAATCTCAGTATTTTCAGATGTCTGCCTATGTTAAGCCCAAATTAGTTTTCAGGTGTCCCCTACTACTAGAAAGCCCTAAATTTAAATTGAAATATACTATCACCCTACTCAGACTTACTGTCATCTCCAGTTTTGTTATTCTGGTTTATTACTGCTTGAAGGCCTGAGAAGAATGCAGTGAGATAACAGAGGGCCTTTAATGTGATGACTTAGATGCAGACACAGCAGGCAGAGCTTCAGGAGATTAGAAATGGTAATACTTGTAATTAGAAATTCTGCTGTTGAATAATGTTAGTTAGGAACTCGCAAGCAGAATTTAAGTACTCAGATTAATCTATATAGTGTTAAAATAATTATGCCAAGCCAAGAGTTTCCCATCAGGCTGCCTGGGATCAGTCCCTTGGGTGAATCTTCCTTTTGAATTTTAGCAATGTGGGCAGAGTGTGAGGCATCAGTGAGCCAGGTGTAGGTGAGCCACTAAATCCAGTGCATAACTGCTCTCCTCCACAACTGTAAGGGACACAGAACTTATTAATTTGGGATTTGTGGGGGTGCATTTCCACAATCAGCTCATCCTTGTAATCCGTGCTCAAAATACTGCAGGTTTGAAAATGCACTGGGCTGGGCAGAGGAAAGTTTTACAAATGAATACACATTTTTTTTCCTGTCAGACTGTTAAGTACCATTATCATTAGATAAGTATGTCTTATTTTTCTATAGTGCTGAGTGCATGTATTTCCTATCCATGTCTCCAGGAGAGTTGTGGGCATTGGATACCTGGTTTACTATTTACCTCTTAGGGAATTTGTCATTGTGAAAAGCAGTAAACATTGATTTTGTAAGGATCACAAAAGCATTTACCTTTTAAATAGCATTAGAAATATACAAGTTGGGAGTCACCCAGAATATTGCATGCTCACTCACAGAGGTATTGGTGCTATTTCTGTTTATTCTTAGGAAGCAAGCATTATTATAGACAAAAGCATTGTTCACGCGACACACTGGTATATATGATTGGTTAAAAGCTAGCGTTCACGTGCCTAATCTAACCTGCTAATTGGCTGTAAGCTTTTAATCATGCTCTCCTAGCATCAGCTAAAGTACTATCTGTATGATCTCCCTATGTTGTTTATAATTCTTCTATGATGTTCACATTCTTGGCTCGTACGTTTCGTTATCTCCTGGGAAGGACACTTCAGGGTCAGTCACATAGACTGAATTGTGCATAAAAATCCCATTTATATGGCCTTGTTCTGCAAGCCAGGCTTCAACATATACAGGTTTTGGCAAAATAAAGAATACTTACAATTTTTCCCCCTGGTTCAGTTCTCTTTCTGCTTTTGGATGTTACTTAGCAAGTCAGGGATCCCTGTGCCTTGGTATGGCTTGATCTCTGATGGTTTTTTTGTCTTCACCTGTATCTGCAGTTTCTGTCATTCTGGCAGCATGACCTTGCTCCTCAATACACTCATGTTACATGTGCTTCTCAGGCTAGTTTTCTGAACTCCAGCTTTTACACTGGCTTGCTTACTTTCTGGGAAGATTATAGACAGCCCCTGGACCAAGCCCTTCAGTCAATCCTCTGCAGATACTGTGCAGCCAAGCTGATTTTCTCAGTCCTTGGCCATACATCACCTACAGTGAAACCACTTGAGGTGGAACCATCAAGACAAATCCATTTCTTGTCTGCAGGGTGGAAGATGCATGAGAAAGTGCTGTCAGGCTCTGTATACACTGAGGTGCTCCATGACACAGCAATCCCATGATGGAGCCCAGAGCTCTCCAGAGCCATCTCCTGCATCATCACGCACAGCAAATGCTTCTGTACATTTTAGCATTTAGAAATCAAGGGCTTATTAAGTTACAGCAATTAAAAAAGGCTGCTGCACAAGATCACCTCAAAAAATGGCCTTTCTAGAGCACGGGAGACTAGGGATTTCACTTCAGAAACAGAGGTGGAAAAGGTGGTGGATTTACTTTAATGAGCTTTAAAAAGTGTCAGTCACTTAAATGTGGCTGTAGAATCAATCTGTCAGTGATTGGGTTAAACAAACACCTGTTGGTAATGTGTGGATATATTGAAATATATAGGAGGCAGGAGCCTGTCTCGAGCTGGAGTGAGGAGATGAATGCCCAAGGTCCCTGGGACTCAACCTTGTTGTGCTTCTATTTCTTCATTTGCATAATGAATGTATTTTGAGCTGAAAACTGTGCTGGAATACATCCAGAATACTGGGTTGTATCCTTGTTTCAATTCCACTGCAGATCATTATATTTTAATACTATAATTGACATAATTAGAAATATTGATTCCATTACAAATGAAGCAATTTAACTGTAAATGTGCCAAGAGGCCAAGAAGTAATCAATCTGTGGTTACCCTGCATGCATGAGTGAATTGTGATCCAGAGTCAGCAGGTTTGGGGTTTTTTCATTTTTTTTGGTTTGGATCAGTTGCCACTAATTTAGTATTGTCCCCCATTCATAAACTTTTTGATTACTTTTTGTCAATGAGATGCTAAAAGGCATAAAATGAGTGTTTTAAAATAGTATCATTAGAGAAACACAGCACACTTAAAATGTGAAACAATTTCCAGTTCTAGTGCAGGTTTCTCCAGCAGGAGATCGAATGATGAGATTTAAGTGTGAGTATAATCTGGGCCCTGGAGCACAGAGCAGAGTGACATTCTGCACAAGATAAGAAAATCAGAAGTTACATTACTTTTTGTCTAAATAAGACAGAAAAGCGAAGTCTTTATATTGCATCATTTGCAAAAAACACTGTCTCATTAGATGCCTGTTTCTGAAACAATATATGTGAATAAAGCACAAAGGAAATCTTATTGGTCTCCAGAGTAGCAGGAACAGATTCAAGTCTACAGTTAAAAAAAAAAAATCCACGAGGAATTTTTTAATCAACATATTGATTACTGAATTCTCTCATTGCACCTCTAGCATAGTGATGTGATTTTTTTTTCTCATAAAACTTTAGGAAAGTTCCTCAATGACATTTCTATGTAGTATTTGAAAAGAGTGGAAGAATCAGCCACTGCTGTTCTATGTCTCCCTGGAGAAAATGCCCAGTGAATTAATTCTGGCAGAGGGAAAACCAATGTGTTTCTTTCAGGAGAAGTGAAACTGTAAATGTAATCTTTAACTATATTTCACATTGTAAGTTTTTTTTTTTCTTGGTTAGCTAAGAATCTGTAGCTGATTTTCAATTTACTACAGATTTTCAGTAAAATATGCTTTTCTTTCTAAAAATATAGACTTGGGGGAAAACACAATGTTTGGTCCCACTTGGCTAGGAGTTGGCTGCATGCACAACTCCTGCTACTAATATAACCTCTGTCGAAGCTGTTTGAAACTGTTTATATAGTTGGATTCATGGCTCGACAAAGGTTCGGTGTGGACTCTCAAATGAGCTTGTGCCTTTTCATGGGGTAGGGCTTAAAATAATGGATGAATGCTGAAGGAGGAAGGCAAAGGGCTTGTGTGTCACTGCCCAGACACCACAGCTGCTTTTGCAAAGCTGTTGCATGTGAAGTTGGTATTTTTCTTGTCATGACATTTGGAGCTTACTCTCTCCCCTTCCCTCCACTGCCTCACTACATTTATATGATTGTACGGCCAAGGAGAGATTTAAAAGGGCAGAGGCACTAATTCTTTAAAATCAATCCCTTTAGTTAGATACACTAGCAGTATCCAAAGGAAGTATCCAAAGGAAGACTGGGAAGTATAATGACATACTGTATTTCCTACTTTTGTGCCAGTTGTTTTCCTGCATTGGAATGTTCTTATAATTCAAATACACAGGCCTGTTTCAAAACACTGTATAAAACCTGAGTTGGAAATAGCACATATGTTGGGCCCTTTAGAAAAGTGATAGCTTGGCAAAGAGGAAAGTCAAGAGTTTGTTTATCCTCTCTCTCTCTCTCTCTCTTTTTTTTTTTTTTTTTTGGTGGTCCTCTGGTGGAGAGATATGTAGAAATATGAAACATTTCCTCCATGAGTCTCAATGGTTTATTCCACAGATCCAAACTTTGTACTTCTAGAAGAATAAACTAGGAAAAAAAAATTATTTGAAGACCAAGTTTTTTTTTTGCTTTCAGTTTCCTTTCATATGAGTGCTATTTAAGGTGCTCCAGTAAGAAATTAGTATCAGAAAATCAGCCGAAGATAAACTGGGGAGACATCTGTGGAGAAACTGGTGCAGTTATTACCTAATTACTGAAATGATACCTAACATGTCAGGCTCCATTATACTAATTGGTTGTCATATAGTAGAATAAAAAGTACTTAAAATAATAAAAAAGCAATCCCTATTATAGTACACATCAGTCAAGTGGTTCATTTTAGCATATACATTCATGTATATACATACATACACCCAAGAATATCTGCATTTGTATGTTCTTCTATATAGTGTGTATGTGTATCTCTTTGATTTAATTCTTGGTCTCTGTTACATCTTGTGTACACCTCTATAAGTAAATAAGGATATAAATTTAAATTGTCCCAGCTAGCTGGAGGGGTTACAAGTGTGGACAAGTCTTTTGTTTCCAAGAGAGATGTTATGAGAAACTGAATACAAACTTTTTCACACTTTTCCATGAATTTCTCTTCTTTCACTTTCTGGAAGTCATTTTACCTCACAGGTATGTACTGATTTTTGATGTGACTACATCAGATGAGCCCAGCATATGGTGACAACTTGTCTCTTCTTGGCATGGCTGTTAATGATTTCGTTGCCTAAAAACCCAGGACTTTGAGAGTATTTAACTACTAGCCAACACTGTAGGGATAATATCTGTTTGCTGTTTCATGTGGAATATTCAGATCTAATAAAAACTTAATTATTAACTTTTTAATGGAGTAAAGGCTGACCCTAAGGTGTTAGAATTTTAACCACTGTGGTGTAATAGAGCGGAGCCCTGTCTAATGGCCATTGAATGATCATGTGTATCACTCTGTGGGAGAAAAAGAAGCATATAACTGGAGAATGTTCCCATTGCCTTCTGACTGCAGTTATTGATGGAATTCTGACTTCAGCAGCAGCAGAGCAGATTCCTACATCAGGATATAATATATACTCAGTGCTTTAATTGATTACAACCTTCCTGTTCAGCAGAAGTCAAATATTTCAGTCTTCCCTAAGCTTGATTTAATTTGTTTAAATGTTGTGTGATGTTAAGTGGGATGGGGGGGGAGGGGGGGGCGTTGGCTTCTTGACACTCTTGTTAGCATTTGATCAAAGTGGAATATTGCTTGCACAAAAAAAACCCCAAACAAACAAAACAAAACAAAAAACCAAAAACAAAACCACAAAACCCACAAAAACAAGCAAACAAAAAATCCCAAAAAGAAAAAAAAAAGGAAAAATAGAGTATTCAAAGGTAAGTGTTGTGCAGGTTACCATTTCCTGTGTATTTACAAAATTACCACCTCCCACCTTCACTGTGTTGTTTAACCCCATTTTAGATGAGGAAGATATCTGATCCCCCAAATGCATAGTCCTGAAAGGACATCCAGTTAATTTGTGCTCAAGGACTATGTGGACAGCCCACTGTGTTTTTCACTTCAGTTTCTGCCAGTCTAGTAGGAGAGCAAACAGTGAGCCCAGGCAGCCTGCAGAAGATGCAGATCAGCTTCAAAATTTTTGCCAGCTTACTGCTACTTTCACACACTCAGTTCAGAAAGCACATGCAGGGAGAATGGTTCAGTCTCCTGACAGACTCTTTTGCTGTTTTTAATTTTCTTCAGTTCTGCCCACTGAGGTTAGGCTCAGCAGCACAGTAACCAATGAGATAAAGCGTAGATAACTCAGCATTTGTGTGAAAGGGGAAGATTTTTCAAAAGGAATAAATTAATTAGGAAAAAAAGGTCTTCCTCAACAAGAAAGTGATTAATTGATTTTTTTTTTTGATTGACCATAATCAGAAATAAGCCTTTCTGAGAACTGCAGCTGTTATTGCATTGAATCCTAAAATAGTTTTGGTTTTACTTTTTCAGCAGCAGCAAAGACTGAACTCTTCCTCCTCCTCGTAAGACTTACAAGTATCTGCGTTTTAATACTTGGATAATGATTCAGAGCAACTGGCACCATGAACTCCCCTACTTACCTAGCTCTCACCGATTCAAAATCAGGTTTACATTTGAAAAAAATGGTGTTCTTAAACATTATGACTTCAAAGACATCTGCTTTCTGCAAACTGAGTTCTTCTCTATTATGTATCATTCACAAAAATTAAATTAAAAACCAACTACTTGATCATTATTATAAGAACATAATAATGGTTGCCATGGGTCAGACTGGATATCCATTAGCATTTTTATCTGTGTTAGCAGCCAGAGGCGAATGTGTAGGGACAAATCAAAGAGCAAGACAGCTATATGGCATATTTTATCAAAGACTCTTCTGACAACTATTTCATCTCAGGTTTCCTGATCCAAAAACAGTCTCCATGTATTTAGACACCCTCAGTGGCATTCTTTTCCATGAGGATTCCTAGTCCTCCCCTGATCCCATGTGAGGATCCACAGTGACCTTCTGAGTGACTGATTTATTTTGAACCTGTCTTCCATAGGTTTCATTGGATTGCCTTTTCTTTTACTGGATGAGACATAAACAATGAATCTCCACCTACTTTGTTTGAGCCACTTAAGATTTAGCAAACCTCTCTCACATTCTGTGTCAGCTCCATGGAAATCTGAAGCATCATCATTTTAGTAATTCCTTTTGTATAAGGTTTTCCTTATCTTTGGTCATCATATGGAGGTATTTCAGTACCTTATGAACCTCTGGAGCTTTTCCTGGTCTAACAGTAACTTTTTGCAATAGTGGGGTCAGAACAGTGCTCTGAGTGCAGAATGCCAGGATCTGCTTCTCTGATCTATACTCACCATCATTTGTGTTTGGCCTTCAGAGAGAGAATGATGCTGATTACAACAGAACCTTCCCTTTGGTTGTCTTTTCGCTGAGAAAGAAAAAAACCTACCAGTTTGAAAAGATGATGAACTTTAGAATTAAAATTGTGGGATTTGGAAGAAGAAAGATAGATTCAAGGATGCCTAGGAAGAGGGAACAGAAAGGCATGGTAGAAGAGTTGAAAAAAGGATAAGCGGAGACTGCAGATGATTCACTCTTGCATTGCTATTATTATGTTATTTCTCTCTTCTCTTTCCTCCTTGCAACACTTACATTTGGCATAGACACACTCTTTAGAAACAGTTTTTCTTGAGGTTCTTCTTTTAAATTTGTCAATCACCTTAACCTTTTTCGTAACACAGAGGAACCTTATTTATCTAGACATTTAGAAAATGGGATCTGTAGCTTTTTTCCTAGTATGCATCTTTAAAAAAGCAGATAAAGTGCCCATTAGGTATTACAAAATCCAGAAAGTTAGAATCTGAATGATGTGTTAAAAAAGGAAAAAAATCTGAAAAAACCAGCTCATCATGCTCAAATTGTTAATCCATATGAAGACGTACTCAGTGAAAGAAGGAGGCAAATGAAAAAGTGCTTTCGCCATGCACAGGTGTGAAACCTGGGCATATCAGGATTCTCCTAGGAATCTATTACAGCACAGCTCCCTGCAGCAAAGCTGTGGCTCTGTGCTGTGAAAGAGCCATATAGCCAAATCTGCTGCATGAGTAAATGCTCAAAGATAAAGACAGACTTCTAGTTTGGTCTTGCTGAGCTTATTATTTTTCAATTCCACTCTCTGTCCTCATTTGACATGTCTAGTAATGTGAGATGGTCCTCCTGATGTCTAGCGTTCCCTGCCAGAATTAGGACCACAGTTGGAAGTCACAGAAATAATCTCAGGAGATCCACAGATCCAATCCAGAGCAGAGACTGGACTATCTACGTCGTTCACTCTGCTTGAATTTATTTTATGTGTACTTAAAGTGTTGAAAAGTGTTGAGAACCTTAAAGTCTGAAAAGTGTTGAGAACCTGTCACCTGAACCATAAGCTCCCTGTGCTATTTATTAACTGGTTCAGCACTTCTCATAAAGCCTGGTTTTGTACATTGAGACTGACTATTCAACACTGAAGCTGTTCTCTTTAGAACACTGCTTGGAGAGTTCTCAACAGAAGCAGTGCAGCCAATTCCCCTTATTTTATAGTTCAGGAGCTGATATTATTTTTGATAAGTGCAAAGCTGAGAAGGAAAATCTAGAACCCAAAATATTATTAAACCAGATGCAGTGAGGCATTCACTCCTCCACCCTAATTCCAGCATCCAGATACCTTTCCAGATACAGTGCTGGGAGAGGTGTCATCTGATTCACTGTGTTCCAAAACCCCAATTCTAATTTGAGGTTCAGACATTACAGTTGGACTCAGTGATCTCAAAGGTCATTTCCAGCCTTACTGATTCTATGATTCTGTGGCACTTCAGTGCCAGCAATTGTCCCTGGTGGCTGAAAGACACACAGAAAAAGACTCCTGCATTTCTGTCCTTTAAAAGGACAACACTGAGTGCTAAAACTCACCAGTATACTCATATAATTTAAGAATACTGACTAATTTGGTCTAGAGCCTTTGAAATGGATATAGTGAGGAGAAAAGGGAGAGCTTGAAAATCATTATCAGTCCGCTGTAAGCAGTTATCATTAACTATTATTAAAAAAAACCAAAACAAAGCAAAACAACAAAACCCCAACAAAGTACAGGAGACTGTACAGTGACCTGAAGCTGTCTGAAAGACTGTGCTCGTATTTCTTATGTGATTTGCATTTATGTGCAAAATGTATTGTGAGACAGCCTAGTGCTTTCAAATATTTCATTAGAGACCAATCATTAAGACAGAAAGACCTACATGGATGCTGTCAAGGGCACTTATTAAACTTGCATTTGTGTGCTCTTGTTCTAGCAATGGACTATAAATAAAATAAAATAAAATAAAATAAAATAAAATAAAATAAAATAAAATAACAGGAACAAAGCAAATACTTTCCTACCTGGCGGTTCCAAGTTCCCTATTGTTGATGTTAGCTCTGAATGTTATTGTTTTCTCGGAGAGGAGTTTTAAAAACTGTTTGGTGTTTTTCCTGAACTCTGCTGCAGTGAGCAAAATCCTGTAAAGCACAAAATCTGGCAATATTATATCTCTGTAAACAAAAGGTCATTACTGCCGGTGTTTTCTTTTATTGTTGCAGTTTGGTTCAAACAAGCAAGCAAAACCCCCTGAAGTAAATAACTGTACCTCTGTATTACTCTGAGCTGCTGGTGCAGTGATGTGAGGGTGTCTCATAGCAAAGAGGTGATTCAAACAGAGGAGTTTCTTTAATTACATAATATCAGTATTTTATAACAGTGCAAAGGCATAATTGTCTTTATTAAGCACTGCAAGAAAACTTGGGCCCAGAGTTACAAAAGCACTTAGGACTTTGGAATTCCAGATCCCTTCAATATGAATCCAGAACACATGGTCCTTGTCATAAGCTAACAAACATTGCCAAGATAGTTTCTAAAATCATGAGTATTGATCCTTAAGAAGTGCAAAATTGGCTACAGTGTGTTTAATTCACCTGAATATTCACATTTATGCCCAGTCCTTAACCCTTGTGCAGAGTCCTTCAAATGTGTGTGGTAATGATGATTCAGAGGAACATTGATGCCTTGTCACTGCTTACAGTAATTGAAGTTCTGGCCTGGTTTGATACACGAATGTTAAAAACTTGAAGAGCTTGTGACTCACCAAGAATGAGTAAGGACTGAAATGCAAGCTGTGAACAGCAGCATAAGGTAAAATGGTGCTGGAAAATTTATTTTAATTGCCCAGTTTGAGTTTACAGTATATAAATGCAGCACAAATGTCATACAATGCTTGGCTTTATTTTTAAAGCCATAGATATTGGAATCATGTGATTGCATAAATTCTCCACTTTAATTTGTGCAAATAATAAAATTTCTAGTGATTATTTCTGAAAGTTTGACCACACCACTCCTACAGAATTATTAAAGGAGGCAAAACCCCACAATTTATTGCTTTTTAGAAGTCCCATATTTTTAAGTTGTTTCTGTGATTAGCTAGGGATACAACATTTGAATACATTACTTTTGTCAATATTCTGAACATAAACAGTAAAAAGTTTTTTGTGTATTTGCATTCAGTGACATGCTCAGAAATATTTGAACAATGACATTACTGGTGCTGTGCTACTGAAAATGATGTGTAACCTTTACACTGAAGTGTGTAAAAGTATCCCAAAGTTGGAGACAAGGCCAACATAAAGCTACCTTATGGTTAGAGAAATGGGTGGAAGGCAGGCTATGAATTTCTTTCTCATCCCTTTCTGGAGAGGAATGATGCAGTTTTAGGTCCCACTCTGTGGTTTGCGCTACAGTTCCAGAGTTAAGGTAGCACAGCAGTGGGAAGGAATGTCACAGGAGCAACAGATCTTCAAGCTGTTCCAGGAATAACTGAAGAACCTCCATTTACCCACTGAAATATCCTCATCAGATAATCTAATTGTGCAACTTAGTCTCCTCTGCCTTTAGGTCCTCTGTTTATCCAGGTTAGGACAGAATTTAGATTATTCATTGAATAACTTCCCTGACTCATATTTTCACACATGCAAACATGGGGGGCAGGAATGTGCAGTATGGCTCATCTTGTCTGCAGAGGACCAGTCGGGTAATAATCCAGGATGCTGATCTCTCAGACTGAAAAAACTAGTGCCTCAGGGTGAGGGTTGGACACTGAGCATGTTTTAAAAATCTTGTTATTTTTTGAAAAAGTATTTGATTTGGGTGTCATAACTGACACCAAAACTGACTGAAACCTGTACAATGAGAGAGAAAGAGAGGACAAATTCTGTGGACCTTGAAAGGACAAATAAGTTTTTTGTTCCTCTCTTTCTGGGGAGCCCCAGATTATTCAAAGGCTGAAGTGAGCTGTGGGACTGCTTAGCTTGTTTTTGATTTCAAAGAGGTGGAAGAAGCATTGAAGGAGTAGGATTTCTCTGTGTAGCAATGAGCCATATGGGGAGTATGTGTAATATCTCCTTGAGGGGAAAGGAATGAAACACAATTGTGAATCTCTGGTTTTTTAGAAAGTCTCTCATTGTAAGACTTCTGCTCCTGGAAAAGACTCCACCCTGTGACATGCAGAACCAACCACCTTCTTAATAGCAGATACTCCGTTGTAACACATACACACACAATGCATGGCTCTGTGCCAGGCTGTAATTTGTTTTTGACATCTATCTACTGACTAATGTGACAACCCACACAAGTATTTATTTCCAGAAGGAGGAATGCATAATGAGAGCTGCAGCTCTCCCAAGTTCTAAAGAGCCATTTAATGAAAAGGAGGGGGTAAGAGCAGCCTCCCACCCTTCCTCCCAAATGACAGGATTTTCAAAGCCCAAGCATCAAATTCAACAACTTTGAAGTTAGCCTTATGCATTTTTCTAGCTGCCATTTTCTCTCTGTTGTAGCTTCAGAGAAGCTGATATTTGTTCCTTGTTGGGCTGGGTATATTTGGGGACATAAAGAGAGATGTTACCAGAACGCGAAGGGCTGGGAGCTGGGAAGGCAAAAAGCTGGATTGCATGCTGCATTGCACATGAATGTCACATGCTCCTGCACACTCAGCCCACTTTGACTCCCTAAATCTGATTAAAATACTAAAATCTTAGAGCAGCGAGGCACCCATCAGAAATTCTGGCCATGTCAGGGGCCCTTGCAAGCCTGGCTACTGATGCAGGGGAAACTTCTGAGCAATTCAAGTCACAAAACAGGCTGAAGGCTTTAAGGGAGAGGAGAGAAGATTTAACTCCTTGAAGGGCTGACCAAAGGCAACAGAGGATTTGCTGTTTCATGGGACACTCATCCCAGAGCAGGATACTTCTCTGGAAGGTCAAGATTTACCTGAAAGTTGTTAGTCTCTAATTAATTGAATGCCACAGTGGTGTTCCATGACATGTCAGACTGGGTGAACTGCATCATCCTTTGGAGCCTTCAGAGGATGAATGGCAATGTGTAGAGTCTTCCCTTCAACTGTACTAGTGCTACTCCTGGGTCTTTGCTTGGATGAGAACTCCTTTCACCCCAGCACAGGTCTGTCAGTGCACTGCTGAACCATCTCACCTGCACACTGTGATGCTACAGTTACCTGGCTGAAATGCTCACATTCTTTTCATTTACTTCTAGTTATTACTATTACCTTACTAGGTTTGAGAGCAAAACCAGTGATAAAAGAGTTTACAAAGCTATTTTACCAAAGAGCAATGCATCTTACTGGAAGTTTAACATAGCGCCATAGAGACCTTCCTTCTCACTCAGCTCTTATTAGGAATAACAGTTCTTTGAATATAGATTTAGTGTAACTGAAATGGGTTTTATTTACACACCATTAGTTAATATAACAGGTTCATTTTATGTGAGGCGACTGTCTCCTGGGAAAACCCCTTGACCTGAATCAAGAGAATTTGGCTTCAATGTACAAAATCCTGAAGGTAAAATATAACTTTCTGCTGGGTTCTCTGGCCCTGTTAATTTTTAGCCTAGTATTGAGTTGGGTTCAGGGATCAACAGAGCAAGCACTGAACTTCCCAGGAAGACAAGAAGCTGATTTGGCCCAAGACATATGCTCAGGCTGTCAAAAGTGGTCCCTTATGTTCAACCCCAAGCTTAGTGCCGGCTGTGAGTATGGAGAAAACCAGAATCATCATCCCTGTCTTTCAGGAAAGGAACACCTGAGTTAGCAGGCAGCTCTTACAAGCTGGGAAAAAGGTATAAGTGGCTGGAAGCTAAAGCTGGCAATAAGATGAGGATTTTCAAGATTGAAAGCCATTAACCTCGGAAAATAGTGGGTGCTATTACTTGAGATATTTAAATTGAGATTTCACTTTGGTTTCAGAATGGCTTCCAGGAAGAAATTGTAAACTTCATGCAAGTGTTCCTGAATTAGGTTTTTTAGACAGTGAAATGTGATCCAGTAGTCACATAATCCTCAAGTTGCCTTAAAACATTTAGTTCTGCAGATAGTCATGTCCTAACCACTCTGTGATAGCTAGCAAGATGTGACAACCCATGAGATAGAAACCAGTGGTGGTCCAAGGGAATTTTGGTGAATCCCTGCACAGATTTTCTGGTAGACCTGAATTACTGTGCATACCTGGTTAAGCAGCTTTGGGCTGGAACTTGACTCACATCCTGTGGCTTGAGGCACTGATGAAACTGCCCTACAGATCAGACAGGCTTCCTCTAGCAGTCATTGAGAAAGCAAAAGCTTTCTCAGAGGAGCTTGTCCACAGAAAGATGGAACCAGGTTTGGAATGCTGCAGCCATTCTCCAAGGTAAATGTAACTGCTTTTCAGGGACAGCAATTCCTCAAGGTGCTAGTGAAGATCTGCAGCCCTCACTTGTTCTTGCCCATGTGTGAAGAAACATTGCAAAAGACCAAGGAAAATACAAATGCTCTTGTAGTATTCTATTGTTGGAAGTCAGGTGGAGCGGCAGTCAGTGGTTAAATACCTCCCCGTTCCTGCTGATGCTGTGGACAGTTTGCAATTGCCCTTGAAGGGCTTGTCTTTTCCATAAACAATGTATTCTTCATGGTTGTTTGTGGTTCAGCTGACTCATGCCTCCTAATATTTTAATATAATGCAATGTAGAGTGATCGTCCTAAAACTCACCTTTTTCCCATGTACTATCCTATCAGTTAGAGATATTATCAGCGCCTGTCCTTTCAGTCATTGGCCAGTTGAAAGAAATGAGGCATTGTGAGAACTTTTTTTTTACTTCAAAGTGAAAAAGGCTTAATAGTAATTTAAAAATATTTCTGTATGAAATTGTAGGATATTTTCTTTCATTTTGCCAGCCCTTAAAAAGAATTATGGATGATTTTTAAAAATTTAGGTGTCTAATTATAGTACAATCATGATGATGCAAGGGCAGATTTCTACTGCCATGAGTCTGCTCTTGCTTGTTCTTGTGCTCTTTGCCAGGACACTGAGTTTGTTGAGATCATTCTGCTTTGTGTCTTACATAATTGTAAAAATCCTTGTTGAAAAGGTCACATTCAAGCTTCATTGCCCAGCATGAGCAATTTCAACAGTATCAGCCTCCTTCCTAGCCAAACTGCTCTTACATTACATTGCTGTCTCTCAAGGAAAGCTAGAACTTCCCAAGGCAGAAGGACTTCTATGCAAGGCTGTGACAAAAAGGCTGTGCATGTTGCCAGTGTTCCAAGGAGAGCATGTATTAGGAGCTGTTTTTAAATTAAAAGCAGGAGAAACTGACTGGCACTCTTGGAAAGGGGGAAGGTGAGGCAATGTTTTCCCTGCCTTGGGGAATGCTGTCTAGTCAGCAGCCTGTCTGTGGGGAGAAGATTGCTGCTGCAGGTGCATGGTGACAGCACATCCCATTTAGGGATGGCAGGATGTTTTCTCAAATGGCAAGTTATGACCATCCTGACTGTGTCTGTCTGGGTCCTGAATACCTGGAGGGAGATGTCTTTACTTAAATGGGCAGTCCCTGAGATCAATACACTAATTTTTCTGCTTGTGTCATTCAGACTCAACATTCTTAACATGTTTGAAGCCAAATTAAATACTAGCAGCAACTATTCAAGAGTTTTCTCTGAACATCAGGAGATGTTCAAGGTGTAAGGCATAAGGGCTTGGGCTAAGGCAAGGTGAGGCCATTTTGTAGTTTAGGAACAGAATTCCTGCAGCTCATTCACCACTCTTATCTCACTATGCTAAAACTGGGGTAAATCCCCACTGAGACATTGCAATTTTATACCAGCACATCTTTCAAGATAAAGAACAGTGTACTTGCATTACTAAATATTTCGCTGTTTAATTTTCTGGGCTAGAATTCTCCAAATTTCATCACCCAGCAGGGATATTTAATTTAGAAGCCAACATGCCCAGTGGCAGTGAAGAGACACACCACTTCAGAAGAGCATTCACTGATCAGGTGGGATGGTGTTTCCCTCTGTCTCTTTCCATGTAAAGGCACTAGTAGGATGTTCCCAGGGAGACTGTAGGTCCCCCACAAGATGGGTGAGGATCCTCATGCTTTGATCCATGTTTGAGCTAGTTCTGACAATTTACACTGGAGAGAACACCATGGAGCTGGTCCTGCTTGTTTGTATTTACTCTCTATGAAAATTAGAGCAGAGAGAAAGTAGCAGAATTGTTTAAATACATTACATTGGATTTCTTCCTACTCTTACACCACTCTGAATCAAGACTAATTCTGATGAAGCTGATAGGTGTTAGTCTGCTGTAGGACAGAAGTTTAAAGTTCAGTGAGTACATAAACTAAAGAAGTTTCTTCTGAATCTGTAGCCCAGAAGTGCCCTGAGCTGGAGGTGTGCCAGTTATAGATCTGCAGTTACTGAATTCAGTGAAGGGGGAACTACAGAGGCATGAATCTTGGAAGATGAGTAAATATCTCAGAATCTGAAGGCACATTTTCATCTACTTGGACCAAGAGCTATCTTGCTCTGAGACTCTGCCGGCAGCAAGGCTCATCTGGTCACATACATGTACCAGTAAAAAACAGTTGGGTTGGGTTTTGTTTTCCTCAGACCTAGAATAGCTCTTGGAACAGCATAAGGACTGCACTGCCTGCTCTGAAGCCATCCTTGTCAGCATCAAAAGCCTGTGTTTTCCCCCCATATTCCAGTCATTTCAGACTGGACTTGCCCTGTTTTCTGCAACTTATGCATGGGTGGCACTGCAAGTCCTGTTATACTCACAGAATATATGGCAACCAGCAAACTCTCTTAGGAAATTGCTCACGTCTTTGAGTGCATCAAAATACAATAAACCGAGTCTCACAGCTGAGAACATTTGTGCCCTCTTTCAACATATGTACCATTCTTCCATTGATCCCCACATAAACAATCAACTGATAAACTTCTATCATGTTGTAGAGTGGAAATGTTAATATGCCCTCAGGTGCAATGGTGTTAATGGATGATACTGATATAATGAGTTGCAGGAGATTCAGCGATGTTCACTCTAAAATACTTACGAGCTTTACTTTCTTTCCATCTTGGAAAAGTTTCCATTTATAGATTGCCTTTTTAAACAGACATATATGTATATATATATACACATATAATTTTTATTATATATATATGTAAATACATCTGAATATAAAATTTATTTATATTTATCTTTATATTTATAGACTTAGCTACAGCAGTCTTTGTCTCTTGCCATTTTGTCTACCTTCACATTAAGAAAGCATCTCTGTTGCTGTAGTTATTTCTTCCTGAAACTTTTAGTTAAGAAAACTGAATGCATCTGCCTTTAGCACAGCAGTGCATTCCAGCCCAGCCTGCTTTTGGTTTTTCAAAAGAATGCTGTCAAAAAATCTGAAGTTTTGAATGCCTTTCTCTCATCGTCCTGTTTCTCCCTTGCCTACTTTCTCCCTCTGCATTTGACTGACTTTTCTTAAAAAAAATTCTGTTCAGTTGGTTTTTTGATGGCTCCTATTGCTGTGATTTATTTCTTATTCATCATGTCAGCATAAGAATGGGAGTAGCGTCTGGTAGGTGGATCTGCCTATTGTGGGGATGTTAGTGTCCAGCTGAGGTGTGAGCTTTAAGTGCATAAGGTCTTTTGGTGAAGGTTGTAGGTAGAAATCATTATTAGAATCATTAAGTATAAAAATACAATAATTTTTGTAATAAAGGGATTTATTTTCCTTGAAATGGCTGTTGAATATACAGAACATATTCCCTGACAAGCTATAAATGCTGTAAGACAGGTCAGATTTTAGATCTAAATGACATGACAGAGACCTTTAATCCTCTGAGGGTTGAGAGGGTAATTTATTCATTGTGTCCGTGCAGCCTTTAGCCTCTCTGCTGAGTCTGCACATTATCATTGATTGTATTGTAGGCAGCAGTCTGCTGGAAATGGACATGTTTCTGCGCAGGCTGCTTGACAGAAAACTGGAGAAAGTGAGTGTTGATTACTACTGGAAGTAGTGTTACTAAACTTGTTGGCCTGGCAGTGAAAGGCACAGCAGCTCTGTACTTGTTTCCTTTGGCCAAGGTGCGTTGTCCTCATAGCTCTTGCATATGTTCTGTTTCTTTCTTTTATTCTTCAATCCCTTCTTTTCTGTCTCCCACTCTCCTCACAATTTGTTGTGAAATTGCCAAGCCTGTGCCCATTGCTGCCCCAACACCATGCCAGCACTCTCCTGGAATGGTGTTTTCCCCTCCTCCTTCCCTCTCTCTCCCCAGTGCCTCCTTCTACCACTTAAGCCCAGTTGTTTTTGCAGCAAGGGGATGATCTGAGATGGGAAATTCATCTGTATTAAAAGCAAGGGTGCTTTTCCTTTGCCAGATTAGCTTCAATTAATAGAGCTGCTGGTTTATTGCACAGCTGTGTGAATGCTGGTGCAGTCACATGAGTCAGGGTGTCACAGGAGGAGGACCAAAGGAGATGATTTCCCTTGGAGGAGCAGGGAATTTATATCGGCGCACCATGGCACCAAAACATGGCCTGTTTTCATCACCTCCTGGAGAAGGCCATCATTACTGAGCTTTATTTTATTTTTCCTCAACTCCTTTTAAAGGCTTTTATCCTTTAGGGAAAAAATAGAATAAAAATGGGGAAAAGCAGAAGTGAAATAAGGGGCTGGATGTAGTCACAGTATCTATAGAGAAGGTGTGTAGAGAGCTACTGTTTCCACATTGAGTGTTGTTAACACTTCCTGCTCTAGCTGGAATCCACTGGAATGAGCAAAATTGATTTTGCCACTTATTTGTCCCATTCTTTTTCTACATCAATTCTTTACAGTTCACACAACTGCAGACCAATCTTATTCCAAGGTGGGGGTTACACCACAGATGATTTTGGAACATGGAAACTGGAACAAGGACTTCCTTTTTTATTCCTACTTATGACTTGTCCGACATTTGAACTCAGATCATTGGAAGCTGCTGCATGAACCTGCCACCCAACCCTTGCCTTGTGTTCTGAAGGGTGTTCTGCTCTTGCAGAAGGAAAGTTTAATCCAGATTAGAATGTAAAAAATTGGGTGCACTGCAGACCTGGAGAGCTAGAGCATTAGGTCTTTCTGACCACCTTGTAATTTTTTGTACTCAGCATCTTTGCAAAATGGCCTTTTTCAGAAGAAAAGCTGTTGGCTGGGATAAGTGCTCCAAGAAAAGGATCTGGTTGACTGGTGGATGTGGAGTTGCTATTAAGTGCTTGTGGTGTTTTACACTCAATGGGAAATGTTTATTCTTATTCTTCTCACCTTTCTTTTGTGTCCTTGAACCCTTTCTGAGTATACATACAGATCAGTGTCACTCTGCATCTCTCTGAGTTCTCATGGCTGAAGTATCCAAGTGCTTTCCACTACCATAGCAAGAAACTCAACACATAAATATCTTTCTTTCTCCTGTCACTATTCATGGGAGTAGTTTAGAAATTAGTTCAGACACAGCTGCAGACTGGGGACTAAATTTTGCTGAGAATTTCCATTTTATCTGTGTGTTATATAATCATCTCTATCTTGATGTGTGAAGGCAATGGCAATGTAGTGTGTCCTTGTCTTCTCAGCCATTGTGCTCCTGTTGTTTTGAAGTGGGCCCAGTCTGTTCTATCTCATTCTCTCTCCTACACACCATTTTATTTAATGTCATTGGCACGATCTGGGTTATTTATTGCTTGTTACTGTCTCTTTGGCCTCTGGAATAATGGTTGTGTAGTGTCTTAGTTTCAAGGATCTACACAGTCCTTCATTAGCAGCTCTTTTGTTTCCTTAATATTCTTTCCCAGCACTGCTGGAGAAAGGGATTCTTTGCCTTTAAGCATTGTCTTATCATTTGCATTTCCATTAAGTTAGAGTGAAAGCATATCATTCCCTTGTTTCTTAAATTTACACAGTAATTTCTATATCTGCTAATGTATTTGTACAGTTCAATCACTCTAAATAGTTTTTTCATGCATTCTCTGAAGTCTCATTAACAGAAAAATATTACATGCTGTATCTGCCTCTTATTATGACTGATCCATTATCCATATCTAGTCAAGTGATATTCCTTGGGATTCTCAAACTGTCTGAGTTGTTTTTTGATTTTTCACATATGTGTACTCACACACATTCTTTGTCATGGGGGGCAGGGTTAGGATGGGGAGGTCAATTTTGTTTTTAACCTCTCTAAAGCACCCATGTCCCTAGAGGAACTAGGCCATTATATGCCCCCAATAAAAAAACGTAAAGCATCAAATAGTGGGCTGAGCAAAGACATAGGGCTTGGAGTTCCTGATTTTCAATTTCCCCTACTTCTGTAAGACGTGATATTTGATCAGGTGGTACTCATTCAGCCAGGTTTTGAACATTACCTTAAGTTTTTGGTAAGACATTATTTGATAACCTACCTCTCTGAACACTCCCTTCTTGAAAGGCAGAAAACCCCTGCAGTGTTGCTGCCTGAGTGCTGTGCCAGCCAACCTACCTGCTGTCCTAGGTTGCAATATTGATGTAGTTAAGTATTCTATTACCACCAGCTGTGGGCCATTAGCTGCTATCACCCACTCCGGATGACAGACAATGGGCCATCCGTTAGCTATTATCACTTCCTAACGACCCACCCCGCATGACAGGCAATGGGCCATCAGGGACCCACCGTGTGACTCATGAACTTATCTCGTCCCATTGTAAAATGCTCTGCTGAAGAGGGAGGAGCCAGGTGTTCCCACCTGGATATAACCTGGCCCTGGAACTGCCTGAGCTAGCCCTGTCTACTGGGTTCCCAGAGGACCAGAGCTACCACTGGATCTTCAGCTGGAGACTAGACCTTCACAAGATCACCGCTTCAACTGGACTACTTCAGTTGGACTGCTACTACCACCCTAACAGGGTGTTAGGTTGTATCTGACTTTGTCAGTGCTTTTCCTTGTATTATTTCACTTATTTTTAATTTCAATCTTAACTTGTGATCTCCCACTGGTTTGTTTTCAAACCAAGACATATTTTGGCGCCCAACGTGGGGCTCGACCTGGGGAAACTCAGAAAATCCTATCACCATGCTCAGCCTGTCTATGTGGGTAATGTATCTTACCCTTTATATTTTCCCTCAAATGGGAAACTATCTACCCGTTGCATTGCTCCTGTTGCGACCAGGGAATGGCATGAGAATTGCTGTATTGGTTTATTATGCCTATTGCATGGTAACCTGTGAGGCGATGAATACCATGCAGAATATATACTCGACTTTGTCTGCCTGGCCTAACCTGAGCTGCTTCGTCTGGGACCTCCTCAGCAATCGCACCCACCCTCTGGGGCTAGGAGGAGAGAGTGGTTTCTTCCAGCATTTCAGGCCAGGCACAGCCATCTTTGACAACATTGAGTTCTCTCTGGATGCTAGGGATGGCATAATGTTTTTGTCAGTTCTGTTCTCTTTGACCAGCACTGTGTACCTCATGCTGAGAAACAGAACAATACTTGGTGTTGTACAGCGTCTTCTCGAAGAGGAGGAGAAAAGAAACAAGTCAGCAAGCACCACGTCCATGCAAACTGCTACCAAGAAGAAAAGAACCAAACAAGCAATCAATGTCTCAACACAGACCATTGCTGAATCAGAGCAGCCAAAGCCAGTAGCGGTTGCCCCCGTCCAGAAAAAGAAATCAAAGAGCAAATCAGTCCGCACAGCGACTGATGAGGATGCGGCAGGACCATCTCACCAAGCAGAAGAGACAGAGCCGGAGATCATCACTCGCTCTCTGTCCCTGGGGGAGCTGCGGGACCTACGGAGGGAATTCACCCGGCAGGCAAACGAGTCCATCTTAACCTAGCTGCTCCGCATCTGGGATGCCGCCGCTAATGACACCATTCTGAATGGAAGTGAGGCCAAGCAACTGGGATCCCTGTCTCAGGATGTGGTCATTGACCAGGGGATTGGGAAAACCCAGGAAACTCTCAGCCTCTGGCGGAGATTGCTGGCGAGTGTACGGGACAGATACCTCTGCAAAGAAGACCTCCAGATGCACCAAAAAAAATGAAACACAATAGAACAAAGTATCCGATGCCTGAGAAAATTGGCCGTGCTAGAGATCATTTTCTCGGACAATGAGAGATTCCCCAAAAACCCAGATAATGTCCGGTACACTTCACAAATGTAGCTAAGATTCGCGCGGCTCAGACCAGAGATATACTCTCGTTACCTGGCAACATTGCAGTGGAGGGAAGGCGAAGACCAAGTGGGCGTGTTAACAAACAAACTGAAAATTTACGAGGACACTGTCACCGCTCCACTACGCACTCAGGTCTCATCGGTAGAAACAAACTTGGCCGCGCAAGTCCAAAGCTTAATTGAAGAGAGCCTCCAGAAACTAAAGAAAGAGCTCAAAGAAAAATTTTTCCATGCCACACCGAAACCAACCAGAGTCTCTGCCATCAAGAGCAGACGTACTCCAGCCAGGAAAAGAAAACAAACTCCACAACGTGACCTCTGGTTTTTCCTTCAAGAGCATGGGGAAGACATAAAAAAGTGAGATAAGAAACCCACCTCCTCCTTAGCAACCCAGATACGTGAATTGAAAACAAAAACATCCACGTCAGGAAACTCATCTAGGTACAACACTGCCCCAGTCTCTTGTAGACAAAACCCCCGACAAAATAGAAGTGATAATATGACTAATCCTCTTAAAGAGACCTCAAGAACACATTTACAAAAGAAGAACATCGTGCACCAAAAACAAGATTAGAGGAACCCTACCTCTAGCCAGGTAGAAGAAAGAAATAATCAGATCTATTAGACTGTGTAGATCCGATGGCCTGGCACGTCTGACCCACAAAGATACACGGCTTTGGTTGACACCGGCGCTCAGTGCACCCTAATGCCATCCAGGTATGTGGAGACCGAATCCATTTCCATTTCTAGAGTGACAAGAAAATCCCAGCAGCTGACTGTACTAGAAGCTGAAGTAAGTTTAACTGGGAACGAGTGGCAAAAACACCCCATTGTGACTGGTCCAGACGCCCCATGCATCCTCGGCATAGATTATCTCAGGAGTAAATATTTCAAAGACCCAAAGAGACATCGCTGGGCTTTTGAGATAGCAGCCATAGAGACAAAAGACATAAGACAACTGAATACCCTGCCTGGTCTCTCAGATAACCCATCTGCTGTAGGACTACTGAGAATTGAAGAACAGCGTGTACCAATCGCTACAGCAACAGTGCACCGCCAGCAATACCACACTGACAGAAACTCTGTGGCCCCCATCCATAAGATGATTCGAGAACTGGAGAGCCAAGGGGTGGTCAGCAAAGCTCACTCACCCTTTAACAGCCCTATATGGCCGGTGCGTAAGTCCAGTGAAAAATGGAAACTAACAGTGAATTACCGTGGCCTGAATGAAGTCACACCACCACTGAGTGCTGCTGTACCGGACATGTTAGAACTTCAGTACGAGCTAGAATCCAAAGCAGCAAAGTGGTATGCGACCATTGATATTGCCAATGCCTTTTTCTCCATTCCTCTGGCAGCAGAGTGCAAGCCTCAGTTTGCTTTCACCTAGAGAAGTGTGCAGTACACGTGAAACCAACTACCCCAGGGGTAGAAGCACAGTCCCACCATCTACCATAGACTGATCCAGGCTGCACTGGAAAAGAGTGAGGCTCCAGAACATCTGCAGTATATCGATAACATCATTGTGTGGGGAGACACAGCAACAGAAATATTTAAAAAAAGAGAAAAAATCATCAAAATTCTCCTGGAAGCCGGTTTCGCCATCAAAAAGAGCAAAGTCAAGGAACCTACCCGAGAGATCCAGTTCCTGGGAGTAAAGTGGCAAGACAAACAGCGTCAGATTCCTTCTGAGGTCATCAATAAAATCATCGCGATGTCTCCACCAACCAACAAGAAAAAGACGCAAGCTTTCCTAAGCGCCATAGGCTTTTAGAAAATGCACATCCCTGAGTACAGCCAGATCGTGAGTCCTCTCTACCTCATAACCCGCAAGAAAAATGATTTCCACTGGAGCCCTGAACAGCAACAAGCTTTCACCCAGATCAAACAAGAGATCGCTCATGCGGTAGCCCTGAGACCAGTCAAGACAAAACCAGAAGTAAAAAATGTGCTTTACTCTGCAGCCGGGAGCCATGGTCTGTCCTAGAACCTTTAGCAGAAGGTACCTGGTGAGACCCGAGGTCAACCACTAAAATTCTAAAGTCGAAGTTACAGAGAGTCTAAAGTCAACTACACTCCCACTGAAAAAGAAATCTTAGCAGCTTACAAAAGAGTCCAAGCCGCCTCAGAAGTGATCGGCACAAAAACACAACTTCTCCTTACACCCCGACTGCCAGTGCTGGGGTAGATGTTCAAGGGAAGGGTTCCCTCTACCCACCATGCCACTAATGCCACGTAGAGCAAATGGATTGCCCTCATCACACAGCGCGCCCGTATTAAAAACCCGAATCACCCTGAGATTCTAGAAATCATCACAAACTAGCCTAAAGGTAAAACTTTTAAATTATCTTCAGAAGAAGCAAAAGAGCAAGTAGCACGTGCCGAAGAAGCACCCCCGTATAACGAGCTGCCGGAGAGTGAAAGACGCTATGCCCTCTTCACCGATGGGTCCTGCCGAATTGTAGGCGCAAATCGAAAATAAAAAGCTGCAATATAGAACCCCACACGACAAGCTGTACAAGCTACCGAGAAACAAAGTAGATCGAGTCAGATCGCAGAGCTTAAAGCCATCCAACTAGCTTTAGATATTGCTGAACGAGAAAAATAGCCAAGGCTCTATCTCTACACTGACTCCTAGATAGTAGCCAACGCGCTATGAAAATAGTTAGATCGCTGGAGAAAAGCTAACTAGCAGCGCAGAGGAAAACCCATCTGGGCTGCTGAGATTTGGCAAGACATCGCCGCCCGGGCAAAAAAGCTGACCGTAAAAGTTCGACACGTAGATGCACATGTACCTAAGAGTCGAACTAATAAAGAGCATCGTAACAACGAGCAAGTAGACCGAGCTGCCAAAGTAGAAGTGTCACAGGTAGATCTAGACTGGCAGCACAAAAAAAAATTATTTCTAGCTCGTTGGGCCCATGATGCCTCTAGTCATCAAGAGAAAAATGCGACATACAGGTGAGCTCGTGACCGAGGGGTGAACTTAACCATAAACAACATCTCACAGGTCATCCACAGCTGTGAGACTTGCGCTGCAATCAAACAAGCCAAGCAGGTGAAGCCTCTGTAGTATAGTGGACAATAGTCAAAATACAGGTATGGGAAAGTATGGCAAGTTGACTACATCACACTTCCCCAAACCCGCCAAGGAAAGCGCTACGTGCTGACCATAGTGAAAGCAACCACGGGATAGTTAGAAACCTACCCTGTGCCTCATGCTACTGCCCGGAACACCATCTTGAGTCTAAAAAAGCAAGTCCTGTGGAGACATGGTACCCCTAAGAGAATCGAGTCTGACAATGAAACCCATTTCAAGAATGGCCTCATAAGCACCTGAGCTAAAAAACACAGAATTGAATAGATATACCACATCCCCTATCATGCACCAGCTGCCGGGAAAGTTGAACGGTGCAACGGACTACTTAAAACAACTTTGAAAGCACTTGGCGGGGGAACCTTCAAAAATTGGAAACTAAACTTAACAAAAGCCACCTAGATAGTTAACACAAGGAGTTCTATCAATCAAACCGGTCCTGCCGAGTCCGAACCTTTACACACAATAGATAAAGATAAAGTCCCTGTGGTACACATAAGAAATTTTTTAAGAAAGACTGTTTAGATTAGTCCCACCTCAGACAAAGGCAAGCCCATCCGTGGGGTTGTTTTTGCCCAAAAACCTAGTTATACTTAGTGAGTAATGCAGGCAGATGAAAAAACCCGTTGTGTCCCACAAGGAAACCTTATCTTAAATAAAAACTGTATAAATGGTAATAAAATAAGGGGTGGATAATGTCCTAAGTTGCAATATTGATGTAGTTAAGTATTCTATTACCACCAGCTGTGGGCCATTAGCTGCTATCACCCACTCCGGATGACAGACAATGAGCCATCCGTTAGCTATTATCACTTCCTAACGACCCACCCCGCATGACAGGCAATGGGCCATCAGGAACCCACCGTGTGACTCATGAACTTATCTCGTCCCATTGTAAAATGCTCTGCTGAAGAGGGAAGAGCCAGGTGTTCCCACCTGGATATAACCTAGCCCTGAAACTGCCTGAGCTAGCCCTGTCTACTGGGTTCCCAGAGGACCAGAGCTACCACTAGATCTTCAGCTGGAGACTAGACCTTCACAAGATCACCGCTTCAACTGAACTACTTCAGTTAAACTGCTACTACCACCCTAACAGGGTGTTAGGTTGTATCTGACTTTGTCAGTGCTTTTCCTTGTATTATTTCACTTATTTTTAATTTCAATCTTAACTTGTGATCTCCCACTGGTTTGTTTTCAAACCAAGACACCTGCCCAGTCAGCCCTTGGTTTGGATAAAGAGGGCAGTGTGATCATTCACAACTATGGTCTGGACACTCCACATGGCAAATGAAGTGGTGCAACTGAGGCAAGATTAAATGAGGAGTGAAGATGCTCTCTCAATAATGAAAGTTTTGTGTTTGTGATGTCAAGGTTCAGTTTTCGGCTTTGACTTGATACATCATGGGCGTGTGTTTCTGTGACTTTAGTTTTAGCTCCAGCAGCTTCCTTCCATGTGCATACTCAAGAGTTCCTATCTCTGGAAGGTTTTCACTGGATCATAGGGATTTCTCTGAATGATGCACAGATGCTCAGAGATCCTGGGGAAGGACAGAGAAAATCATTGAGGTTGTCATCCTCTATACATTGTGTATGAGAAAGTAGGAAGTCATGAGATGGAACTCCATCGTCAACTCATCCTTCTACTTTACTTCTGCAAAGCACATGCACAACTGTCTATAATTCTCATTTCATAGTTTGTAATGAACAGTTTTATTTTACGATGCAGGAGGAGAATCTCTCATAGGTTTGCTACTTCAACTCTCTTCCGTCCATTGACAGAAAAACTGCAAGAGTGCTGTTGTGAGAAATTTGGCACTGTATGTCTCTTCTCCCATTCCTTCCAGCTTCTTTGAACACCTTTCTTCTTCAGACCTGTAGCACCTGTTTTTAGAGGTGTAGTTACCAGTTGTGTGTTTCCCATTTCTGGGCGTGGGCTTTACTATATGTTTTGGTCTGTAGATAGTTTTCTTGCAACCTGTGGAAAGGAAAGTACATGAAATTAAAAGTACATTAAATTACATTGTGCCCTCCACTTAGTTCTTTTCATGGCCAGGCCCCCATACACACAGAAAAATGCTTGGACCGGTAAAGTCTCATCTTCATCTCCACAAGCTTTCGTTTGGAGGATGTGAGAAAATATTTGCAGGCAAGATTAGATAAACAGGGCAATAGTTCACTACCTCTGACTTGACAGCCATAGTTCTGTGGGATTAACAAAAAATCATATGATTTAACTTGCCTTTAATAAAAATAAACAGCATTTAATGGATGCTAACAAGCTCATTTGCACAATATCTCAGCGAGGAAAACATGTTATCAAGTTGGGAAACAAAGGCAAAGGGATTTCTCTAGATCTTGAAAGACAGCTCTGGTTCCACCTCAGTCCTGGTGTGCTTAGCCAGAAGCAGACTCAGACGCTGGGGTAGAAGGATCCTGCTCTTTGTGCTGCCAAGCCACAGCGTTTTTCATGAGTAAAGTGTGCTAAAGGCTGATAGCTTTTGCAAAAAACCTGTTCATAAAGTTGCCTTCATCTTTGTCCTCTGAACGAAGCACACTCTTCAGGTTCTGTGACAAAATCTGTAGTTCAGCTTCCTTCATGTGCTGTCATTCCCTTGCCAAAAGGAGTGGGATGCCCCTGGGCCCAGGGGGCAGGAGCATGGGGTGGCTGTGCCTCTGGCCACTGCTGCCCTTGTGTCTATTGGCAAAGGTCCATGTGGACACAAGAGCCTGTATTCGGAATAAGGATGTGCACTCTGTTTGTAAGCACTGTCAGCTGCTTACAAACAGCTTGTAAGATGTAAGCACTCTGTTTTGGCTCTTTATTTCCCCCCCTGCTTTGTTTGCTTTCACCAAAACTGTACTTGGAAGTGATGAAAAATTAAAAGGTTGCTCTGAGCAGTTTCATGGGTACCATGCAAACGTGCCTGCACTTGGAAAACACTGATTGCTCCAGAGTCATCCTAAATGCTCCTGCTGTTGAGATGAAATGTGTGTACGTAGAATTGCTGGGGAAATGTCTACACCAGATCTGGACAGAAGGCAGGGGATTTTTTTCTTTTCTTTGCAACTTATCCAGAATTTCTGATGGGAATACTTCACAACTGAAGCTCTGCCTTCCCCTGGGGGAAATGCCACCATTTAACTTCTATCTTCTTTCTGTGTATACTGAGGACCTGATGGTTTGATCCCATGGGAAGTCTGTATCTGTTCACAGTTACATCTGTTCATTTCAGGAGGATTCTGTATTATCTAGGAAAAAGAGACAGGGGAAAAGGATCTGGCTTAGTTTATTGTACTGCTGGTTCTTCCTGCCACTCCAACAAAGATGTGCATTTCCAAATTTGGTTTTAAGCTGGAGTGAAAGAGGGAGAAATCAAAGAAATTATTATCAGGTCGGGGTGGGGTTTGGGTTGGGACTGGTGGGAAGGAATGGGGCAGAGGGAATGTGAATCAGGAGGCAGCAGCTTTGGAACTAGGTAAAATTACTCTAATTTATTGTTGATTTTTCTGATTGTATGCAGTTGAATCTCTTTTTGCAGTGCTTGGTCATAGGAAACTGCATTTTTAAGCAAAAATGAGAAGCCCCTGAGTTCACATAGACACATAGAATTCAAACTTTAATGATGTTCATGCAGAGGAGAAGAAAATAGTGAGGCAGAATACTGAAACAAAGGGAGGCAGGTTATCAAGAAATGTGAGCTTGATGCCATTTAGAAAGGGTCTAGATCCCATCATTTTGTCTAAAAATGACAAGGTGACAGTCTAGAAACGCAAATGTCTGCCCTGCATTTTATAGCTATAATGAATGAGTTTCACATAATGGAAACATTCAGCTTGTTCTAGTGCACTTACTGGGGCTCTATATGCTGAGCTGCACGTTCCTGGCCTGTAACCACTCTGCTTTTGTTTTCTCAAAACTTAAATTTGAAGCACATTAGTGTTTATATGGTGTACACCCAGGGTGTTTTTGTGTGTTTGTTTGTAGAAAGTTGGATTTGTTTTTCACCAACAAGTAATCTGTATGAATGCAGTTCTCTTGAATGCATGGGATGAGGCAAATTGTAAGAAATTGAAGTTGGCAACAGCAAAAGAGTGTTAGTTTTGAGCTGCTAAAGGCAAGTAGGACCCTGGCTTTGGGGCCAGAGGACAACCCGTGTTACACAGCAGGGAGCCAGTAAAACCCTCTCCTGACCTGCCAAGAGGATGCCTGTGTGCTTTCTGCTTTATTCATAGTGACATCAAGCCATATTTCCCTCTGTGGTAAATTTGGGTTTGAAAATATAATTTCAGAGCCATGCAGACCTGCTCCAGAGCACAGTGTCCCCTGTCTAAAGGCTATCATTTCTGGGGGCTTTAGCACAGGCTGTGTCGTACTATTGGGAGTTTATTGTGCATTTTTAATTTGAGATTAAGGGGAAAAATAGAGAACCATCCATCAAATAAAATGGGAAACGAACTACTCTTGCCTTGAAGATTTTTTTGGGGAGGAATTTATCCCACATGCATAATATTTAGTTTTCTGAATGCATATATGCAGCAGGTGTGTGAGTGAGCACACATGTAACTCCACTGCAAGTTTTAAAAGCTCTGTTTCTGACAGAAAATTGGTCTAATTAATAGGAGTAGGAGAAAAAAAGCCAGCTTCTAGATTTGTTTGCTCTGCAGAAATCGCCCGCCCCCCCTCGGCCCCGTTACACTTCTCCTTCTTGATCTGATGTAACAAGAAGAGAGAGTCAGGTGTGGATCAAATGTCTTGTTTCCTTGATCGTTGACATAGTTTGAGAGAGAGAAAGGAGGAGGGATTTTTTGTGAGATTATTAAAAAGCCCCCAACCCTAGTTCCTCCTCCTTCTCTTCTTCAAGTTGCACGGATACTTTCAGAATGTTCCATAATCTGACTTTTCCCATTAAATAGCATCCTGTTCCCCCCTACTCCATATTAGTTAAAAAGTGCTGTTTACACGTCACTAAGCAGCTAATTCTGAGCTTTGACAAGTGGATTGCTAGTCAGCAATACCATTTAAAATGCATTGGGTTTTGCAGTCAGCAAGCTGTTTAGTGATTTCAGAAATTAAAGGCTAATTGCACTTGACTGAATATGTGCATTTCTAAGCCCACTGTTACCATTGTTGGAGTATTCACCAGTTTAGAAAATTCTCTCCTTACATAAATCTGTTAGTTCTTCCTAGCTGCCCTGTCCTGGAGAGCAGCCACACTCAGAGTTTGGCCACTCACACTGACAAGCTGGGCTGGGTTTTTTCTGATGCAACTTTAATCGTTGCCTGTTGTCACTTTTCTGCATGATGTTTTTGCTTGGAGGGTTGTACAAATTTGTTCATGTAACATTCAGGTTGTATATGATCCCTTGTGAAGGAAAATGGCATGTTGGTATTCTCATTATGATATCAAGGAGACAAGGAACTTGATTGTCTTCAGAGAACAAGCGAGAAATACAGGGGTAGAATTGGAAGCGGAAGAAGTTTAGCTGTTGTGTGCTGCTGTATATAAAATTGCTGCTGCGTGGAAGAGCTTTTGAATGCTTCTAAATCAGATTTTTAATACCAATAATATTAATGGAAACCTTTTCTGGAGAACGTGTCTGGTCAGAAAATCCAAAGCCATTTTTCACCTTAATACAAAGACTGTTTCAGTATTTCCTGGCATGTGCTTTCCTTCTAATTAATGTCATACACAGAAGGGGTAATCATTCAACTAATCTTTCCAGCTTTAAAAGAGTAAAAGATTAAAAACCAAACAATTACACAATGTAATTGATTGGAAGAGGGATTTTGGGGCGTATGTCTGGGGGTGGTAGGTGGTGGTGTGTGTTGTTACCCTCTTCTCTTTCAGGTAGTGTTTGTCATTCTTTGGCAACAATGACTAATTTATTGTCTGACTATCCTATCTGGATTCATACGGGGTGGCTTTCAATCCCTCCCCGCCCCCACCAAAACTCTTCTGATGTGCTGTGTATTTGTTTGGGTGGGGAAGGAGGAGGGGGAAAGGGAGAAGGTTACGTGTTTCTGACCTGCTTTACTGCTTTTCAACTGCAAGTAAATTAATGCACACACTAGATTCCCCTCTGCTGTGCTGATTGGATCCTTGTGCTGATTAAATATTTCACACTGAAAGAGGGATGCTGAAAGCACTCAGCTGGTAATGCAGTATGTACATCAGTAATACAATAACTGACTTTCAGGTTAAAGTCAAACAAAACCCCTGGTTTGCTGCGGTTTTCATTAGAATGAGTTTCACTTTGAATTTAAATCCTTGAGCCTGCTGCAGTGATGGCTAATTAACTGAGATCTGATAGAGGTAAAGAAATACATTCTTACTTGTAATGACAGGCAGGCAGGAAGTTGTCAGGAAAAAAAAAAAAAAAAGAGAGAAAGAAAAAGGAGAAGAAACAGACAAAAGAAGCCGTAAAAAAAACCCCCAACCAACTAATGCTGAGACTGTACTTCAGCACACGTAAACCCTCCTGCCTGTGTTTCAGACTAAGCTTCCTTTGGCTGAAAGTCTGCCCCTGGAAAGGCTGTTTCCATCAAGTCCCAGATTTTTTTCAGCTATTTTTTAAATCCGTCTAACAAAAATTAACAGTCGAGTTGTACCTAGTTGGGCAGTCGCTACCTCCTTGTTTATTAATCGTGCTTTTGGGAGCTTCCTTTAGCAAAGATCAGGGGGACGGGAGGCCCCGGACTGGGGAGAGGGAAGGGAGGAGGGGAAGGAGGAGAGAAAGGAGGAGAGGAGGAGGAGGAAAGCTGCCTGGCCCCGGGTACCGCACGGCAGCGTACGCCACGGCGACCTCTCCCTGGAGGTCATTAAAAATACTTCTGGCGAGCAATTTCTTCTCCCTCCCGTCCTTTCTCCCCATCCCTGCCCCCGCCCAAGCCGGAGCGTCGCAGGGAGAGCGTTTGCATCAAACTGACATTTACTGAACCATTGGCAGGAGGAACTACCCCAGTTTCCTTGAAACGCTCCTCCTCCGCCTCCTCTTCCTCTTCCTCCCCCTCCTCCCCCTAGGTTGCATGTCTTGAACACCTTTACATCGAAATACAGCATTTTTGGAAACAGCGCATAAAACTTTCCCATGCGACTGTCTTCATCCTTGTTTGTGTGAGAACCTGTTTTAATGTCTTCTCTTTGGGCACAGGCAACTTGGTGTCCAAGGCTTTTATGCAAAAGGAAGCATTTTTAATGGGAGTTCGGGGATAATATATATACTATTAAGCCTTAGTGAAGTCATAAGCTTCCACCAAACTCTGCTGAGTGCCTGTATGTGTTTGTGTACTTGACTGAAGCTCTGCTCATTTCTGTTTCAGTGTGTGGCTTGGCTCATGACTTAAGGTGTTGATCAGATAGGATCAGTCATGTATATAAGTAGCAATTTGGAAATGCATGGAAATTAATAGGATTGATCCAAAATCCTAAGACAGCATACTAAAATGCCATAGCTGGTGACTGTGTTTCCAATGCGTTTGTGTTTTTTCACTCTCTGAATATTAAATATTCTGTTGTTCGAGAGAATTTTATTGTGATGATTGGGTAAATGAAGAGAGGCCATGGCCCTCATTGCCAGAGAAGTCTGTTCAGCTGGTTTGCATGCATGGCCTTATATTAGTGCCGAATGTTAAATTATTAATTGACAAGACATCATTTTTGTTTGAAAGTGGATTGCCAATGTTCTGCAAGCTAAATAAACTCTCAGAGTTATGCCAAATGTTATCTCCTAGCCATGGGGCCACTATGGAAAAAAGCTGATATTGCTCTGAAAACAGTTGCAGTTTTTTCACAACCAAACTGCTTTGTCAGAGCATCATTCTAGAAAGATTAATGGACTGAGGTCTCTATCTACAGTGTGTAGGTGTTAAAATGTAAATGTGATGGACAGTGAATTTTAGGTCCTTTTTAAACATATCTCATATTTTCTAGGAAAATATGAATGTTTGCTGAGAAGCATGTATCTTTTAAATTGTTGCTGTGGCAGAGAGCAGCCAGGAGCTGAGAATTCCTCCCTTGCAGAGCGTGACCCTGTTCTTATTTCAGATCCATGTGTGAAGTAATGTTGACATCAGATCAGTAAGGATTTGAAAACATGATGTAAGCTGCAGCAGGGTGACAGTGAAGGAGCCAAAGCCTCGCAGCAGCAGCAGTGCTGTGTACGTGAAGCCTGGCTGGAGCCTGCATGTGCACATACATGTGCCCCATGCTAGGTGTGTGAATCACAGCAAAATAGCCACCTGCAGATACTTTCTCCCTTTGCTCTTTCTGTTGCTTTTTTCACTAAACAGAATGATTTGTGGTTTGTGATAGCAGAAGTAGCATTTGATTAAAGAAATTTGAGGCTAAAACTGTTGGATGGCTGCCTTCTCACCTGCAAACCTTTACAGCACAGACCTCGCTAGAAAGGAGAGGATGCGGAGAAAGCTTACATGCACTAATAAATAGAAAGGCCAGAGTTATTTTGATACATATGGAAAAAAATATTAGCTCTGTTCTAAATAGTTGAGACCGTGCCGCGTACAAGATGGGAAATCATAAACAAGTGGCAGCTTTCCAGCACATTGTGGCGTGTTTGCATGTGACCGGCATACATATTTCAAACTCCGGACTGCCTATGGCATCCTGCAGTGAAAATGAAAGTTGTGTTGCTATTGAAAAGGCACTGCTTCAAAATTGGTGTATTGTGTGGGCTATTATGCTGTGGATGAGAAGCAGAGACCTGCTTTCCAGCATTTAAAGCCAACGTTTTTCTTTTTTCCTCTCTTTTGGCTCTTCCATTGCATCAGCACGTGTTTTCTGCTGCAGTGTCCAAAACTTGCTTAGTGTCTTATTGTTCATTATTCCAAAAGTATGAGATAATATGTTATGCTGACTGATTCTCAAAATGCAGATTTTCTTTCTCTTTAAAAACTAAGATGATTCTTTTAATTAATCTGGCAGAAATAGAATACAGCAGATGTAGGTTTTGTTAAGAATTTTTTTAATCTCTCATATCATAACCTTTGTTTCTGCCAACACTCTGTTACCAATGTCTTCTCAGGACTATAAAGTAAAAATGGCTGTTACAAAGAAAAAAACACAGAATAGCTAATCTCTTAACTAACATAGTTTGATTAAAGGGGGCTATTTTTAAATTTTTGATAAGTACATTTTAGAAAATTATTAAAAGAGACACAGAAGAGATGCTGTTTCTGCTTTTCCCTAAATACACAGTTTTTCTGTAACTCTATTTTGAAAGCTAATCTTGAGCACCTGATCCTTTGTATATACTTCCATATTTAGTTTCTAAAATTTTCAGTTATTTAAATAAATTTGGTATAACATTGTCCCCTCAGGAGGTGACAGACACAGGAGAGTTGGTCTTTGCAAACCTATCCCAAGGACATAATGATTTCCCTGTATTTACTTAGAAAAGCCACAAAACCTAAATTTGAATGAAAGTTTTCCAGTTTTACAAGCATTTCATGTTTATCACAACTTAGACTGAAACAAGCAGTAACCGTTATTTCCTTAGCTCATTTGGTTGCATCCACACAAATAGACAGGATTGTGACATTATTAGGAAAAACGTTAACATGTATGACATGCGAAGACACAAAACTGACTCACTGTTAATGCATGTAGGGAGAACAGTGGGAATGGAATGGATGGTAGTTTGAGTAGTGAAATTTTTTGGTTTTTTACAGAATTCTTGGTTTTGTACTTCTCAGCTAATGTGCTGCTTTAAAACACGACAGAAAGTAATTAGTTGCTATTGAAGTTTGTCAAGAAAGTCATAATCTACTTCTACTTAATTTACTTATTTTTTCCACTGGGCTACCAAGGATTTTTCCACTGGGCTACCAAGGATAGTCTATCTTTTGGGGTCAGGAAATTTTATTTGCTTAGATGTTTTCTGTTGCTGAACAGTCTGAGAACAAAATATAGCTGTACTAATACCACGAGAATATTACTTATTAGAAATTTAATTGAAGATATGAAATCAGAGTAATGCTGAGTGTTTCTGTAAGAAGTTTTTCATTGAGTAACCCACATGTTCATGTCTGAGGACAAACATTAAAAGACATTTCATCAGTACAGTGATCTATCATGAATAACAAATGCTCCTAGGGTCGCAAAAGAGCCTCTCTAATAATACTGATGTCAGCAGCCAACTTCTGGTTGTCTGCAGCAGAGCTAGGATTTCCCTCCTGGACTAACTCCAGTTAGACAATGGATTTCTAGCACTGTAACCAAGTACAGCATTTTCAGACAGTCTGTGAGGTTGCATTTTTCATAGAACATAAAGCAAAAATAAAACCACAGAGCTTTGTGTGGCTGTAGGGGTTAATAAGGTGCTGTGCAAGGAAATGTTCTGAGAGCAGAAGAGGTGGTGATCAGCTCTCCCACATGCTGTCCCAATTCTGTTTGGCATCTGCAGCAGCATACCATGGGGCATGGAATCCGTGCAAAGAGCACCAATGGAAAACTGGGCTACAACAAACCTGAGAAAGAGGACTTTATAGAGTTTTGTCACAAGCAACTTTTTACCCCTACATAAAACATACCTGACGTTCTTGGCTTTCACTTGGGCACTCCTAAACTGTCAGACAGGTGTATTTCTGTGTTGAAGGGAAAGTTCTCTTCAAAACTTCTATGACACACAACAGCACAGTCTATTGCCTATGCTTCCTTTGGATGATTGTCAGGATAATGGAGAATGAAAAGTAAAGACAAAAATGAAGAAAGATCAAAAACATTTTTGTGAAGTCATGATCACTAGGTATTTTCATAGAAGTCACTTAAATTTTGTGCTACAAGGTTTCTACTTTATGCCCAGTAGCGAGATTTTCAGCCTTGATTCTGGAAAGAGCTAAGCATCTCTGTGACTTTATACACACATGCACAGATATGTACACACACAGTGTTTTAAACAAGCAAAGTTAACAACAAAACTCTCATGGGCTTTAACAGTAGACCAGCAGTTTACCAATGGCTGTATATTAGATGTAAGTGCATTGAAGTCTAAAGTTATGGTCAGTACATAAATTTAAACATGGGCAGAATTCTTTGCAGGACTAAGTACCTTTGAAGTAATCTGTTGTAAAAATGAGGTATTTAATAGTTAAAGGCATCAAAAGAGGCTTGATTTAGCATATTATTTCCACATATACTTAATCGCCTAAATGGCATTAATAAGAAAAGCTTCCAAGATTACTCAAAGCACAACAACTTTATACAAGATTTTTTTCCTTTTCAAAAGTGAGCATTTTATGCAGACACTGTTATTTACTGTATGCAACTTCACAGTACCTACAGAAATCTCAAATACAAATCTTGGCACAGTTCCTGTAACAAGGTCATAATAAGAATATTCCTATTACAGATGATGGATTAGCAACTCTGTAGCAATGTAAAAGAATAACTGTTAAGAAAAACAGAGAACTGTGATTTAAATGGTGCTATGGAGAAAAGTTAGATTGGATAATGATAATAATAATAATAATAATTACCACCACTGGGAAAATAGTGGAAATTTGTGAGGAAAAGTAAACTTTAAAGGGAAAGCAACAAATCGACTCCAAAGTCAGTCAGTGTAAAAGAACACATGAAGTCGTCAAGTGTTGGGGTGCGGTGGGCACATGCAATGGATATTCAGACCAATGGAAGAGAAAGTTGAAAATACCATTCTTTAAGCCTTTTATTATTAACTGAAGCCGCAGTAATACGTAGACCTATATCATGATCATTTATGTCAGAATATTAGTTCGAGGCAAAACCCAAAAGGAAAAAAATCCAACCAAAAACTTTGGAAGCCCAGAGCGCAACCCGCGAGTTCCCGAGCGAAGAGGGGGAACCCAGCCCTTCCCTTGCCAGGAAGAAAACCGTAAACCAAATAAAACCGAAAGGAAATAACCCCGAAACCGTGCTGCCTGGGGGCCGTGTGCGTCCGCAGCCCTGCGGTGACGATGCCGCTTCTCTCTCCCTTCTCTCTCCCGGCAGAAGCTGGCGGTGCTGGTGGGCAGCGGCGTCAGCGGCAGCGCCAAGCCCGGCGTTGTCCCGGCGCTCCTCAAGGCTCCGGGGAGCGGCAGCCCCGGCGGCAGCCCCGGGCACACCCTGCCCATCCCCGCGCTGCCGGCCCGGGCGCCCATCGCGATGGTCACGGCGACCCTGCACGGCGGCATGGGCGCGGAGCCCCCGCAGAGCGCGCCCGTCAACCTGCAGAGCACAGCCAAGGCGCTGGGTGCCCGCCGGCCGCCCGAGCTCGGCTCCAGCGCCCAGGTACGGCCGGGCAGGGGCCGGGAAGGACGGAGGGATAGGGATAGGGAGGAGGGGGGAAGGAGGGGGGCCTGGAGGGCGGGATGGACTGACCGGGCCAGGAGGGCGGGGTGGGGGCCTGAAGGGAAGGAGGGCGGAAAGGAGACAGGGAGGGAGAGAGCCGGGAGGGAGGGATGAGAGCCGGGAGGGAGGGATGGGGCGGCGCTGCGGGCTCTGCCGAGGCGGGGGCGCCAGGAGGTGGCCGCCGGGCGGGGGGTGTGAGTGGCTCCGGGTAGGGAGAGGTGTTGGAGGGGCCGGGGAAGACACAGCCTACCATTGCAGTGCTCTGGGGGCGCAGGGGCGAGGAGCGAGCGGTCCCTGCACCCCAGAGCCCTCGGGGTACGGTGCTCGCCCCGCCGCCCTGCAAGGGGAAGGCTTCAGCCTCAGGTGCTGAGCGCAGGTAGTTGGGCACCTCGTTGCTCGCCCCCAGTTGCCCCACCTGCTGTTGCTTCGTCTCTGATTCAGAAGCAGTTCTTAAACACCTCAAAGTTTATGTAGAGAAATGCTTGCGGGGCTGAGGAGCTCCTGGCTGTGCTGGCGTTTCAAGCCCCCGCAGTAAGGTGCTGGTATTCGCCCTCGCTTAGGCACAGGGGAGCTGGCAAGCTGTTGCCTCCAGGTCCAGGTGCATACACAGGTTTGATGCCTTTGTTCACAGTAATTAAAATACAAAGTAAATGAATTGACTTAGTGAAAGGACGTCAAAAGGGGAAGGGGTGTTGTTTGTTAGCTGCACAGCATGTATGTGCAGTCCATTGACAGAGAAGATTTTACTCCAGTCGTGCTATGTGTCAGGAGAGGGAGATGATGATGATGAAGTTAAAATGTGAAGAAAGTGACAAAGCCCCTCCAAAACTTTGTAGAAGGGAGTGTAAAGTATTACTGCTCACATGGGAAATGTGGATTACTAATCTGCTTTCTGCACACAGGGGCTGTGTTAGTCTGGGGCTTTTTTGTACTCTGATTCCCCTTCACAGGCTTAGGATATGAATCTCTAATAATCAGGAAAGGAGAACAAGATATGGATAAAGGCAACAGGCAAACTATACCTGAAGGTTTTTGTAAGTCAAGGTTATGTTGGAATCCATGGGGCTTTTTAATACCCGGGAAGCCCCTTCCTAAACACTATATGGGTGGGGCAGGACCATCACCTGCTGCATCCACGAACAAATGTAAAGCACATCCAACGACTTTGGAAACAAAATTGTCCTGTCACTTTTTCTGGAGAAACAGAGTTGTCTTTAGCTGTTACACTCATGTACCTGTCTGGGGAATTCAACTTTGAATATCCATTTTGTATTCATGCTGGGTAATTTCCTTTTTAGAAGGTGTTGTTTATGTTTTATTGAAAAGATACTTGATGGTGTCCCAGTAGATATTTCTTAGAATCCTGGAAAATAACTATATAAATTGTAATCATATGAAAGATAAAATTTTCAATATTATAACAGTCTATCATTTTGTGAAATACTATCTTTCACTATCAGGAGCCATAAGAAGAAAAAAATCAAAGAAGTGAGGGAAGAAGCTTGAAATATAATTTAATGTGTTTAAACTGAATAGTGAAACAACAGTCCCAGGTGTTGGAGAGCAATGTGAGTTAGAACAGCTGGCTGCAAACTTTTCTTTAAGTGTTGTTTGAGGAAGAATTTCTAGCATGCTGTGGTGTTGAATAATCCATGCTCTTTCCCATTTATCCTTTCAAAAGAGCAAATGGGTCCCACTCCCATCTTCCTCATCCCCAGGTATGCTGGGCTGAGTGGTGTATTGCAGCCTGTTGGAGCCAAGCACTGATGCTCCAGCAGGTTTCTATTTTATATTCCTTCAAAACTGAAACAGTATTTGTCCTGGCATTGCAACTTTTCCTTGCAAAGAGAAGCTTCATTTCAAGCAGAGGCTTGCTATTGTTGGAATAGCGTTGGAATATTGACCAGCATTTGGTGTTTGCATTGGTTTTGCTAGAGGTAGAGGTCTAGTGTTTTTATTTAGAGATGTCTTCACATTGCAAGTTTTCACCAACTGTGCTTTTGTGATTTAGTATCTCTGATTGTGTTTGCAATTTATGGAGGAAGAAGCTGAGCAATAACAAGTTTCTAAGCCAGAGGACTGTAGTGGTTTTATCTTTTTGAGAAGAGTCAGCAAGCATGGATAGAAACAATTAGAAATATTGAATTATAAAACTGAAAAATGCAAGCTGACCATTGGTCTTAAACTGTCATCAAGCTTAGTGCTAGATTGCATGTTAATTACTGCTCCTCTACCCAAATTAAATTTGTTTTGCAAGATTTCTTTTTCTGGCTCAATGGGAAAATAAAAAAACAAACTATTCTTGCTTCATGCTCAGAATTCTTCGTTGTTCCTGGAGTGTTAATAATGAACCAATAATAGTAACACCTTAGCTACAAGCACTTTAGTGTCAGAGGGAAATTTCATTGCTGACATTTATTAATAAGCATTTATTATGTCTTCCTTTTGGGGTTTTTGTGTGGTGTTGTTACAGCTCAGTAAAGTTACTTGGGTTTTTTCTTTCTACAGAAATGTATGAAGTTTGTAAGATGGAGGATAATAGCTCTCTGCAAACCGGGCTAAGGTGGCAAGCTGATAGCTGTCATGAGATTACTGGTGTAGTCTAGCCTCTTCTTCTGTATCTGCAAAGTGACGGAAAGAACAAGGGCACAAAATGTAATGTTGCAAGTTTTTGAACAGTGTTCTGAATGAGTTTGTGCTTGAAAACATTTAAGGGATCAGGATGTATATATGGTCATCTCATGTTGGAGTTGTATTGTAGCAGGAATTGTAGCAGGAAGAATGAAATGCTAAATGAAACTCAACAGAAAAAAATCCAGGGCATCAAACACTGTAATCTAAATACAGAACTTTCAAATATAGATAGGATTAAATGTAAGTTTGTTACAAAATTTTCATTTGGGCAGTTGCAAGTCAGCACTTTCATTTTAGGCTGTTGTTTACTCAGCAGATTTTTTAAGTGATTTTGAAATGTTGTTTACTTAATGGAAGTCATATCTGCATTGGAAAAAGTATCTAAGTAAATAAATGCATAACAGATGCTAAAGGATTGTTTGGATATATCTCACATGGTTTATTAGAAGCAGGAAACATCGTGACATTAAAAAGGATTGAAATGTGTAAGTACTGGAAACGGTGAGCTGTGGGAATGAGTGCTGGATCTACACTGTGGGAATGAGTGCTGGATCTACACTATTCCCTGTCAGCTTTTCAGGGTCAGTTCCATGTGTGAAGACATGACTGATGGAGCTACACTGATGCAAGTGTACAGGCAGGGATATCACGAGTAGAGCTTTGCTCCCGCTTAAAGAAATGAAGCTTAGAGCTTCATTTGGGTGATCTGGAGCAAGTTATGTTGGCAAAAGCAGAATTTTGCTTGCATAGGCTGAATTTTGCTGGCATATGCTGTATATGTGGTAGAAGTGCTTTGCCTTCAGAGAATTGCTGAGGCTGTTGCGTAGAGAGAATGCCCTGGAGCTGCTGGGTAGTCATAGCATTCACTATGTCTGTACCTACAGCATACTGTGGTATAAAGAGATTTTGATATAAGCCTGTCAAATTTTATTTTTATGGTAATTATATTTATATGGTGTTTGCCCTTTCCTATCCTCACCACCATTTCCTTACTGAGAGCAGGATCTGAGGTTGCTTTGCTGAAGGACCAAGTCCCATCTGCTGTGCTGGAACAATGTATCTTGTAAAGAAAATGCCCCTCTGCTGCCTCCTTATTCTCTTCTAACCAGCAAAACTGAGGGCCAGCAGGCATCCCAGAGCCTAGTTTGGGGAAATCAGAAAGCCTTTTGGCTCTTGGGAATACAGTTGGATCAGGCAGTATTGGGAGCACAAGCAGAGAGAGGGAACACAGCTGTCAGACCCCTTGGCTGCCTTTCAAGAACTGTAATGAAAAACAGAAGTGCTGGAAGGGCATGTCAGCACTGGGTCATGGAGCACCAGGACACACACAGTGTGTCTGGAACTGCCTGGGATCTCTGTCCCCTGTCACTCTGTGCAGCTCTTAGAAAACACCTTAGTGAGGCATTGACTTCCTGTCCAGCATGACTCCACTAAACAGCATCAAACCTACCTCCTGCTCCTCTCTGTACTTCCTTCCCATACGTGTATTGCCTGGGTCGTCTGGAGAAAAGTTTGGCAGCTTCTCCATGCACATGTGCTCTTGCATCTTGGGTCTTGTCTATACAGGGGGATTCTTTCAAAGCAAAATACAGTATGAGGATTTATAGTGCTATATATTCTTGGCAAGATAGTAAACTGTTTTCCACAATGCTTCATTAACTCCACAGCTCACTGAACTACTTGTGTCCCTATTTAGACTGAGCAGGCTACATGGGTATCCATTTATTTTTTTTTCAGGAAATAGTGGATTTTATACAGGTAGGAGGATGCTCATATATATGTGTTAGCTATCTGTATATTCAATTTACTTGAAGCAAATGCATCCTAAAGTTTAGGAACATACTCCTGCCTACCATGACCATTTTTCAGAATAATTTATTTGTAGAATGATTTATTACCTTTCTCTTCACCATCCTACTTTATGTGCTTCACTATGCTCTTTGTAAAAATACATCCTCCATAATTGGAAATCCACCTGCTCGTATGAGTAAGACGTTTTGGTTTTTATTTATTATTTGTATTGCAGCAGTACTTAGAGATCGTATTTATAGATATATTTACCTGTATTGGTTATGTGGCTATATATAACTTTTTCTTTCTAGTATCCATGTTACCACAGTGACTGAATACATGGCAATAGTTAATTTATCCTCACAATATGGAGTTATTATGATTAAGGTGCTATTATTCCGCATTTTACTGTGGGAAAACTGAGAAATAAAGGATCCACTTACACTGATCCCTTTGTGCTTCTCCATAGGAAGCTCACAAGGGCTGCCTTAAGCAGGATCCTGGTATTGGCAGCCACACTACAGGCCTTTTTGGTAATTTTGAGGATGTCTCAGACACGTCCATGCTGCTTGCAGCATCCTGGGGAATGAGAACTATCCCACAAGTCCTTGAATCCTGCTATGGCCCCCTTTAGCCTTTGCTGTAGTTCTTTGTGCATCTCCTTCATACTTCTTCCTCGTCCACATAGATACGTGTGCTGAAATGCAGGTGGAAACAATAACTAGTGATCACAAGTAAGGACTAAAGAAAGATCCAGAGGCTCCACACAGATTTAGGGGAGGGGAAAAATAAAGGCACTGTTCTATGGATTACGACAACCATGGCCATGTTGGCCATTGGCAGAGCACCAGCATCTCACTGGCATCAGAGATGTACCACGCAGTCTGTGATTGCCAAAAAAATGGTTCTGTTTCTGGAGTCCATGGCTCCTGATCTTACTGTAACACAAGCTGTATTTTTCTTCAGGTCTGGGTTGGTCAGTGATGGCTGATGAATTTCAAGATATTGAAGAGTTTGTTGATGGTTTACTTGAACTTTGTTTTATCAGTCACTGTATTGGTTTCTGAATGTCTGTTGTGGAGGAACAGAGCCATAATTACTCTGTGTGGGTAATGGTCTCTATTGACTTCCTCTAAATTGTTCTGTCTTTTACTGTTTCCTCAAATGTGAAACAGAGGTTGGGTTTCCTGCTGGGGCCAAATTAGCACTGTGAGCTTTCTGCTTGTGCTGCTCTGTGAGTGCAACCGGGCATGGTAACAGTGTTCTGTTGGAAGTAATGGCAGAGGAGAAAACTCCACAGAAAGCCTGTGGCATGGAGATTTTGAACAGGCAATACTGACCATGCCATCATGGCCATGGTTTACTATACCAGAGTCAATGTAAACAGTATGAAGTATGGTCCTATTACAGTGTACCTTCAGGAGATATGTGTAACTGTAGAATAAGAGGGGTGACTTGGCCAAATCAAATTAAGAATAATAATAAGAAAAAGCATACAGAGAGTAGGAACCCCAAGGATTCACAGCCCCACATACCATCCAGTGATCAAGTTCTGCCATTGGGGCTTAAGTTTTAACTCTATGATTAGAATGTTGTAAAAAGCATGGTAATTTTAGGAAATGGGTTATAGAGTGTGTGTAACAGATTCTGCTTGTATCTGCACCCTCTTCATTGTTGGTTTATTAGGGGAGATTCATGAATTTACTCCATATCTAAATATGGGTAGTTAAGAGCAGGATTTGCCCTCACTACTCTGATACGTACCATGTAAAAGCACTTTAAAATTTGTATTTCTTGCTAAATAGCATAAAATTACATCCTTTCAAGTTAATTAAACCATTTTGTAATGCTGGTTGCTGTTGATGGGATATTTAAATGCCAGATTCAGAATAAGCACTTATGCTTCCTGATTTTAAATGGCTTCCTTTTAAATATCCCAGATATATGTATATTGTCAACACATCTAAAGCATGTTTCTGTTCTGCTCGATCTGCATTTCTGTTTGGTCTACATTAGGGTTGAGACACCCAAAGACTGAATAAAGATTCTCAGGAACTGTATAAAACCTCATTAGGCCCAATATGGTATTCCTTACCCAGCCAAAAATTTCCAGTGAAGGCAGCAGAGTATTCAGCAGGAAAGGATACGCAAAAGTGGACTTACACTGGCTGTCTGATTCTTTGTTGTAAGAACCTAAGAGCAACTTTTCCAAATTTGTTTCTGTGGGATCCAGCAAACAAACACCCTACTGGAAGAAGATTAATGACCAGGGAATAATTGTGAGTCTTAGTTTTCGGAGACCAGACTGTGGTTCTGTTGTCTGCAACCTTTGTGTCACTGAACATCCCATCTGCAGGTCCATGTGCAATGGAGTGTAAGAGTGGATATGCTGCTTTAGTGTTTATGGAATGGATTTTCCTCCTGTGAGCGTCTGGGAAGTGTCTCTACTGAGAAACACAAGCAGAAGGAGATTAACTAAAAACTACTTTAGTTTTGTCAATGATTCCTGGTCCTGCAGAAGGATGATGGAGCTGTCAGCACATTTGTATGTTTAGTCCTTATAGCCAGAAGTAATTCATTGTCCTGTCTATAGAGAACCAAACAAAAGAGGCCAGGTTAAAGGAGGGAAATTCAATTGCTCCAGTTTGATGCCTTTAAACTGCAATTTTGACTGGCTAAAAAAAAAAGTCTTAAAATTTAGGAATATGAAAATTTAGAAGCGTGGGTAGTAGGGGAGGGGGGATTCTGCCCTTCTGCCCTGCTCACGTGAGATCCCACCTGCAGAACTGCCTCCAGCGCTGGAGCCCAGCACAGGAAGGACATGGAGCTGCTGGAGCCAGTCCAAAGCAGGGACACTAAAGGGATCAGAGGGATGGAGCAGCTCTGCTGTGAGAAAAGGCTGGGAGAATTCAGATTGCTCAGCCTGGAGAAGAGAAGCTTCAAGGTGACCTAATTGTCTGAAGGACCCAACAAGGAAGGTGAACACGGAGTTTGGACAAGGGCTTGGAGTGACAGGACAAGGAAGAATGGCTTCAAACTGAAAGAGGGCAGAGTTAGATGAGATATTGGGAAGAAAATTTTCACTGTAAGGGTGGTGAGGCCCTGGCCCAGGTTACCCAGGGAAGCTGTGGCTGCCCCATTTCTGGAAGTGCCCAAGGCCAGGCTGGATGGTGCTCTGAGCACCCTGGGATAGTGGAAATGTCCCTGCCTGTGGCAGGGGGTGGGATGGGCTGAGCTTCAAAGTCCCTTCCCACCCAAGACTTCTTGGGATTCTGTGATTCTATGAATATATATAGGCCCCTTATAGAAGTTTCTGTGATATTTTCATACATTCTTATATATTATCCATACAAACAAAGTTCTGAGTCCTTTATTCTAATGCTGAGAGTTTTTAGCACATTATTGTTTTGACACTAATCAGAGTAGCTCCCATTGAGAGCTTTGATTCACTTCAGAAAAGCAAAGAATGCTCTAAAAATGGTAATACACTGTAGCTATTTCATTGTAATTGGAGACTGTCTGTGCTTCACGGAAATTACCAGGCAAGCGTTCTTGCAAATGTCAGAATTTTCAAGTTAGTTCTATTTAAAATGGGGGAACAAGAATGTGAGGGGATGGACAGAAAATTTGAGGGCTGTGTGATTCAAACTTGAAGTGCAGTTTGTAATAGTGAAAGATGATCAACTTTGGGGCTGGAAAAATAATCTCCTAGCTCTTTTTCTAAATTATAAGATGCATAAACACATCTACTTATTCTACATGTGCTGTTACTTTAATAAAAAGCACCACTTTAGGAAATGAAAGGCTTTGGAATATTGCCAAACATCTCAGTTCTATTTACTCTCTAAAGGTGGGGTTTTTTTCATTATCTACAGAGTTTGTGGGATAGTTCAATAATTTGCGTAAATCTGAGTGTTTGATACCAGACTGCAAATTCTGTATTTGTCTTCTTTTTAAGTTTATGTTGCAAATACATGCATGATAATATTACCTGTTGGTGTTCTAACTGTACCAGGATTTAGCAATTGGTCTGCTACTAATCTCACAGTGCGCATTTGTGTCTGTATTGAAATTAATTGGAAAACTGTATCAGGAAATACTGCTCTTCAACTATTTGATGTAGAAATGTGGGGGGCTTGGTGAGAGAGATGGAGAGAGAGTAGATGCTGTAAACACAGAGTGCTGATGAATACTCAAGTAGTAAATAGAAGTATCTTAGAAGTCATTCCTGACAGTAATAAAGGCAGCAATTTGATTTCATCTGTGGATAATAGACTGGTTTCATATTGCAATAAAAGTGGTGCTTATGTTATATTAATATTTATTAGTACTTATTGATGTTAGGGTTTAGTTGTTCTCTTTTCCTCACATAACAGCCATTTTCTAAAACTCAAGTTAAATTGCTACGCAATAAGCAATTAAAAGTATTTGTGTGTGAGAGAGAGAAGAAAGTAATCTGTGTGTATCCACAGATTACTATTATTCCTGTAGAGAAAGGCAGACCCTGCCTGACTAAGAACCTAGAGAGTTGTGCTTAAAGTGGTGGAGTTCTATTTGCACAAATTAAAGATTTGTCTCTTTAAATGCATATTTCAACCCACAAGCACTGTTTTGCTGTTCATAACAGAGTGGTTTGCATGGATTTCCTGCCTTTTACTGAGGTGTTTGTATATCTTTTGCTTTGACCATGGGCAGGGCATCTTCAGAAAAGAGATTGTGCGCTATGTTCAGTGGCCTTTTTGTGTGACATGTGAAGGATTGCCAACTTGTAGGATAATGTGAGTCAGAAAGTGCCTGATCCAAATTTAACAAAATTTGTTCATCTCTAAATTTAGAGAATAGCTGAATGGCAAGACAGATATATTTCAATTTCCATCACTGGCAAGGACAGAGTGTTGGCGGATGCCTGTTAACAGCTAGAGTGTGTGTTTTTGATACTCATATATGTGTGTATGGGTGGAAAAAGACTAGTTATTTTAATTTATCATGAGCCTGTTTCTTCTTTGACTGCTTTTAAATCACTCTTGGGATTGATGTTCCTTCCATGCAGATAATTCTTGTGCAGAAGGTGCGCTGTGATCTTGAGTCACGTTTTTGCCCTCTTGAGTAGAAAGACTTGCATTGGACTTGGATTTTTATCATTATGAAAACTGAAATATAGACCCTTTTAAAATAAGGCAGGTACCAGGCAAGGTAAGACAAACCAAAATTCTTTTTGTTGATCTTACAATCAGGCTTCAATAGCAATAATTTCAGAAAACGGGTTCAAGTTTATCCTTCATTTGAGCATAACCCTGAGTTAACATGTGTATAATTCACATGTCTTCAACATGATTAATCATATCCATGTATCAGTTTGTATTTACCTGCTTTTCTGTGCTGGGATCCTAATCTTTTTGACTGTTCTAATTCTTTGGCCAAATATTGTTCTTGGAAATTTGACCAATGAAAGCAAGACCATGTCCCCACTGCTTTTGTGCAAGACATTTTGTTAATGGGTATGACTGTTCGTGATTTTTTCTCAGTGAGATCTTTATTATACACCTCTGTTTAGACTCTTTCTCTTGTATTATTTTATTAGGACCCCAGTTCAGGGACTGTGTCATCAAATTTGCACATGTAGTGATGGATTGTGATATTACAAACAATTTGATTGTTGCATCTCTTACTGCATCCAACAATGCGACTGGCTGGGTTGGAGATATGTTCATTTTTATATACAGGATCACGGAAATAGCAGTGACTGAATAGGTAATACCAGAGTGTGCATGACAGCTTTGATAGGATTTAAGCAACGTTGTGCTTCCTGTAGTTTGCTGAATTGGTAATAATAATTCAAGGGTCTTACCTTAAATGTTTACTATCCTTCTGGGTGTGAAATAAACCCATAAGTCATCACTGTTTAATATAATATTCATTTTTCTTTGAAAAATCAGTACACTAAGATATTTTTAAAATAATATTGTAGCATAATAGTAATGAGAATACTGTAGAAATGTAGCAGGAATACTACAGGGATACTATGATTTTAGAAGACTGTATATGGTAATTAGTTAGCATTTGCTGTAATGAAACCTCACCACCCTATTTGCTGATTTCACATTTTCTTTAGAGTGAAGCATTACTATATTCATTTTCCCTCACACTTGTTTTTTCAAAATACAAGCCAATCATCCATATTCTATCGACTTTTATCATTTTTAACCATTCTTGTAATATGGGAAATTAGATATTGCATTTGTTATTTTTACTAGAAAAGGACAGCCCATATGAGAAGATAAAAAGCTTCAGGTTTCTGCTATATCCGTGTTCTTATGTTAGTTTTAAAGCCAGAGTAGGTGGCTTTGAACCATTACTGTGATGGCTCAGAATTGTCAAGTCTTGAGGAATATGAGTTCGAAGTCTCATTCTCATGAGACTGAGTCCAGAAATTGGTTTTGAATTTAGAAGTTATTACATAGAACCAGAATTAATTTATATCTCGATATAACATGAAGTGTTTACACTTCAGTGAGTTTAAGTTTATAAGTCTTAATAACAAAGTATTTCTTAGCAAATACTATGAATATTGTCAAATGTGTGAGTTTGGAATAACTCCACTGATGTCAGGTCTAGAAAAGCTTGATTCATACCAGCAGAATTAGTCTACAAGATACATGATAGGATGTCCTTAACCATTTTCCTAATGACAATACAATAGGCTTGGCAAGCCATTAGTGATTGTTGTTATTTTACTGTACTACAATTAATACAGTGCATTAAATGTAATGTATTACTATTACATTTTCTTTGTAAAAAAAGGGATGATTAATAAAATGATTAATAAAAACAAAAATCCACCAAGTTTTTTACATATTCATCCTAATTTTTACATTTTTTCAATTTGGAATATGAGGGTATAGAGTGTACAGAAATTTCATATCTGCATGTAGAAGATAACTGAGGATCCGAGTAGCTTCCCTTACCAACATTTGGCTTTTGAGACCAAATACATGGTATACCCTGTCTGAGTAAGAGCCAGTCAGTCTAAAAAATTATTAGCCATTTCAGGCTGTAAGAGTTCTCTTTGTATCTCCCTGGCAATTATTTTGGATTTAACATATCTTTTCAAGAAAGATGGAGTGAAAATTTTTACAAGGGCATAATGTGACAGGACAAGGGAGAATGGCTTCAAACTGACAGAGGGCAGGTTTAGGTGGGATATTGGGAAGAAATTCCTCCCTGTTAGGGTGGTGAAGCCTTGGCACAGGGTGCCCAGAGAAGCTGTGGCTGCCCCTGGATCCCTGGAAGTGTCCAAGGCCAGGCTGGACAGAGCTTGGAGCAACCTGGGATAGTAGAAGGTGTCCCTGCCCATGGCATTATCCCATGAATGGGATGATCAATAAAGTCTCTTCCAATCCAAACCATTCTATGATTCCATGATTGTCCAATTAAAAAAAAAAAGAAAAAGAAATTTCCCCCATTTTATCTCTGAGAATGATGGGGTTGAAGTCCTGATCTTTTCAATGGTATCCATACAGATACACAGACAAGCCTTTAATTGGGCTAAGACTCATAAAGTCTGTAGTTCTGCCTTGATGAAGACTTTATTGTTGTACCATCTAATTTGCACAGTATTTTCTCTCTCTGTCCTTTATTTCTAGCAAAAGAGATTTAGACTTCAGTGCTGAGGTGCACCTGGCTGCCTGGAGCTCAGTCTCTGCTCAGTAGTGTTCAGACCTGGACCCAGGTGAAATCCAGGGACACCCCTATTTCTACCAGTCATAATCAAAAAAATGCTTGCATGGTGCGTTGGTTTTTGCTTGGCCCAGTTTTTGCTAGTGGGGGGAGCTCACAGAGATGGCTTCTGTGTGTCCTGTGAGAAGCTTCTGGAAAATTCCACCATGTCCAGCAGAGCCAATCTCTGATGGCTCTGAAGATGATGGACATGCTGCTGGCCAAGTCTGGCCAATTGGAGAGGTTGGTTAAGCCTCTGTGATAACAGATTTAAGAAGAAATCAAAACAATGTGAGCACACACTTCTTTTTAGCCAGAGAAGGAGGTGGAGGTGAGAACATGTGAAGGAAACAACATGGAAACACCAAGGTCAGTGGAGAAGGAGGGGCAGGAGATGCTCCAGGAGCCAGAGCTGAGATTCCTCTGCAGGCTGTGGGGATGACCATGGTGAAGCAGCTGTGCCCCTGCAGCCCATGGGGTCCATAGGGGATGCAGAGATTCACTCACAGCCCATGGGGTCCATAGGGGATGCAGAGATTCACTCACAGCTCATGGGGTCCATAGGGGATGCAGAGATTCACTCACAGCCCATGCAGGAGATGCCCATGCTGGAGTGGGTGGATGCCTGGAGGAGGCTGTGATCCAGTGGGAGTCCCAGTGGAGAGAGGGCTTTGCTCCCAAGATGGAACAGCCTGGCCTTGGAGGATTGCACCCCATGGATGAGTGACCCACAGCACAGCAGTTTGGGAAGAGTGTCTGCCTGTGGAGGGACTCACATTGCAGCAGTTTGGGAGAACAGCTGCTGGTGAGATTTGGACTCATGCTGGGTGAGTTTGTGGGGAGTTGCATCCTCTGGGAGGGACCCCATGGCAACGCAGAGGACAACTCTCGCTGTGCAGCAGAAGATCTCAGTGATGAACTGACCAAACCCCCTTTCCCTGTCCCCCTGTGCTGCTGGTGGGGAGGAGGGAGGGGGGTGAGTGGAGAAAAGGTGTTTTGAGGGCTTTATTTTACTTCTCATTTATCCTCTTCTGACCCTGTTAGCAGTAAATCACTTTGCACCTTTTTCAGCCTGTTTCGCCCTCAGTGCATCTTCTCCCAGTTCCTTATCTCAACTCATGAGCCTTTTGTGTGTTAACTTTTTTCCTCTCCTCTGCCCAGCTGTGGCAGGGGAGAGCAGACAGAGGAGATGTTGTAGGTGCCTGGCATTTGGCGAGGGTCAAACCATGGCACACAGGGGCATTGTAGGAGCTGCTGTCATGTTAACAGTTGTGAAAAACAAGGTGACCAGGGCATTGATTGGAATTGTTGGTTGTGTTTTCCCCTAAGTGTTCTCTAAACCACTGGGCCATGAGACCATGGAGCCCTTTCTCCTCTCACTCACTAATTTAGCAGAAAATCTTGGAAGAAGAGTCTTTCTCCCAGTTATGTTCTGATAGTTAATTGATTCACGGAGCCATGTGTGAGTGTGGGATATGAAATCTTCCTTCTCTGGAGTAGGTGGTTGGACTCCCAAGAAACTGGTTGAAGGAAGAGATGGGAAAGAGAAGGAAAGGAAAGCACAGCTTTCGTGGAGTATGTTTTGAATGAAACTGGTTGGTCTCCAGAATGGGACTCAAGGAGGTGACACTCAGTGGGAATGAAGTAGGTCTCCTCTTTCAGAACAAAATACAAACACATGGAATCTGTAGTGCAGTAAAACACATCAATACAGCATCTCAGGAAGAAAAGGAGATTTTCTACCTACTAGTTCTAAATAGTCCTGGCTCTATCATTGAAGGGAAGCACTGGTGCTCACTTTGATATATGATAACTCTGGAAAAGTATTTTGTGTAATATATTGTGTTCTGAAATGTATGTTTGTGTAGTCACACATATACAACTATGTAGATATAGCTGTATATATTTATGAATTTATTTATATAAATGTGTATTTGCCAAATCCTTTTACTATCTGAACATGAAAGAACAGCTTTTTTATTTGTATCATTAAAGAACCAATTACATTTGTAGGTGAATACTATAGAGTTTATCACCCTCCAAAACTAAATATGGCTATTTTCTTTTGCTAGAAGACAGCAAATACATAGCAATATCTACAAAGATTTTTCAAAGCTGCAGTCCTAGAACTGTGGAATACCAAAGTTAGAAATTCAAAAACAATGGTAATTTCACCACACTGTACTAAAGCAATATTTTCTGTTGGGTTTTGTTGAGGGACAAGTAGCTCAATATTGCTGAGCAGTCTACCTAAAAATTATATAATGCATGCTTATGGGATGTACTGTATATCCAAGTCAACGCTTGCTGAGAAAGTTGCTGCTTCCTTTTTTTTTTTCTCTAACAAATTATATTAACTGCATAAGTTTGAAATCAGTCATATTTAAACACACTTTATATGGAATTAATGCAAAATTTTATTGTACTTCCCCCAAGTTCTATTCTCAAGGAAGCAACTTTGGTACCAACATCCATTTATTATGGCTGAACTACTATAATAGCTTCTTTTCTCAGGAAAGGTTGGAATTGTCATTCCATTTTCTTTGTAGTTTTGTCTTCCTCTCCCCTGCTTTCCTCTGCCACCTTAGCTAAGACACATTGCTTTCCCCCTTGTCTTTATTCTGTTGCTTGTTGGATACTTTCCTGAGCAAATTCAACTTTCTTTCTCCTGCTTAGCAAGCTGGATTAGCTCAGCTCAAGCCTGACAAAAGGGACTGTGTGGCAGCAAGTAATTAGGTCGCCTCTGGCTGTCACTTCCCTCATGTTTTCCAGTTCTTCTGAGTGACTGAAAAACACCTAATAAAAACTCAGAGCAAAGAGTGCAAAAGCAGCTCTGAGTCCTGTGGGTGCTAAGGTGGATCCATATGGAATCCTAATTTTTCAGTAGCTGCTAGTAGGCTGCATGAGCCATTCTGATAGGTGAGGATTCCTGAATTGCTAAGGGATGATGGTCATTTCCTCCTTTATTTTTCCTCCCCTTGCCTTCCCTTTCTATACCTTAATCCTCATGTCCTGTAGCTGTGGTAGAGCAGTGCTTTAGCAGCTACTGGGTCTCTGCTGAAGATTTTTACTCCTGCTTGAGTTCACTTGAGGGAGAGGCTTGAAACTGCTTTGTGTGATACTGTGTATGCATTTTCCCTTTACTCAGGAATATTTCTGCAGGCTGTGAACAGAGAATAAGTAATTTGAAGGTATTAGTCATTAAAAACCACATCAACCTGGAACAGTTCAGTAGTTGAACAGCAGATCTTTTATAAATCATCTGAGCAAGGGAATATAGGTGTGATCACAGCTGCTGAGTCTTGCTGCAACTCATTGAGATTATGCTCATTTGTGCAGGAGGTGGAGACTTAATTAGTTGAACATGGTTTCTGAATAAGGCTACAAATCACAGAACAGGTATGTGCATGCTAATGCAGTTGACCGACCCAAACTTCCTTTTTCTTTTTTTTTTTTTTTTGTTTTTCAGAAATTTAGAGTGCAAGCTAACAGCTGTGGAACAAATCCTGATAAAAATAATTTAATATATTTACTATATATATAGATAAGTTACATAATTTAATTTTATAATACACGTAGAAATAATTTATAATTATTTGATAAAAATAATGGTGCATTAAAAAAATTGCCAGCCAGTAAATAATATGGTGGAAATTTTGTTTAGGAATAGGCATTTGGCACATCTGTCTATCTAATCTATCTATCTGTCTATCTTCCTGTCTAAGTAACCAGTGGGATTTCTGAAACAGGGAAGTATGTGTACTGTATTCATTATGTTTTCCCTTTGCCAGAATACATACTCACAGTGTGTTCAGAGTTTGTATTTTTCAGTGCACCCAGATGGCAATGTGCAAGTGGCAAGGAGTAGAGATAGTGGTCTGAAAATCCCTTGGTAAAAGCACAGATAAATTGGGTGGTGCTCTGAAAAGCCTGAGAGCCACAGGAAAAGCAGAACATTATTTGCTTTATCTCTGCATATTGCCTTCTGATACCTGCATGAGCTGTGATAGCACCTTGGGCTTTCTTGAAAATGAGTGGTGATGAAAGGGATGAGCATGAAAACATCATCAGCAGCTAAGAATCTGGTTTTCAAAGCAGGTATGGGATTTAAGGTTGTACTTTGCCTCCTACTGCTTGTGGCTACTGCTGTGTAGAGAGAGCTGCTCCAGGGTAAAAGTTCGAGTCGTTTGCTATAAGGAGAATTGTTTTAAATTGTATTTTTAGTGCCCAAAGAAAGGATGGTTTCAAAAATCCTGATATTTTGAAAAAGAAAGAGGACATGTATTTCTGATTGTCTACTTCATAATAATCATGAATTGCATATTAAAGCATAGTTAATGAATCCTGAATACAGGGAGAGGAAGTGGGGAGAACAAACACTTTTGAAACCTGGAAAATAACTATTTACATTTGTATGAAATTCCAGTTAACTTACTGTTTACACAAAATATTTCAGACAAAATATGTCTGAAATAACAGCCTATTTAAGATACAATCTAAGTGTGAAACTGAAACATTATTCCACCTATTAATTGGAAATACAATAGTGATTTCACCACATTTTTGAAAATTAAGAATGATTTCCACAGATTTTCATATGAGTTGACTCTAGAAGGAAAGCAAAAAGATGTATCTTAACATGCTTTACAAGAGCCTCAAAGTTATGTCCAAGGGCCCAGTGCTTTTATTGGTGGACTCTGTGGAAAAATGATAGCGTTCAGAGGTTTAGGTGAGCTAGAGCACAGCAGTTATCTGGGATTCATGAGGGAAGGGGCAGCAAGTTTTAGGTCAAATCAACTTGGAGGCTGCGTGTAGTGCTTGGCATTTGTACAAAGCAAGCTCAAGGCTGAATGCATCATTCAAGTTGTAAAATGGATGTAGAATGAGTAAAAAACCCCTGCAATTACCTCAGCGACGATCCATTCAGGTTAAGAATTTTCATCTTTGCTGTTGCCATAGCAATCTGTTCCCTTGTCACTACCACATTAAAAATCCATTCTGTAAAACTGTTGTTGCCAATACTGAACACATAACAGACAAAAACATTTTTTTTAATAGCTTAGGTGCAACATGAAGAAGACCTAGATCTTAGAGAGATGTATATGTTCTTTAAAAAGAAGATTAATATTTCCATAATACATTGCAGGAACACAATATTTGAGCTGCAGTATCAACGTCAATATAAAATAGTTTGCAAATAATACAGTAATACAGTGTCAGCTGAGCTCCAATAATCGAACTGTTCAGCTGAGATACAACAAACCCTTATGTTCCTGAGTTAAGCTCTTGTTTTGGTAACATGCTGTAGAACTGTGTCTCTTTAACCCTCTGTAACTGATTGAGTCTGATTCTCTTCAGTGATTGACTGGAGTGATTTTACTTATCCTGGTGTAATTCTGGAATGGGAGGACAGTTGTGTCCCCTAACAGTGTTACATCTGTAATCTAATCTTAAACTGCTCATGAGCCCAAGCTCTGCAATGAGTTTGTATACATAATGAACTGTAGCAATAAGTCCTTAAAGCATTTGTTAGTATATCCAAAGGAGGGGGGAGAGCAATTTGTAAATCAAAGGGAGCATAGCAATGGTTTGACAAATGTTGTACCCAAACCTAGTAAAATGCAAATATCTTTCAATAAAGTAGTGATACACATCTGTAGATACTCACATATGTGTATGTGTGTGTACTTATTATAAGTACACATAATAAGTGTGTGTACTTATTCAGGACTGAAAGGCAGAAGTTTGCTTAAATCACAAATAGTCCTAGTTTTGAAAATTCAGGCATTGACTAAGTAAGTCATAATATAACAACTGGAAACCATATGTATGGCCCTTAGTCTGATCGCTGACAATATAAGTCTCATCCTTGCTTCTGCCTCAGCATCCTTTTATCCTCTAACCATCTCTAGCCTTCATCCTTTGAATTCTTATTCTCTATCTATGCCATACTTCTTTGTTTCACTTCTTATGTCTTCCACTTCCTACTGTCCCCACCCTTCTATCCCTCAGTTGTCTTTGAGAGCTTCGATCCCAGGATGGTGTTGATTTACTGCAGGAGAATCATAGGAGGTTCACAGAATACACTGAGTTGGAAGGGACCCACAAGGATCATTGACTCCTGCTGCTGCTGGTTACTTCTGTAGTTACAATGCAAGGTGTTAATAGAAATGATGGCAAGAAGTGATCTTTTTCAACCTCACTTGGCAATATCTCATAATTTTTCATTTGCTTTTGGTTGAGTGGGAGGAACCAGTCTTTGGGTTTTTTGTTTTGGTTTGAGGTTTTTTGGGGGATGGGATTTTGGGGTGGGGTTTTTTGTATTTGTTTCTTTGTTTTGCATTTTTTAATTTTTTTGTTTTTAAATGCAACTTTGTCCTCTTGTTTGGGGGCTTGAGTTGCTTTTCCTATTTTAAGTTATTACTATTCTCTTAGTGAGTAAACTGACCAGTGAAAAAGATGATTTTGTTTGGATACCTTCACATGTTTTTGCAATTTGAAGTGTAACCCTTTGGAATGTGCGGGATGACATTTACCACCTGAGATTGCAGGCTCCCTCCACAGTGGGGCTGCTGCATTCCTGTCTGAGAGCATCTGTGGATTGCTCAACCAAAACCATGTCCCTGACATGCCAGATCCCTGTCTGCCTGTGGAGGTCATTGCAGAAGGGGCTTGGGAAGTGTTTGTGTCGCAGCCACATGTGTTCATTACCCACTAACTCCTGCACTGAGGGATGGAGGGGTTAAGATTTCTGTTCCAGTCCAGGGCTGGAGCTTGAGGTAGGAGTTAGCAAAAGATCATGAGCTCCCAGAATGCTTCTGGATGTAAAGTTTAGTGAATTACACAGCAGGAAATACACCTGGTGAATTTGTTCTTATTTCAAAAAAAAACAACTGTATAAAGTTAGTAAGTCTGGCTTAAATGCATACAATCAAACCTGAGGCCAGCTGAAACTCAGCTGTTCACTTTCCTCCATGCCTCCACATTATAAATGTTTCAGGGGGTCACCAGAAAAGCCCAAGTAGATTTAGATAGAGGAGAAATTCAGAGCTATCTTTGACTTTTATGGACCTTTTTCATTAAAATGCTTAGAGGTGTAAATGTAGAAATAAGAAACTTGTTTATCTTTACAGCAGTGGTGCTATAAACTATTTAGCACACATAAAATAATATTTTAAATTATTGTTTTGGAGGTATGGATAAATTTGTACAAAATGATTAAAGGTCAGACATTGCCAGAAAAATGTCTTTTCATCTTGCTAGTTAGAGGTTTATAAGAATGTACACCAGCTTGCTCTTTGGATAAACTGGAAAAGAGGAAGGAGCAAAGGAAAAGTTACCCATGGATAACAATAGTGTGGAATTAGCAAGTGGCAAGTCTTTGATCCACCAGGCTTGCTATAGCCTGGACAGTCAGGGTGTGAAAGCAGGTAGCTCTGCTGACAAGAGGAACAGAAGTTTATTTTCCTCTTTTGTGGGGAGGTATCTTGATTAGTCACCTCCTGAAGCCCACAGGCTTGAGCTAAGGCCCCAGCTTGGGCTGATGTGTGAAGGGGAGTGGGAGCAGGATTTGACTTGTCATAGCTTGAGCCATAGGAAATGTGTCCAGTTCTCATTGCCTGGCCAAGGGCATCAGATAAGGACACTTACTTTTTTATTTCCCAGACAAGTGGTTTTGTCTTCTCATTTATTTACAGCTTGAACTGGAACAAAGCACTGTAAATTGTACCCAGTGCCGAACTGCCCAACCACCCATTCTGGCACCTGCACCTCCTTCATTGCAGAGACCACAACTGAGATTCCCTGTTTCACACTTCACTTCTTTCACCCACTGTTGTGGAGACATCCTAGTCTGCCTAAAAGTTAGGCAACTTGGGTGGAGCTCTCTGTGCACAGATAAGATAAGATTAATCAGTCACAGGGATAAGACACTGGAAGTCTGGCTTGCATTTCCACCTGCACAACAGTCTAGCCCTGACTATATCATTTTACCTCTAAATCTAGATTTTTTTATCACTAAAAGGGAGAGAAAAATACTGATCTAGGCGAAGTATCCTGACATAACAGTTAAAATGTGTTACAGGAAAAGTACAGAGGTTTCTGTCATTGAATTTTGCTGATACACCAGCATGGGCTACTTATTTTCCAAGCTACTTAAACTGGGAAACAACAACAAAACAATGTAAATGTGAAAAAACAGATTATTAGACATCTCTCTGTCTGAACATCCTGTAGTGCTAATATTAACATGAGATTAAAGTTCTTATTTTTCCCTTGGCTGTATGATTTCTATACTTGAGATGGTTTCTTTGAATATTAGATAACAGATCCTTACTATAAAACCATTTGTAAACAGAAGGCTGCATATTTGTCACTGAAAAATTCCTAAGTGTGCCATTATTTGGTTTTGTAGTTTTGAGTTTGCTGCAGAACTCCTACTTCAGGAAAATGAATCTGATGAACTTTTTGAGAGTGCAGGTGAGAGAGCTAACAGTAGTTCATTTCCCCACTACCCATAGACAGTTCATCCTGGCTTTGTCTTCCATTGAAGCTGAGAGAACAGTGCAGTGTTGTTTCGTGGTGTTTCTTGTTTCTTCTCTCAATCCCATTTCTTTTGTCTCAGTTGTTCATTGTTTTCAAACTTTAACCAGAATTGGCCCAGTGGGGCACCCAGGGGTTGACGTCAGCTCCTTCCTCACAGACAGAGTCATGCTGTTCTAGACAGGGTTGCTTGATTGGTTTTTATTCCCTTGAGATCTTTGACATAATACAAGGGAAGAGATTTGTTGCTCAGACATGGAGTTTTTTGTGCATCTCAACAATTGATAACTCTCTTACCTAACATCTAAGTAATTTGATTCTAATCTTTCTAATCAGTTACCAATTTCATTTGGTGTCATGACTTAGTATTTTAATGGAATCACAGAGTCATTAAGGTTGGTAAAGACCTCAAGATCATCAAGTCCAACCTTGGGCTGAAAACCACCATGCCAACCACCATGTATTTTGCTGTCCAGTTTGAAAATCCTTGCAAATCTTTGTGTATATGTAGGAATAGGAATATTAGAATATGTGTTTGCAAGGTTGAAGGCAGCACCCATGCTTTAAGGCACAACCTTCCAGAAGGAAGATCTTCTTATTTTAACTTTCTGTGGAGGCTGTCTGTACAGCCCAGACTTCTGGAGAAGTCATGGTGCCCCTGATGTTTCCAGGTAAACCTTGGACTTCACCACGTGGGGAAAGAAATCTCAGTTGGGATAGTAGGAAAATATAGATCCTACTTGTGATAAGCTTTCTGTAGCATGGGTTGGAAAGCTCACTTCAGTATTTACCCTAAAAATCTGAATCTGGGCTGAATTGATTATAGTTCTTGCTAATATTAAGCAGGAAGTTGTGATATGTCTAATAAATGTCCGTAGCAGGAAGTGGCAGCTCAATTACTCCTTCTCCCCAGACTGCAGTAGTTCATCATATTATTCTTGCTGATGTGTGAGGCTGTGATAGGGCAGACAGGACAAAGAAGTTGTTCAGTCAGATCCTTCTTATTGTTTTTAGTCCATGTGTCACCCTATATGGATAACTATGGTGGAAATACCCTCTTCTGTTCCTCACCCTGCTGCCTGAACCTTTTCTTCTAAAGGCAGGTATCATTTGTTCTATCATCTGTGGATGGAAATGCTGCTCTTTTTGCCCCCTTTCCCCCTTTCCTTGGCTTGAGACAGAATTTTGATGGAGTATATTTTTCTATGGATAATCCAGGGTACTGGTAATCCATGAGTACTCAAGAAAAATTGTCTTGCATGTTTATAACTGTTCAGCTCTCCTTGTTGTTTCACTCAGGCAAATCTTCTTCAAATGTTAATCTTTGTTGAATATGCAACATCACACCCCCAAATGTCTCTGAGAGGGGGAGCAGAAGTAAAATTTTAAACGCTGTAGGAGAAGTTTATTAAGAATATTCTGGCTGAAAATGTTTGTTATTTCCTATCAAACACTGGAGACAGAATTAAATAGTCTGTTTTGCCACTGTGTGGGTGAGGTCTGAGAAGAGCATATCATCATGGACCATGACACTGTTTCACTTTCCTTGAGCTGATTGTATTATAGTCTCTTTTTAACTGACACATTTCATTACCAGATTGGGGTAATAGTAGCATTTCTTATCTTGCTGGCTGTGATCCAAAACCTTTGTTTAGAGCAGAGTTAGAGAAATTCAAATGAATCTATATTTTTTTTCTTTTTTAGCTATTTCTAACCACCTGACAAGTTTTTGTGTTTGGTGACTAAGTGTCTCTTGCTATTGTAATGACAGTCATCTGTCTTTTGGGAATAAAGACATGATCTCCTTGCTGCACTGAAGAAAATCTCCTTATTGCAGAAAACCAAGCCTTTTCATACTCCCCACTTAGGCAGGACAAGCACGGATTGTATGCCTGCTCATGTGGCGCTGCCAGTCGCAAGCCTTCCCATCCAATCACTTCCCTGATGCTTTTTGCTAAATAAGAGTGAAGACAAGTGAGCAGGATTTAACACAGGTGAAAAAGCTTATTCTATAAGGCTTTCCTTTATCTCCCACAATCATCTGCTTGCTTGTATTGCCATGTCATCCCAACAACAATAAAGAACTTCTAGATAAAAGTTACAAAACTTTGCTTAAAGAATATTGGCTAGTTAACCCAAAGTATGGACTTCTGGTTAGAAGCTGTGGCTTCCCCATCCCTGGAAATGTCCAAGGCCATATTGGATGGGACTTGGAGTAACCTGGTCTGGTAGAAAGTGTCCCTGCCCATGGTGGGGGGCGAAATGGGGTCAACTTTAAGGTTCCTTCCAATCCAAACCATTTCATGATTCTGTGAATTTTAATCAGGGATGAAGGAAAGAAAAAGGTTGAATGGGAAAAGTTAGCTACCTTCTTTGCACCTGTGGCCCAATCATATATTTATAAGCTATCCGTTTAGTCTATCCTATCTTAAATATGCTTTGAATAAATTTTCTAAGAAACAACTAAGAACAACTAAGAAAAGGGTGAGTAAAGAAAATAAGCATGGATAGTAATAGCTGCTGTGTTGCCCCAAATGGGTGTCATCTTAACTGAGTATTGTGTGGCAGTGTGCCGTAATAGACTTACAGGCAGCTTTCCATTTTAATAATTCAGTATTTACTATTTCCTGAGGCACAGCAAACATCTCTTTGTGACCCTGGCTACCATGAAATGCATCATCTTACCGATGCATGTCACTGTGGTGCATTTCAAATATCTTTTGAAAACAGCCTGGTGCCTAGAGAGCCTTCAGCCATGGCAGCTGGGAAGAGAAAAAGAGCTGGAAGGGAACTGCTGGCTCTGAGAGATTCTGTCTGGGAAAGCTTTGCAATTGTTTTAAGCTGTGTTCTAATATTTTTTTTCCAACAGACTTTGGGAACTATCACTGCAGTGCCCATTAAGGTTCCTCAGGTCAGCTCCTTGCAGAGGTTGGCAGGACAAGGACCAGCAGTGCTACCTCAGGTACAAAATACAGTTTCAAAGATGGGGCTGTGTCATTTTGTACATATTCTCTGCTCCTGTCTGATGCCCAGGCCTGGGTGGGTCAGCACACTCATTTTGCAGATTTGTGTTTTTCTTCAATCCATGGAAAAAAATAATTGTTCTGGGAGCATACTGATAGCACAATGAAAAGCTATAAAAAATCCCATAGATTCATTGTGGAAGAACAAAATACGTGTGGTGGAGGGTAAATTTATGCTTTAAAGATGAATCATAAATCACAGAAGTGAAAATCTGCAATTCTGTAATTAAAAAAAAAGTGGTGGAGCGATTAACCTTCCTGATAAAGATTTAACCTGATGTTCTGTTTCACTGACTTTTTTGCCTTGTCTATCCCAATATAAACTTTTGGCCCAGCTAATGCAGGTGCGAGACTGAGGAAAGATTCTCTGGGTAAGAGTGAAAGGAGAGTTGCACTCACTGGTTTTTAAAATGTTTCCAACTGTGTCTTCTTTTCTGAACACCCATCACTGTTTCTATATCCATACACTTTATTCCTTTTTTCAACTCTCTTTCTCCAAATGTTTGGATGTCATTTTCAAAAAGTGTTTTGCTGCAATTCTATGGTTAGCTTTTCATATTAGTAAGTATAAATATATTTCTCGCACTGTGGCTGTATTTCTCATATATGAATACTAGAAAAGTGTTGAAGTTGATGATGCATATTCTTCCTATTGTTTCTTTTTTTTTTCTAATATTCTTTTAGTGGCAGAATCTAGTAGAAATCTGTGAGCTAAGTCTAGTTAGGGGAAGAAGTATTTCCAATATAAAGTTCTTAAATTCTTTCTTTAAATTACATTTTGTGGAAGGCAGAGTTGGGAATATAAAGTGAGGTTATAGTTTTCTTATCAAGTTCAAGACTTTGCTTTTCAGTTGTTCTTACAACATAATAACATTTTTATTTCTGCCATTTTGGGATGTCAGAGATGAGCAAATTTCTCCTGAAAAATAGATGAGGTTCAAGAGCAGCTGAAAGACCTGTAAAAGGGCCTAAATTATCATTTAGGTTGTGTTTCAGGAATGGTGATGGCATTGCAAATGTTGCACTTAGAGAAGTATCAATGTCCTATGCTCTTGTTAAATAGAAAAAATTTCATTCAGCACTACATTCAATTTTGAAGAATTGGAAAAAGTGGAGGAAGCTGATTTCCTAGCTTTTTGAAAAAAACACATCCTTTCTGTCTCGCTGCTTAGCTCATGGCAATATTTTTGTTTGTATCCCACTTTGTTTCACTCCCTTCCTGGTGCAGCTTCCATTTCAGACCTGTTCATGTAATCATACTTAACACTAATGAACTACCAGCACTTTCTTGGCTGCCCTGAGCCATTGCTCACGAACTTTTCTATTTAGTGACTATTTCATGAGGGTAGAATGGGCAATAACCACCTAGTAATCTCATTTCTGACAGAAGTTAAAAATGAAGTAGGCAGCTGTATGTAAGACCATGTTGGCAAGGGTATGTCTTATGCCCTGAGTTTATCTGGCTTTTTCACAGGCCAGTAACAGGCCAGCTTCTTCAGCATCAGCCTGTCCCATCAATAGGCTAGTCCTCCTTTGCCCTTCTTCATGGTCCGTATGCTCCTCTCCCCCTCAAAGCTCACGGAGAAGTTTAACATTTCCATATTGTTTCCTAGGGGGGGCACTCCCTTCATCCATCAAAGCTTTATGCTTGATGTCTTCAGAGATACCAGGTTTTCATCTACAAGTGGAAATTTTGTCTTTTAATTCAATAGTCAGTTATCTTGAAAACAGATTTAATGTAGCCATGGACCAGATTGGTGTACAGCTGTCATTCCCCAGGCAGAGCTGGATGCGGAGACAGCTGTAAGTAATCTGCAGCACTGTCACTGCGAAGGCTGTCCTTTGTAAGAACTGTACCGTGAGTACATAGTCATCTCTGGTCCATGAGAACTGGGAACTTCAGACAGAAATATAAAAATTCCAGGAAGCCAGGCCATGTAATACCATGAAGTTGTTAGGGTAAAAAACATCTCTTCACTATTCTTCCTTGTAGCTTTGAGAAAGCAAGCACCTAATCAAAAATTATTTTGGAAATCAAGGGGTGTATATTATCCTCCAGCAACAGCTGGAAATTGGGCAGAATTCAATCCTGTCACAGTCCAAGTCCTCAGCTTTTATTCATTAGACTTGGTCACAGAGTAGGCTGGCCACTAACCTTCTTTTGGCCCCACAGGTGACAGGCAAGGCCCCATACCTTGCTCTGAGCTACTGGCACATTCCTGCCACTCTAGGACTGACTTTCAGAGATGCAAATTCCCATCTCCCAAGTGTACGAACTCATGGAGTCCAGCTGGGTTTGGCATCTGCTAAAATCTTTACTTTGATTGCCCATGTAGCAGCAAATTACTGGCGCAGCAGAACCATGTTCATCACTCCCCTACCAAGAATTAGAAGTATTTCACAGGGAATGGAAGTAGTGCCTTGTCTGGACTCTAGAATGTTACCTATGGCTCAATCCAGTTCTGAAAGGCATGAAACCTTCCCCAGTCTCCATCTCTACCAAGTCTAGTTGTGACAGTGAAGTGTGTGGAGCCCAATGGCGATGAAGCCAGAGCAGCAGAAGTTTCTGTGCTCTGGCAGCTGTGTCCATTGCCTCATGCAGGTAAGTCCAGGTGTAACTGGTGCAAGTGCAGTAGTAAGGTACATTGGCTCTCTCCTAATCTTTTGGGCTGCATATGCTGCTTCTCCAGGTCTGTAGAGGGGTGGAAGGCCTGGGTGGAGCCCTTTTGGGATTGTTGCCATTTTAGAAGCCTACTTATCTCTGAATGATCCTCTGGGAGTGGTTTCCCTTAAGGTAGACAGATTGTACTTCTGTCTCAGGTGCATGTAGATGACTGGGGAAAATCCAGGTCAGTGTTTGCATTCCTGGCAGCAAACCAACTGCTCCCTGGCATTTCTGCTTTTGGCCAGTCTCGTAATATCTTTGAGATTTCAGATTCCCTTTAAATTTAGGGGTAGACATAATATTACCAGGCTGGCTGAACAGAAAGAGGGGACTCCTCCATTTCGAGGGTCCTCATCATGTCTAAAGGGAATTTTCTATATTGGACACTTTCATGCTCCTGATCTAGACAGGCTCTTTTGATTTATCCCTGTACAGTCAAGCAAAAATGTACCACACAAGTAAACCAAGGCACTTAACAAGACTTACATAAAATAAAGCATTCAGCTCCCTCATTTTCCACATTTGTACAGATACTAGTAATTTGTTTTGTTCATTTGAATGGGCTTATGATATGACCTTTTCCATCTGGGGAACAAAGTTTCAAAATTTGCAAGTTCACAAATGGCAGCAAAATCCCATCACTTAGAACCACTAATTAAGTGGTGAGCAAACAAACATTACTTACAAGTTCATAGCACAATACAAACAATATTTCTCTAGGCATTCATTATTTGCCAAAACAAGCTTCTTTGGTGGACATTTGTTTGGTTTTTTTTTTTCTTCCAGAGTATGAAGGGATTTTTGCTTTCATCATATAAATAAAGTGTCTTCTATGCGCTGTGATGTTTGAGAAGTGAATTCCAGATAGCCTTTCTCTTTTTACTTTGGCCTTTGAGGTTTCCAGCTGGGTGAGATGCTTTGCAACTGCAGACTTTCCACTTCTCTGAGAAGAAAATGCTAGAGGTCCTCGATTCAAACACTGTGGTACTCCTGAGCTGTTCCTCTTTATGGTGCCCATCTACTCTAAAGAGGGAGTGGCATTCTGTCATTGGCTGAGTTCCAATCTCCAGCTGCAGAGCAAACATTCTGTCTATTTTGAACTGGTTTAAAGACAAATATAAGTTGCACTGTAGCCATCTGGAGGTGCATTTGAAATGTTATTTTCTGTTCTTCAACAGGAAGATTTTAAATGAAAAGGTAAATATAATAAAATAAATCTCCTGTTTTGTTGTCAGTAATTTAGGCCCAGTCCAATCCTTGTTCAAATTAATGGAGAGACTGTGATGTTTTGAATGGCAGTTAAATCCGATTACAATGCTTTTTCCCTGACCTATTTTTCCAGGGCTGGTTGAAGGCATGGCTTGGGATGGCTTTTCTCATGACCCTGCTACTTAGAGCCAAGCAGTGTCAGCACTGGAGGCATCACACACATTGGTGGTGAAAACAAACAGCTACTCACAGGGCTTTAGGTGAAACGTGCATTTCAATCAGCTCTACCCAGTTCTGCTGTCAGAGACTGCTTAGCTTTTGTCTTCTGCAGTGACTTTAATGAAATTCAGTAGGGTCTGAACGTGTCTGCCTTGGGACAGGCGCTATTTTACTGTAAGTTTGTTCTTCACTGGGTACTGTGTGAGCCCAGCTAGAGTCTCCACATGTTCCCAAAACTTAAACACACAGTCCCATTTTAAAATTTCATGTCATTGTTCTTATGAGCACATTTCCACTGGCAGATGCTGCTTCTCTTCACTTGTGTACCAAAGCCGGGCACTGTTCCTGGGTTCCTCAGTGGTAGGGCTTCTGGAAGATTTCTTGAAAGGGAAACAACTCCTATAGACAGAACTCAAGTTTTGGGATGCCACTGTGTACTATAGAAGAAATAGGCTGGTCTGTGGCAAATTGTCTTTGTTTGCATCATAAATTAAAAAAAAAAACCCTTATGTTTAAGTGTAATGTGTTAAAATTGTACATAGCCACTGGAAAGTGGAAAAGTGTTACTAAATGCACTTCGATCTTTTGTGAAACTAGGAAAGAAGCTCACAGGCATGCATGTTTGTATAAAAAGTTATACAGGATCGTGCAGTGGAGAGACAAGTATACTTTATGGATTGATTGAGAAAGGAATAATTGAATTGGGTAAAGGACTATAATTCCCTAAGGGATGTTGTGAAATTTCCTGGTATATAACTCTCAGCACTTCCAGGGGACTGTGCTGGAATACTGTTGGAGGAGAAGAGAGAGAATCTAATTGAAGGTAACTTAATCAGTGAGGTAAGCAACCAAGCAACAGTATTTAATATTCATTGACTGTATGCATGCAGAAATAAAGCAAAATTGCTTTTTATTAAAGGTTTACAGAGGCCTGGCAGAACATGTAGCCCTTAATAAATACAGTTATTAATCTGTTTTATTGTATATAAGCTCTTATACTGAGCTTGTCACAGTACTTGAAGCACATTCTGGTCATTTGTTAAGCACCAAGATGAACATCTGTTGTAAGCTATTTCTTCTCTCCTCCTTTTCCTTTGGGAAGAAGCAGATGTGTCTGGGAGTTCTGCTTAGGGTTTCTTTTTATCAGTTGGCTTATTTTTAATGGTCATGCTACTCTTAATTGCATTTGGTATAGAAAGTGACGAGGTTTGTGCTCGTAATTGTTAGAGAAGAAGGTTGAGACAGTTGCCTCAGCCTTCTTGTAGAAACTCCCTGCACCAGGGATGCATGGCCAGCTTGGCCTTCTGTATTAAGTCTTTAGAGGGAGAGCTTTGAAGATTGTGATGGAAACACAGTAGTTTATTGAAAAGTCTGTGGGAGTCTGAGTTCCGCATCAGTGGAAGGGTTTGGCAAGTTTTCTGTGCTGCTGAGGGAGGCAGTGGCAGTGGAGCACCTTCAAGGTATGTATTTAACACTGCTGCTGTGCAGCCAAGACAGGTGAAGGTGTGACTAAGGTGGTGTCATAAGAACATTCCTTGTGGATGGTAGCTTGCCAGAGCTTGGCAGTGGCAAGAAATCCAGTCTTCTGCAGTAAAGATGAACATATAGAACGGAGCAAGGGGGGCTGCACTCAGATGCACCTTTTTCAAAGGACCTCCCTCTGTTTCTTCTCCCTTTCTATCAGTGTCAGTTTTCAGTTCTTAACAGGAGAACTGATCAAGAGTGGTGGGGAAGGAGAAGCAGAATTGGCTGTTACTGATGCTTGAGACCTTCAGATCTGATGGGTGTTGTAAGCACTTTGAAAAGGACCTCCATAGAAGTCAGTTTTCCATGATAGCCTGCATATAGAATCCTAAAGTATCCATGAAAACTTCAGGAAACATTCAAGCCGTTTTTACACCTGGCATGGTATCTTTTTCCCAGTTGAAAACTCTCATGTTGCTCCATGTCAAATGCTGCTTTGTGGAGTAGCAGCAAATAGCAAATGAGAGGGTAAGAAATTTCCCCTCTCTCCACTGATGCCATTTGTATCCATGTGAATGATTTGGCTTCCAATCAACATCTGGCCTGGATCTGGACTAGGCTGTGTCTCTGAGCCTCAAGGCCAGTTGTACAAGCTTGTTTTAGAAGTCTGGGTGAATAACAGGTGGATCTTTGTTTGCATGACCTCAGCAAAGGCTTGGAGGAACTTTGTTGCCATCTGACCCTAAACCCTTCATTTTCATCTCCTGGTGTCTCAGTATTTTGTGTGCTTCCATCTTGCTTAGGCTGTCAGGAGACAGAAATTGTTTTTGTCCTTATTTATAGTATTATTTTTCTCTTTCCTTTTTGATTTTGGCTAGTAAATGAGTTGGGGCTGGTGAAATCATTATAATGTGATGTTGCTGTTGTCTGGAAGCAGGAAAAGCTCTTAAAGCAATGCACAGTACAGAGCAGTGATATCCACGATCTTTAATGTGACACCAGGTTTTGAGCCCAGTGAAGGCCAGCTGTCCAGGCTTGCCTGTAGAACTATATGGACAGGAGGAAAGCAGGCAGGTCCTCTCTCATGTCTCCCTAAAGGCTTCATGGACACTTTAAACTGAAGGAATTTAATCATAGATGAGAATTTGTGAGAGAAGCAATCTAACTTGTAATGCTGAAAAGAGTGGAAATGGAAGTATATTATTGACTGGTGTGTATAATCATAGACTATCTTTTTTATTCCTATTGTAATCCTAAACCATAAGGATTAAATTTTTTCCTCAGAGGCACAGAGATAACTGCATGTTCAAGGACAGGATCTTTGTGCAGAGGGTAAAAATCCAGAAATCCTTGTCAACTTCAACCTCTACTTTTCAATTTTTTGAATAACATTGATTTTTGTTTGCTGGTTTAATGGGAGTTTTTCCCCTTTGCAAATGGAAAAGAGTCACTTAATGAATCATCAAGTCAACAGTGGCAGTGCCAAACCAGAAAATATAGGCAGAAAATACTCAACTCGTTAGCAAAAGTCAGTTAAGTTTGTGTGAAAGTGCAGTTTTGTGTTCAAAACTTGGATAACATTTTTAATAATGAACTCCCACCTGACTGTCTTATGCCAACGTCTGCAAAAAGCAGAGCTGTCAGATTCCCACTCAAACATCCCCCTCTGCAAAATTTCCATTTCTGTAGTATCAAAAAAATCTGAAAGAGAAGAAAAACTAAATTAAATTGGTTTGTCTTCTTAAAAACTGGTCAGGAGTTCAATTAGCTGCATGTCACCTTTACACTTAAGTCAGCTGTCCATGACCAACAACTGAAATACCAAAGCATGGCAGGTACACACCACCTGGGAGATGCCTGATTGAGTGCCAGTGATTTGAACACGTGTGAAAATCCTGCTGAGTGACTCCTCGGTTATGTTGTGTGCGTAAACTGAGATACCAGGGTTTGTTTCAAGGGGTTTGTTACAGTTCTGACCTTGTTGAAGTCTGCTCCATTTTCCTATTGGTTTCAATTAGATTAAGGTTTCTTCCCTGGTCTGTGCCATCCAGAGTTGTGCAGGATTAGAAATGTGGGCTGGAGGAGCTCCTTGGGTTTTGCCCTGCATTTCATACCAACCTTCTCTAGGTTCCCAGGCTAATATTCCAGGGATGTGCAAAAGAGAGAGTTATGTTGTATGAATATGGGATTCACTGGACTGGGTCATCTTGCCTGGGGTTTCCACAATAAAGAGTAACTTCCTTTTTGTGTAGCCCCATTAAGGGGAAGGAAGAAAAGAAAGAAATATTCCCCTGTGGCAAGTAAATAAACTATGTTTATTTTGACTGTGGTCTTATAGCAGGCTGAAGATAATTGGAAAGGAACCAAAAATTAACCAAGATGTAAATACTTGTATTTGAGTGAGTGGAGCAACCTGGATTTTAGGGAGTGTCACTGCTGCAAAGGTATGCAGAGTCTTTTTTTTGCATAATTTTTATTGATTAAAAAAGAAGAGGGAGAGAGTCAGTCCTCAGCTGGCATAAATAGACGCAGCTTTACTGAAGTCGGTGTGCATCTGTTCATTCTGGTGAAGGATATAATTACCCCATATTGCACTCATTTTATCAGCCATTGCTAATGTTTTCTGTGTGATCCTCTAAAGCTTTTCAAGAATGAAAGCTCTGTCTGCTGCTCCCAGCACTTTGCCTCTGTGACATATGAATTGTGCCAAATCCATTTTGCTTTTTTGTTTTTAAGCTCTGAGTACAAGGGTGAAGTGAAAATAAAGTGTGAATAATGGTCTTTCTCTCAAAGGCAATGATATTGCATTGTGCTGAAGAATTTACTTTCATATGGATCGGCCGTGCCAGTATGAAGGGCTGATGGATGCTGAGCATGATCCATCTGGTATCTGATACAGGGGAAGGGGAGGGCTCTTCAGTGTTGCTGACAAAGCTATAATGAGATCCAGAGACTGGAAGCTGAAGTTAGGCAAATTCAACCTTGCAATAAAATACCAATCATGAGCATAATAAAACATTTTAACAGTTTACTGGAGCTCATCATTAAGAAGTGTTTAGTGTTTTCTTTTAAAATCAGACTTCATTTTCTGGGAGAAATTATATGGCCAGCCTGTGAGCTGGAGGATCACAGTGATTCCTTTTGGTTTTGTTATTGAAGTACACTTGTTAGCTTTCCTTTTTTCCCAGGCCTGAAGAAAAACACATTTACCAGAAATGCCCTTAACAATTCTCAAAGCACCTGCAGATCTGCAGAGATGTAACTGTTCTAATTAAATTCTGTCCTTTAGGGCTAAATAGGATTGCCCACAGAGATTGGATGAATTGTGTGATTTTCTTCCCTTCTCCTTTTCCCCCATACTTGTTTGGATCGTATCTTGAGGACTTCTTTTGTAAGAGGTTTTCTTTCTCACCTTTTTTTTCTTTACTACAGCAGGGGAGTGGCTCACCTGGTGGGATGTACCTCAGGAAAGGGATTGCCTGTGATCACATTTGCCTTTGTCAGTGGTGACACACATCAGCCTCTCCCAACTCCACAGCTCAGCAATTCATTCACCTCTGCAGTATTCAACAATTTGTGCTCCTGAGAGCTTAAATGACGTTTTGGTGAAATGGAGGCCTTTGAGCTTCATATAGGGACATCTGGATGGAGCTTAATAATATGGGATATACAAGAAGTCAGGTTAGTTATAGAAGCTGATTCTTTCCTGATCTGAAACTCTTTAAAATATATTAAATTAGAGGTTTTTGAACAAAAGTGCACTCTGTACATCCCACAGGACTGGGCTCCCTCTTATTTCCCTGTCTGAAAAGCAAACAGCTCCCACCTAGTAAATGCTCAGATTTGAGAATATCTCCTTGGAAAGTGTGCTCACCTGCAGCTATCTGAGAAGTACCAGCCTGAACATTGCACAGGAAGTTAAGTGTCACTGTTATTGTGGGTATTAAGGAAATTCAAGAACAACATGCGTTTAGGAAATCATTATATTCAAGAAGTAGCTCTCTCTTCTCCTGCACTTTGAGCGCTGGTAGTATCACATTCTGTTTTGACAGCTGTCAGAAGTGAAATGAAAGATACTTAGGGAAAGAAGGGTTGAGAATTGTTACTTGCAGCACTCACCAACAGTTGCAGTTTTCTCTTGGTAACATACATGCTGTCTCTTTTTCTTCTCTTTTGCTCATCTTTGGTGCCTTTTATTTCTGTGACTCTTGTGGCAGGGACTGGTGCCATCCAACCTGTGCTACTTTCCAGGAAAAATTACTTTTTGATACTGTGCATGTGCTCACAGTATCAAAAATTACTTTTTGATACTGTGCATGTCCTGGTCTAGTTTTATTCCAGCTCTTTAGTGATTGTCAGTTTCCATACTTTTGCTAGTGCCACTGTTCTCCTTTAATCTCCCAAATTTAAGCTACAGTTTTGCTGTGGGAAAAGGAATTTTTGCTAGCTCTTTCCTTCTTATTTTTTCTCTTGCTAGCTGACACCATTTATCTTCACAAATTACTGTAGCAGTTCAGGTTTTTAGGTGACACTCTGCCAAAGGTCTTTCACATAGCTGCTTATTAAATATTTATGCTTATTGTTTATATTCTGGGGGGAACATTCATAGGTGTTGGAGCACAAGGGTCTTCTACATTTGCTTTCTGTTTTGCAGTCACACTTGCAGGCTCTAGAAATAAATGTCATTTTCACTTTAAATTATTTTATCTTTAACTCAGGAGCACCTGAAACTTTTTTTCTGTAGTCAACCCTTTTTATTGTTCTGTAATTCCAAATAAATATGGTCTCCTAAGGTAAGGTGAACTTGGCAGACAGTTTGCAGAGGCTTAGCCCCTGAAAACAGCTATTCCTCCTCTTTATCACACGGTGGCAGAAAGTGCCCAGTGTATGCTCTGTGCTGTACAAGTTTGGGAAGTCCTATCAGATAATTTCAGTATGCAGCATTTTATAAGAATTTAGTACTTTGGAAAATTAAGTTTATTTAATTGTCTGTGCAGAAGGAGCTTATTTTATAGTGAAGCAAAGTGTGTTCATCCACAACTTGTAGGATGTGTATTATGGGTGTGTGCAGGATTCATTGAGGTATTACATCTGACAGTACATATTTTTATTTTTTTATATATATATATGTAGTAGAAAATATAATTATAGGAATATATATAGGCATTTCATTTTAATTAGGCTTTTTATTAAATACAAAAGTGCAGTTAAGAGTGACAGATAGAGTAGATCCTGGTAGACTACATGACAGTTTTTGGCTAGAAAAATTCCTGAACTGATGGGTTTAAACCAATGCTCTCTGCACTACTTTTGATTATAAGACCATTAACTAATCATGAATATGAAGCTAATTATACAGTCCTCCCTTAAACTACTTGTCCAAGATACTTGTCTGGTATCTTAACTAAGTCAGTCAGATAATCATTACATGAAGTGATTGTATAAAGAAAAAGTGCACAGAACACTTCAGTTACCGTCAGGGTATTTTGACTGGTTAGCTGGAGATTTCCATAGTTTTGCATCATTTCACAGCAGGTCTCTGAGGCTTTCCAGTGTCACCCTGAAGCTGTGAGCTGAACACAGTGGCTTCCTGGCTCTGGCACGAGTCTGCAGGACCTCGGGCAAACATTCCCTTTACCTTTCCATCTGCTGTAACTGCTGGCAATGAGGATGTCCTGAGCAGGACTGGGCCTCTGATATCTGTTTGCACTGCTCGTGGGTGTTGGGTTCCTGTCGACAGCTGAGGATAGGCTATTGAGACACAAGGAGCTCACACCATGTGTGTTGCTGCCCTTAATATTTGCTGTGGAGACGAATGGGTATGGCTCCTTCTTGACACAATAGGGGATGATGGCCAGCCTTGAGAGATGGTTTTCTGCACATCAGTAAATCCCTGCGTTTTCATGAAATTGCTTACTTAGGCTCAAGATTGAAGTCAGCACCATTGGAAGGGCTCCTGTAGACTCCAGCATGCTGACACAGGCAGCTGTTTGCCATGTCTGTCTGTTAGAACTTGTCATTTTGTTTCACAGTATGGAAGGTGTGAGAAGTGACAGGACTAAATAAGCACAGAGGGAGCTGACTGTTTTATCTGGCTGTGTTAACGAATAAGCTGGGAGTGAAGTTAACTCCATGTGAAGCAGTTTAAATTATTTATTTTCAATCCTGGAACTGTACTTAACATGTTGTTAAGGCAGAGCCGTGCTGACAGGGTGACGTTAATTATGCCACTGGAAACACATCACATTAGCTGAAAACAATCTACTGCAGCTATCATTCATGGCTCTGAGTACAGCCACAGCCAAAGCTGGCTTCCATCCATGGAAGTTCCTCCTGCATCCACCTGCAGCTGCAAATTAGCTCTTTAATTACTGCAACAACATGTGAAGTTTGATGGTTGTGGGTTTCTTGTGTCTCTCTACATATTTTATTTATCTTTTGTAAACTAAGAAATTGTGTGACTGATCTCCTCTCCATTTGACATGGTATGTCTTAAACATGTGAAGATGTTCATTCACCTATGCACCAGTATAAAGGCATATGCTTTACTGTCACTGTAAATGCTTTCCCACAACTCCCTAAATGATTCAGCACCCACTCTTTAATTCATAGCAAGAGTGTTGTGCCCTACAGAACAGGAAATTATTGCATCAGGGTTTTCCATTCTTTGCAAAGGCTTTGGCTTACACACCCTACTGAGAACTGGGATGTGACTTGACTTACATTTGTATGGAGGTGTGCTAATCAAAATGAGGATTTGACTTTCTCCTCCCTTCTTGTTCAGCATGGCAGTGAGTTAAAAAACTTCAAAATGACCCAGTTGAGAAGTGCTGGGAATATGTCTACAAGTAAATGAAGGGTAGGCTACTTGCAGTTCCTACATTCTGTTTTTCTAGATGCTCCTGGTCCATGGTTATTGCAACTAGAGGTTCTACGCGTGCATGCAGTGTTTGTTCTCGTGCCTGGTAACCCTGCCTCTCTGTTTGTAGGTTAGGCCAAAGACCCTGATTCCAGACAGCCTCCCAATCTCCCCATGCAGAGACCAACCTTCCAAGCAGCCTCCCACCTTCCAGAAGGCAACCATAGTGAGCATCAAAAACCCTAGCCCTGCCCTCCCAACTGCCAACAACACCGTCAGCCATGTACAGACACCCAACAGCCAGGCACAAAGTGTCACCGAGCCCACGGCTCTCTCGTCCCCTCTGAGCGGTGCCGGTGTGGCCTACGCCATCATTTCCACCTCCCCCAGCAATGCAGCTCCCATCAGCACCAGCGCCACAGTCTCAGTGGTCAACGACAGCATCAAAGTGCAGCCACTCCTCATCAGTGCTGACAGCAAGGTGAGTTCTTTGGGTAGCAAAGGCTGGAACTGTGCTGCAGGTGTGAGCAGAATATTCCCCTGGGAGTGCAGAACCCTCTGCAGTGATGCCAGTGGTTCTTCTCAAAGAAAACAATCCGGAAGCAATGGGAAAATTGTTACAGGGACACATGGAGGCTAGTAGACTTTCATCTGTGTGTAAGCCCTGTTTTTAGTGGGAACAAAACATACCATTATGTAGCCTAACATTAACGGGACCATATGACCATCTCTTTCCTTAAACCAATCCTCACTAATAATGTCCCTGAATTCTGTACAGGCTCCAATTTCCTATGGACTCCCTCTTCAATGATACAGTGATACTAGTTCTATTTACTGACCCCAGGGAGTACATAAAATAATCAGAGATTCCTTTTTGTTCTTCCAGGGTAAGACCAAATGAAATGAGAGCTCAGGGTTTCAGGAGATGAATCAGTAGAAAGAAAAAATTCAAGCTATGAATTACTTGTTTCTTTTTTGTACTGCTTTTCTGCATTAGAATGCAAGAACTTCACCACTCTTGTACCAGAAACAGATTCCATACAGGCTACCAATGTACCCAGCAGACATTCACTGTAATTTACTACTGGGATTCTGCTACTTTTGGTCTTGTTAGCAGCACAGATTCTCATAAAGTGTTAAAAAAGAATGCAAGATATAGGATGGCTTTTGAGGTAAATAAAAGCAAACATCTCTTCTTTGACACAATTTATTTTTCTCTTACTTAAAATGGTTGCTGGTTAAGAAAACCATCCCTTTTTATGCTCTTGAATCTTCTAGAGTGACTGTGTTGAGATAAGGTATCTAACACTTAAATGACATTGATAGAAAGTTAGCAACAAAATAGATGGAAAAGGCCCAGTGTTCAAATCTAGTAATATTTATGTAGAAGGTGATAGTCCTTGGGAAGTCCCTTTGAAGCTTCCACAGTCTTTTTGATCATACGTATGAAGTCACATGTGTAGTTCTGTGAGCAGGAATTGTCATTCATTCCTTTTACTTTAATAGCTTCTAGAGAATGTGACCTGCATCATGTAAATCTTCATGTGGTAATTTGAATATATGAGCAGCTGGATATACAAACATATGTGTATGTATGAGATCAGTGTCCTAATTCCTGTAGGTTCTAAACAAGACTCAATTTTAATTTAAAACACACATAGTTTATTTAGTTTACAGAAAACTGGACATCCACTGTTTATAACATGTAAAGGCTGAGGACTGAAGTCTGATCTCAGTTGCATGAGGAGTATCTTCTTTCCCATCCCCATGTACTTACTTCGAAATAATGCTGGTGTGACTGAGATCAGACTGAGTTTGAGTGTTTAGTAATCCCATCTTTTCTACTTGTATACAAAATGAAATCAAAGGAAAGACTTTAAAATCACTGACACCACAAGTGCTAAAGCATGGCTGATCAGCCACCTTCACAAGCCTTCTAAGTAGTAAGTGTCCTGATTTTCAGAGGCTCTGATCAAGTGACTTAGGCACTAGGTTTATAATGCATCAATAAGAATTAATTCTTAGAAACTTAAGTATGTATTTAGGACCCTAACCTAGGTATCCTGTTGTTTTATGCTTTTGACTTGTGACTTATATTGCTTATTTGTAGAGTATCAAGTAACCCTTCAAAGAGGACTCAAAGGATTCAGGCAGAAAAATCCAGTTTCATATAGTGAATTCTCTTATTTTTACATTGTCTTTTAGGTTATCATTATTCAACCTCAAGTCCAAACCCAGACAGAAAGTAAAGTGGAGACAAAGAATCCTCCTGAAGAGTCAGCTCAGGGACTCCCTGCTACCAAAAAGAAAAAGGAGGAAAATCCAGAGGTGATTTTTTACTTTTTATTTGTAATAAATGAGCTACAATGTGGTTAAGTTATGGGGGCCAAATCCAAACATCCTTCTGTGTGCATACACAATTACTTTATTTGTGCTTATGATTCTGCCAGCTGTTCACCTCTCCTTCCAGTCTCTGCAGTCAGGGTAATTTCCCTGCCAGTGAGTGCCCTGACAAATTTGGTTTGCACCATTCAAAACTTCCAGTGTCACAAAATCTAAGACTTGGAGGCCTCATAATAATCTAGGCATCTTGTGGTTGTAGCTGGAATTCTTGTGAAAGGTGTATGCAAGCTTAAGATATTTTCTGTTATCAAACATATCGCATCAGATTTAGAGGCTGTATATGAGGTGGAATTAACATTTCTTTTGTAAGCTGAGCTTTTACATCTTCTTTGTAATGACTCTTGCAATTTTTAGATTCTATTAATAATTTCCTATATTTGCTGTGTACATGTCTCCCACATGTACACAAATTCTAGTCTGAAATACATTAGAGTCCTTCAAATAGAGTAAGAGAGTAGAAAACAGGTTTTAAGACTAAATCTCTTTTGTGAACTATACTTTTGATTTAAAATAGAAATATAAACTGCAAGTCCTTGTAGAAATGAGGTCTCTAACAGACATTTTGGGTTTTGACTGGATATGTTCACATTAGATTGGATGTCATTTTGGGGCACTTTGAGAAGTTATACAAACGGAATCTATTTCTTTTGTGGAAATGCTCAGCTCCTGTGAAGTCTTAACCTCACTAGTCTAATAAATGTGTGGTACAAAAGTATCCTTGGAGCTGTAGGTTTAAGAGGATTATTACACTACAAATTTATAATGTTACTTGAGGCATGTGGGGGGCCATTTGTTTTACCATTTTAAGAGGTTCATATAGTTAAAACAGTGTTAGGGATAAATATTTTAGTCCAAAATATCACAGCTCTTTGTAGAAGCTCTGCAGAACTACACTTGGGAAACCTCCCAAGTTTAAAATCTGACCCTTATGTGAATCTTCATTACCACTGAATGATGGGACTGTAGAGTCCTGTTTTGTTTAGGCAAGTATTTCCACAAATATATTCATTTTGTAGCACCTTATGGGCAGAAAGGCCAGTACGCCCTGCTTAGAAACAGAATGCTAGGAAAAAAACATAAATTTTTCTTTGCCTGTAACTTTTCTCCATGGAAACAATATTGAATAAAGTTCTTCCAGAGAGATTAAGGAAGATGCAGGACTGGCACACTTTTGGTATGGGATTCATAAATGGAAGAGATTTTCATTACATTGCTAATTAGAATATCTCAATGTCCTTTTTCTAACCACAGACACTGTTCCTACCCTGTTTACTGGAGGTCTCAAAAACCTTTATTTTCTGGGTAGGCTGCTGATGCTGTGCCCTAAAGTATAACAGTTTTTCTCTTTTCATAGATTTGTTTCACAGCCATAAATAGGTAGGTCTAGAGTTAATTTCTTTTGTTCTTTGAAAGTGAACTTTAGTTGATTATCATGTATTTAGGCAATTAGTATAATTAGACCTAACAGCATAATTAGTATAAATACATGTTATGACATAAATAGAACGTGCAATTACAAAATGAAATGCTTTTGTGCAAATCTTTGTTTTGCTTCATGAAAAGACATACTGCATACTTCTAAAAGCACTCATGGCTTTTAAACAGATGATTAAATTTAAAGCAAAGACAACAAAGATAATATGGTATTTTTAGATAGAAAACAGGCACTCAAGGCACTTATCTCCTCACTTCTATATATCTTCAAAGCACAAAACTGAGGCAGGAACTCCAATATGGCTCTATGTAGATCTTAGCTGGGAGGGACTAGGATTTAACAAATTAAACTGACAATTTGAAACAAGCTACCTAGAAATAACCAGCCTTACCAGTAGCCAGGAATGCCACATGCAGTTACTGAGTGTACCTGAACAGAGAAGAGTGAGGATAATTACTGTCTGTAGCTACTGGGTTGGTCATTCTGCTGGCAAGCCCTGAAGCTGCTCTTGGCTGAGGAGGAGGAAGCTACCCACTCCTTCCCATCGCTGGGGTTCAGCTGGAGATGAAGGACAATGATGATGGATCCAGTGATGGGTCTTCTCCCACCAGGATGTCTTCTCTAAAGAAATGGAGGAATTACAAAAGGGAGCTTCTCTTCTGGGGAGAAAAGATGCCATGGATGATGTTTTTTGGATTTGTTTGTCTGAGGGGTTTTTTGTGTTTTGGGAAGTTAATATTTCTTTTTGCCTTGAAGGGACCTGATTTCAATACAGAAAGAGAATTCTGCCAAAAACTTTTTAATCATTTAAAAATTGTATTAGCAAACTGTCTGGCAACATTTTTGTTCAAAAATGTTTTTATCTAGATGAAAAATTACTGCCATAAATGCTGGTTATTTAGTGACTGGTGTTTCTCATCCCTCCTAAGAAGTACAAGAGAGACACATGGCAACTGTGAACTAAATGCTAATGTTGGGCCTGGATTGAAAGTCTTGATTTTGCAGCTTTCTGCACAGAGGAGAAGCAATAGACCCTGTGACTAACTAGTCGATTTTATCCTGAACTGAAATGAAATGTTGAATCATCAGACTTTTCACAAAACAAGAAGGTCAGACTAATTTTGACTTGGAAGTGTTGAAACATGTTCTCCTAACACTTTTTGAATGAAACAGAATGTTTTGACCTTCTACTGTTTAAACACTGTGTTTTAGTTTGACCTAACGCTAAACATTTTATTTGGGGTATGATAATTGCATCTTCCTACAGTCTTTGTTTACTTCATCAGACTTGGATTGTGGGTTTTGCTTGCTTGGATTTCCCAAGAGCTTGAGTTTCATAGTAAGATTGCAGCTCCTGTGGAATTAAACCTCACAAAAATGTCCCTTGGGTAACTTGATCCAACAAGATTGTTCAGCACAGTAGAAAGAGGAAACCACCAAAGCCCCACAAGCACCACAGATGGGACTGAAAATCAAGGAGTTCAGTTCATATTGGGCTTGGAACAACACAGCGTAATTTCAGTTTTCATCAAAAACATGCAATAAAAGCTTCAGCAAAACCTTTCTGCATGGAAAATTTTTCCAGTGAGAAATTATGACAGAAAATTTAAAATCTGCTCTAGTACTTGTCCTATCACTGCATCAGCACATTTAGAAAATTTTTTAGTATGAAGATATGTTTTGTGCATATATAGTTTAGAAGAGTTGTAAGTAATATTTTAGATCAGATTCCTCGCTGCAAAATGAGTTCACCAGTGTCAGTGGGAGATGTTTGTTCTGTCCCCATTAAGAGAAAGTGGTGGATCAGTATATATCTTCACAATCCATGCACATGGTGTTGTTTTTGTAACTTGGGAGGAGAAATTTCTGGGGTTTTTCTGAGAGGAGGGGACTTTCAGTATGCTTCTGATGTCCTGTTTAGTGTTGTACAGTTCATACTGGTTTTACATCATACTGCCTGCTCACATGCAATAAAAGCAGTGCCATGTCCAGATCATCATAATAATAAAAAATTGCTTCACTAAGGAATGGAGTAACAATCCAGCTAGCAATGTGAAATTGAGCTGATTGAATTGACTGAATATTGGTCATGTGCTGTGTAAGATCAGTAGCCATTTAGCATTGGCTTTGAACTGCTAGAGTTCATATAATCATACAAGGAGAACCAGGCATATCTGAAGCAAATCTTCAATTCAAGTTCTTCACATTACTATGCAATCAAATAAGATACATTTCTAAAAGACTTTTACTGGGTTTATTCTGTCAATACTGATTCTATTTATTTTCTTACCAGGTTATTGTAGTAGAAAATCTAACCCCTGTTTATTTTTTCCTTAGAAAATTGCCTTCATGGTAGCACTAGGTCTGGTTACAACAGAACATTTGGAAGGTAAGATGGCATATGTCTATTTACAGTTCAGCATTTGAGTGAAATCTTTTCTGTTGGATGCTCTACCAACAGAATTGATGATTCTTACAGAAGCCCAGAATGGGTCAGGTTGGAAGGGACCACTGGATGCCATGTAGTCCTACCTCCCTGCTCAAGTAGGGTCATCCCAGAGCACATTACTGAGGACTGTGTTCAGATGGCATTTGAATCTCTCCAGAGGAGATTCCACAACCTCCCTGAGTAATCTGTTCAGTGGTCTGTTACCCTTCTGGTAAAGAAGTTCTTTGTCACATTCAGGTGGAACTTCATGGGCATCAGTTTCTGTGCATGCCTCTTGTCCTGTCACTAGGCACCACAAACCACAGCCCCATCCATGTTCTGATCCCTCTCTGCAGATATTTGTACACATCAGCGAGATCCCCTCTCCAGTTTCACTTCTCCTGTCCTCTGAAGAGCAATAAAAACTGAAAAAATGAAAATAAAAAAATCAGGTGGATTGTTATCTTTGCACAATTGTGCCTTTCAGTCTCACAATAGTGGGTGACCTTACTTACCTCTGCCTCCCACCCCATGGCACAGCTCAAGTGACATGAGGACTGGCCCTGCAAGCCAGCACCAGCACACTTGGCATGGCTGGAATTTGAACTCACTCAGTTATCGTGGTCCTTTAAAAGACGTTAACAACTGGAGGAAATAGCAAAACAAAAATCCTGCAAAGGCTCTTACCACCACTGATCTGGCTGCTGGATCTCTGAGGTTCAAAGATGTTTGCCCAGATATGCAGCAAGTGCCCTCTGCTCTCTCCCATGTGAGATGGACTTCCAGTTTTTCAGTTATCATCTGTCATCTCTAGAGTTCTACAGAATAATGTGTAAAATAGTGGTGAATATCTGGCATTTGTTTCATAAGATTTTACTTACTTAAAGCTGCCTCTCAGAAAGAATTCCTTCATCTCATTTTCCCCGCTTAGCCAAAAACTTAACAAACTTCCCATCCGATCCTGTATTTGCATAAGAGCCTCTAGAATGCCTTCCCAGGCTCTTGAATACGATTTCAAACAAATATTGCACATAAGCTAAATGCAGTATCACATAGTTTTCAGTTTCGTTCTCCAACCTTCCAAAAATAGCTTGCAAAAGTTAGCAGATTTGTATCTTTCTTTGCTTCAGCTGTGTTGTTCCAAAATCATAGATGAGAAGGAAAAAAAGAGTTTATTTAGCAAATTTGCCAATAGTGTGAGACAGGTCAAGGGGGCAGAAGAGTTCTCATGGACAGAGATGCAGATATTTTTAAGAAAAGATCTGCACCCTGGTGGTTTTAGTTACAAGCTCATCTACGACAAGTTGGTATGATTCCACCAGTATAAGGAGAGAAAGCTGGTATCTGTGTCAGCTGACAGTGATTCTTGATCACAAAAATTGTTAACGGCAACTGATACTTACCACCCATCCCATGTACCATAGTCAGCAAAAAACTGAGGAATTTTCAGAACACTGAGTTTAAGTTTTATGTGCTTTAGACTTAGGAGCATGCTTAACTTCCTTGCTGACTCAAGATGTATGTACCATTTTTAGCTTGATTTCTTTTTATTAAGACTTCCAGTGCCTTGGTTTTAAGACAAGATGTGAATTACGGAGAAAATACATCTGAATTGTAATGTCTTCTCAGTAGGTGCAGCAGGTTCCTTTGGGTCTTGTTGCCATTTTTCAGTGTTTTTCCCCTTTAAAACTGCATTTTAGAAAATCATTTATTGTCCAAGTGACTGAGAATTTGAAAGCAGTTTAAAGAAACTTTAAGCCTTCATCATTTTTAATCCCTTAATGTAATGGATTGAAATGGAAATCAAAGAGCTACATCAATTTGGGGAGAAGATTTATAATCCAAAAAATCCAAATGATGACTGGTTCTCATTCTCTTTGTCTAAGGAAAATGGGACATCATTTGAAATTATGCTGAAGTACAAATTTGCTCACAACAGAGAGGATTTAATTTTGAATAACTCTATAGCCTTTGATTTTATTGAAACTAATAAATTGTGTGTGTGGATTTATTGCTTATGTTCAAAATGCCAACCAGTGCTCCATTCTGTTTGTTCTACACCAAGTATGGAGATGCACATTTTGAACCAAACTGCTATCTCACTCATCACAGAGAATTGAATTCTTGAAGACAAAATCACTTTTCATATTCCTATTAGCATTAAATAAATGGTTCCAACCAAGAGCTATTTACTGTGGAAAGGGTATTTCTTCATGAGAATTGGTGATAACAACTGTCGAAAATGCCCTTATAGCTTTCACACACTAAAGGTTATTATTTTACTGCTCTGTCATGTTTACCATTATCAGTCATTGCTATTTATCAGGAAGTAGTAGTCATTACACAGTTCAGTTTATTTTCATACTTCTAATGCGTTTCTCAATTTCACATTTTTGGAATTTAACTCTGTCAAGATTGGGTCATTAAAAGCTTATTCATTTGGTACCATTAATTCACAGTGTTACTGTTTTTCTTCATTTTATTCATTAATTTTGTGGTGTAGGGCTGTGATCCACTACTATATGGATTTCTCTATCCACCTAGCAGCCTTCCCACCTAACATCCACAGGAGCACTCCCTGCCTGGGAAAAGAGCTCTGTACTGCAGAGCCTGAGTGTGAGGCATCTTTACCAGTAAATGAACACAGCTGCTTCCACTGTCTGACAGACTGCAAGGTACGACTTTCTCTGAGCATAAATTGCTGTCACAGGCCTCATAGAATGACCATGCAGAGTGTTTATTGGTGAAGGCAGCAGCTCATTGAAGTTTGGCCTCCAACATAAAGCTATCTTCAAATTCATTCATCTTTGCCAAATGTATTACAGTTTAATTTTTCCTGTTTGGTTTCCATTTTTTTAATTAATAAACTAAGGCATAAGATAGCTCAATTTTGTGATGCAGTGCATAGTTGTAACATATTGAATCTCTTTGTCTAGATTATTAGAACTATTAGAATTATTAGAAACCTTTCAACATTACAGTTGTGTTAAAAAAAAAGTAGATAGAAAGCAAGACTTTAAAAGGAGGAACTTTAGTTCAGGTAATTCTAAAAGTGCATATTTTGGTCTATCTAGATTACTGGAATATTTATTATTTCATCAACTGAAACAAATTTAATTTAACTTTATTGCGTCCTGTTCTGATAGGTACACAATACTTTTTTAGCAGCAGTAACAAGTAACAACAGATAGCACACCACTGTATGCTTTTGCTCTGTCTAGGTGTAATTATTGACAGAACCACTCTAGATGTACATAGATGCATGGATATTTTTATTTCCATAAAGAAAGTGCTTCCCCTCCCTGATGGCTGCATAGGGTGGTGTACATCTCGAGCTGTTTCAGTTCATTACGCTCTCTCTCTTTATTTCCATCTATTCTCACTGCTTCTACTTTTCCTCACAGCTTTTATCTCAGTACCATAGCAATGCCTCTTCCAAAGCTGCATTCCAGGTATCTGCCATATGTGTGATTCAGACCCCATCAGATATTTTCTGTTGCCTTGATGAGAGCATGTACCAAAGAAATGTCCTCTTTAACTTGGGACCAGGAAGGGCAGAGAGCAACAGATCCATTACCATCTTCTTATGCCATGCTTGGCCCAGTTATATGCACAGAAAACTGCTGCATTGAATTCTTTGTTTCTTTTTCTGGGCCATTGAAGGTCACAATCTTGTATCCCTGTGACCACTTCTGGAAGACTAAGCTTGCCCTAACTCCAGTCATTTCTCTATACTGCCATGATGCTGCTAAGGTGCTGCAAGCCCTGAATTCACTGACCAGGGTCCTGAGCCTTGCTGCAAGAGTCCAGCTCACACTGCTGAGACCAAAGGAAAGAGTCAGCAGAGGGCCACTTCCTCTGTTTTATGATAGCACCAAGGTTCCTCAGTTATGACGCCTCTGTTACCTTTGGGCCTGGAGAGCATTTCCCGTCCAGGAGCTGGAACTGACATACTGACATTCAGAACAACCATCTCTCTACTTTGTGGCTCAGTCTCTCTCTCAGTGCCTTTGACAGGCCACTGGATCTGTGTGTAACACTCACCCTGCTGTGCTGAGGCTTGACTCTCCCTTTAGATGATGTCAAAGAGCCTGCAAGCTTCATGATGGATGTTTCAGCATAGACACATGAGCATTTTGTAGGAAACACTTTTGCAGTAGTACAGAACTGTTTCCCAGACAAGACACTGTTTTGGAGTCTGTTAGCATGGAGGATGTTAACATGATGCTGGCAGCAGTTGTAGGTGAGGCATTTCTCTCACATCTCAGTGCAGCTCCGGATCACATGTTTCTTGGTGAAGATATTCTGTGTAGCCCCTTGAGTCACATGGCAGCATGTGACAGCTTGTGTCAGACTGTGAATACAGGCCTCCTGTGCTATTTGAACTGCCCCAGGAGACACCTTCTGAACATGAGAGGTGACATGTTCCTGTGCCATAGGAAAACCCAGCCAGGAGTTGCTCTCCTGTTTTTGTTGTCCAGCTAGTTTCCTTCTGATGCATCCATCACTCCAAAAACAGTGGCTTAGCCAATAATCTTTTGTAAAGGAAAAGTTTTAAATCAATATCTTGGAAGTCAGGCCAGTACAAAATCCATGCACAGTGTTGGCCTTGTCTCAGGGGACACCATGTCCAAGACTTGACTAATAATACTGACACTCTGTATTGTAGCAACACTTAAAGTGGTATTTGGGAATGATCAACACTTGAAAAGGGTGGTGGAAACCAGAATGAAATGTTGGGGTTCCAGTTCCCAAGTATCACAAACATCCTGAAAGCTCAGCTGTATCTTACTGTTGGATTACCAGTGGGAGATCTTGCTCAATACCCTGAAGGCCTTTTTTCTTTTTCTGGTGCTGAGGGTGTTCTGAGATAGACCTCTTTAGCTCAGACACTGTGGAAAGATGCCAGACCTCCTGCATAATCAGATGGTGCCCTAAGTTTCTCTTGGGTGTTCTCCGGGGCCTCTGGGCTGAAGAACATGCTCCTGCCAGTTTCTCTCCTTCTGAGACAGAGCAAGACAGAACAGAGGTGTCACCACCACTGGGTCATTTAGACTAGCAAGATCCCTCTTGTACCTCAGTGCAGAGTCTAAACTTTACCTTAAAATATTCACATCAGAAGTATTTTGGAGTAGAGCACACACTGCATGTCATGGGATAGATGCTGTGTGGCTCTCCTTGCTAAAGTGTGTCTGGGGTTTATAATCAAAGTAATAGGCTCATAAAGACATGCTTATAATAATCTCAGCATTCTGAACTGACATCAAGAGCTGGAAAAAGAAATTCCATATGATGTAAATGGAATCCTAGCTCAGATCAAAGTAGCATTAAAGCTACAGAGTTCTGTGGCCAAGTAATCTGCTCCCTCTCTCTGGGTTTACAGAGTTGTGCACATGGCTAGTGGTGGCTAAACAGTGCTCAGCATGTGCCATCTTCAATAGGTGTCACCATTTAGTGGAAGGGAGATATGGGCTGCAGTCCAAAGAGCCCATCTGTGTGCTGGTGTTTGCAGTGACACAAATACACTCAATATGGCTCATGATGATATTTTGTGTGCTCAGGATTATGAAGTTGTGTGTTTCTGAGCAGATAAAACATCATACTCTGGTTAGAACTGAATCTAGCTGTGCCATCTCAACTATGCTTTTTCTAGCCTCTGCAGAGGAAAAGTAATGTAAATTGAATTTAGAAGGTTCTCTGTGCATTCATACAATATGAACTACAAGGCTTAATGGCTTTAAATGCTTCCTTTTTGTTAATAGCAGACATCGAGAGTACTTTGAAGGCTCTCTGATGATGCTTGCTAAATATGTGTCTGAAGGGATCATAATAAAAATCTTGTAGGGCAGCAGAAATCTACCTTGAATGAAAAGAAAAAAAAAAGTCTGTGTTCTGAATCTCACAAGGAAAATCTTATTAATGTCAAACCTTGAACCGCAGCAAATATCAATGCTGATGCAACCCAATTATACTTTAGAAACTGAAACTGAACACAAAGCCCCAGGGGCTGAGGGTAAGAGCATCTTGCTTAACAAGTTATATCTACATTTTTCCCTGATGAATGAGAAATACACAATTCACGTTCCTTTCCATGGTAACAGAAATCCAGAGCAAGCGTCAGGAAAGAAAGAGAAGAAGCACAGCAAATCCAGCCTACAGTGGACTCTTGGAAACAGAGGTACTTTATCATTCACTTTTTTTACCACAACTCTATTTCATGTCAATAAAAGGTCTAAGTGTTTCTCACTAAAAAAATATATATGAATGCAGAGCCACAGTTACTTGTAAAAAGATACTGATGTAGAAAAGAAAGAAAATACCTCATCTCAGTAGCTAAGCAACAGGTTTTTACTCCACAACTTGCTCCAAACTAGAATTCATCTTAGTTTTAATACAGGCCAGAAGGAATAAATTAATGTGGGACCTAATTACTCTTTTACCTACAAAGGTAGTCCCTTTAGATCATAATTGGAGAAGTGCTGCATTATGTTCAAATGTGCATTACTATTTCTCTTTTCCTACATGCTGAATAATAAATGGAGAAAGTTGCTTTTTTTTTTATTAGTGGCATCCATAAAAGGGGTGTGTTGGTTTAAGAATCAGTGAGTTCTGCAGGGAGTATAGAAGCCTGCATTATAAATATAATAATAAATAATTTTTTAAATGCTCTGGATAATCTCTGTTGTCTGTTACACTTACACTGTTGCATTTATATTAGTGCAATCAGAATTTGGTCCTGCATAATACTGGGTTACAAACTTGGTGTAAAAGTAGCATATAAATAGGCTTAACTTTTTCTGAATTTTTTTTGTTTCTGAATTAACATATATGCATTGATTCAGCTAATTAAAATCTCACCTTTAAAATTTCAGTTTGGGTTTACTGTCTGAACTTTCTACTGAAATTAAACTCAGTTGCAGCCAGCTCTCTATTTAAGCAAGACTCCTCTGTGTTGTTTAAGCCTAAAAAAAGTGATTATTCTTTATTTAGGTACAAGTGTTGCAGAATTTTTGTATGCCAGCATTTCATATTTCTGTCTTTGTTAGCAGATAGCAAATAGATGAGGCTAAGATGAAAACCATTGCTGTAGTCAAACTGCTGAGTCACTTGACTATTCTTTTTTTGAAAGCATTGGAGATTTGTGTACTCCAGAGCAGCTCTGGGTGCTTGAGTTCTTCAGAATTCTTCAACTGTTTTCTTTAGTGCACATACTGATATCCATAAGAGCAGTATTTAACCCAGTAGGACCTTTAGCCTTGCTCTTATTGAATCTGTAGTGCTTTAGACCTTTTTGTCCGCATTATTGAAATACTTGCAGCAGAGTTTTGCGGCTATAGCCAGATCGGTGTTTGTGACAAACTCAATTATCTTGGAGCAGAGGTGGAAGAGAAGATGGCCTAGGTCTGCTGCACCCCTAGCTCATACTTCTTGTCATATCTATTCTCAAAAGCATATGCTGAAATGAACGATGGCGTGGAGAAAGAAATGTCTGTGAAAGAGTCCTGTGACTGATCAGCTGTGTCCTCATTAGGAGCTGTCATTAACTACTGACCAGCCGGAATGTCATTCAAGTAAAATGGAGGCAGATGGTTTTTCTCTGATCAATTAGATGCTCAGACTGATTTGCTAATCAGTGACTTGAGGTATTTGTGGCATTTCAGGCATTTTGGTGCAATTTAATTTAGTCTACTGAATGAACTTTAATTCATGAGTGTTTAAATTGAAATTGCATATAAATTAGACTTTTTATTTGCCAACACACCTCAAAATGGCAGGAGCTCAGAATTTGTAGTGGTGATACTAACTTAGATTGCAAAAAAGTGATTGTGGCCTAATGTCTTCACTTGAACTGTGTGCTTTTTCTTTTCAAAGCTTTGTTCTTGAAAAAATGAGATACTATTTTATTTTCCTACCCTCAGTGGCCTTTTTTTTTTTCCACAGGAAAGGGCTAAGTTTGAGGCTGGTTTTTTTTTTGAAGAAAGAAACATCTATTCAAAATTCATTTGCAGACTAGCAGGCACCCCTGTATAAGAGAATAGTTTGCTCACCCCTGAATAAATCATTTATTAGCAAACCCCTCTAATTTTCTTCCAAGCAGAATCTAGCAACATCTAATGAAGGAAAATGGTGATGTTTCCAGTCCTGCTGTACAAGTATTGGATGGCTCAGATGAACAATTTGGGGTTGTCTAGACTATTCAGGAAGCCTGTCTTGCTATTGACCATGGATTCTCCCATTGGACAAGGCTGGCCATGGGGCAGTGTTAGATGAGTTAAACATCTCAGACAGGTTTGTGGTGTCTGTGTTTGTAAGTTTGGTGATCTCAGCAGATAGAAATCACTGCCAGCTCCTCGAGGTCCTGCACATTCACTTCTGAAAGGGAAATATTTTTCTAAGGCTCTCATTCATTCCTTGCAAACACGTTATGTTTCTCTGAACTGTAGGCAGGCGTCACAAAGGTAGCAACATTTTTCCTGCAGGTGAGAAATCCATCACCATTTCTATATATGCAAATAAAGATGTCATCTCTCATCAACAGCTTTCCCTTATGGACCTTGATGGGCTTGGAGTTACTTTTGCTAGTTTCTTGCAGTCTGTGCAACATTTCCTGTAACCCCATCAATAACATTTGCAATTTGTACTTCTCTTTTCTTAATAAATTCTAATGCACAACAAACTGCTCTATGAAGAACTTGTTAAAAGGTAAATAATGCAACTCTTTGTCTGTGTCACTAGTCAGTCTAATTAGCTTTTAGAGAGCTGGTTAGGTATGAGGGAAGTCCATGGAGATTGTTACTCTGAAATGTAAGAGACAATCAGAGTGCTTTGCAATGACAGAGGGGTTGTGTTTTTTTCCCTTGTAGCGGAAACGTCTTGCATCGAATTATTTGAATAACCCCTTGTTTCTTTCAACAAGAGGTAAGCATATTTTTAAATGAATATACTACTATTCTAATGACACGTTAAAAATTTATTAGTAGGATTTCATGTGAGTTGCTGTTAGGATACCATAGAGCATTACTTTGTGTAATGTCCCTGCATTTTTTAGTATGGAGTGAAAATAACTTGATTTTTTGCAAAAACAGTGGAAGGATAAGGCTAAAGGTCACAATTGTGTAGAAATAGATCCAAAGCTTCTGTAATCAGTAGAAAATCTGACATCTGGAACTATAAGCACCATGCAGTGAGAGAATTGATTGAAGAAAGTGCTTAAAAATATTTATTGAAAAATAATTAGTCTTTTAGGCCTTTAATTTGCCTCTTTCCACCAGCTTTAAGAAACTGCTCTCCATCCTCAAGCACTAAAAGTTTCCCACACCTTTTACTTCAAAAACAAGGGCTGAAAATCAGAGTTTTTCTGATTCCAAGAGGTGGAGCCGTAAATCTAGACCTGACAACATTGAAGATGCCTTCCAATCTTGTACTTATAAGAACTTCAAATCTGAAAATTTAATAGTAAATGACTGGAGAATTAGCAACTCAGAGGAGCCATTTGGGTGTTCTGATGATTAGCTCATGGGAAGAAGTGCATTTCAGGAAAAAATGTGCAACATGGAGAAGACAAAGAGCTGGGACGTGTGAGATGAAACACAGAGAATGTTGAGTACAGTTTAATTTTTCAGACAAGGCCCATATAGTATTTTAAGGAAGAAAGTGAAAAGCTTGAGTTGTATTTTAGAAGAAGAGAAAGAGCCAATAAAGAAAACTGATTCTGCCCTTGCCCTTGCTTTGCCTTTATAACTCATTCTCTACTGTGGTGCATTAGAGATAACGGAAGACAGACCTTTTTTTAAGTTAAATATTATTTCAGTATTAGGAGCATTTGCCGGGGTAATTATAATTGAGACATGAAGTTTTGACAATTTTTCAGTGTTTGCTTGATCTCTCTGTCAAGTGTCATGCTTAGCACTTGAGATTCACCTTTCTGCCTCTGCCTTGACTTCCTGCACCATAGGAGCACCTGTGGTGCAGGCAGTAGTGCTTCTCTCTGCCTTCAAAACTTCCCGTGCCAGATGCAGACACTTGGCCTACTTACCATATGCCTCTAATGTGCTGGGTCTCAGAGGACAGGAGAGGTTATTACAGTAAACAGCTATGATGACAGTCCCCTTAGCAGGAGGCCAGGCTTGTGTAAGCCCCAGTGAAAAGAACATTATTCCTGGCTTAATTTTATCTTAAAAATTAAAATTGTAATGTATTATTTGTCTTATCATAGCACTTGTTTTTCCTGTGTAAACACATATGAGAAATCAGGAGAGAATGGCATTGTCAGCAAGCTGCCAGTCCCTTGGTGGGTTTAAGTTAGGATTTGATATCTCTGACCTTCCTTTTGTGACATGTTTTCCATTTTATTTGCAAGAAAGTAGGCAAGTGACAGAGCTCTACTGATGCAGCTATCTCAGAGCTGCCTGGAAATCAGCAGCCTCTCTCCTTAATCATTAATTCCTCTTTGAGTCCTGTACCTTTGGTTTTTCCAGAATCCAGAATATGTGCTGAAGTTCTGTATATTCTGAGAATGTTTAGCTGGACTTCCTTATATCAGAATTCCCCACCTCTGCAGGGGTTTTTTGGCACCAGCATTATTTTTCTGGATGCTGTACAAGGTCTGAACTGGAGGCAGGTGCTGTCCCAGATTGCTTGGCTCTGCAGCGATGCAGTTTTCCAGCTTCAGTGCAGAGATGGCTCTCACTTCTCTTATAAAGTTGTCCTTTAAAAATATTGCCTTCAGTTTAATTTTTCAGGAACTAGAAGGCAGAAGTGGACATGTTTTCAGAAGTTTAAAACTTTGTAGCAAAAGTGAGCTGAAAAGACAAATAAACAAACTAGAAAAAAATCCCCATGACCTCCAGGAAATAACTGTCATTTCTGGAAATACAGAAGAGGACAGTTCTTGTAAATTTTGATCAAAAAGTCAATTAGTCAGGATTCATTTATATGAAAATGTCTTATCTGAAATGAGGTCACATCCCCTGACACGTATAATTTGTACAAAAGACTCATCAATTATCAAGCCTCTGTTTATCCAAATAACATATATGTCCCCTGAGTAATCATGGTGTCATATAGTGGTGGATCTTTGTGTGTGTATTTGTGGATATGAAGTGACATCTACAGATTTTATAAGTCTGTGATTATTTATGGAATTATTTATGGGATTATTTATGCCAAAGTAATCTACAATTCTTGGGGAAAATAGAGACATTTATGGAAGAAAAAATCTATCAAAGGATGTTAAATATAAAAATGAAAATGGAAGCTTGGGGTTAGGGAAACACATAAACTGCCAGCATCAGAAGGATGCTTCTAGAGTGGAAAGATTTACTCAGTGTTTTTGCTTTCTGTTGCAGCACCATGAGTGGCAGCACTATACCCTGTCAGCAAAGGACACTGGGCTTCACAGCCGTTTGTCCAAGTTAGATGAAGCTGTTCCTTTGTCTTTGAGCTCCTCTCCCTACATGTGTGTGAAGCCTGCTCATGTGTGCATCTTCACATGTATGCACACATCAGTGTGTAGAACCAGTGTGTAAGGGCAGGAGGGACTACCTGGCAGGTCTGATATGAGGGATCACAATAAGACAGCTATAATCCCACTCTGAAGGAGAACAGGAGAGAAATATCAGTTTGGTTGTGTCCACTGTAATCCAAAGAAAGGCCTGTCTGTTAAGTGTTTTGCACTGGGACAGTGTGCTCCAGCCCCTTGCAAGAACCCAAGGGAACGGCTGGAGCTGTGCCAGGGGAGGCTCAGGCTGGAGATCAGGAAAGGTTCTTCCCCAGAGGGTGCTGGCACTGCCCAGGCTCCCCAGGGAATGGGCACAGCCTGAGGCTGCCAGAGCTCCAGGAGAGTTTGGACAAAGCTCTCAGGGATGCACAGGGTGGCAGTGTTGGGGTGTCTGTGCAGGGCAAGTAGTTGGAGTCAATGATCCTTATGATCATTTCCAGCTTAGGATATTCTGTGATTCTATGAAATCAGCAGCAAAAATTGCAACCCACTGTGCAATTTCCATAAAGCTGCTAATGTTTTCTGGCTTTTTATTTTTGGACCAAAGTAAGTTGAATTTTTTTTTTTTTTTTTTTGTGAAAGACTTGGCTTGCTTTCCAGTGAGCTCTGTTGGTTCTTGTTCTTACCAGGTTGTGAGTACAATCACTACATTCTCAGTTCATCAAAAGGTCACTGGCATTGTGAGTAGGTGTAATTTAATGAGAAGGAGTTGATGATACCATCAGCCGCACTCCCACAAGGAACTGACCATTTAATCCAGGAACCAGCTCAGCATTTAAACCTGTGTTTAATGATAAGTTGGAGGCACCCATTTCATACTCCATACTAAATGCATTGCTGGTTCAGGGCCAGCCTTTTCAGCACCCAGCATGCTGAGGTCCTTTAGGAAGACTTTTTGACTACTGGCACATGGAGAGGAGGTTTGCATGAAAATTTCTGAAAATTTCAAATACTATGACCTTTTAGCATCAGACCTTTGGACATGGGATTCCTGTAATATACATTTTTAAACCTCGAATGCTAATTTCACTTCTTACTATTACATTCTTTCCTGCCCACATTAATTCTGGCAATGTCCTGATCTCCTATGCCACTGCTTGACTAAAATTACTCCCATAGCTGAGAACTAGCAGGTGCCGCAGCTATGTATTTTCCTCTAATCTGTTTTCTGCCCTTCTTTTATATGCTAGCAAACGAGGATCCATTCTGGAAGGTATGTGTGGCAAAATTTGTGTATTAGCAGGTATCCTCATCACTGTGTATTCAGTGCTTGCTTCTGATTATTGTAGTCACTCTCAAGGTACCTAATTCCAGTATTCTCTTTTCCCATTTAACTAAATTTTTGAGTCTCTAAACTAGAATTGCAGAGATGAAGTCTCGGGCTTTCACATGCAAGGTTTGAGTTTAGTACCTTTGTTGATTCCACTGACTGAGAAATTGCTAGTCCAGATTTGTGGGTTTAATGAAAAATTTATAAGAAAAATGAGTAACCATTCCAGTTTGTAAAGATTAAATCTCTTTACATTGAGATTAAAACTAAGTTTCTAAAGTAGTTGCTAAAAAGAAATATTTTGGGGAGTGTTTTTTTGACAGGACTGGTTTAGAATTCAAGATAGAAGCCTGACTAAAACTGCCATGAAACTTTTTAATTACTATTCCTAAAAACAAAAATATGCTTTTGGAATTAACAAACATAAAATTACTACTCTCCTTCCTGGAAAGCCAGCAGGAATTTTTTTATTTTTTATAATGATTCACAAGCCATGAGAGTTTCAAAATCAGTATCTGCTTTATTTAAATGCACTTAATTATAAAAAGAGTAATTAAGGTTGCCACCAGATTAGCATTGCAATTTTCTACATGACATTGTAACTTTGTTGATGAGTCTTAGCTCATGTTATGTATTGCTTCAGACAAAGCACTAATCAGTCTTGTTGGAGAAAGGTTGTCAGAGCAAGTCTGAGCAGAGACCAATTAGTGCCAGGGAGAAAGAGGCCAGAGGAGTTAACAAAAAAGGGTATATAGCCCTAGGCTGTGCTCCAGCCTCCTGTTTCCCAGCTGCTCTTTGAGGCAATGGGCATGAAACATGGAACTGTGCTTTTTTCCCAGAATCCTTTTCTTGCTTCTTCCTTCTGCTTTGGGCATGAAGGACAAGTGATCCCTACATTAACTCTGACCCAGGATAGAGCCATGCATGGGGATACAAGTGCTGTAGCAACACACTGGCAAAAAAAAAAAAAAAGAAAAAAAAGTGAACAAGCTGTCTGTATTGGTCAACTCCCTCCTGTGTTTGATTCGTTGGGTTTTATGTTTCTGTTTAAATTTATGGAACTTGCTTCTGACTATTTTGTTATTTGTATTTGTTGCTATCATACATCCATCATACATCCGTTATTTCTCTCTTCTGTGGCAACCAGGGTCCTTTTGACAATTAGATTTTGTTTTTGAAGGACCCTGCAGTAGGGTCTGCTGCAGTAGAGGCTTTGAATGCTGTATGGAGAGAAGTTCTCAATGGATTGACTTTAGCCAGGGCACTCTTCTCTTGCAGAACGAGATACACCACGACGAACACTGCACTGCTTGCAAGCATGGAGTTAACTTGCAGCCCTGTAGCACATGTCCCAGAGCATATCACCTCAACTGCTTGGACCCACCCCTCAAAACCGCCCCCAAAGGGGTCTGGGTCTGCCCAAAGTGCCAACAGAAGGTAAGCTACATGGAGTATGGCATGGCAAGAAGGAAAAATGGGAGAAACCTCAATTTTGTGTACCCCTAAACTAATCTAACCTATGGTTGTAGCTCAGTGGACTACATTAGCTAAAGAAGTACTGAGAGGCTTTTAGTGAAGTTTGCAGTATTTTTTTCTGGTATTTTCACCATCCTAGAATTAGAACATACACAGAGTGCTGTAGCTTGCCTATAATCGCATCTGCTAAGAATTGTCCTCTTAAAATGTCTCTTCAGTTCCTTTGGCTCCTTTCTTTACAGTAACACCACCAGCATGTAGCCAATCAAAGAATGTAAATCTTAGAGATGAGGGAGGCAGTGTCAGAAGGAGACACTGTTCACCAGTGAATCTGAAAGCTGTGAGGAGAACATGTCCTTTTCTTTAAATGATATTTGTTACACACAATTGTTCATCACACTCATGTCAGAAATGCTAATCTGTCTAGTTGCTGTGAATAATGCTGATTGCACAAGCAAGAAAACAATTATTTAAAATACTAAAGTGTAGAGTAAAGTTTTAGAGTTCCTTGTGCTTAGCCTTGAGATCACTTCTGTGTTCTGAAATGAGGACCCATATTCTGGTCCTGCCAAATTGTAAGGCTGGAGCAAACATTAATGTGTGGGGTTTATTTGAATCCTAACCTTTTATTGTTTCCTGGGCTTATAGGTATTAAAGAAAAATGACAATGTGCCGTGGACTGGAACTCTGGCTATTGTTCACTCCTATGTTACTCATAAAACAGGTAGGGATTAACACAGGCCACTGACAAGAGATTCCCTGCTCATGATGGGCGATGCCATTTGAGTCCTTCTTAGCACTAATATTGAAGTAGTGTTACAATGCTGCCAGGTCTGATGGCATAGTACATAGGGCCATCAGTGGCTGCGGAGAGCAGAGCCCTTCTCTCCCCTTCCCCTTGGTCTGAGCATGATCGCTCTGGAAATTCACTCTCTGGAAGAAGCTGTCATCAAAGTGGTGCTGGAACAGGGCTGAAAACAGGATTTTGAGGCAGAATCATAGTTTGCAAGGCAGAGTCAAGCAAAGCAGCAGAGCTGTGTAATTGGGTGTGTAGCACAATGCCAGACTAGTGTCTTAGACACCAAAAAGGGTATATAGCCCAAGGCTGTGCTCCATTCTCCTGTTTTAGCAATACCACAGCAATACCAGCCTCTGTTTTAGTATTGTTTGGTATGGCAGCCACTAGGGTCATATGCCATGTGATAGCTGTGCATTGAGCATTATTCTTTTTTAGTTCCTTGTAGCATTCTTACAATAGGCTGTTTGGGGCATTAGATCATATTTGTAAGGAGTTTTATGGAGGTCTGGCACTGTTATAATTGTGTTTTTCAGCCAGGGTCACTAACTATTGCCATTCCAAGGGGCTGACCTCTTCTTAAATACAATTCACCTATTTCTTGGAGACATCCAGGATCACACGGGGTCTAAGGATGAATTTTAATTCATCTTAAAGGGGCCCTTTTGGGGCACCTTTTTGCTTTTGGGTTGTCCTTCTGTGTGCTAACCATTGACAGAGACACATGCACAGAATCACAGAACCATTTAGGTTGGAAAAGACCTCCAGGTTCATTGAGTCCAACCTGTAACTGATCCCACCTTGTCAACCAGACCAGAGCACTGAGTGCCATGTCCAGCTGCTCCATGGACACCTCCAGGGATGAGGACTCTACCACCTCCCCGGGCAGCCCCTGCCAAGGCCTGACCACCCTTTTAGTGAAGAAATGCCTGCAAGCAGAAACTCCAGATTTCTTTGGCTGTACCTGCTGACAAAAGGCTGTTGAGACCTTAAGCTCCCAATGCAAAATACCTGCTTCTGATTTCTGTCCTGAAGTGCACAGTATGTCCTTTTCTTAACTTCCGCATCCTTAATCATATTGTTTCACAGTCAAAGAAGAAGAGAAGCGAAAGTTATTAAAGCGAAGCAGTGAGCTGAAGAGTGAGCATAGACAGTTAGAAGAAAAAGATCGACTTCTCAACAATGCAGTGAAGGTAGGACACCTGACTGGAGACACAAAGTCTCCTGAAGAGTTTTTATAAAGAATTTAAGCCCAAAAAACTGGTATTTTGTGGCTAGGAAATGATTTAAGCTCCCAAGCTACAGATTTTCGAGTGTGAATGTGTTTCTCTCTGAGGAAGTACATGTGCATTTCCTTTATGCACAAAAGCAAGCCACTCTGGCAGGCTGAGGAGGAGAAATCACTTGAATTCCTGTGGCACACACACAAACTCCCCATATAACCACGGCTGCCTTCCTTGTAGTTGCATTTATAGTTCTGAGCTAGCCAATGACCTCAAGGCACTTCCATCCTCTAGGTGAAAAGTTTTGTCACAACTGTGTCCTCTGATGGTAGCTGCTTGTCCATTAGCTCAAACCTTATGATATTAAGAAGAAATAACCATCTTTACTGAATGTTGTAACATCTCTCCTTGACTGGAAATCGAGTTCACAACCATTTTATCTCTCCAAACACATTTTAAAGCTAAATGTTGTCTGAAGGTGTCTGCCACATATATTGTGCTATGAGTAGCAGTCTCTGGCTGAATGGACTGAATTCAAAGCCGTAATTCCTACCCTTCAGGGCTGAAGGAACTGAACTGGGGCTACCTGCCTCCTAAGAGGTAGCTGTTAGTTTGCATGGCAATCTCAATAAATACTTGACACTTCCTTACCCTGGAAAAATCAAAGTGGCAGCTGCAGGAGTAACTGGTCACTACTTGTTTTACCATTGCAGTTATCTAGAGGACGCATGTTAAAATATTTGTCACATAAAACAGAGTGGAAGGAAAAGCAATAACTTATTAAAAGACATCACTGTGGGGAATATTTCCTGAACGTGTGTATCGCGCTAATGGAGCCACACATTCATGTAGTAGGTAGGAGAGTGAAGTGGGCTGAGGAATTGGAAAAAGAAAAAAGAAAAGCTGTCAGTTATCAGGTGTGTGTCAGGACTGTCAAAATCAGTAAGATTTCTACCAAAGAAGAATTGGGTTTTTTCAGTGGGCAATGCTGTCTTATTTAAATGGTAATATCAGCCAATGATTATATTTTTTGGAAATGTATCCACTTGAAAGGAGAAAATAAATTAAAGGTGTCCCAGCACAGCACAGTTTCATTCTGACATTTTAACTGAGATTTATACTAAAAAGAAGACTCTCATACACCCCACAGGTGCAATGGTAGAAACATAACATGATTTGTCCTTCATCTGAAATTTCATCTCTCTAAACCAACCTCCAAACAGCTTCACCCAGTTGCTTCCCAAACAAATTGACTTTCAACTTGCATTTCCCAATTCACCAGGACTGGACAATTCCCAGCCCTGGGCAATCTGAAGCATAGCCAAAGAGGAGCAATTTGCAGAAAAGTAATCAGTTTGGTCAAAATCCTGGGCACACTGGGAAAAAGAAAACAGGTTTCAGGTATTAGAAGTCACTGTCCCCTTCCATCTTGCAGACAGGTTCAAGGTTTGGGTCTGTCCCTCACAGAAGAAAGGGATGCTGCCTGGAGCGGTCCATGGTCAGGGAGGGAAAGGAGAATTACTGATTCTTCCTGTCTCTTCTTGGAGAAATGGAAGATTTGGGATGCCTTTGTTTAGCTCCTGCTCTCATGCCCATTTGCATGGAGGTCTATATGGAACATTTCAAGTGATCACAGAGTGCAGTTTTGCCACCCTGAGGGAGAAAACCTTTCTTGTGACTGCTCTGGTGTAACAGTTGCATCTTGGAGCAAAGTTTTCTGCCTGAAAAATATTGCCATCATGTTCAGTGAGATTAATGTATCTTCATAGTGCCTTCTCCCTGAAATGTGTGGCACACATGAAATGCATCCTGGCAAGGTCCATCCATCAAGCATTTATCAGTGTCCTTTGGTAAGAGTGAGAGACCCAGGTGGTGCCTTCTGTATTTTCAGTAACACAGTTATTGCCCTCCCATGCCAGGCATCTCTGTGGAGTGCAGAAGGCATTCCTGCCAGGCTGTCTACAGGATGGAGTCGGAAACGTCCTCCAAATGCGTTTTGCCTGGGAAGAATATTGTTCCCTCAGACACCTGATGCAGTGTGTGCAGCACTGGTGATTACTTCATTTGTTAAGCTGTGGTTTTGCTTTCCCCAAAAGAGAATATACTTCATTTGAGCAGAATGCACACTCAAACCACAAAAGGATGTTTGGAGAGATGTTTGACACCACTTTGAATATATTCTCAGTCTTTCCTTCTCTCTTCCCTTCTCTTTATTTGACAGAAATGCTTAGAGCTAAAAACCAGCCTTTTGGCCCAGCAGAAAGGGACTCAGTCATCACTGGAACGTCTCAAAACCCTCATTAGACTGATACAAAACGAGCAGATGATTCGGGTTACCATGACGACGACCACCACCTCCTCCCTGCTATCAGTCCCCTGGATCAAACCCTCCCCTGCCTCTGCTGCCATGCACAAAGCCTTGCAGCCATCGCAGGGTAACAACTGACAAAAGTCGGCTTTGTGAGGCCTAAGGAAGGGGGAACAAGAAACTTTATGCACGTGAGCAGAGGAGAGATGGAACTGGAACAAAGGAGAGAAGGAGCAGTCTCAGTTTTGATACACTTAAAGACTTGCAGACCAGTCAGCCCAGTTCATAGGTCACTGTGGCAGCAGGTTCCCACAGAGCAGGTTGTGCTGCGGTTTTGTATTCACCAAGACCTCCAGTGCTTATGATATTTTGTTTTGTTATGTTGGCCGTAATGTATTTATGACTGAGGATGAACAGGAAAAGCATGGCCAATAGGAAGCAGGATAGCCTTTTGTGGGGGGCAGACAGGCTTTCTGCTCTGCTTTAAGGGGAAAGGAATTAGTGAGGTATTAGAGAAGTAGTTGAGCTGAAAGCTGTGTGTGGGAGGGGAATCAGTGAGATAAGCAGAAACTGGGCTATTTAGTACTTGACATGGATTGTTTTCAGAGGAACTCATTTGGCCCCATTGATACAGGTGAGCTGGAGATGGGGTCATTGTGACCAGAACAGCATCATGGACACTTAGAGCCTTCAAAACAAAAGATCATTTTTTCAGTATTATTAGACTTGAGAATTGCAGATATTTAAATAAAGAAACTGTATGAAGTTAGCATTTCTAGTAAAATATTGAAGTATTTTCATGCTGATGCTTCTGTATATGCATTCTGAAGTATTTAAAATATATGACTGTAAAACTCCTTTTGCAGGTACTTTTTACTTATTTTGCTATCAGTGTATTTTTCTCATGGAGTTTTTGTGCAAGGTTTAGCATAAACCATTATAGTAGGTATCTTTGGCAGTTTGGGATTCCATTTTTTAAAGAGATTATTTTGTGATTTTCTTTCTTTTTGTTAATTTTGGATTATTTTTTGAAGAAAAAAGCATATAGATATTCTGGATTTTGTTTCTTGACAGTACAGATAATATGCCAAAAAGATAACTACATTTTTGTACTGCATTTTTATTGTTAAAAATACATAACATGATTTTTTAAATTACTATTATTACTATTATTATCTTGTAGAAATATCTGCTGAAATGGTACAGGAAAAAAAAACTGCCTCAAGGGGTTGTTTCTTGAACTGGTGACTCCAATTCAAGACTTCTGGGGGAGGAACAGGGCATGGAAAATTAAAAGGGTTTGGTGGGGGGTTGTTTTTGGAAACTTGATTCATTTTTAACACTTTGTTGGATTTCAGGAAATTTGGGAAGCGTTTAGCATTAGCCTGAGAAAATCCCAGTACACCTGCTTGTTTCACTAGCTGATCTTCCTGATTCTGCAAGGTCCTGCCTGGCCCCCAGTGCCCCCTGATGCCTGGGAAGGTGGTGATGGACATGCCAGTTTTCCCAACTCACACCCCCCAGTGCCATCATTTCTATCCTTATGAATTCTCCATCAATTACCACAACAGGTACTTATGGAAAACCACCGACCAGAACACAAGGCAAGTCTCTCACATCAGCATATCACATGGTGCCGAATAGCCTTTTTTATTTTAATTAAAAAATAAAATTAAAAAAAATAAAAAACCAAAACAAACAAAAAACTGAAAACAAAACAAAACAAACAAAAATAAAACAAAAAAAACCCCACAAACACATGAGGGACTGACTTTTTCTGTCACCCATCACTAGGCAGCACATGGTCCCTTCAACCATTTTCACAACTCCGGGAGAAACTGTGCAGTACTGTACAAATCTATTTTAATACACAACACTCGATTGAACAAGATTTTTATATTCTTTTATTGATGAACAAAGTGAACTAAGTAAAACACAGTTGTTATACATTGGTTGATTGGTATGCCAATTATGCATTCTGAGTGGCTTGCAATGTAAATGTTTTCAGGTTTAATGATTTTTTTCCTCCTCAAACAAATTTTTTTAAAAAGTGTGGAAGGTTGAATATGTGAAGAATTTCTGAGGAACTGTCTTCAACTGTTAAAAGTAGTTATTTTGAAAAGGGGACTGTCCAGTGGATAGTGTGCATAGAAAAAAAAAGTGTTTGTCTTAAATATGCCAATGTAGTTTTACTTCTTTATGATGCATTAAACTTGACTGACAATTTCCTGGCATTGTTGTGATGGTCTATGCTGAAAAGGGCCACAGCCAGGCCTCTTGAAGAACCTCCTCCCTGGCCAGATTCTGTAGGACAGGGAGGAGGCAGGGGAGAGGAGAGGGGAAGTGACTGGGGCTGATTCCTCTACCACTGCCTTCGATTTTCAAACTTAAGCACTGCAAGAATGACTACACTACTCTCTGCTTGCTTTCTACCAGGAAGGTGGCCTCTTCTTTGAGGCCACTGTGTCTTCCAGGCAGAGGAACCCTGTCCAGTCCCTTGCTTAGCTTCCCACCTCTTGGAATAATTGCATATCTGCCAGACCCCTGGGCTTTGCTTTCATACCTGCACTATCAGATGCCCTTCAAATGTGTGGTGACCCCATTTTGTAAAGTTATTTATAAATCACTTTATAACTGCAGTAAAAAAAACAGGGAGAGAGGGCCCTCGCAGGGGTTGACTGGTTTCTGGCTGGTGGAAGGGATGGGACTTCTTCCCAATAAAATTGAACAAATGAAAGCAAAGCACTGTCACAGCTGCATGAAGCCAGTGGCTAGTGCTTATGCAGAGCAGAACAGAGTTGGGTTCTTGTTAGGGCAAAGGGTATTTTTTTTGTTTGAGAGCATGTTGCCTTGTCTTCACCTTCTGGCAGTATCAACATTTAATTTCAGGCTGCAACAGGCAGGGGAACTCAGCACTACACTCCTTCTTCCCCTACAGCTCAGCTGCCCACTCCTCCCTCCCAGCCCCTGCTACATGGAAGGCAGGCTGATTTTTCCTAACATTGTTTCCAGTATTAGAAGACACCTCTCCCCCACGCCAGAAAACTCCCAAAATTGTTTGTCATCATCATCTTCATCATCTGTATGCCACCACCCTAACCTTTAAACTCAGTGCTGTACTAACAGATAGGAGCCATTTACAGAGCTCTGCATGTTGCCTTAATAATTAATGCAGTTGCAAGAGAGTGTAGCCTTTAATCTTTGATAGTAATTTAAATTGAGGTTTTGGTGGAGATTTGCAGGAGCCACATTAGCCTCTGTGTTCCTTGCTGTGGCATGGGCATTGTCTTTGAAAAGAACTGGGAGCAGCAGGTTTCCCAGCGTCCCCTCCCAAGTGAAAGTTATTTTTACAGCTATGCCAGACTTCACAGCTTCAGCCCTTCACAGGGCTCTTTGTTTTACATGACAGACTGTTTTCTCTGCGCAGGACCTTTGCACTTGCCACGAGTTATCTCGCAGGGGAGCTGGTGTGCAAATAGCCATTTGAATGAAGCATATTGTCTCCAAGCCTGCCAGTTTGTTATTTGCACCTTTTCAAATGTAATTTCGCCTATTCTTCCTCCTCACTGTCTCTTGTCCCTCAGAAGTGAGAGAAAAAGTAACACAGAGCAATGCCAGAATGAGCAATTTTTTTGTCAGGATCTCAGATGTTTCCAGGCGTCATGCTCTTTAGAGGGAGAAGCTGCAATGGATCCACTAGGATCTAAATGCTCAGAAGTCAGGAAGCAAAGTCAAGACCCCTCAATTTCTTTTACTATTTAGTTTAAAATCACAGCAGCAATTTTTGCCAGATGGATTTCACCATAACATCAGCCCAGCAAGCGGCTTCTCTCGTGGCAGACTGCTGTGTAAAGATAGCAACACAAATTACAGCAGCTATATCAGGAGTATATTCGACATGCCAACCGGTTTTCTAGTAGTTTGATGGCCTACTAGGACCATTTAAACTTCTAGAAGAATGCGCTATAAACTGATATGTACTTTTTGTTCTGTGTTCAGGATGCCACACATGTCATCTGTAGCTGGAAAGAAAGTAATTACACTGAAATGAGTAGCAACAATCACATCAGGTAAAACTTCACTCACTTTATTCAGGTTTTTCCAGCTGCAACATATTTTGCTTGGAAAATGAAGCCTGGCTTCTGAGATAAATCACAAGCAAGTAGCTGGTGCAAACAGAAAATGCCAGACTCCCCTGCTGTAAGCCACTTTTAAGTTCACCATGGTGAAGATCATTAAAGTAAGAGTTAGGATTTTTTTTCCTCCCTTAAAAAAGCAAACAAAAAATTAAATTGTCATGATAAAATGAAAACATGAAAAAATACTACAAAGCATACACAAGCTTGCTATTACACATTCTTAGCCAGGGAGAAGGAAAATAAAAGATGTCGTTGCCCTTTGAAGTTCTTGTTTGCATTTGCACTGGCAAATTGAAGATGATTCTTTGCTGTTTAAATGCAGCAGAAATACTGCACTCCAACCTTTCACTGAGCAGTTACCACAGAAATTTTAATTTAGTTTTGCATTTAATCTTTGGGCTTAAAATGCTGCAATAAAACACCTTTCCCCTCAATATTCATGCTGGAAACACAGCTGACAGGCAGTCCAAGAGTGCAGTTGACACTCTTCCAGTTGCCAAGGTGGAAACTTTGACATCCCAGCATTGGTGCTCTGTTGGTTCAACACACCACATGGTGCCGTTTCAGTGCCGGTGTGTGGCTCTGTCCCCACTGTGGTTGTGGTTACCCTGCTGAGCAGGAGTGCTGATGTGATGGCAGCTCAGTGAGATGCTGCTCTGGCTCACTCCTTGCACTCTGCAACTCTGCATGCTTCTCTGAGGGAGACAAAGGGAAAGCTAAGCAGAGCCCAGTGTGCCAAGCTAAAACCATGGTCAAGGCCCTGAAAATCAGAGTGATGCCAGATTCATTATTTTCTGTGGGAGGAGGATTGAAATAATAATTTAATGAGTGATTCCAATGTCTCTTTAAATATTATTCCCTTTCTCCCTCTGATTTTTTGAAATTGCGGTACTTTGCTGCAGCAGCACTAGGGAGAACAAGAGACACAGGCCCAGGCAGGAACTTTGTGTCCCTGCATACAGGTGAGCAAAAGCTCCAAGCCTGGAGTGACAAGGACCTGCGACAAGCTTTCCTCCTTCTGCAGCAGTACCAAAGGGGTTGGCAGATCTTTACAATCTCTTCCCCAACATGAAGGTCCTGCTGCCAATGTGCTCCATGCTGTTGAAAACCCAGGCTTGTGGTTTAAGCTATAGCTGCTGAAAAAGAAATTATGAACCTTCACCCTGACTGGCTTTTGCGTCCCTTCACATGAGACCTTCTCAATTACCTTTATCTGCATCTTGGGGCCACTTCTGCTTTGCTTGGTTATGAAAATAGAGTTTTTAGTTAAAACTCCAAGGAGAATTAAGAAGGGGAGGTGTTAGAAATAAGTTCACACAGCAACAAATTGAGAAAATGGAAATTCTGGTGGAGATACATTATGGTTTAAAGTATATTTGCATAACTAAGGAATTTTCTAGTGGTTTGAAACTGCATCATAAAAAACTTGCTGAGCCACTGACCACGTGTTCCATTCTTCATACCTTCCTCCATTACATCACAAGTGCAAAAAATAAACGAAATCTCAAATCCCACCCACATAGTTGGGTGTCATGTCATCTGGGGTCTCATGCATCTGACCTTGCTCAGCTCCAATGTATGTCCACTTTTTTTCTTTTTTTTTAATCCTCCCATCTATCTCAGGGCCAGGAGGCAGCTGGAGGCTGTGCTGGTCACTGCCCCAGCTGCCCTTCCCCTCTCCCTCTGCTGAGGGGCTCAAGGGGCCTCATCCAGCCAGTGTCGGGTAGAGGAGAGAGACACAACCAGTCAAGTGGAGGCTGCACAAATTCATCTGTTGGGCTGAGATTTAATTAAACATCAGCCATCTGGTGAAACAGGCTTGTCACAGAGTGCTGTTTGGCAGCAGCTGAACATGTGACCAGGTGTGCAAGAGGCCAAGGACATGTGGCCTGGATCAGGAATGATGTGTCCAGTAGGACCAGAGTAGTGAATGTCCCCTGTGCTGGGCACTGCTGAGTCCACACTTTGAGTGCAGTGTCCAGTTCAGGGCCTCTCATGACAACACAGGCACTGAAGGGCTGCAGCCTGTCCAGAGAAGGAATTGGTGCTAGGGAAGGGTCTGGAACACCAGGAGCAGCTGAGAAATCTGGGGGCACTCAGTGTGGAGAAAAGGAGGCTCAGGGGGGACCTTCTTGCTCTCTACAATTCCCAGACAGGAAGGTCCAGCCAGGTGGAGGTTGGGCTTTGCTCCCAGGAAACAAGTGACACCATCTCTAAAAAGATTTAAAAGACTTGTAGATGTGGCACATGGGGACATGGTATAGTGGTGGCCTTGGTATTTTTTGGTTAGTCATTGGACTCAGCCTTAAATATCTTTTCAAATCTAAACGATTCTAGGATTCTATCATCACCTCTGCTGTGTGCCCTGGGCATTTGGGGCTGCCATGGTGCTGCCTCAAAACGGGCTACCTCAGGTTCTGGGGTCAGAGGGTCACTTCCTTTCAAGCAATGTTGTTCTGGGTGTGTCTATCACCTGTTTCATATAAGTGGGCTCAGGCTGGAGCCAGGGGTGAGTCCTGGCAGTGCCAGTCACCGCCAGGTGGCTGCCAGGTCCTGCCCTGTGGTGAAGTAGTAACTAAAAATTGCAGCCTAATGAAGAACTGAAAGGCCCATGCAAAGGTCTCCGGGTGAAATTAAAAGCTTTGATATGGTTTTTTGTTTTATCATTATTTCATGTCTGAGTACTTTACTTTCACTTTTAGAAATTCTTATCAAAGACAGGCAGATGTCACTGCCTCCAGGGGTCTCAACTCAGAGCTTCCCAATTTGCATTTACTTCACGAATTTGCCTTCAACACCAGAGACCAAAGACATAAAAGTAGAGGTGGGGTTTGCTGTGGCAAAGCCACACACTGAAATTTAATAGCACTGCAGAGCTGACTAAGCCTTTCCAGTGCCCATTAGGTGCTGTACAATTGTAAATGCAAATAAATCCCAGCACAAATGCCACCACGCTTCTGCACACTGGTAAGATGAATTACTATCAGGTAATACAAACATTTGTTTCCATGGAAAAATACTAGCACAAGCTTTCCGTTTCAGGCTCTATATTAGGCAGGAAAGGGTTTACAAAGTTTATAAATAAACTGGGCTCACAGTAACACCGAGCCATGGGCTGGGCACCCACTCTGGTGGAGCTCAGCCTTTGTGAGTCTCCCTTCTCTGCAGACGAAGGTGGGGATTTCTGGGCTTTCATGTGAGGTGCTTTGCCTGCTTTTCTTTACCACCTCTCTTGTCATCAAACTGCTTTCCTCAGTCAAAAGCTCTCTTAACGAGTGACACAAGTAATTAGTTCATTGGAAACAGCATTGCAAGGGCCAGCCAGAGCAGGGCACGGTCCACACAGTGGGACTCCCTCACATCAAAGTCAGGAGCCTTGCAAGGAGCCAAGGATGCAGCACAGGTTATTGTGCCCCTGAATTTTGGAAGGTGAGGTTGCATAGGGCAGTGCTGGGTCATGAGGATAACTCCAAAGCTACCAGCAGAGTTCCAGCTGTGTTGTTTTCTGCAGCAATGCTGACAGAGCCACCTGGTGCCAGCCCAAAGGGGCAGGTTGGACAGACTTTGTTACAGAGCTCAGCTAAAAGCCTAGAAAAATAAATAGTACTGTAAATCTTCTTGGAGAGAACAAAGCAGCATCCCATGTGTAATGGCCTAATAATAATTCTAGTAATGCCACAGAAGTGCGTCCGAAGAAAACAGTGCAGAAAATAACTGAGTGTTAACCTAAAGCCTGGGGTGCTGCTCTCCTGTTTGGCAGTGCTTCCAAGGGTCCCCCCAGGGCCCTGCTGCCTTAAGCTCTTGATGAACATGAAGTTGACTCCCTTTGAACCATCCTGACCTGTTCACTAGCAGTTAGCACAGCAGGAGGGGTACAGAGCACCCAGCCATGCACTGGAGATCACAAGAGCTTTACACTTCTCCTTCAGTGGCTCAGGGCAAACACTTGGACTTCTGCTATGCTGGAAAGGGCATAGGCTTGCTTTTCTCTGCCCAGACAGAAAGAAATCACTGCCCCCAAATCATCATGGCTGTCCAGGGCAGGGGTGGAGGCCCCTTTGAGGTATTTCAAAGATGTCGACTTGTGGCACTGGGGGACATGGGTTAGTGGTGCCTTGGCAGTGCTGGGGAAATGGTTGGAGGTCTTTTCCAAGCTAAACAATTCTGTGATTCTATGCTAATCAGGGAACTTCAGTTCTCTTATCTGAGTCTTCCTTTCCTGCACTTCACTGGTGTTGTCCATCACAACTCCTGCAGGGAGAAGGAACCACCTCTCCATCTTTGCACTATCCATCATCTTCAGTGCCTCGGTATAACAGGGTTTCCTATAGAGAAATCACTTGATTTTAAGGCAGCCTCAAACAACTTGTCCTCCAAGATGGTGCTTCCACAGCCAGGTCTTCAATGACGGCCATGGATGCAGCACATGCTGTGACTATAGGAAATACAGCTGTCATGCTGGGAGCAGAGTCCTATTAGCTTTCAAGTGGTAATTACATGGAGAAGTTGTGATGCTGCGACATGGAGAGAATGGGGTGTTTATTGCCCTCTAGGCTGGGTGTCAGGGCTTGTGAGAGAGCTCTGCGAAGCCTCTCATAATTTTCATCCTCTCATTTACATTATTTCGTAAAAGCTCTTTTAGTGCATAAGGCAGTCATATTATCTTACTGTATTTTAAGTTATTTTGTAAAGGAGTAAGTTTGTTTTGTCCTTGTGCTGTAGCCACTTACCCATCAGGGCTGGCAGCATGCACTCTGGACCCTGGAAGGCTTTTGTTGCAGCATTGCCTGAGAGATCAGGCAAAAGCCAAAGACAAGAAAAGAAAAAATTAGTCAAGCTTCAGAATAATGAAGAGTGCGAGGATAAGAATAGAATGTGGGCCTACTGCAGTGTGGAAGCCATTTGTGATAGTTCAACATCTTGCTTGTTGTTCTGCAGCAGCATTTACTCCATGTAGATGAGACTGAGAGCATTTGGTGGCCCATGGCTGCTGGTGTTTGGTAGCTCAGTAGGTGTGAAGGAGCTCCTGCACTGGGAGGGAAAGGGGGAAGGGAAGCAAGACCCACAGACAGCAGCCCATGCCTTGCTCAGCTCTGTGCATGTACTCAGAGTGCAGTGTGATCAGCCTGATGTGATACAGTGTCTATTCTGGGCAGAGCTACTAAATACAGCATTAGTTTTACTGCACATCAGCTGGGGCTGCATTTCATCATACACCAGTATAGCAGGTTTTTCATAGGACACAGGCTGATGAGGAAGGCTAGGAGAACTGGCAAATGTGGAAAGAAAAAGATCATCCAAACTTCTTTCCCTCTTCATCACAACTGTTGGGTTATGGAGATATAAGAGCTCAATCTAGTTATCAAAAGCATAACCATCTTTCTGCTTCAGAGATGAGGGAAACCCAATCTGGGCCATTCCACTCACTCAGACCCTGTAATTTGAAACTTACCTGCAAACTCAAACCTCTTGCAGTTTCAGTTCAGTTAACTCACCTGCAGAATAGCCCCAAGAGCCTTAGATCATTCCTATCCCCACAAAACCCCAGTGGGATTGTATGTGTAGGCTGCTGACAGGCTGCAAATGAAGAAGGATGCAACTGGCAATAGACACAGGATGCAGCTTTGAAGTAGTGAGAAATACGTAGGAAAAGAAAAAAGACAACACTACAGGTGAAATGGGGGAGAACATGTTTCTTTGGACACTTTCGAAACAGAAAAGCTAAATACCTTACAATAGCCATTATTATTTTTAGAGCTTTGGGTCAGGAAATTCTTGGGTGAAGTGCCAAATATCCACCCATCCAAAGACTCTTCCACGACTTGCTGCAGAAGTCTAGTTCAGAAAGATGATGCAGTTTGGTGTGTTTTACAGCTGCATTTTATTGTCCCACTAATTAAGGGGATAATTTTCATGACAGATGAGTAAGAAGCTGTAAACCACTTGTGAAGGCAATTAAAAGTTGAAGTGCAGAATTAACTTGAGAGTACAACTCAGTATTGGGGAATACAATCCAAGCAATAAAGAAAAAGAAAATAAAAATCCTGATTTTATGTAAGGCTTGAGGAGCTTGGCATTAGTATCTGGTCTGGCAGAAGCTTAAGTCAGTCTGTTTTTAAGCATTGAAGCAAACGAAAATGAAGCAGGCAGCAGACCAAGCTGTATTTCGGAGAAGCACATTTCCATGCTGCAGTTTTGCCCCACCAAGTATTTGGGTCAGGCACTGGTTGCAGCCACTTCCAACAACATGCACAAGCTCTAACCTGGGAGTGACAAGCTAGTGCCCTGGGGACTGGAGAGAAGCTACTGCATCAAGATTGCACAATGGAGAAATCACAGCCACAAAAAAAACCAGCCAGCATTAATGATCAGCCAGCATTAATGATCAGCCAGCTATGTGTGTTATATCCCCCAGTTCCAGCAGAATTCCCTCCTCATCCTGGCAATAATTCCAACACCATGTGCGGAAAGGTGACACCGTCTCAGAAGTCCATGAATGGGAAGCAGTGATACTTGTCTCCCTGGCTCTGGAGCACTGCAGAGGCTGGTAGAGCCAGAGCTGGGCCCTTGATGAGCCCAGAGTTCTGTGGCTCACAGGGACACAGGCAGCTTTCTAGGAGAACTTTACAATTTCTGGAAGAACTGCACCAAAACTAGCCGTTTAAGAAAACACTTGTATTTTTTGTTGCCATGTTCCAGCACAAATAATTTTCAGTCAGCTACTTTTTTTCTTTTTTTGCCAACTATTCTAGAGAGTAACAGCCAGGATAATAGATCTATAGTGTACAATTGTGTACAATTGTACACAATCTAGTGTGTGCAATTACCACAGCTTTCCTCACACTAAAGACCCCAGTTAGGAAGAAACATGATTTACCAAATCAAAAGACTTTTCCCTCAGAGTGACAATTTTGGGTAACAGTTCTTAGGTGCCAATCAGCTCACTGTGGAAAAGGGTTTTTTTCCTGGTTGTATTTGAGTTTCCTTCCTAGTCTCCAGCCCAGTTAGGATTTACACTCTTCTCACAGTCATACCTTTGACTTCAGTGGAGATTATCCTGTTCAAAACATGACATGTTTGCTTTGGACTTCTCTTTGTAATTGAAAACATGTTAGAAATGAAGAGGGTATGAACAGGAACACCACTAGTCAGTAGAGCTTTGACTGAATGTGAGTGTCCCACTTCAAAAATTCCAGGTGCTGGCAGTAACTCTCCCTCACCTTCTTCCCCCATGTCCCAACACCCCCATGGCCCCTCAAAAAGTGAGAGTGTTGGCAAGTCTACATTTTGCACAGCCGGGAAGACAAACTAGTCAGGAAACGAAAGGGGAGTGTGTATGTGTGATTGTACCATCAATCCCATTAAAAGCTCAACTTGCTACCTAAGTATACACTGAGCATGCGAATAAAATATCCGGAGCTTTTCTATTATTAGTCTCCTCATGGGTGGATGAATATATTAAAATTTATAAGGCTCTGAGAGATTCTGTGACTGATGCCACTCAAGGATTGAAGCACACCAAGACAGATCATCTGCACACATGTAAGTGATATTCATTTATGGAAGTTTTTTGTAAGAACTGCAAAGGTCCCCCTCGGTTAATGACATTGTTCAATCTTCTTACATTTCTTCACAGATTCAGGGTAGAACAGTATTCCCTTTCCCCTTTGGTGCTTGTTGCTAGAGGTGTCCTAATTATCAGACTAATCTTGGGCCCAATTTTCAACTCCTAACAGCTCTGTAAACTAAAATGCTTAGGCAATTTATTCTCTATATATTGTCAGCTAGGTAACACTTGTCCATGACTGCATTTTATTGTTTTAAGCTGAAATCCAGCATGTGTGTTTTCAACAGATTATCTCCATAATCACTTTCATTTTGCAATGGAAATTATCTGAAAATTGTTCTTTGATACAAGAGAAGAGTTCACAAGGCCACACTGTACAAAAGCTCAAATCGTGCAATTATCATTTGTAAAGAGAAACTGTTATCAAAGTAACTGCGGGGGACACCTCCAGGACTCCTCTTAGAGTCAGGAAATTTGAAACATATATTTCTCTTCAATGAATTTCACTCCAAACCCTTCTGAATAATTCATGTGAGCTGATTTAATCTCATAGTTAAGTCTGGCACTCAGGACAGAGACTGGGGGGTTCTGCCCACAGAGGGAGGATTTCACCAGTTCCTTTAGGGCCAAGGCACAGAGCTGGGGTCTTATCACTAAGGATTTGTACCCAAGTGCCTTTAGTCTGGGAGAGTCCTTTTCCCATGATGGGCAGCCTTGTAGGGAAAGGCTGGGTTGGAGGTGAGTCACTTCCTTGTTTCCGCCCAGACTGCCTGCTGGTGAGGCAGGAAGGCAATGGAGAGCAGGAGCTCTGCTCCCCCATCACTCTGCCCCACCAATGCAAATGACAATCAGAGCCAGAGCTTCTGCTTTTCCTAAGCACCATCAAATCACCCACACTGGGATTAACAGGTATTACCTCTTCTTTAAAGAAAGAAGGCAGCTTGATATGAGAGAACACCATTTTGTTCTTCATTCACTAAATGAGAAAAGCTGTAAATCTCTGGGAAATGGTAGTTTACAAAGCACGAAAGGAAGACCTAGCATTTGGCATGTGACCAATACTGAAAGAATCTGGTTTTAACTATCATCTCGGGTGTCCACAGGCTGGCAAGTCAAGTGAAGGGATGATTGCAGCTTGTAGCTTCTCCTTGTGTAAGTAAAGGGGTCAGAGATAACTGTGTTGTGTCAACTGTGGCTGGCAAATTTCTGTTGTCTCCCAAACTACGATGAGAACTAAATCTCTGTGGGAGCCCACTCCCTGCCTCTGGGGACTTTTTGAGCAAAGCTGACTTCCATAAACTCAGGATTTCAAACCACAGGGCTCTGGTTTGTTAGTGCACTAAAGCTTTCCAGGACTCTCATTCCCATTATGCAACACAGCCTGCAGACCAAATGCCATTTTGAGTTGCTGGATTTTGAAAAGAGGACATGGGGAAATGAAAAACAACAATTTTATAGGACTTACTGGTATTTAATCCCAAGGCACTTTTCTAATGTCAGATGCTCCTTTATATTTTTTACAGACAGCAAAACGAATGCATATGTGTTTTGACCAAGGTCAGAAGGTGGTAAAAGGCTGTGGTTTTGTTAAGTCCCAGAGGCCAAATTCCTCTCCTATCAAAACAGGGTGCTGATGCACAGTACCAAGTTACTGAGCAGTGCTGAGCCTAACTATGTGTGGTTTTCAACACAGCAAGACTAAGAAGCTCTCACTCAGATGTAAAGCTGATGAGTTGCAATACAAAACTATGATAGGTTTGTCCTTGGCAACCTCATTTTGCTGAACTGCAGCAGTCCTGAATACTTGTTAATTATTCTCTTTGTATTATGCCAGATTTTATATGTAAATGGGAGTCATAGGTAGTTATTACTTACAAATATTCAAAAGCCACACATTGTCCTTAAGACACTTGAGGAACTGGAGAAAACACACAGTTTGTGCCATCAGAAGTTGGTCCTAACACATCTTGTTCTAAAGCCTCTATTTTTCAAATTTTAATCGCTGCCTAATGCTGCAGATGACACCTACTGGGCAAATGAAGGCCTGGCACATCCAGCATTCCACAGCTGCCTGAATACCTGGTTATTTCCTGAGGCAAGAACAAATCCTCTTCACACTCTGCAACAAGATTTTGTTGCACTCTTCCAGGCTGGCAATTCCCAAGTGCCAAGAGGAAGGACAGAAGCACAAGTCCTCAACTCACTAAAACCCATGGGATAGAAAGTGGCTGTGTTTGCAGAGAAGGTCCTCCTGAGACTATTACTAAAATCTAAATAGTCCTTCCATTTCATTAGCCCTGTACAGAAGCAGGAAGACCAGAGCATTAGGGAAAACACCACTTATGTTTTTTAACACTGGTTAATTTTCTTTTGCTTTACAAGCAACTATGATGATAATTTGTTTAAAACGTGCCATTGCCAATCAGTGTTAAACAATGAGATAGCAGGGTGTTAGAGTTCATCAAATACAAGCAGTATTAATGGCATAGTTAGAACGAAAATACTGAAAATACTCCCTTTATGTTGGCTAAGTGTTCTCATTGGGACTAATACTAGACTTTCAATGTCTAAAAATGATACTAGGTATATTATCCAAGTTGTTGTTCTTATTGCTTTCTAAAGAAACCAATTTGAAATTTCTATCAACTCAATTTGCAAAAGCAATGCAGCCCAAACATTGGGGGTACTCAAAGTTAGTCTATATTCTGTATTATGCACTCATCAATATAACTCCACTGATTTAAATTCCAAGAATTTAGAAGAAAACTCCAAGAATTTAGAGGATTGTTGATCCTCATTTGAACTTATGAAAAAAACCTGCTACATGCTTAGCATGTGGGGCTACAGTGATTAATTGCATATATTAGATATTTGGAAGCATAATCAGTTAGCCATCTGCACAATTCAGATTACACAAGAAACATTTTATTCTTCATGGAACTTGTCAACCTGATGTGCCACAACTGCCCACACCTTTTTTTGTGTAAAAGAAAATGCTTAAGTATATAGAAAAATAATTCTAAAATGTTCATATCTTAAAAACTAACTTCACCTTTGTTAATTTTAAAGGGTAACTCCTAATAAACTTGTATACAAATAAAAAGTAGAAAAGAAAAAAAAAAATAAAAGAAAGAGGTACATTCAGGAGAGGTCCAGAAATTAGCTCTGCCCATGCAGAAAATAATGTCACATAATAAGGTCTCCAGGTCCCCAAAGAAATTACAGACTGGCAGGTAGTGTCATGCGTTTTTCTAACATACCAGTTTTTGCCAGCTGCTCAAGTTTAGTAAGGGTGTTCACTTTGACCTTTTAGTCTTGGAATATTCACGTTCGTATTTTGCCCATGTGATTGGGAATACATGGGGCACCAGTCTTCTCCCAACATCTTTGGTATTTGGAAGGATATAGAAATTTTCTCTGTGTTGAAAATTTTTCACAGGAGGTCTCACCTGAGAGACCTTTCCCTCAGGCAGCCTTATTCCATTTTCCCTTCTGAGAGCATTAAGGTAAGATCTCACCAGGCACTGTTACGGAGTTGAATATATTCGTGTAGAAATCTATCAGCAGTTCAGTGAAGAGATTCACAGGTACCAGAGCACTCAGGGAGGCAGTTCCTTTCGCTGGCCAGATCAAATTCAAACCAAAGATACAGGCCAGGCTGGATGCTGTCATTCTGTTATAGATGCTCTCCTGTGAAACCTGGCAAAACATCAATGTGAATAGTTAGATGCAGACAGGAGATAAGAGACAAGACATGATCATGTACTGAGGAGGAACCAATGACGGGAGCAGACTCTGGCCACAGGTACATAAGTGGTTTCTTAACCTCAGGGCTGACAAGACAGCCTAGAGCTATGGGGGCACTGGAGGCTGTGTCCTTCAAGTATAACCCAAGATCAGGCAAAAAGGCTGAATTTTTGGCTTGTGCTAAAAATTTGTTTTCAATCCTTCTATCATAGATATCATATTGCTATCTCTGCTGGGGTGGGGAAGAACAGCATAAAGAAATCTAATCTGCTTCAGATGAGATCAGCTCAAACAAGAGCACTTTATACCACAGCATAGTATCAGAAGCTAAACTAGTACCAAAATAACTGATGAGGGAAAATGATAACAATGAGCTTCCTGTTAACAAGGAGACACGGAACTAGGTATTACCCTGAAGGTAGCTGGTCAATGAACTGGTGTTTGGGTACTAAAAATATGTCAAGGTTGGGGGCTGCATTGTGGCTCTTGGGTGGCTTATACAGCCTGCATTCACTCTGTAATACTGTACACTGGGGATCAAAGACAAATTATTTTTTGGTGTTTCTCTCAGCGGAAAGTCTCTAAAATATCACAAGAGCTACAGCCCATCACACTGTGTTTTCTATAGCACAAGAAAGTGCTGTACCCTAAGAAAGGAACCTTAAGTGTATCCAGGGCAGGTACTCTGGAAGGGCACAGGAGTATGTGGTATAGTACTGGAAGACAGTGGAGGCTGGAAGGAGCCAAACCTGTTGCAGCTGTATTCACCCTGTTTTTAGGAGTGCTCCTGACACCTTCCACTCTGCAAGTTGTATACAAGAGCTTCTTCAAGGGCTACTTGAAACACACACATCTAATCCAGCTGCTGCTTTGGAAGGCAAACACTTCAGCTCAAAGCAATACCACTGTGATTTGCTGTAGAGCTGGATTTAATTTTTTCTCTTCAGGTTAACTATTTAAAAGCATGTTCCCAACTGCAAGTTTAAACCATGTCTTCCCACCTGCCACCACTCTGTAGAAATTTAAAGGAGAGAGTGGACACTGAAATGATCAACAAAAATGTCCACAACACAACTTGTCCTCTTAGAGGAAATCCTGAAGATAAAATGGAACAGTGATTTTATCAACCGAGGCAGAGCTTCAGTAAGCCTGTGAGTCATTAATGTGGATGACTTAGGAGCTCAAGGGAGATACGGCAATGTTGCTTCATTCCAAAATATATAGCAATCCCTTCCTCAGCAGATGCAAGATAAAGCGTGCAACTGAATCTGACTCTACACAATAATCTCCACCAGCTCACGAGAAGCTGCAAGAAAGGAGACTTTGCCACACTAGTGGTACCAGCTTTATCCCTTTCCAAAGGGATCAGGCTTATTACCATCTCAACCTCCTCACCACTCCCAGAGCCAGATTTCTTTCTCAAAGGACATGAACATATCTACTCCATCTACACCACCATGAGCAACTGATGTGTTCCTCCAGTACTAGATCCTGTAAGGACACCATGAAGTCAGCCAACCTCTTCAAGGGCTACCCCTCTGAAAAACTGCACCCCAAAGCTACATGCTAGCTAAGAAATACGAAGGGCACATTCAGTATTTGGAACCAACCCCCTTGACTCCTTCTTTTATTGCCTCACAAAGTTAGTAACCGTCATCTGTTTCTGTATTGAAAATACATGCTCTGTCAATCTGATAAGCTAATAAAAGGATTTTCCAAAATCCTAGATTATATCCTTGAAGGAATCATCGGAACATCACAGGAAACGATTACTACAAAGTCCTACACAGCTCCATTTTGTTGCATTTTTTCCCCTTTCACTGAAACATGTATAGAAAAATCATTAAGTAATGACAGCCTATATTATAAGGAAGTAATTTATAAAGATAAAACCTGTACATTGCAAAAATCATCACTGGGAACAAACACTGAGGTTTTAGTGCCACATCAACAAATGTAAAAAATACATGTTCACTATCCCAGAATAAATGTGCATCTCCTCCTAGAAAAATTGTGATGATTTTTGTACTTTTATCCCAGTACCCTTGTGGATTCAGTTGGTGGCTGGTCACACGTGGCGTCCCCCAGGTCTCAGTATTGAGAGACTGTTTAATACCTTTACTGATGATCTGGATGACGGGGTTAGGTGCACACCCAGTCAGCTCAGAGAAGACACTACTAAGTTGGGCAGGAATGTTGATCTGCTGGCAGGCAGCAAGGCTCTGCAGAGGGATGGGCTGAGGCCAATGGTCTGAGGTTCAACAAGACCAAGTGCAGCTCCTGCCCTTGGGTCACACCAACCCCTGCAGCTCCAGGCTGGGGCAGAGGGGCTGGAAAGCTGGGAAAGGCTGTGCTGGTGACAGTAACTGGACGTGAGCCCAGATGTGCCCACATGGGCAAGAGGCCAATGGCACCTGGGCTGGCCCACTCATGGTGTGGCCACAGGACCAGAGCAGTGACTGTCCCCTGTGCTGTCATTGCTGAGGCCACACCTTGAGTCCCAGGGGCAGTTCTGAGCCCCCATGACGAGAAAGACATTGAGTGGTTAGAGGGTGTCCAGAGAAGGGTCTGGAGCACCAGGAGCAGCTGAGGGAGCTGGGGGGATTCAGTCTGGAGAAAAGGAGGCTCAGTCACTTGGGTTGTGGCACTTGGGTTGTGGCACCTGGGACATGGTTTAGGAGTGATTATGGTAGCCCTGGGTTGATGGTGGGATTTAATCCCACCAGGGGAAAGTCTCTTCCAACCTTGATGATTCTGTGATTCATGGATACCACAGGAGTGAAACAGTCACTACACTACCTAATGAACTTAAAGTGTGAAATACAGAGGGTAAAAACAGACAATTACTATTATGTTTTAAAAATATAATCTTTTAAATATAATACTTATATTTAAAAATATAAGTAACCATCTCTTTGGTTGCTCAGTTACAATGCTGAAAGGAACTCTGCAAAACACTTCCAAAGAAAATGACTAGATATTAAAACACCCCCACAAAATGATTGAAATTTAAGTTTCTACCACCCATTGCCAGCTACTTTGCAGACGTGCCAACTGCTTGTTGCATTAAGCTCCATGAGGCTTAGTCATCTAATCCTTCACAATACGCCCCATCATCTCCAGCCACCCCCCAGCTTTACTGAAGGTAATTACACTTTTCAATTGGACAAGTGGTTGAGACAAAACATTAATTCAGAGCAATTTTTTCCAGCTCGCATTTGGTTTTAAATTTGTTCCTTCAGTTACCGATCTGAAGCACAGCTCATGGGCCCCAAATCTTGTCCACATTTTCCAGCTGGTCCAGGTTTGACAATTTGAATTTGGCACGTTTTTGAAATGGTTCTTTCAGGAAAGTTATCCACCCTTCCCCTGCATCAGGCATGACTGCAGGGACAGAAATCAGCAGCAGGTAGGGAAAATGTCTCTTCAGACTTCCCTGATACTTTAGCCTTAGGCTGTCATGAAAAAATGTAATAGTTTTCTACTAAATGGTTTCTGGCTTCAGAACTGAATACCTGTAACCCTCAGAGTGCTTTGCCAAGTAATCTGCAAGAAGACTGCTTTGAGCCCTTTAAATTTGCATGTGCATTCATAAATCCACTCCACTGCCAGTGCAATGCAGGGCCTGTGCAACACAAGCACTTGTGCACACTTATCTCTCCTGCAATCAACTGAGCAAGAACAGACATGTTTCACAGGCATTATTCAGGAACTAGCTTGTGGAAACTGGTTTTCGGTTTTGCTCTTGCTCCTGGTTGCCCATTTCTGCCAAGGGACCTCAGTCCACTGCAGCTCCAAGAAAACCCCGCTAATCCTTCTCCAGCAGTGGGGTGCACTGAGAAGTAAAGATAGGCTGGTTTATACCTTTCACCACTGGGCTCATTACTGGCAAGCTCACTGCTAATCCGAAGTTAAAGAACTTGCACCTATTTTTGAAATTCAAGTCTGTTACTTCTGTACAAGTTGTACTGTCTTGCTGTAAGTACTCCTGGAACAGAAAGAACTGTTTCATTTAACACGGGGGTTGAGACTGCAGAGAAAATTGGGATTTTTTTTTCTTCTTTCATGAGCCTGTATCAAGCTAGGAGTGTTCAAAACCTGTATCCAGTGATTACAATTCATCCCCCTTCATGAAATTGCTACAAGTACCTCTTGCACTACTCAAGACTTAGCTCATGGAAGAATTAAATTGCTTCTTATATGTAAGCCAGAAGGTTGATGCTTGCAGGTAAAACCTAGGATTATTGTTAAACTGTTAAAATTTGAATTGTGGAAGCTTGTGCAGCACACCAATCTGCAACGAATAGAAATCTCAAGCTTTGAGATTGTTCCATGTTCCCTTGACCTTTCCAAATGCAAATATTCCCTGAGACATTAAAGAAGAAAACCTACGGATCAGCAAAAATTGCAGATCTGAGCACTAGTATCACTTAATGCTGTGCTTGACATAACAAGACCTACTTAAAAATAATGCTGTATTCTGTTGCCCAGTTACAGAAAATACTGTGTGGTACTTTCGCACACCTCATTAATACATCAAGTGCTCAGCTCTTAAGCAGTGCATTAAGATGATGCATCTATTACTGGAACAAAGTCACTTACACGATTCATAACACTGAGGAGAGATATCAGTTGCTAAAATAATAGCAAATGACATGAGGACTTCCTTAATAGCTTTAGAGTTCAGCTAAGCAACAGTAAATGAACACATGGGTAATACAGCAACTGCTGTCTGAGGGCTGTATCAATGTGCTTATCCTTTAATCTTGCTTTTCTCTAGTATTTTGACAGAAAAAGGGATTAAAGGCACTTGTTTCTGAAATACACTGCTGGCTAGAATATGGCAAACATGACTGTAGCCCAAGAAGAGCTACTGAGGGCCAATTACCTCACTGGTAAAAATCAGTGTCATTCCACAGACATGATTGCTGTGGTGGGCTCTTAGGACTTCTGAAGGAGAGATCACTTGCTTTAGGTGTCAGCTACACCATGACCCTTTATTTTAGGCACCTAAGTTTGAATATTGCACTCTGAAAAAGGCGATGCACTGGATAAGGTGGAAGGAAGGGAAATGAACAGCCCTATGACCATCTTCTTCTGCACAGCCAAATGATGCCACAAGTCTGTATGCAAAGCTATTCATAGTGGATGTTCCCCAAACCCTCACACTCTCAGGTTTTCCAGAAATGGGTTAAAAGAATTCAGCAAATCAAAAACTAGGACAGAAGATACATGATTCATTTATCCTGAAACAAAAACATCCTTGCAAAATCCTTGCATTCTGTATTTTTCATTTAACACTAGTAAGAAGGGCTATTTTAAACAGGAAAATGCTATTTTAAAGATTTAATATTAAGTATTTTGCTGATGGTTGTTCTAAAGCTTATTAATATTTATATAATTTTCTAAAATAACATTAATTTATTTGGTGTTTTAGTTGCCCAAGATTTATACTTCTGGGAAAACAGGTGATTTCACCTGTGTTTTCTCCAGCACCTACAATTACACAGACACTATTTTCATGGGTTTTTTTCCCACTCCAAAATAGGAAAAAACCACCACAAAACAAAATAAATAAAAACATACATTGTGAATGTGGAGGGGAGGAACAGGACTTGTAAATATACCACTGCCAGGACAATTCACTTAAATGAACTGTAGTGGTTCTCATGGCATCTAAAGAATTTCATGGTGAAGGGGTAGCCAGACCACAGCTTAGCATGAACCCTCAACTGGAGGGTTCTGCACCCCAAGTTCAGTCTACTGACAAGTACTGCACAACCACCTCACCAGACTATTTAAACTATTCCGTTTTCCCTTCTATGGAGATGTTAAATATCAAATTTACAAGACCAGATTTAGAAATAAAACTATTTTAGGAATTTTGCCCATACTCACCATATGGAGAAAGCATATCAGATATTTCAGAACAACATAATTGTGTTCAGGAAGTCCTTGAATGATTTGTTTGCATCTGGTGACTCTTAAACAGCTCTCCACACCTGCAATGTCAAAGTCATTCTTAACTCTGAAGCAACAAAATATTACCAAGAAATGATACCTTATTTATATCTGCTGGAATTACTTTATGTCTATCTGTAAAACTGGCCACAAAATTCATCTCTACTAACGACAACCAGAGTAACAGTGAGGGTTATTCCTTTGAATGCCTCTGTCACATTTTGTATTATCTTGTATCTGGCTAAGACTAATGTCCAGAGTGTTTTCTCAATGCAGCAAAATAGCCAAAATTACTTTTTTTCTACAGAGGATTTTCAAAGGTCTTGATTATCTCTCCATGCACTGAATTGAGACATCTACTTTTTATTCTCTGATTTTATTCTTGCTGTGACATAGTCCTGCTCAAAACACTATTTTGGTGATCTACTAACTTAAAAAGGCTCTCTTTTGTCACTCTGCAGGAAATTCTTTTGTTTTGGCAAAAATTTTATGAGATAGTCATCTGAGTGGCTGAGAATTTTCTAGAGTTGAACCTAAGCAGGTTCATTTCTACAGATGGGCAAAACCAGAACTGGACCTCAAACTTCTTGCATCATCTAGACAGTCCAGATGAGAATTACACTGACATTCATATTTCAAATGCTGTACCAAGTGATTCTTTTTTTCCCCTGGGATACTGTAATTATTTTAGTGCTGTAAGTCTAACACCAATTTGGAGAAAGGTCTGATGATGCCAAACATGCCTAACCTATAGCAGCCCATATTTGCTGATACTTTTTCTGTATCTGTTGCATTTCTCTCTCTCTGAGAGTTCTGCACAAGGATGTGTGCACATGCACAAAACTTTCAGCATATTAAGTGCTCTTAAAGCACTGAATTAGATGCATGAAGCTTTACTGGGATGAATTGTGGTGACATTTTTCCTACTGCAAAACTATCAGTTCCCATAAAACACACCAGTCTGTGTCCCAAGAAGTTGTTTTGTCAGCCTTCTGCAGGACAAATAATACAGGAAGTATAGCAATTCTGGGTAAAAGATATTTTGCTTGCATTTTTCATGACCAAAGGTGAAGTCCTTTTTATAAACTTCAAGGTTTAATTAATTTTTTAAGTCTGTCGCTCAGCTAATTTATTTCACAGCTCCCATCAATAACACTAGAAAAATTCAAATGAGACAGTAAAGAGAAAAGTTCTACTATCACTTCAGACTGCTGTAAAGCAGATATACTGTATTTCTGGGTTTTCAGGTTAAGATATGTAATAGATACATCACACACACACACTTCCAGAAGACAGAATAAGAATTTTCAAATCATCGCCAGACAGCTGTCTCTGATCACACCTCTTCAAAGCTTCTTTCTTCGCTGTATTCACATAGAAGATGCCTTTGCTGTCGTCCAGTTTGGCTCTCAAGCTTAAGATCTTTTAAAATCGGGATATCACCACAGCATCAGTAAAAGACAGCAGACATCACACTGCATGCACACAAGAAAACCCAAGGAGTAATTCTTTTAAACTCCCCTTTTCAAAATATTTTTTCAAAATTGAAAACACAAGTAAACAATAGTAACATGGGATGAATGCTTCAAGGCACTTTGCTGAGCAAAACCTCCCGGTGCTCCTAGACAATGCACTGCCCTCAGATTATTTTCAGAGTTGTTCACATATTTTACTCTCTCACAAAGTAGTATCACATCCAGAAAGTCAGGACAAGATAAATTGAGTAACAATTAGCATTTAAACATCCATTTTCCAAATTTCCCTTATTCTTTCCAGTTCTGAGGGACTGTCGTCACTGCCTCCATTTCTACCACCTTCCTGTGAACAGACCTGCTCTTCAGAATGTCCTGAGATATTGTGTGAACAGATGAATCCTTGATTTGGAAAATGTGTGCTTGTGACTGGAAGCCCTCTGGGTTCCCTGCTAGCTTGGCTGTAGCCTGGATGGCAAAATCTCATTCTCTACATGTACTAGATACCAACTCCCAGATATTCTGGGATCTCAGGTGTTCCAGCCCCATATATTAAAGAGCATTATAAACTGGCATTAGAAATTCCTAGTCCCTGACAAAGGCTACAGAATTAGAGCTTTATAATTCATACCTTTAGATCCTTTATTGCCCAGGATGTTATCATTTGGGAATAGTTGCAATGAAAAAACCAAACCAAACCAAAGAAAAACCCAAAAAAACCCCAAACTAAACCAAAACCAAAACTACCAAAAAACCCAAACAAACAAAAAACCCTAAAAAAACCCAAACCCCGAAGAAACATATAAATAACCATCTAACTTATTTTTCCACAATTCTGCTGCTGAAACTAATGCTGCTTTGATGCAATTTGTAACACTGAGACTCACTCATTGCTGTGCCATGACATACAAATGGAGCCCTGACTGTTAGAAGTCTGATCCAGTGGTTAATAATACAGTAGAATATATAATAACCCAGCAAACTTTGTAAAAAGCAAAGAGGGCCTTGGCAACCCTGACTACGATGCTCTGGTACAGATAATAAGGATGAGGCTGTCCATCCATGGCTGCAGCAAAGCATTAATAGTATTGTAAAGCCACAACTGCCCCTTGGTTAGCAAACAAACAGCAATGATCTTGAATTAGCTAGGTCCAGTTCAACCTGCTGTATGAATTTTTCTAAATATGTATATACTCACTGGTGATTCCGAGGATATGATCGTAACAGTCAAATGGTAGCAATGGCTGAGGGAGCTCCCTAAGGAAAGTCTTCAAGATAACAGCAGGAACGTGGATATCATGATAATCATCAAAATTCACAGACTTGCCTAAAAGGAGAAAAATAAGCAAAAAGAGTGTTCAATGATATGTTTTACTTTTTCTTTAAACTACTGCTTGAAAACTGTTTCATACAATATTTTGAACAGATAATCCCTTGGCTTTCTGCTGCTGGTAACTCCTGATATTTTATTTTTTGCATTTTTCATTTGCATAATTTTTATGAATTTTGCTGTAAGAGCTTCTTCCCATAAAGGCAGCTCATAAAATTACTTCACAAGGAAGTCAGTGACTTTCAAAATTATTTCACTACATTTCATAAATTATTGGGTAAAATCGTATTTCTTTGCCACAACCAGATGCAAGATGACACAGAGACTCTGTAACTACAATAAAGTGCATAGACTCAATACAAATGTTTATGAAAAAATATACCATTTTAGGCTCCAACGTCATTAGCTGTTACACATTTTGACAGCTCTGGTGTGACATCAAGAGATGACTTGCTATTTAGTACGCACTTTTTTTTTTGCTTTTTGCTCTCTCTCAGGTTTCTGTACTAGTGCTCTAATTATTTTATGTTACAAATGGCTTTGATTGATTAATAGCAGAAATTATGAAGCCCTCAGGATGAACAAAGCCCTCACATTACTACTGGCAATGGTATGATGACAGCTTACCCTGATTGTAGAGTTTCTGCACATCTTTGATAGTCTGGATGCTGGCTGACCTCCTGAAGAGGCCCTCTACTTGTAGTCCTGAAAAAACAATCAAAAATTAAACAACTATAGAACAACTACATTTAAAAAACTGCTTTAAGGTATTTTGGTGCAGACCATTGCCCCTTCCACCTCTCAGAAAGCCAGCTAGACTCAACACTCTGCCTGTCCAGGGTACTTTGATATACCTGATTCTAGTCTTGAGGCACTTCTGAATTATTTATCATGAATCTCCTGAAAGGTGTCTATCTAATGCTGTGGACTAACTGAAATCTGAATTCATCTAAAGAAGAAAAATGTCAAAAAAGGATCTAATTTGGACCACAGCATTCAAGGTAAGTTACTTATCTGAATTATTAGGATGGGGGCAAAACAGGATGGAGACAAGAACTGCTACTTCTCTTGAGACTCGTGGTACTTCTTGATTTTTGAGTTTGGTAAAACTCTCATTCCTCTCTCTCTTTACTTCTTTCTGGTTTGTGCTGTTCCTCACATCCAGCAGGTAATGTAATTTCACTCACATGTCTGAATTGGAAATTCCTACTGGAAGCAGAGTAATCTAAAATATTAGCCTATGCTGGTCTGACAAAACATAAAATTGCTATTTTGAGAAGGCTGGCAAACTACCCACTGCCTTGGAGGCACTGCTGTGTGTTTCTATATGTGAATGAGGAAGACCAGATTGACTTTTTTATTTTTTCATGCTTGTTTTTCATCAGGTAAGTAGCCAGACTGAAATATTTGAAAATTTCAACTAAAGTACATGTGGGTTTGTTTGCATGATCAAGAATCTTTATAGTGTTCTAGAAAAACTGAGTCATATATTAATGAAGGATGCTCAATCATTCTTGCAAATTCACCCAGGTTGCAGATGTATTTTATATATTAAAAATCAGTAAATAATAACAAAATTCCTTCATGAACCCATCATTTATTATTGTTCACATGAATTTAGGTCAGCATACTAAAATAACTGATAACATACCATTGAAGTACATTTTCATAGACAAGTTTCAGAGACTTTTACAAAGGACCTCAAGTTCTACTTGAAAGAGCTCCACTGACTAGATTTAGAGGTTCAGCTGGAGTTCAGCTGAATACAGCTCCTAGTTACTTGCTAGGAATATATGCCCTTGCCTGTTAAATTGAATATTAAAGTTTTAGCCCATGCACCCAGTTCTGGAAGGCATATGCCACCTCAAACTACCATATCTAAGCCTTCTTAACATGTGTGGTTACTGAAGCAACCAAATAGCTATGATCTATTTGATTCCTGGCCTTACTTTCCTTCAGACTATGTTTCAGTTAAATAAAGTTACAGCAAATAACATTACTGTAGTAAAACTGTTCCATTAGATTTATAGTACAACCTGTCTAAAGACATGGTTTGGGAAGTGGCAGCTGGGAACTGCTAGCTTGTCAAGGTGCTGTCCTCAGCAAACAAGAAATACAATAATTTCTCCAGAATTTGTGGAATTTTATGCTGGCTGTCAGTGGACTAGAGGTGTTCTGTACAAACAACTCTTTCAGCAAATGGATATCCATGAATGCTTCCAACTTGGTTTGCAGGAATTGTTTTAATAATAAATGTTTTTATGTGACGTGAATCTCACTGCAAGGACTACAATGTAATAAATATCAATTTTCAATACGTTTATGCCTTTATTGGCTAAGCTTTCAGGAGTCTAATTAAAGGCATTTATCCATAGCACAGACAACAGCTGTACTTGTCTGGCCCTGCATCCCATCAATGTTACTGTAATGGCACATAACACAAAGCTCTTGCTAGTTATGTTTTTGGAGGGGGAAAAGGAACTTTTATCTTCATCTACAAAAAGCTGGGATACAGGCAGTATCTGTGCTTCTTCTAGAACTCATTTACCAGGTCAGCTAAAACTGAATCAATACATAGCAATTTGTTTGATCACAGGTGGCAACAAGCCAGCTATCAAAGTAAATATCCCCAGTGCTTTTTACATTTGTGGGCAACTCAGCCAAATGACAGGACACATAATGAAGTGTAGGCTAGTGCAATTCTTAGAGAAAAAGAAAAAGCCATATTCTCCTTCTATAGTAAACGAACAGGAAATTAGAGCAATTCTTAAATCAATCCAGGGTTCTAACTTCAGTCTCTGTTACATAGAAATATGAGTCAATATATTGACTCTTATGCTCTATCAAGAGCAATTATGCTCTTGATGGGCAAAAAAAATGAGCCTGTGTAGAGTGATGAACTGAGATATGCATCAATTGAAAAGGACACTGCTTTAGAAGTTTGTAAATCTATTCATTGGTCTCAGTGCTCTCCATGTTTAAGCCAGGCAGGGGAAAGCTACCTAAACCCATTATTTGAGAGATGGCACTTCCCATGTCACGCAACCTGAACAGTATTAGCATTTGCCCCCAACAAGGGTCTCATAACAAGGATGGGAAGGAAGAAAGGGACCTGATGCCTCTTATTGAATATTCCACTCTGACGGGTAAGTACACAACCTTATACAGCCTGGAAATACCTTCTCCAATCCTGAATCTTCCTTTTCAGGCACTGGGGAAAAAAGATCCCAGATCTTATAACTATCATAATTAACCCAACACAAAAAAAAAAAAAAGTTACACACACTAAACTAAAATTAATCACTGTGTTTTCATTTTTGCAGACAAAATACATGCCAGAGCCACCTGAATTATAGGATGAGAAAGCAAAATTGACTGAAGGCAATCCTGGTCATCACAGCTCAAAGCATTCATTTTTGTCCTATTGAGAAATAATTTTGAAGCAGTCTATTTAATTTTTGTTAGCAGTTTTCTTCGATCAAATCCTGTTTACAGCATGACTCCTTTCAGCTGTTTCTGTAAAAAGACTTTTTTTCTGTGTGTACAAGTTGAACTATTTTGCCATGGATAGCATGAATAACACAGTCCACACAGAATATCCACACTGAAGTAGCACTGCCAGAGCACTGGGAGGGAATGAGGGACACGAGCCTGATGAACACTGCACATCACTCGATTCTATCACCACCGCAGAGCCTGTGGTGAGGTAATTCAGCAAAAACTGCTCCCTGCCCTTCAGCAGAAAAATACAGACATAGAGATCAATGGACTTTTGCTACCCTGCACTAAACTCCTCAAATCAAAAAGAGTGAAATTTTTTTCTAAATATTAAGTACTATACAGAAAAATGTCATATATAACTAGTGAAGAAGCCATCTACATTCAATAAAAAGCCATACTGCAACTGACTAATTATTTAAATGCCAGTAATCATAAATGAAAACAGACAGGCACTTCATTCCACACTGAAATAAGATGGCTTTCACCAGAGCAGACAAAATTTCACAGTGCCATGACACAACTGTGTCACTCCCCATTAATAAACTGTTGCTAAAAATACTTAGTCCCCCTCCCACTTGCCCCCACCAGTTGTCCCACAGGAAAGACACAGAAAATCAAAACTGATAAAGATAAATTAAAGCAACACATGTTGTCACATTGCTGGAAACCTGTCAAACAAAGACGAGAAAATTACATTCTTTTTCTTTCAATCATCCTTCATTTGAGGGTTGCTGGCACCAAAAACCGTTGTTAATTTGTCTGCTTTCAGAAGAGAAATGGCAAAGAGTGAGCATCTGAATTCCTTCTGCCCCAAATTGAGTGGGGAAACATTTCTTACAGCTGGGGTCCTGCCAAGTCCTTTGAAGTGTCCTTCCTGATTTGGAAGTGGTTTTTATTCTCACTAACACCTATCTAAACCAAGACCTCTTCTTTCAGATTTCCTAGTAAGATCCATTTTTTAAAATCAGAACTTATTTCTAATCCAAGGACTGCTGGGTTTATACCACATTTTATTTGTCCCTATAACTTCTTAATTGCCCAAAGTGGCATTAACTTTCCCTCTTAAGACAAATTCAAGATTTAATTTTTTTTTTTAAAGCTAGGATAACAGTGCAAGTTTGAGGAGGAGATTGCATATCCTTCCTTTCCTTGCATTCTGTGCAGTGAATACAAAGCTAGTGAGTGGGATGTGTGCAGCCTGTAAAGGTGATTTGCACTGCAAGGAGGTGCACAGCAGAGCAAGAGCAGAGGGCAAGAGAAGAGACAGGCTGGCCAAACTGAAAAGCTGAACAGCAGCAGAATCCAAAGTGTATTTGTGTCCTTGCAGTTTTGAACTGCACAGTCTATAGCCTTTGAATGTATGAATGAATGTTCTCAGTTTACACTTGGCATCTCTGAGAATGATTTACTTGTAATGCCTGAGCACCAAAAATACAAACTGTGCTTATTACAAAGTTCATTTTTATTTGACGGCACACAAACCAGTCTTGGGATTTATCTCATTTCCATGAACCCTACATAAAAACATTCCATGAAAACAAAAGAGCCAAGAACTTGGAATTTTCAAGTGGCCAATGTCAAGCTTTCCAAGTGTTGCATTTTTAAAAGATACTTGATTGTTCACAAGAAGTGGAGGCCAGGAGGCAAAGCTGTAGTAATCCAAACATATTCAGAATACATAACCATTCATCTCTACCCATTCTGATTACCACCACCAGGATAAGATGTATTCATTCACATTAAAAAAGGGAACCAGGACTTTCTCCATCAGCAAAATTTTTTATGATTCACAGAAGGGAGGAGGAGGAAAGATTAATCACTGTTTACCACTGCTTCTTCTATTTAACAGATAAAGGACAGCTTTAGTTGTCACTATAATCATACAATAGGATATTTATTACTTTATCATTAAACTTCTATTGCATGGTTGTTACTCTTTCATTTAGAAGTTTGGGTCATCTCCCAGGACTCTCCTGTAGTGCCACAAGAAAACAGAGAACAAAAACTTCATGCTGCAAAGCACTTCCAGTCAACAAAATAGGTGTGGTAAGAGAGAAAGACTTGGCCATGGCAGCTACTGTGAGATAATTTTCTTACAGGGATTAGTTTTCTTTTCTGCTTTACAATTCCTATTTCAATTCTTTCAATGTGAGTTTATTGTTCCATCACTTCTGAGCTGCTGCTGATCTCAAATGTGCTCTTTAGTAATCAGTTCTCTATGCAATTTTTTTGCTGTAGCTGTTTCCTTATGTGGTTGCGCTATGAAACGCAAATGTCAAATTTTGGAAATTTTAGTAATAATCATACCAGTTTAGCTTTATTTTTAATTTTTTTAAAGCATGAATAAGCATGTTGAAGAGACTTTTGAAGATACTCTCTAAAACATAAAATACATTAACAATAATAATACTACCTATATATTTCAAAGTTGTATTTTGCATAAAACAAGCACAAGTGACACAGTATTAATGTCTGAAATAGGATTGAATGACATCCTTGCCCTTTGTAACCTAACTGACATCTTCATGCAGGTCTAAACAGTATAGTTTATACATGTATTGAATCAAATAAAAATTCCCTCAAAAGCTGATGCCTGACCTCCAGATGTTGGGGAGTTTGCAAACAAAATATGGATTTTATTGTGCAGTTTTATCCTCCATAGCATGGCATGGCACTCATATCATTGGTTACCAAAACAGTTGGTCCTAAGGGGCAGCTCCCTTTTACAGAGTCACTTTGGCATTGAAGAGATTGTGAGAACATGTGGAGACATATTAACCAGAGAAAGAAAAATGACCACCCTGTGGCTAAGTTGGGCTTCTTGGAGAACAGGCCCTGTGAGTGAAGCATCAGGATTGTCCCTGCCAAAGGAATGACACCAGGTTAGAAACACTTAAAAGCTGCCCTAACAAGAGCGTGGATATTTAATCAAGCAATGTAATTTCTCATGGCATAGTAGAGATATGGTAGTACATACACAAAAAAATCTTTTTCAGTGCAACTCAAGCCTTGCATTTATAAACTAGACAGTTTTGAGGCTGTGCAAAGAAAAAAATGTCCTCTGGTTTGCTGGTTACTATGAAGTTCAAGTTACAAATGTGCTGTTAAACCTGTTTGGTCTGACTAAATCACCACATGGGCTCAGGATGATACCACATCCTTCTTTCTGATATAAAGAGCACTTGTCTGGTTTGGTCCAGAAGAGGAACCATGAGGTTTACTCTTAGTGAGCTGATGATTTTTTCAGATACTTAGAACTCATTTTAGGAAACCAATTCTTCTCCGTGAAGGTTACAAAAATCAAAATCAGGCATTTTAGAATTCAGTGTTAAAACCATTTTTCACTCTAAAGTGGAGCTGGAATGACAGTGGTGAAATGGCTACATTTCATTCCCTCTTGAAAAAAACCTGAAAATTACAGAACTTAAGAAACTTCAGCTTATTGTGTTTATTGTAATAGTCTCTCAGGCATGAGCTATAATAGTTCTTGTTCCTAAAATACAAACAGATGTAGATGAATCTCTGCAAACAGCAAATTCATCCATCTCTGAAGAAGTACTGAGTCCAGCTTACTACCTGGATCCAGTGAGAGCCATTTTGCTCAGAAAGAGCTATCTAACTATGTAGTCAGATCAATGTATACCTCAGATAAATGTAAACTGGGCCCAAGAAGGGGCCTTTTGGCTCCTTTGTACTGTGATTATCTGAGCTGACCCAGCAATTGTTGAGGGAGAAGAGTACGAAATTGGTGCAGCAGTGATGAGACAAAACACCCAGAGGGAACAAAAGCAAGACATAGAGCTTGTGTGTCAGATCAATACAAGAATAACTAGTTACTGGTCACTAACACAACAGGTGACAGTGCCTCCACACCAAGAGGAGCTGCAGCAAATAAAGGTGTCTAGAACTGAGGTAAAATATTAAAATGTCAAGGAGGAAGACTGTGACTCCAAGCAATCTGTCAAGGGGACTGCAATCAGTAAGGTGAAAAAGACTGGGCAAACTTTAAGGACTGAGAGCTTCCTTAGCCTGGACATACAACTGCAGATACCTAGTCTGAATAGCAGCACGGCTCCTTCACCAGTGCTGCTCAAGAAATACAAGCCTGAGCAGTGCAGAATGGACTTAAGGGATGCCACAGGGTCACTGATATTTCAAGAAATCCTAACTCAGCTGATGAAGCAGGATTTTGCAGAAGCTTCTGTGATCTAACTCAGAGTTTCCAAAAGTGATTTCAAGTACATAGATGTGAAAATGCAGCAGTGGAAGAAAGATTGGAACTACTGCACCTTGGGTGAAAACCAAACCCCACTCCCTGCTGCAAGACTGAAAACTCTGCCAAAATCAAATGAAACAGGGCAATGACAGTGAATTTTTGTCACTTCCAGAAGACAAGCTGAAGTGCCACGTCTGGAGTGCAAAGAATGCTGCCAGTCACCCTCCTGGGGCTGACAGCAACCCACAGGGCTGGCACTTGCTGGAGACAGCACTACCGAGATATTCCAGAGTTAAAATCACAGCAGACAGCAGGTACAACAGATACCTGCACTTACAATCAAGTGCAAAAAAATGCATGTCTATCACTTACCACTTAACAGCCTTGACATGGCAGGTATTGGCTTTCATGCATCAGCTCGCTGAGAATGTCAGAAAACACTCTACCTGACAAGGCATCTCTCTTTAGAAATCTAGTTTGTGGAAATCTCTTTATGACAGGGGAATATGACAGCTCTGAGCAAACCTGGGCTTGGCTGTAAAAGAACCATATTGGCAGAGCCCTGGACCCTCCTTCCTGAGGACACAAAAGGACTGAGAGCTGGGGAAAAAATTAGATAGTTCAGCTAGGAAATGCTTGGACTGGACTATGTATCAGTGGCCAGCACTACCATGCCACTGACTTCTGAAGATGCACAAAGTAGGACAAGACATCTCATCACATCAGAGTCCATCCCTTACAAGCCATGCTGATACTGCACTGAACAGACGAAATTTTAGCCAAAAGTGGACAAGGTTTTTAGAAAAATCAAGGAGGATTACTGCTTTCAGACTGATGAATATTTCATCTAGTAGAAATTCTGCAGTGACAAAGATGAGGCAACCCTGGTGTTGTTTTAACCATAACCATCATAACTTGCATTTTTTTTCTCTCTACTGCACATTTGGTGTTGCTGCTTCAGAAAACTGTGTGTGTCTGAGCTGACCCAACAATTGTTGAGGAAGAAGAGTACAAAATTGATGCAGCAGTGATGAGACAAAGCACCCAGAAAGAACAAAAGCAAGACGTAGAGCTTGTGTGTCAGATCACTGCAAGAATAACCAGTTACTCGTCACTAACACAACATAATGATGACCATAAACTTCCTATTTCTTTAAAAACTTTAAAGAGGCCCAAGAAAGTACTGGATATGCAAAGCCTTCCTCCTATGCACAGGCAAAAGTTTAACTTAATTAACATTTTAGTGACTGTATTCTCACTCAATTTCTGTAACAGTTGTAATAACAGCTGTAAGAGGTAATAATGTTAGTGCCACAGTAATCCTCATTTTAGCTCTCCTGACTCCTGTGATTAGTAAGGAAGAGGTATTTGCCTATTAAGATAAGCTAAGTATATGGAAAGATGATTGTTTCATAACGATTTAAAACATTAAAAAATCTGGTTTCATCTGCAGATGGGGCATGCACTGACATACTACACAAGCTCTAATTATCCACTTATGATTATAATTACAGGAATGCCACTGATTTGCATTCAGCATTCTTAGTAGTGAACTATTCACATTCCCTGTATTCAACCATAATATTTGCAAAGTTTTCATAATCAGCACCACTTTGGAAACAGCATATCAAAAAACCTTTATGGGTCTGAGTGCAAATCCTGAATTTGGACCATGAGGCATTTAAAAAGGTCTATTAGGAACTCTTCATTAACTGCAGAACTCTTTGCTTGTAATAGCAAAACTGGCCTCACTGCAGCACTCGGCCTTGGCTGCTGCAGATATTTTGAAATTAAATCAGCAATTTGAAGGGGCAAGGAGACAGCTGTTTTGTACACAAGCATCCCTACAGATGCTCCACTACTTGCAAACTCTAAGGTGCAGTGGATACCTTTCTTATTCTCCCACACCCATCACTAATCAGGTTCATTTAAGGTATGAAATACACATCAAAATAAAGTAGTCAGTTATTTAACGTTCTTATTTACCCAGAGATAAACTAAAATATGAAGGAGCGTAGCCTAGAAATGAGGGAAAATGTTAATCTAGTCTGTCCTCAATTAAATAAATATTATCTTGCACTGACCTAAACGAAGCCAGGACTTTTCTTGAAGATCAGCAATAAAGCTGAGAAGCAATGTTTTTCTTGCCTGCCTCCTTCCATCTTCACAATTGTGAAGCCTATTCAGTGCAAGTTTTTAAAAATGTTTGTAATTTATCACTTAGGGTTTAAATAAACTCAGACCAAACCCTGGCACACTGTTTGAATACTGAAAGCAAAATTTACCTTGCTGACAAAGTAAATTGAATGACAGTTGAAGGATGCAAATTAAGAATCAGAAATCTTGTGGGAAACAGGTTTCTTTCTACTGAAGAATATAATTTACTCAGAATTTACATTTTGTATCAACTGTGTGCTGTCAATACAAATATCTCTTTAAATGAGGAAAATTTCAGAAAAAACTCAAGTTGCAGCAACAGAGAGATCTGAATCCTGGTTTTGTCTTAAAAATCATGCTGATAATCAAAACTTGTTCTAACCTTAACCAAACCAGTGATGATTCTTTTTCGTTGTTTTGTTTTTTAATAACTGAACAGAAGGCATTCTGATTTTCTTCATATGACACACCCATGAAAAATTCACATCCTTTCTTCAGAGATCTTAGAAATCATTCCCAGTTCTACCACTGTGTAATGAAGTGCCAGTTCTGCTCTGTTTCTATTCTGTCACCTGAACCCAAGCTATAGATTCACTAAACATGTGAAACTCTGAAGCCTTGGAGCACAAAGGGCTATGGAAACATTGCTGTGACTGCCTTAAAAATTAGGTATCAAAACCTAAAATCACACTACACTTGGAAAAGGAATTTCCCATTTTAAATATCAGTATGTTTGTAGTCTCTATCTCTGTATCATGTAGTTACAGATATGAACTGCAGTCAAAGGGTCTGTATATGCCAGCATAAATATTTTCTGAAGAGAGGGCTTTAGTCTTCCTCCTGTATTTTTTCAAGTGAATTTTACTGGCAGCTGGTTCTATAAAACTAGAATACATTAATTTTTATTGGACAATATACTTAATTCAGACACTACTATATGGGATTACATTGCATATTTCAAGACACTCCTCAGATTCGCTATTTCCTAACCAATCCTAAGAGAAAAAAAACTTGTTTTGTGTTTCATTTGGGCTTGTTGTGTTTGGGTTTTTTTTATAGTGGGAAAAGAATCTGAAAATAATTTTTTTCCATCCTCTCATGGCAACATCCAATTGCCACTCCAATTCTCAGGATATAAAAGTATCTTGTGTATTTGTAATCTTTGCTGTATCAGGCACTGAGTGTTAAATTGTTTCAGACTCTTGTTCTTATTCAGAAAAACATATCCTCCTTTGACACAGAACTCACCTTTACTTTTTAGATAGGATACTGTTTCCTTCATAACTGGGGGGATTAATTCGCCATTGTTTTTGTCCTTGATACTGTCAGGGAGGAAAAAAAAAGAAACATCCTTTAAATGGCATTTATAGAAAAAGACGCAATAGTAAGACAGAACAGTCTGAGCAAAAATCTGAGAGAAATCTGAGAGCACAGATACATTAAATTTCACAAATGAAGGCACCTGTACCAAAGAAGAGATTCCTCCAGAACTCTAACAGGCACTGAATGAAAAACTGAAACAAGTGAATTGGGTTTCTATTCAAAGAGCCATTCCTAAACACTTATTTCTTGCTAGAAAAGCTGTGTAACTGCCCCAGTGCCCAGAAATAAATAATGGGCTGAAAGGGAAGCAAGGATAGAGCAGCAGAATGATGTTCCAAGCTAACTTTCTCCTTACTGGAGACTGGTTTTGCTTTAGTTTTGTTCCCCTCCCTTGGTATGTCCCAGCTGGGCTGTGTTTAACCACAACAGGCTGATGGTGGCAGCTCTGATCCAATTTGGTTGGACACTGTTGGTCCAACAGGGTTTCCAGGCAGCATAAAGGCAGGCAAGGAAGGAGCTGGCAGCAAAATGCTTCACAGTAAGTCTTGATCAAGGGATGCTGCAAATTTAGGAGCCTTTTGTCATGCAGATTCTTCTTTGTCATTTGTTTCTTTTTAAGCCACTTCTTTTAAGTGTATGTATAATTAAAAGGATATTGTACTATTTATGTTGAAGGAAAAGCAATGCAGTGAGACTATTAACGCTTTGAATGATTTCCATGAAATTAAATTTCTTTCTCTTTCATGAGCGAACAGTTGAAGCAAAAAAATAAAATATTTTTTATTATCTGGACAGAACAGAAAATTCTGTAATTATCTTCCTCATTTAAAAAAAAAGGTTTCGGCAGTTTGGCAAAAGAGACCATCAGTATCTGCTGTGCATTCTGCTACACTTTACAGTAATCACCAACAAAATAACAGATCAACCTCAGATTTTAAAGCAGACTTAGTGCTACTAGCTGAAGTTGCACCTGCAGAATAGAATGATTCCTAAGGCCTTTTTCTTTTCCTAGTACTGTGATTTCTTGTCTTTCTGCCTAGGCTTATTACTTTATCAGTATAAACTAACTGATAATAAGTGGAGTTGCATTTGATACACCTTCTGTAACATCATTGCATGGAAAGAGCAATCCAGTATTATATTTTGTGTTTACACTACACACAAAACTACTTCAAAGGGAATGTTACATCAGCATATGTCAGCATGGAGAAATACAGAAATTGTCAAATCTCTCGCCCCTGTATTTGTCTTCCCTCTGCTTGTCAATGGAGTTAGAAGATGGTAAGTAGACTGGTTAACTTTGGCTGTCCATGCTCAAGAGGTTGGTCACTCCCAGCTTCACATCCAGGGGCAGTGGGGGGATCCTCCAACAGGATAACTCAGAGCAGGATCATGACTTAGATACTGAATCACCCTGCAGTTTTGCCTCTCTTACTCATAAACTGACACGGGAATTCACTTCATGCTATTTGGTTATTCAGCCATCAAACATTTTGATTCCATTCACCACTGCAGGGACAAACTGCTGTCCCTGACCAGTACAGTCTCTCCGAGTCACAGTTTCATTGCCCACCCAGTCCTATTCTTCCTCTTTCTTACTATCACCATCCAACCTCTTCTCAGGCACTAAAGTCTTTGTCTCCATTATGTTATCCAGATTCTCCCATACTACAGTTTGTGCATCACTTCCCCATGTGCTATAGGAAACACTTCAAGTCGCTATGTGATTGCAATAAACACATCAATGCTCCCAGAGCTCTCTCCACCATTTCAAATACTAGACTAATCTGCTGTTTAAAATGAAGCTGCAGAACTAATGAAGTTGAACTGCTATGGATTTCTATCCTGTGTCCTACCTCTTTCTGCATCATTGTAATCCAAGACTATTTCCTTGTATCATCTGCAACCTCACTTCCCTTAAAGAGTATTTTCATTTCCTCCCCTCACCACTTTGTCTCGTATTTCCTCATAAGGGAAGGAGTAGTTCATACTAATCACCATCTAAACATTAACTGATGTACCACCACACAAAAGGCAAGAGAAAACTGTATTCCTGCTCCAGTTTCTATCCTTTTAAGCCATGACTTTTAAAAGCCGGCAGTATTTGGGAGAGCTCTACTCCTCTGTCAAGTTCAGTGGACAAAAGCCCAAAGCTCTTCTGTGAGCCTAACTAAAAATCAATCCCCTGACTGTTCCTTTTCAGCAGAATACCCATATCAGAATCCAAAGTGTATAAAATTCAATAATGCTCTACATGTGGGTTAATACCACTTTGCGGACACTGCTGTATCTACATGTAACATGAACTGTTTAGGAAAGGGGAATTTTCCTTGCTATAAACATAGAAATTTTGCTTAAAAAATATAGCCAAATTTCACAAACCATGTTCACAATGTGACAATCTCAGACATTTGACCAAATAAATTCCACAATGAATGCAACACACTTGCAGGAAAGAGAAGACTAATGCATGTAAGCTGTTACAGCAAGGAATGAATTTAATTCAGATAATCCTAAAATATGATCTTTTATACATTAAAAATTCTCATTGTTTGCTGCTTGCAAGTATGATCTTTAGATGAAACTGTCCAACTTCTCGTTCTTACACACTGGCAAGGCATCATTAATTTCAACCCAAAACACTACCTGGCCTGCTGGAGCAATGAGTCTCTGTAGCATCATAATGACATGATAATGGCCAGAAGAAAGACTTATGACCTGACTTGTAAGACCAAGTCCTACCTCAATGTTTCCCTTTATCACAGACCTCTGAGAGCTAAACCAGAGGTTATGAATGCTCCATGAATAAAACACTCTCATGAGGGAAGCTCCTGCCATTAGGACCAAGTTCATGACCTCAGAGCAGCAACATAGAATAAAACAAGCAGTGACTGTGCAGCCCAATTTACAAATTAGTCTTGTTAATAAACCATACCAGGAAGGAAATTCTAAGGGTTCTTTGCACAGCAAGCAAAGTTGAAATCCCCAGTGAAATCACATCTCCTAGCAAGGGACTAAAGAAGAAAAGGGGTTAGGAGATGAGGTCAGTACTGAGGCCAACGTTCCAGATGCTAGCAAGGAAAAGCCTGCAGCAAATCAAGGTAAGGGGAAAAAAACACACATTAATGTTAGCTTTTCTAACAGGAGAGTTTTAACTTACTCCTTGTGTGTCAAAGGATTTTATTTCATGTATTTAAATCAGTACCCTAAACACTCAGGGCAGCTTTCATTAAAATTAGTCAAAAGCCTAACTCACTTAAATGGGAACATCATCAAGACTCTAATGTGTTTGGAAGCTGTTACATCTTTATTATTGACCATTTAGGCTCATGGAACCCATTCTCAGCCTCTCCAAAGCTGCACTGATTGCATTTGCTTTCTTACAGCTGGTCACCCCAGAGGTACCAAATAGGAACCCAGCAGCTTTTTTTAAATGTTCTCTAATTATTATTGTTACCCATAAATGTGTTTCCTCATTCAGTGTATAAATAGCAAACTGATTATTTACAGCACTTGCTCCTGTTGAAACTAGTATACTTGTCAGAGAGATAAGACAAATAACCAGGCTATAATTTGTAATAATAAACCCTACACACCACATTTTTTTCTAGGAAAAATGGTACAGTTGTACAGTTTCTGCACTTCTACCATTTTCTACAGGATTCCACTTTCCCTTGAAGGAAAGGCTCTGTCCTCAGTAAAATGAAAGAGGTTCTCAAGAAAAATGGTATTTTAAAATAGAGTAGGATATTCCCTGACAGTCACATGCAAAGGATTGCTCTGTTTCTTGCAGCACTGAGGCAAGCTGGGATGTGTGTTTTCAGAGCATTTCACACTGTGGGACACAGCTGTCACTTTACTGGTGACATAAAATGATCAGGACATTACTTCAGCTAATGTAAATCAGACCAGCTCAAAGGTCAATGAAATGACACCTTTGTCCTCTCTGTTTGGATCCTGCCAAGCAATCCATGTTTCTCTCGCCGTGTCCAGGAGGGTGGATGAGCAGCCTTCTGGTGGATAACACAAACTGTCACTGGAGATTAGGCAGTGCTGTGGGCAATTTGAAATGAGACATCTTCTTACTCTTTCTGCTTAAGTGATGAGCAGAACAGAGCATTTCTACAGTGCTCAGTACAGCTTCTAAAATGATTCACAGATCGCAGTCATATTGCAGCTGCAATGTCAGATTCCAGAGAGATCTATTCTGGTAAACATAGTGTCAGGGAGAAGAAATTCTCACTGTAGGATACATGATCACTTACTGCAACACGTTACACACCCAACGACTCATTTCTAGATAGCGGTTTCCCACACAAGGCCTTGACACATTGTACTGAAACGTCATTAAGGATTCTTGGCTGATAATCTTTCTCTCTCTTTGCTTTTCCTGTCCCTTTCATTTTCCCCCTGCTGAGGCACATGGAGGTTTGGTTTGGAATGCATTCCTCCTCCCTGGTCACGCATACACAGCATGGACAAGCAGAAAGATTATGACCACAAGAAAAGCACCCTGAGAAGTTTATGATAACAATTCAACAAGCAAAGGATGTACAGTTGTGGCGATTCTGAACACTTTCTCTGTCCCCTTTCCCTACACATGGCATTAGATAGAAAAAGAAAACATTTCCTCTTTTCTCACAGAAGATATTTCATTTTAGATTTAAAAACCAATTGGATAAAACAGAACAATGCCAACAGCTGGTCAAGGTCAACTCTGTCTTTTGTGTTGGAGCTGAGCTGTGACCCTCCTTGATGACAGAGGCAATTAGGTGCAGCTACAGGGGTTTATCAGATCTTACTGAACATACAGCACAGGACAATGATGGCCCGTAGAGTCAATTATTAATTACTTTGCTGGAATTTAGAACAGCTCATTCACATATTTTAACTGTATTTATCTGACCAACAAAAGCAGAGGGTCCCCTAAACTTTTCTCTGCCTTTTTAAACATAAAATCTTCACTAGCTTTTAGAAGAAAAACCCTATTTTTTACCCTGACATCCAGAGCAAACTAAAACATAGATATATTATGAACAGCCAATTCCTCCTGCTCTGTATTTTTTGTGTGAAGTCAACACTGCTGAAAGAGCGGAAAACTAGTCTTGGTACATGTAGCAACATAATGCATGAACATTGTTTGAAATGCTAGGGTTTATGAAAGAAGTAGCTGCTGGTGAGTAACAGAAAGTCATTTCCATACTACTGTAGTACTTTGTTCTGAAAGTCCCTGATCACTACAAGCTAGAACCTACAGCCAAGGAGGAATCCCTCTGTGCCTTCCCTGTTTCAATGCTGTTCCCTGCTATCTCCCTCTGCTGAAGACTTGAGGTGAGGCTTGATTAACCTTTCAGCTACCTCACTGTGGTAGCTGCTCTCCTCACTCTACCTGCACATAAGAAGCTTGAATCAGCCAGTTAGAGCAGGACACAATAAACAGCAAATGTGCAAAGCGATCCCACCCACTCTATGTGACACATTCATCAGCACACATCAAACCTGAGCATGGATTCCCATTACACTGTAACCAAAAAATTAAGTGTGGACAAGACCTCCTCAGAAGGATTGTTTTGTCTGATATTCCCAGGAAGATGAACAAAAATTTCAGTTGTCCTAATTTATGTTTCTAAGGAAATCCCACTGTTTTTAACATGAGATCAAACCTTCCAAAGTACAATTTGGCAACCAGGCAAGGCACTCAGAAATGGTATAGAAAAACTGTCATTCAGCAAACCGGGCAAGTCTGGTCTATGCCTGTAGGCATAAAGAATTAAAATAACATAACAGATAACCTGTTTTGGTTCCCCATACTTTATTTGGAAGATGTCCTATAAGGCAACTTTGGATGATTTAACTCCCTTTACTAAGCTTACTTACTATTGTTGGAATTAGTGTCATTTCAGTGGAAACTTCAGGACAGCTTGTTACCACATTCAATTTCAAGCTGCAAAGACCAAATTATTGAGTCCTCACAGGAGCTCACAATGAGGAAGACTTTCCACTTCACATCTGTGCCCAATATAAAGTAAATGTTTAAATCCCAGACAAGCAAGTAAAGTTGGATAGATACATAAGATGAAATCAATTTGGTGTGGTTTTGTTTTTCCCTCTCCACAAAGAGCTTAGGGTGGCACTGAGGGTTTAAAGTGAGCAAATGCAGCCATTTTAAATTTAGATTTTGCATCCTGAGTGGATGGGGTTAACATAGCAAAGAATTAACCTGATAATAAGCGCTTTTGTTCACTCATAAATTAAACCAAATTCTGTATAGATTACACTTCAAAGAATTATACTCCCAGTTTTCACACACCTTCCATGATTTTTAAATGCCCAACTGCCTTACATAATTTTGAAAATCTGACTCTACAAGGTTAAAAATGTCATTGTGAGTTAAAAGATTCCTCCAATGCAAGGTACTGGTCTCGGATACTCATTGATTTATCACTGTCTAAATGGAAACTTCCTTCAGCTTCACTTTGCTGTCCTAACACAGCAGGATTTTTCCCTCCGATGTGTTGGACAAAAGTGAGGTATTTTGAACCAATGTTTAGGCACTTCTTGCTCTTCCAGTTTTTAATGATAGGTCTTGAAAACAAATTCATTAACCAATATAAACCAGTAAGAAAGTTACAAAAGGGAGCGTTACCAGAGAGAGCATGTCCTGCTGCTTCTAGGGAGGTATGTTCTAAAGGGGGTGGCTTTAGTACCTTCAGGAGCCAGACATCACTGGGATCCCATTATCAAACATCTCAGCAGAATCAGGATACCTAGGAGGGCTTTAGATGAAGTCCATTCACAAATCTTTTACTGACTGAATAAAAATCATCATCCCAGAAATACTGAATATGATGATATCTCAGGCCTATGTGCTTTACAATTTCTATTCTTTAACTAAAGAAAGACTCCACAGAGAAACAGTCCTTTAATGGCAGTAGCTTTATCTGGGCAGCTTCCCTGATAGTGCCATTTTTACTAATTGTAATGAAATACACAGTCCACATATTCCCATAAGCTAATATAAAAATAAAATCAGTCCTCCTGCAGATCTCTTCAAGGAAAGAGAAGAGCCTCTCAACCAGAAGAAGCTTTCAAACCTGCCCCTTTGCCAGACAGGTTGGATAGCACTGCTGTTTTGCCATCATAGTCTATAGAGATCATAAAAGGAGAGGGAATAAGCAAAAGCAATTCATTCCTCAAGATGAAAGTTGATACCTTTTATTTTGCTTCTGATTTTAGAAGCTTCCAACATATATCATTCCCTGTCCTCCATTTTTACCTTTCTTCACAAACATAGTCTAAATTAACTCATTTATTTCTGATTTAGAAGTTGCAAGAGATTTGGTTTTTTGTAATTTTTAGCAGTGATGCCATACCATCTCTTCTACAAGAGTGAATGAAATATGGCATAAACACTGTCCTTCTTAATGGCCCAGTGGAGCCCACCTGAAAGACATTCTCTGAATTAGGGAAGTGAGTTAGACATGTTTCAAGTATTAAAAGTATTAAGTATTAAAAAGTTCATGAACATAAAAGTTAATCTCATAGTAGCTCTTACACCATAGACATTGATTGTACTAATTTCAAGCCTTCTTGAAAGGACTAATGCTTAACATTGAACCAGAGAAAAATTCTATTTTATATTTCATTTACACCTAAATCATTAGAACCAGAAAAGTTGACTGGGGGTAGAAGGAGGTTTGACAAAAGTCCATGTACCAGACAGCCTAAATTGCCTTTGGTGAATGTCAACAATATTCCTCAGCTGTTTTTGAGAAGAATAGAAAGAAAACAGAAATGACTGTGGGTAGGAAACTTGAAGGTTCTGTAGTCTTTGTTGCTGTTGTTGTTTTCACTCAAATTGAATCTTGCAAGTCCTATTGCCATCCCATTCCTCATGTAAAGTAAGCAATTTTTTACACCATATACAGTGCTGCAATCTATGCAAACAGCTATCAGGGCATTTCTGCACAGGAATGATTTTATTCATTTCATAAAATATCAGAACAATGTGTGAGCAGCAAAACAACAATGTATAAAGGCTCAGGCATCCATTGTAGCTTTATGCAGCCACTGCAGAGCCTGAAGCTCTGTTTCAGCTTGGTTATCCATAACCTAAACATCTCCAAAACACTTTCAGACTGCCAGCATCCACCAGCAACACATCAGGTCGGAGCTCTGGTGCATATGGGCAAACTTCTGACCACCAGGAAAAGTTGTGCAAACATGATAGCATTGACTACCCTAAAGATACTGTAACGTGAAAATCAGGCAGGCCACTGGGACTGTGAGACCTGTCCTGAATTCATAAAACTTATTGTCTGGCCTCACAGTTTAGTGGTTTTCAAAGAGAAGGAGAAACTAAACATATAACCAAAAAATTATTTGCAAACAGTCTGTCTGGTGAATATGCACATTACAAAAAGCTGTAGGGTATAGAAATTTCGTATTTTTGGAATCTTGTGGCTTACTATTGCAGGCTGACTCCAAATTGCTGGGTAGGCAGAGGTGGCCGCGGTGGAGGAATCTTAACAGGTGGAAGCTTTCCCTTCTGTTTCCTCTGAAGATTTTCATCATGTCTCAAAAAAAAAAAAATTTAAAAAAAAAAATTCAAGATTTCATTGATTTTCTGTGAATTGCAGATGAGAGACTGTATATGTGAACAGCTACAAGTATTGCTTATGATGCTGATGTCCTGACAATAGTGTATATGCTGCAGGCCTTACAGAACCCTAACTTCAGCATGAATTAATTTTTAAGTAGTATTTGTGGTGGAATACTTAAACATTACACAGAAAAACGTTTTTTGCTTCAGCCAGTGGAGCATAGTAATAAATGTGTCCAAAAAATAGAATCACATTATAATTAAACAGCAAAATTCAAACCTATTTGCTACTCAAAATGTAACTCTATTTTCTCTGGCAAGCATGCAATCCAATTTATAACCTCCAAGCTCTAAGGTATTTTCTGTTATCCCATATTTACACAAAAGGTGTGTAAAAAGCCACCAGGCATCAGTAACAGTTATAATCAAAGCTTCCAGTTACTTTCATTCAACAGTGACATAAAATCACTTTCTGTCAGTACATCAAAGCATTTCCATGTAAAGCATCATGTTAGAAATACTGTTATTGATACTAATACTGGTGTTTGACTATCCCAGCCCTGTGTAGTTCTTTTCCTTTTCATCTCACATCTCCAGTACTTCTCCTTAACACACACACCACATAAACATAATGGATCCACTAACAAGTGACATGTGTATAAAGTTTAAAATCAATCAATACTTTGCTGACTGGGAATGCTCTTCATGAAAGGAAGTCACTTAATCTGTTGCAATATATAAGGAAAGAGGTCAGGATTACAGTTTTGCCCAAGAAAATTACACGATACTCATAAGCAGCAATGACATACAGATTGGTTTTGCTAACACTCACGCAGAAGTAGCAATCATATCAAGGAAATGCTCCATGACAGAGCTGGACTTTTTCCAAATCTGTAGAAAACTAAACACCTGATGCACTTCAGCATGTCTATGATGGCAATGCAGCTTTCAGAATTAATCTAACCAAGCACAAACAGGTAAATTATACTTTTAATCACTGAAGAAATAGATTCTTCTTGGAATACAGTGACCAGGATGCAATTCTACCTGCAAAAAAAGTGAGATAATGTATATTAAATTTGCCACATACCGGATGACTTCTTGAGGGATATTTAACTGGTCATATTTGAGATGTTCTCCCAGGTCACTTAAATAGTTCAAGTAGGTGATCTTTTTCCCAAACTTGTGGCTAAAAAAAAAAAAATTAAAAAATCACAAAGTAGCATAAAAATTAGCATGGGAGGAACATTTATAAAGGCTTCAGTTTCTCTTACAAAAATGTAAGTGCTGATGCAACTCAAAATTAGACTGCAATTGAAGCAGCAGGAGACATAAGATGTATTTGATTTCATATGCTCAAACATACATAGTGCATGCCTCAGAGTCTGATTTGAATAAAAATAACTGACTTCCATCTGAATGTTTTGTGATTTGCACAGATATGAAAAACACCTCTTTAAAAGGCACTGAAAACTAGGTTTCACACAGCATTAGAAAGCTCACTAAAAGAACTGATAACCTTGGAGAGAATGTTACCCAGCCAACAGAAAAACGTTTGTATTATGTAGGTATTCCACTCTGCAAAAAGAAAAAATAATGGGGCTGTAGAAATAAACTATCGAGTAGTTAAGCAACAGGCAAAACTTTCAAAGCATTGGTAGTGTATACCCTTGAAGTGCTGGGCCATCAGCTTTACCCCTTTTGAAAAGAGCTGGATAGCTTCTAGGAAGCACTGGGAAAAATAATTCTTTTCTACAGGTTGTACAAAACAGACTTCCGATTTTGAAGCCCCAGGTACCGTTAGTTAGATCTTAAGTTTTAGCCAGAATATGCGACTATATGGGCCGAGGTGTTCAAACAAGGGTCAGGGGTATGTTTATGCATATCATCTGAAATAATGTCTTATTTTTCCACAACACAAAATATCTGGACTGTAATGAGGAGTCACGACAAACAGTAGGTGCTGATGATAAAAAGTGTACTTTGCTGCAACTTACTTTCATTAGAAAAAACTTTTCTGGGGAAAAACTCTGGCATGGATGAGTTTATCCCTGGATTGTCCAATCCATATGCACGTGCTCCCTCTAGCGGTACATGGGAAGAAACAGTCACTTCCCTGAATTTCGCTAACAGGAATTTTGGGACACATGAGGAATATCATTCTGTGCACGCACAATTTCAGAGCTCCCCAGAGTATCTTTTACCCAAAAGAGCCCGAACTTCCAACATCTTCTCTAAGCCACAGGTGAGCACACAAATCTATAACTAAGCACCACAGGAAATACAGGACATGTCACAGAACCTGCAATACGTAAAGAAGTCATGGGCAATTAGGAATTAGTGCTGCTTCTTAAAAATGCCACACCACCACTGTCACCTAAATGTATATTATTTTCATAACAAGTTCTGTGAGCTCACACATAGAAATACGGCCTTCCTACAGTTATCTTGCACTTTGGATAAAATGCTCTTGACTTAACACATTACCTTCTTGCTCGTGTTTTTGGGACTGGAAAAAAGATCAATCAGCTTCAGGAACTTGAAAAAAATTTCAAGTATTTTCATTTTCTTAAATACTATCAAATAAAATTATGCTAAAACACTTACTAACTTTAACCTTCACTCTAATAATTGTGGAATTTGGCCAGTTGTTAGCAAATACTTTGTCATGTAAAAGTACTTAGACCATGTGCTAACAGGCACCAAATGTACTAACAGACCACTGAAAAATGAATACATGCCTCTTATTAATGAAATCTATTTTACATCTGCTATATTAATTGGCAACACTATCAGCAAAGCTAGGAACCAGAAAGTCTAGAGGATTTTTCTCCCTTATTTTTTGAACTGGATTAATATTGACACTTAAATTAAAAGCATGATTTGCCAAGATAAGATTAGTCTAAACTGGAAGGTAAAGGTACTATGAAAAAATTTTAATTGTACTACTCTAGTAAATTAACAATGTTAATAAGTTTTAGTCCGTGATGAAAATATAATTTAGCCTAATTGTACATGGGCCCTTTCACACTTAGTAACCCAAATGTTCTTGACAAACCCAAACTCGAGTCACCCTGAAAAAAAAAACGCACGGTTGGCTATTAAACCATTTTAAGCAGTGCAGAACTTTTTTCCCTAGCTTCAGTTGATTCCTGCCTTCTGGCTTGTGGACCTTTTCAGACTCTACTCATATTTTCAATTATTTTGTCAGTCCCAGTGTATAAACAGCTTTGCTGCTGTTGGTAACAGATTTATAAAGCAGAGAGTAGAGTGTTACTAATTTACACTCAAAACAAGTATCCAGGTACAACAGTGGCAAAAGTAGAGTACAAACAGAAACAACCAATTGGGACGAAAACAAGGTGATCAGAAGGTCAAGATGAGGATGCATCTAAGATGACAGGCCTGGTTTGAATTATTTATGCTAGATATGAATGCTTAAGTTTATCAGGATCAGCCATTTCTCAATTGCCAGTGTGTCACACTTTCCAAGAAAAAAATACTTAGACATAGTTAGATCTAGGGAAAATGAGTATTTGCAATGGGTACCTTAAACTCATATTTTTTAGAAATTAGCAGGCAATTACTGCTGTAAGTCAAATAGTACCACTGTTGCCCACCTGTGGCTCCACTGAGGTTATTAACATACACAGGCTGAAAATCACTGGAGTCCCCAAAACCATTTGCTTGGAGCTGCTCCCGAGGAGCTCTCCGCTACCTCGGAGAAAGAAGATGGTTTCACCAGAGTATTGTAATGTCCATCAAGAATTTTTCTGGGTTTATTGTTGGGTTTTATTTATTGCCTTGTTCTGTTTGGATTTTTTTTCTAGAAGGTTTCCACACCCATCCTTTAGCAAATCAGGAACAAGCAAACCAACAGCAAAAATAAAACTATCTCCATTTCTGAGACACCATTAGATATTGGACATCCTGCTTCTGTCACACTTTTCCCACCACTGCTCTGTGTCCTGGATCACTGACATTTACTTTACTGCCAGTTAAAGATCTAGAGTTAGTCTTCTTGTTTCAAGAATAGCATATTTAGGAATGATTTTTAGCTATAATTACTCTTTAAAAAATTTTCACACGCACCTTAGTTGTCCTGATCTATCTAAAAGTTAAATTTCCCTTTTCTAATGAATTAGCTTTCTAGCACTCAGAAACTGAATCAACTGCAAGTTACTGTAGTGGACATTTCTGGTTAGTTCATTATGGCTTCTCAAGACTAGCTGTTTCCATCCTGCAGCCCCAAGGACATTCATAATATGATCTGCAAAATGTCAGAATTTCCTTGAAAGTGACAGAAGTTCAGAAGCGAAAGTTGAGCAAGCCCCACCATTCTTGCACTTAGCAGTGTCTGCCTGTTGCTGGTGGTTCCTTGGAGATAGCATCAATTTTTACCATGCAAAGGAAAAGAACACACAGTAAAATACATCACCTTCACCATTATATCTTCCTTTTCAAATTCCTGTGGGCACTTCAGGGATTATCCATTAACTTTGATAATATAAATAGTGCCATTTCTATTCATCCCAACGGTTCAGATCAGCCCGAAGGTTAACCATTCATCATCCACTTTACTGTACCACCCAGTAACTCCTCACACACCCAGCTCCATTTTCCTAGGTGCTGTCAAACACAGCAAAAAAGTCATTCATGGTCCACAGAATAACCATGTTTTAAAAGTGGTATTTACTTTAACATACCAGTAAAGCTACTCAGAACTGAGACTCTTTTCTTAGAAAAAAAAGAACTCTGCCCTATTATTCATACTCACGCTTAAGCTCACCTTACTCATTAGCTCAAGACAGTTTAAACAGGTATTGTGCTGTTACCTGATATGTTTTACTTCAAGCCTTTTTAAAAGCAACTTAGTAGAGAACAAACCATCCTTGAACTAAATGGGAATAATGTGTTCAATGAACTGCCAATTACCTTATAAGAGGTTTAAAGATATTCCACAGAATTTTTATGAAGTTGGTTGGATGGACAACGTAGAGTGCTTTAAGGTTTTTCTTATACCTAAGAAAAGAAAATGAAATTGTTAGAAGAATGTTAAATGCCAGAGGTGGTAGAACTGAATAGGTACACCTGAATAGAAGGTTATTATTACAGGCATATTACACATTATTCTTTTCAAATATATTAAAAAGACCTAATTCAGAAGAAATGGAATGTAAAATGAGAAAAAAAAATGAGTAAAAGGCAATTTTAAAAAGTGGTCAGTTTTGACAATAGGCCAAATTAACTTTTATATTCCTATCTAATGTCTCCTCCCTCATAAATTTAATACCAGGGAGACAGAAGGAAAATTAGGCAATTTGAAAAAAATACTGATAGGAGAATGAAGGAGCTATAAAGAAATCTTTGATTAAAAATTACTTTTTTGATATCCCTTTATTTTCTGCTTGCAGAACTTACATGTTGGAAAAAAAGTTTTAATTTTCATATACAGAATTTATACCTAATTCTTTCATTTTACCACTAATTTTGTCCTGTTTTCGTAGTAATTACTAAAGATGAAGCCAACTGCTATTTGTTTGATATTGCATTCCCTTTTGTATGAAATAAAACTTTCCTTCATTATAGCTTTGTTTGATTCTACAGTGATGTTTCATGATATCTAAACAATAGATTCTAGTCAGCTGAAACTGAAATGGAAACCAGGCTGCACAAAAAGACTCTCTTCTTATTCAATATTATTGCAAAATGAAATTGAGACATGCATATTGAAATATCCTGCTTTTATATATAAATTTTTGCTTATTAGTTTGCCAAGTTTGCTTCCCAGCAGGGACAATGATCAGGGAAAAATATGACCATGAACTCCTAAGGAAAATCTTCTTGTAATAGGTTATACTAAGAGAGGGAAAAGGGACCAACTCAGGAATTACCTGAGTTTTTCCTTTTGGGTTTTAATTGGGCTTGTACACCTGTGGATGAAACAGGCACTTTGTGTGTTCACAAAGCCACTGCCATACATAAGCAAGCAACCATCCCTGTGCAACTGGCACTACTGTGCCTAAGAGCCCAAAATCCTCAATAAAAACTAACAAGCAAAACACCTGAGTTGCTTTACTAACATTTCTATTTTAACTTTGTTTTTCACCTTGAAACAACAGCCATAAGCTGTTGTTTGTGTGGAAGTTTATGTTCTTCAGTTTCCTAGATTACAATGTCCAAAAGACTTTACTGAGCCTCTGCTGTGAACCTTCAAAGCAAGACCTATTCTTTTGAAACTTCTGTTCAACATTTGCTTTCATGATGCTGGCTAATTACCCTTGTCCTTTTTACTCTGTTCTCCCTTTCCCTTGACCCCAGAAGTCTGAAAAGGGCTATTTATGCACTGGGCTTTTTTCCCTCTGACTAGTACAGTACCCCATATATGCTGGGCTGGGGATTTGCTTTGAGTTGTCAATGACAGTGTGCCAAGAACTTCCAGCAGTTAATAAAATGGCCTTCTGGGTCAGGGTGGGGGAATGGAGACAGACTTTTGGTATAAATGAGAGTCTCATCATGCACTTGTAGGCAACAAAAAAGCCAACAAAAAAGACACTGCCCTTGTACTTCTTCTCCCCATAACACAACTCTAAATTTAGCTTAAGAATCTTGCAAAAGGAGAACAGTGTGGTGCTTTGTTCCAGAATTGTCAGTGCTTGTCAAAACCCAGTACTACAGTCCAAAGCTCTCATCAAAGACAAAATATAACAGACCTTTGCCTTTCCCCTCCTTTACCCAGTCCCAGAAAGAACAGATACATCGTACTACCCATCTTCAGTCATGTTGTCTTCCTGAGGCCAACTTACAAACAAGTTATAACATGCAGACAAGTAAAAGACAGACTTCAATAGGGACTGACTGCTCCATTGGTAACTTCAACTTGCAGGGAACAAAAAACACAACTCTGGTCTCCACTATTAAAATGCAATTTATCCAAGAGCTTTGGTCTCAGCTACACCCTAACCAACTACTCCTTGAAGTACTGAACCTTAGCCATCAGTACTCCAAAGTTCAGGCACATCCAACCACAGATCTTGGTTTTGTTCCCATTGTGGAGTTACAGGAGATACGTAGCAGAGCAACAAGCCTTGAAAGCTAAAGTGACCTTCTGTCGCTGGTCCGGAAGAAGCCCTGGTATTAGTAAAAAACACCCTGGTTACAGGGGAAGTGGAAAGAGTGCATTGTGGGCCTCTGAACTGCTGGACCTGTCAGAAGTGAGGAACACCCTTTGTTACCTGAGTAAGTTTTGTTTACCTGCTGCCATAAAAGCTAATGTTGTGAAACACGATAGTTAATTGGAGCACTTTGTAGTGTAGAGTTACTTCCTGTTTGTTTTGTTGTATATTAGGAATTTTCACTGTGCAATAAAACGTCTTCTTTGCTTACCACCATTTTGTGAAGTCTGTGCCCTTAAAAAAGACCCCACCCACGGCATTTTATACCTTTGGATAACCACTGCAGTACCCAGGCCGTTTCTCAGTACTGCACAGAAGACACTTAACAAAAGAACCAACAGCACTGACATCATTATAAGAATTTACAAGGCCAAAGTGAACTCAGTTAATTGGGGGTGGATCAGGACTGCTCCACCTAATTTCCTTCATGGAAATTAGTTACAGACATTACACAATCTGAAGAGTATACGAAGTCTTTTGGAGACATACTTCCTGTCAAATTCCTTGTAGGCTGTTTGTAACCATTTCAGAGATGGTTTATTCAGACTCTTCAGGCCATAGTGAAAGTAGACAACTGTATAATCATTCTCTACATACTGGTCCAGAGTATACTTTAAGTACCTGAGAAAAGAGATAACATTTTGGTTTTAAGAAAGTTTACTGGATGAGATTTTTGAAGCAGAAACTGGGAAAGAAAATGTGGTATTTTTGCACAGAATGCTAGTGACTACAAATTCATGTTTCCTCCAAAATATTTATCTCAGAAGTTCATCTTGCTGTAGTAGCAACTAATTCCACATCATTGCAACGACTGAAATTTTAAAAACCTTTTTTAGTTACAAAACCAATGTTTTTTAGTTACAAAGATGGTGATCATGAATCACTTTAAAATGAAGACAATATAGGACTCTCTTTGCCAATAAATTTTTTAAGAGACACATTTTAACTAGAAGCGACTTTCATTTTACATTCTTCAGTATTTGTAAAGTCCTTCCTTTTAGACAAGCAAACAATGCCATTTTGCATTTTCAAAACAATAAATAATGCATTTTGGGCTTTCCTCCCAGTTTAAAAGTTTCTAAATCCTTAAAAAATCCATTACCCCGAATTAAGCTGCTCTTCTTGAATATATTTGCCTTTCCCTTGTTTGCATGGTGGGGACTGAGTTCATACATCATTCCACTTACAACTGATTTAAAGAACTACACTATGTATCCCATCTTGAAATTAAACTGCATGTTTTATAAGCAGATTACTGTGTGTTCATTCTTTTACAGTATAGTTTCAGGTGATTTTCATTCCCTTTCTCCAACAATTGAAAACACAGAATGGCCTATTACACAGCTCAGTGACTCAAAGAAAGCAATGATGAAGCAGTGCAATCTAGCATCATTTCTTGCTGTGTCAGATTTCAAATTTTTCATGTTATTCTCAATGCTATCTTCTTGTTCTGTAACAGAGTCCAGCTTTTGCTCTTAATTGTATGTAAGTGATTTTTGTTCAATAAAGCAGTTCCACGTGCCATTTATGTGGCTGAAACTATCTGTGAGAAGATATGAAGATACGAAGAACATATTGAGTATCTCTCTGTGCATAGAAAAGCCCTTCACTTCTTACCCTGTACTTCCACAGCTCCATTTATCTTATTCCCTCAGCATATCATAGACTCATGCAATCTTAGACTGCATGTATCTTGGAAAAAAGATTGCCACTGCAATTAATATAATGCTTTTTTGATCCCTGACTTAAGTATCAATGGTATTGTAATGGAAAAAGTAGTAGTGACAATCAATAAAGACCTTTTTAAAGAGTCTGAAATTAAAATACATCTAAACAGATATTGTTACAAACAGAGAGCCCCATGTTTTATTTTACAGCATGTAAATTCCTTGTTACATTGCATCCAGAAAACATGTATTTTTAAAAATAACCAAGTGTTTTGTGGGCATATAATAACCAGTATTTTTCTACCATTCCAAGACTGCAACAGAATTGCAGGGACATTACAAAACCTTTACCAAATCAATTCTTTAAGTGATTTCATCACAAAACACATAGCAATCAGGGCCTACTCTTTTCCTACAGCTTTTTCACAGAATTCAACCTCCGAGTCTAATTACCTAAAACCATATCACTTGATAGTTATATTGCTATCTTCACATTCAACACTTGCCTTCAGGTCTCTCTTAGGACACATTTTCCAAGTGAACTTGATGTGGGTTCAGATACAGGAAAACATGCTGTGAAGAGCACAAAAAACAGGCTCTCAAAAGAATTTTTAAGTGTGGCTAGCACAGGTCTTTCCCATGAGAACTTTTCTCTGTGTTTTATAAACAAAGATAAAGTTTGGATGTTATGAAAACAGTGTCTTGAGATTTGGACAGTTCAGGCCTGGCCAATCAGGCCTAGGGGGAGGTTTCTGGCTGACCAATCTGGGTGACCTCTGAAAAGTCTATATAAGTTGGAAACAAAATAATAAAGCTCTCTTTTCTTGCCACACTGAGAATCCGGGTCCTTTCTCTGATAGCAGCTCAACAGCGACATTTAAGTAACCTGTCTTTTAATCCCTCTCCATTTCTGAAAAGTCGAAACAACAGCATTTCTGTCCTTTCCAGTAGTGGTGGTTGAAAGGTACTCAAACATTTTGGCAATGGAGGCTGTACAAGAACTCGAAATAGATTTAAAACGCTTAATAAGGACAGGACTCTCAGGACAAAACAGATCTCCTTGCAGTGACAAACTGCAAGGCAGAAAGATGTCCTGGTACCTTGCTGCAGCAAGTTTATAAGGAAGGATGTTGTTAATTTACATATTCACAACCCCTTTTATCACAAAAACCCTCAAACGAGAGATGTATAAAAATGTTAAGCATAATGTACTGATCAGAATGCAGCTAATTTTATAATACAGAAAACCCAGTAAGATGCAAATAACTAAACAACACTCTTCCCGAGTGATTTAGGAGATAAAGTATAGCAAATTAAAGCAAACACAGCTATTCATGACAGCATATGTATGCAGCACTAAATTACTGGAATTTCTCTTTCATTGGCCCACACCATGAATTATTTTTTTTTAAATATGATAAGAATTTGTCAATAAAATCAAGATGGCAAGTACACAGTGAATTGCTTCTTCCAGTAAAGACTGCAGGTGAGGTAACTGGCAGTTTCATCCACATCTCATTCACTTAGTATTAACACCAGTAGGTCTTACGTAATTTTTCGTTTCACTCCTTGCCTGCTGCTTCTCCCCCCTGACAGCTCATTCCCCTGGAAGCAAGCTAATAGAAGTTCTTATAAAAAGTGTAAAGTAGTCCATGCAGGAGATTAAAACCAACTTACTCAAGCAACCTTGTGTGATTGAGCTGATGGGATGGGGGCATGCGGCAGCAACTGAAGGTAATCACCTTCCTTCCAGAACTGTCATCACCTGGCAAACAAAATAGTTAATAAAGACAATACTCAGTTATTTATGGGACCTCAGGCATCTGAAGGAACGGTGTGGATCTTCTGATAGTTGAGGCTACTTCTATCTCCCGTTATTACCCAGAACATCCTGTGAAAGTTCACTGCCCAGTCACACGTTACCTGCAGAAAGCTGGGCAAATGGTAAGGCAAAGCTCAGAAAGTCATATGCAAATGGTGATGGTGGTGCTCAGCTCCAGACATAGAAAACACTTAGGTCCTCCTGGAACATTCAGCTGTGGAAGAAAACAGGCCTTCTTTGCCTAGTAGTCTTGGAAATTACATGTTGTCAAACTCCTCGTGCTTTATTTCTGGAATTTATTAGAACACAAGAACTTTGGGCGTTTGTTTTGTCACCCATGGAAGTTGGATGTTTTTAACCAACTTAAAGCTTTCTTAGATACTCTCTTTCAGAAGCATTGCTACAGTAAGATCACATTAAAACACAACAAGCAAAGCATACAAGAATGATTTGCCAAACCTGAAGATCTGTAGGTATACATCCCTCAGTCCCTCTGGCAAAGCATGTATTGCTGCACTCAAGTTCATTTGTTCTTTGACTCATGACAGCTGCACCCACACTGTCTGTACAGACAAGGCTGGTGTTCATGCCATGCCCACCCCACACCCAGGTTCCACTATATGGGAAGCCAAACATCATGCTCATACCAAAAGTCACTCGGCACTGAAGACTAAAGTGTCAAGATTTTAACTTGTATCTACAAGAATGATACAATTCCTTTTAAAGGAATACAGAAACATCCCAGAAAACAGACTGTATTTATCACACTGGATATATTCTTGGTCTAATTCCCACATTTCAATTAAATAATTTTTAATAGCTTGCTTCTATTACCACTAAAACATCAAAGTTTGGCTTCGATATCAGCAAGAGTATAATAAAGTCAAGAACTGGGGTTATTATTTATAATTTATAAATTTATATTCCCCTTTTGCCCCCAATTAAGTAGCTGTAATGCATAAACAAATAAAAAATATTAAAATGGAGAAAGTTAAATCTGCAACAGAATCAATCAATGAATACATAAAATCACATGAGCACGTTCATGACAACTGGGAAGAACAGCTTCAGACACCTTAATCCATGCTAATTTGTATTACTGATCAAACTACTTGATCTGCACAAACAAAACACTTTCCAGCATTGCAAACACACGTTTTCCATGAAAACCCACCATTGATATCATATACTTCCCTTCATTCAACTCAGGAAAAGGTGGCTGTCCTCACCTCACATATTTCACACTAAGAAAAAAAATCCCATATTTGCCTTGTCCAGTTCAACAGATTCATGATAGGACAGCATCTATTCAAACCCATTCCATTTTAGGTGCCAAAGGAGAAAACAGAGGGAAGCAATGAGATTAGCAATTACTTTTCACATATGAACATGGACTGGGAGACATCTTCTGTATTATCAATTCTAAGCCTGTGTCATCACAAGGAACTGCACCAGATAATCCTTGCATTGATTTGTCAAGCTTTATCTCAAAAACCAGTTCGGTTTTTCTGTTTCATGCTCCTCCTGCTCACTAATTTGACAACTAGCAACCCATTTTCTCAATTCCAGTCTCAAAGTCATTTTCAATTTGTACAAATTTGTTCTTGTGACAGCATCGCTCAGCTGAAGCAGTGCTTCTCCTTCAGTACTATTTATTATCGCAAAGGACTCCAGGCAATAACCACATTCCCTCCCAGCCCATGTCTACAGCTTGTAAACAGGTCACACCTTCTATCCATCCCCTGACACTGGTGTTCTCTACTCTGCTCCAACCTGAGAATGTCTTTCGCAGATGACAAGAGTTATCTGATAAATTTCAGATGAACATCACACAGAGAACCTTAAAAGCTTTCCTGATCATACCCACATTATTGTCTTTACCAAGAAAATATGATGAAGCAGCAATGTAGCTTGACAGCTACAGCTGGATTATCTCTGATAGCCACCCCACTCTTATTTCACAGAGGATCACTTCTCTCTTTTTTTAAAATTTGAAAAATTAAGAACCTTTTCCTATTTGCATTAGCATCCTCTAAAGATCTATCTCAGCTTGAATTTTGGTAATTATCGTTTCAGTCCTATAGCTTTAGATAAAACATAGATTTCTCTGCTGGCCAACTCTTTTCTCCTGTTCTTTTTCTGGCTGGCTACTTATTTTTATTAGCTTCCTCAAAGGGTTTTTTAAATACCACAAGGCCTGATGTCCCTTCCCACATTAAAAATAAATTCTGACTCCTGGGTTAAATAAGGTGCTTGAGCACCACTAAAGAGCATGCAACACCGCAATTATATGTACTCAGGTATGTCAACATATTTTTCTTAAACAGATCATAATTTTTTTCCTGAAGTTATTTAAGTGTCTTGTTTTATATTCTCAGACTACTTACAAAGGCATTATAATGTGACATGCATTCATATGAATGACGTATTAAAATTAAAACATTAATATGAGTGCTTTCTAAACCATTGATTGTTTGTGGAAAAGTTGCTGTGTTACAATGTGCTCCAAATATTTTACCTGTAAGAAATAATAACTTTTATGAGCAAAGTAAAGCTCACTCAGGAGGACAATGACCTTGGAAAATGTCTATTGCATGTGCCAGAACATTTGCTTTCCAGTCCAATTCATCCTAGGGATAGAATTTTTACCCAAAGACATGAAAGTTTGAAAAGTAAAATGAGGGGTGGCAAATGCAAAAAAGAGTGTAACTGGAAATATGTTGATGTCAAACCTGCACTGAGTGTATTTTTCTACCAGAAATCCGTATTTCCCTACAACTTAGAACTGAAAGAAGCCTCATTTTCTACTGTGGACAAAGGAAAAATGAACTGCATTTTCAGCTTTGCTCCTTGATGTTTCACTTTCAGGTCAAATACATAGTTTTGTGTTAACCGACTTTATTCCCCAGTTTAATGTCACCAAACATCTTCAGATTAAAACTTCTTTTACTCTTCTTAGAAACGTGCTCCCCCCTCAATCTCTCTGAACTGGTTTCTCATTTTGGAATCCAAATATTCAGGACACATTCCCAAAGACTGAGGACACTCACACTCCTCCAGCCAACTACCTACACCTTTCTAGATGTCCCCTCATGCAGAAGAAAGGTCTGATAGACTATGCTCACATATGGGTAGAAGGCTCCTGCCTTTGGATCAGGCACTTGCTGTCTTGCAGACACATTCCTGGGCAGGCTCAGGATTATCAGCTGTGTGGCCATGGAGCTGCTCCTGGGAACACAGTACAGAAACAGCCTCCTCCCTGTGCTTGCTGAGCAAAGACCAAAGGTCAAAGGTGTGGAAAGCAGGCTGTCTGCAAGGGGATTTACGTACATTAACATACAACCTATCTCCTGCAGTTTTATTTGTCTCAATTTCACTGAAACAGATGTGAATCGTCTTTTGATATCAAACTTGGCAGTGGGAAAAAAATACTACATTAAGACACAGGGCAGGGCAAGCGGGGAAGGAGATGGTCCCACTTTTTAATTAAGAATTTAGATGGCACAGCACTTCCTAACTGCTTCTTGCAAATGGAAAGATTTTTTGTCTCATTCCAATTTGCAAATGAGGTATCTGAAATGCTGTAATTTTAACATGACTTTTTCAACAGCTTTTGTTCTGATGATATCAAACATTAGTATTTCACAAGTAAAAAGTTAAATATTTTACTTTACTGGAGCTTGTTATGATCACTGTACAGCAAAACAGGACCCTCAAGTCAACAGAAGTTTTCTGATGGGTCTCACTGGAAGAAGAAATAGCGTCAAAATCCAGGGCACTTGCCACACCAGTGAAAATACTTGCTCTCATATTTGTTTATTTAATAGAATTTAATCTAGGGAAAATGAACTTAAACCTCAATTGCACTTCTGTTAAATGGTGAGACAAACTGTGCTTTCAAACTTCCTACTCTCCAAAATTCACAGAAATACAAGGTCATCAAGAAGTCATTGTGAAACATCAGTGTTTTGCCTAGGCTGAGTAATGGACAGTGAATACACCCACAGATAATCTATTGTGGGTCTTTGTCCATCACAATGGCAAACTTCTTAGCAAGTTAAGAAAACACAGCCAAGATAAGACAGCTGAGTCTGAATATCAATAGGAGAAGCTTGTAACTTTAGCTGTAGAGACGAGTCCTCTTTCTCTGCATTGATCACCTCAGCTGATGATATTAAAATGTAATGCACCACATTCTCCAGCTTAAGGATGAAGTATTAAAATAGCCACTGTAATGTTTCTTATTTGGGACAGAGACAAGAATCAGCATGGAAATACGGAGAATGACACCAACTCTAAATTTCAAGTCAAGTCATTTTGATTTCACAAAGTTTCCTCTGCATTCACTTCTCTGGATTCTACTCATGTCCATGTGTATTGAGAAACCAACTTTTTCTGAGAGGTTTCTTTTGAGATGTTCAAGTACATGCTCAGGTGTCTTCCTAAACAAGAATGACTATTAGCAAACTTTCAGAAGACTTCCACATCAGGAACCTCATTGTTCCCCTCAGAAGGCCAAGTTTCTTCAAAAAACTGCTCAGAGGTTTCTCCACGAGCAATTTTTCTCTTAAAAGTTGTATAAGGAAAATACTTTGCCATAAGACATTTTTTTCAGATCAGATGAAAGTGAAGAGACAGCTTGGTTTCTGATATAATTCATTATTTACATTTCATCTGTGATCATCTTAAGGCATGTAAAGTAAGTTAAAATGAGGATGAGTTAAAGCCATTCCTGAAGTCAGCCTCTCTAATGTCCATACAGCTCTGTCTGGCTGACTCTCTGGACTAGTCTGAAAAGGGGCACTGAACATCAAAACTACTTTCAGTGATGCAAAACCAATTATTTGATAATTCACAGAATGCATAAAAGAAAATTTAAGGAAAGCAAAGAAACAACAGAATACTCAAATAGAAAGGGAATATAAATTACATTTTCTTGGCAAAGGGAAATAGCCTAGGCTTTTCTTTCACATGAAGTCTGTTTAGGTGTAGAATGACCTGTGCTGTATCTTCAGGATACCCTAAAATGAGTTCACATTCACATCTGAATTTGGGACTTTAGGTCATCGTTTATTTTAGCAAGCCTGTTGCTCAAGAAATGATGTTTAAAGGAGATGCATTATATTTTTTCAAGTTCAACAAGAAGGCATGTCCATATATTTGATATCATTAACTCCGTTTTGTCTTTAAAAAAGACACTATAACTTACAGGCTGATGTTCAAAGAGAGGAATGCAGTAAATAAGTATTTACTTCCTTTCACATTCTGAGAAAAACACATGCAGAACTTGGAAAATGCAAATTCAATTTCTGCCTAAAGGATTTGAACCAATATTTCTATCACTCAGACAAGTTTCTTCTTCACTAGAGCACGAAATACTCTCTATAGATAGCAACCTTTACTTTAGAGCTCCTCTTGTAGCCACTAAGAGGAAAACATGATGACACCCAAATGTTTTGGACATGCTTTGTAAAGTATAAAGACTACATTAAAATCTACCCTTGTATTACAAATAGGTCAGGAACCAGAGCCCTCAGCTTCCCTTGTGAAATGTGCCCAGGTCTCGGGTCTCTCCAGTTGATTTGTTGCTTTCCCCAAAAGGGTACTCATGGAACAAAGTCAGAGATACTGGTTTCAGGAATATACTTTGGGAATTCAAAAACTGAACAAAGCAAATCTTTTAAGAAGAAGGGGAAAAAAAATCTTTAAACACAGTTCTTTCGGCACTGCAATTTACAGACCACAGATCTGTTCCTGAAGGTATTGCAAGAAGCTGCAAGGCTGTCTCTTATATGACTGAAAATTATTAGAACTTGTGCCTTAGGCTTATTAGATAATTCAGTACAATTTCTCCTTACATGTTAAAAAAAAGAAATTACAACTTTAACAGTCTGATCTACATTCTATTCTAACCAGTTTCCAATGCACTGGTTCAAAATCAAAAAGGGGCTTGAAATAAGTGGACCTTGAAAAAAAATATGGACAGTCTCTAAAAAGACCTGGATAGCTGAAATCTTTAAATATAAATAAAAAAGCAAGAAAATACTAAGATGGAAAATAAAGAATTAAAACAATGGTGGACTTGGATTCCATTTATATGTTTGTTTAATACATAAAAGGATGTCACTAGCAGTTTATAAAAGCACAGTAATCAGAAACAGAGTCCTATGAAATAAGCATATATTCAAAATAAGGTACCACAAAAATTGGTCAGCAACCATATTATAGAAGCCCACCACAGAAAATAAGGAAGTTTGATTCATCTGGTATGTTATATGTCCCCTCCTTTTTGCCACAAAGAAAAATAATCCTGAGTTTGCTTTCAGGCAAGTAGATTGAAACTTCTCCCTCAAAACAAATAAAAAGAACCAGCACAACAGCACTGTTCCATTTACATATGCTTAGAATAGCCAGCAGCCCACTGGGATTTGTGACAGAACTCAGTCTGTAATTAGTAAACAATTAACAAGGTTTACATCTTTTAAAAATGTTCTCCATTTTTTCTGTATTATATTTTCACACTGTATGAATACAACTCAAAAAATCTCCTTTTCATATAGTTAAAACTATTTTTATGGAAATTAGGTATAAGTGATTTTAATTTATGAAAAGCAAGAAAGAATTCTAGTGAGGGTTTGGTCTTTTTTTAAATAACTGTTGGAAACTAGATGACTGTAACAGATGGACAAATTATTGCAAATATTGTCACGTAAAATCTTCATTTTTCCTCAGCCATTTCAAGCAATACATCTAATTTTCTTTCAATCAGAATAAAAATGAACGAACAGCTTTCTGAATTGCTTTAATACAGCAATTATTTCAAACACTGAACTCATACTTTATCTTAAATATATGAAAACCATTACAAACTAGGTACAAATCATTTAAAAACTGTTTCTTTCCAAAGAGACTGGCCTCTTCCACGAAGCGAAGGAATTCTGAAGAGCCCATCTTTTCCCTGCTTGAATGTAAATCCAGAAAACATTCAGACCTGACTCCATGCCAGTTAACACTGGGATAGGGAAGTCTTGTTCTGTGGAGGTGAAGCACATCCTTGGGTATGATCTCACCCTTCCCATGTTCTGCACTCATTTGCACACCTCCTGCATCCTGCCTTGGAGCTACTTTGGAGGCTGCAGGCACAAGAGTCTGAAGCACAGCACTGGCTTGTGCCTCGCATTTACATTGCCCAGCAGACCTGAAAGTCCCATCAAGTATTTCTGGGTGAAATGGCAGGTAAGGTCACTCTTTTTTGGGCTTAAACGTGTCCACAGAATATTCCTCATCTACAAAAGATTTGCAGTGCTAAGGACAAAACCATCAGAGGTAATGCAACATTTCAGGCAAAATTTGTACCAGTGAATTTAAACCAGGAGTACACCAGAGGCTTGGACTTTATTCCAAGCAAACACTGATATAAAGCAAGTCCAAGAGAAAACTACAGAAGCTACAGGTAGGTCTCTTCAAAAAACACTTTCACCCCACTATACTGGAGCACATTCCCATTCTCTAATACAGGAATAAGGCATATACCTAGGATGAAGCCAGGCAGGGCTGCTCATGAAAGGGCAGGGAATGCCTCCTTTTTCAGCCAGGGTTGGAAGATTGCCAACTTGTCCCCTTTTCCCCCAGTCTGGAGGGATGGAGAAAAGGAGCTTTGTCTAAGCAGAAACTCAGGGGGTTCAGCTCATCACCAGGCAGCTCTGCCCAGGCCCGCAATAGTAGCAATGATTCCCACGAGGACCTTTTAGAATTAACACCAGCTAAACCAGACAAACACCACGTACTTATGATTTCCAGGGCAGCTTTGTGCAAATGAAGAACGAGGAGCAACAACAAACATTTCCTAAATAACAGTGCATTATTGAAGTTGCAGCAGTAAATACACAGCCCATTACAATTTGATGCTGAGTATATTAGCAGGAGAAAAAAAAGACTTGAAGATTTCTTTTGAAAAGCTATCATGCAGTACTGCCTAATACAGCAGATGGAAGAGGTTCTCAGGCGGAGAGTTACATTGACTTTGGTGCATCCAGGGTGTGTTAACATACCTATCTTGTACTTTCTCAGTTTGAATTCACTGGTATCATTAATAACTTAAATATCTTGGTATTTCCCCCATCCGAAAACAGGTATTTGACAGAGAAACATCTTCGTGAGTTAGCAAGATATTGAATCACAAGAATGTAAATCTGTTATTCCCCTGACTATGGTTTTGGATGTTATGTTAGGGGCTTAGCTTCAAAGAAGGTAAAAGGTAATGATTACCCTATATATAACTAGCTTCAAGAAGAGAAGTTATTTTGGGTAAAATCCTCTTCCCATTCTCAGTTAGATGTCAAATTACCATAGATTTCACTGCCCTAGAGGACTGGTTTTGCTAACGTCGATGTTTACCTGAGTCATGCTGTTTATGGCTCAAATTCAGGAAGGTATCTATGTATAACCTGAGTTCATCCTTCTGAAAAATCATAACCTAGGCTTATATGCATGAAGTATAAAATACAAAAAGTGTACACATTATAACACAATCCTCGACTTCATTAGGATGAAGATTAAATATCACTATTCGTTTCTTATTGCATTCACTTCTTTAGGATCATGATTATTAATGTTATTTTATCAAGCACATTTATAACAAAAATAAGCCAAAAGGAAAAAAATATATCCGTGATGCACACTCTAAAGAGGTGCTTTTATATCATAAATATGGCAGTATGCCTTATATGTTGCCAGAATATTTTAAAAATAAGTAACTGTAAACATGAAAGGATCCAATACTGAAATATGTTATGTGTCCATAACTTCTCTCCAAGTCACAACTGAAATAAAGGTGATAAATGCAGTAAAAATTTACGTGAACTGTCTCCTTTCTGCCTTTTGTTAGTTTTTATATACTTAACCCATATCTCTTTGGTTGCACACCCTTTTTAGAGCAGACAAGAAAAATGATTATGTGCGGCTGCACAACACTTCAGGTGATTTAGCAAACAAAACAGCTTATCACAAATGAAGTATGATATGTTACAGTCACAGTTAGCCCTTAGATCATAAGATATTGCAATAGTTATATTTTAAAGCAAGATTAATTTCAAATATTTGGCTCATAATGCATCTACAGATGAGTGCGCTAAGTTCACATATTACTATTCAGCTGTTTTCAGGAGGAAGGCTGAAAGTATCAATATGATTCCTACATATCACCTTGAGTACAGTAAGAAAAAGGTGATAATGTGTGTAGCAAGGTAAAGCCATAGGAGTTTCCAAACATACCTGCCAGCTGGATGATGCCATGTCTCGCAACATCAAAGTAGGGGTGATTGATATTTAGCTCAGCATCAAGTGGTGAAGGCAGAAATGTTTCTTCCTGTTCTGAGTGGGTATCATCTACTTCATCTTTCTGCAGTTCTAAAGGAGCAAGTGAGAACACAGAAGTGCTCATGAACAGAGAAAAACTTCTGCCCCTAATACATTATTGAGGGGTCGAATTTTAGCTCAGTTTGATGACACCACAACCCTTTATCACTATTCGTTGCAGTTACCAATCAGTTACTTCTTCTTTATGCTTTTGCTTGTGTGGGAAAAGAAACCCTTCAATACCCCAGATCTACCTTCACACACTCCTTAAGATTAGTATCACCTATGATGCTCACAAAACCTCTATGACTGGACAGCTGGCATGCTGGGACCTTGCTATTCATGACTGCTATTGCTCTCTCATCACTTTTACACTCCCTTAATCTGCCTGGATCCATCTACAACTTCCTGCATTTTATTTCAAAGTTGCCCAAACAGAGAAGCCAAAGCTTCAGCATGCTGATATGGATTGACAGCTATTCTACATTAACAGCTCATGCAAACACTCCAAAGCAGATTCACAGCTTGCATAAGGGTAGCAAACTGCAAACAAATCTCCATCTCACCTCTCCCAAAATCCACTGTCCCCTTGAAATCCTTCAACCTTCAGAACCTGGAATAGGCAAGGCAGTCAAATATCCATCCAGCACATACTCCAGCTACAGGCCAACCAAGGGTGTAAATTTCTGCTCAAAACCCCAGTAAAATCCCAGTAAAATGGGCAGCATTCTCCCAGCTTCAGTAGATTCTGGACTAGATACTAGAATTAAAATGTACTCAATACTGGAAAGACCAACACTGTGTTAATCAATCTTGTTCCAAGACTTTTTGGGTTTGTTTGGCTTTTTTTTCACACCCATTTTTTTTCCAAACTGCTGTAAAGTTCAAAAAAAGCTCACTAAGTACATATCCAAATGAACAGAATCTGGGATAACTAATAATAACACACAAATTTCTTGGTGGCTTAAGAGAAGACACAGATAAAGAGAAAAACTAATGTTTTATGGTGCACCACCTGCTGTACATCATCCACCTCTTTTTATCCAGCAGGTTTTAATAAGGTAGAATTAACATTTTTATCTGTCAATTTGGATACTTGGAAGATTCAGCCGGGCATGGTGCTGGGCCATTTTGTCGTAATTGTGCCTTTGCTAAGAAAGGGTGGACCACATTATCCTTAAGGTCCCCTTCCAATCTGGTATTCCATTATTCTATGATGTGTAACATTACTAGTGTCATATTAAAAAGTACTAGAACATTTTGTCTTCTCATCATCTGCATATTTCATGTTCCTTCACCAACACACAAGGCACAGTACGGCAGAGAAAATATATTAAAAAATTGTTTCAGCCAGATTTTTGTGCCAGCAGCTAGTAAGTGTAAGAGGAAAAACTCATATTAAATATTTTGGAATGCTTTCCATTCTCAGTTTGACAGTATCTTTCTATCCTGCAAATAGCTACATGAAAGCTTTATTGTCTCATTTTTAACATGATTTGTACCAAGAAAGCATTTCACAAGGATGAGAAATGCCACTAGTGACTGGGCTTCTCCAAAACACAAAGGAGTCAGCAACGTGTACTACTTTTACATTTCTTTGTGTCTGAATTCATATAAAAACCTTCTCAGAAAATACATCAGCAGTCCTATAGGAAAAAAATCTGCCTTTAGAAATACACCATTAGTCTTCTTCAGACACACAAAAAAGTTTAAACTCCTATTATCTCCAAAATGTGTATTTTCTACCTTTTAAAAGCTTATAATATATAAAAAGCTACACTAACCTTAATTGAGAAAGTATTCTTTCACTTTACTGAAGGGTTTTTTCCCAAGAGCTGGGAAGAGTAATAATACAAACATAACGCAGTAGACAAATTCCACATTTTTTTCTTTTTAAAAATATCTAAGTCACGTTAAAGCTCAGAACAAGGAAAGCATTATTTTGTTTATTAGGGGTTTTGTTGGGTTTTTTTCCCCTTCATGTCTGGGCACCGTAACCACCTAAAGCACGAAAGTTTCAAAGGGGAAAGAGAAAAAAGAAATAGTAGATGCTCATCCATGGGGATGTGAAGTGGGAGCTGTGTTATTAAACATAGAGTCTATGTTCAAATACAAAAGAAACAACCAATCAGACTTTGAGATGTTCCAAAGACCCAGAGAAGCAAAGCAAATATGCACACCTCTTTGTACTGCACTTATTCACAGGGTCTACAGAAATCCCAATATTAACCATACCTGCTGAAAAGCTAGACAGCCCTAACCTAGTGAGATAGTTCTTCATACATTATTTTTCTTTTTTTTTCCTGTTTGAACAAGGAGACTAGAGCTCAAAAGATTTTTCATAATAAACATAAATAAGAATGAAGATTGAATGCTTCAAATTGAGGGAGACCATAGCTCTATTTTTTCTCCGGCAATTGACAGAGGAATTCATTGCTCCACAGGCTGTAGCAGAGGATCCTCTGTTACTACTCACACCCTCAGTGCTGTTTAACCCAGCCTAGGGGACAATGTGAGGAGCCCGAGCCAGAGCTTGGCAAGTTTGAAGAGGAAAATTGCTTTCCATAGATTTTGTATCCGTCCTTAGATGTACAAAGACCAGCTAGCTGCTCCTGGAACTCACAAAGTGGTGAAATCAGAGCAAAGGGAAGGGACAGGGAAAGGGAGGCTGAAATGGAGGCAGGCTGGGCAAGCTCTGAAAGACCCTTGCTCTGGGCTTCAGCCTGGCATCTTCAAAAATTCAAGGGGAAAAAAAAGTAATGCTGATCTTTCCCAATAATGAGCCCCTAATGCCTTTGTCACATTGCTCCACTCATTTAGCATCTTCGGAAGTAACATGCAATGCTCTGTGCTCATTCCATACTTGTCTGCTTGGAATGGCTCCCGTGTGTGTCACAACATGTGATGATGGGTGATATTCCAACAGCCTAGAACTGCAGTAGGAACACCTAGCAATAAGTCACAACAGCTGCATGTATTAAACTAACCTTCAACCCTAATGGCTTTAAATAGGGTACACATCAGTTACAGAGGCTGTAACTAATACTGGATTGCTCCAAGAAGTATTACAGAATGGGATCAAAGCCTCTCATTTACTGAAGATACTCTATTAAATCACTTGTAACTCTACACAGATGCAATTTGAAGTATTATAAAAAATATTTACCAATTTCAGCTAATTTCTCATAGTCAACCTCAGACATGTTTCCCCTTAGAGACAAGTCTATGTAAACCTTGCAAACAGATTCTTGCAGGATGAAACGATCCTTGGGTCAACCCTAAAAAAATAAATGAAGGAAGCTATCATCACAATGTGGCACATTTTATTCAGTACACAAATATCAAAAGAAAACAAAAAGCCCACCCCAGAAATCCTACTGCCCAGTTGTTGTAAAGGAAAAACCTTGTTGACATTTGGTTACCATTTGTAATAGAAGAGATACTGTTTGTTAATCAAATCTTGCTAACGCTGCTTAAACAAAGGGAAAATTGTTTTGGGTGGGAAAATATTCGCTGGCAGGGGGGGAATAGAGAGTATTCTGTAACCTTGGCATTCCACAAGATGTACTGTCTCAGCAGAACAGAAGCAGCCCTCAGCAACAGAGAGGCACAAAGCGCAGAGTACACGTAACCCGGAAGATAAGGCCTACAAAAGACTGTGGGGGCGAGGGGGGGGTAGCCGGGCGCCATTGGCAGAGCCCGGCCGCCCAGCGCTGTTTGCTTGCTATCGCTTGCCTAATAAATTACAAATTCTTAATTGGCTTGACTCCATATTGGTTCTGTGAGTACAATCTATAACACCATTTTCTTACAACAGAGTGTTACAAAACTATTTTAAAACTGCAATCCAAAAAAAAGAAACACTATTAATTAACAATAGTTTGAACTGACCTCTTTTATTTATGGGGATTTGTTCCTCAAAGTACTTATGTATTACACATTTTTAATGACAAATATCAGAATTTCCCACTAATTCACTCTTGAAAACAACTTAAAACTTAATTTTTTCTTGATGTAGATGATGATACATACACTCCGTACCCTCACACCAGGTCACTTTTCTATAGCAATTCTAAGTTTTATTACAGGAAACATTCTATACCTCACATTTCACATGAAAGTGCTTCATGAAAATTTCAAGAGAGAATTAAAATATAAAAAACCTAAAAAAACTAGCAGCTTCTGTGTGTAATTACTGCTTTTTGTCAGAGCTCTGTGTTTTGCAAACAGAATACTAAGGAACACACTCAAAATTATCATCAGAACAAAAAAACCCCGAGATTTAATGGATCTGTTTCCACAAGGAGCTGCTCAAAAAAGTAAAATGAGTACTTCCAAATGAGTACTTCCTTACATTAAAAGCCCAGACTCAAGTGTGGAGGTGAGAAAGAAATTGAGATTCTAGGACACTCCTCTGAATTTAACTTACCCCCTTGGTTTATACCAGTTTGGTGTAACATGTTAAATAAAAAAAACAAAGGGCAAATTCATGGCCTGGTGGTTGAAAAAAGGCATACACAAGCATGTTCTCCTCTGCCAAGATATTAGATTTTGTATTGCTCCTTCAAATCACTGGAATTAGGAAATTATTTTGGACCAAAAAAAGTCCAGACAGTTCGCCTACTTGCTGCAGGTTCTACCACTTCAAAAATTTTCATATACTCACCAATTATTTTGTAACAATCTTACTTGTTCTTCATTGAAAATAATTAGCTCCACCTGCAGGAAACTCAGTTTAAAAGTCCATACAGTCAGGGACAGTCCCATTAAGTTAAAAAAAGAAAATTATTCTGCTTCTCACTGCGCAATGATATTCTTACCAAAAAAAAGCAATTCTGGGCCAGATTTGTATTATTATTAAAAATGCATTGAGATTGATATTCTAATGAGTACTTAATTTTTTTTATTGATAGATATTGATATTTAGACATTTCTAAAACTAATAGTTAGCAACTGGTGTGATAATGTATTTTTTTTAGCAACTAATCTGTAGAAGGTTTTGTAGATGATTTAGTAAGTGAAATGGTTTGCTCATAAGTACTTGACATATTATGTGTTTATCTGCACCTGTGATGGTCAGGAATAAATGGTACTTAAATATCTACTTTGAATGAACAAAATCTAGAAGTGTTTACGAAGCCAAGCTGCAAAGTAAGGGAATACGGATCAAATAAGGAAAGCTGACTTTTTCTATGTTATCTGAACATTTTCTCACAACATTTTTTCCTAAATAAAATATTTACATTTTGTAGGAATGTAAGGACTTGGAGAAGTTTTCAAGCACCTGCAAATTCATACTTTCAGAACAAAGACAAAGTTCAATGTGAGCTTCATGGACTTCATCCCAATCAAATATTTGCAAAAGCTCTTAGAAAGAAATGGGGCTTCACCTTCCTTCTGAAGTACCTATTTACACCAGGCCTTTCCAGTCCATTGAATTTAAACCATAAACCATAAATTAAATAGTAAGCCATAAAAATTAGGCTGTATCTTTGACACAAGCATGCTTTTCAGACGATGTGAGTAATGAAGGTCTCAATGAATTTATAGAAGAGGGGAAAGAAGCCATCTCCTTCAGCTCCTGCATGAAGGAAAAAAATAAATACAATCCTTCAATACACAGCATGGGACAAAATACAATTTCTCCTTCATACTAATTGCTAATGGTATAAATAGAAGTAGTGGCTCAGTCTAGAGAGGGCAGATTTAAATCTCCCCCAAAACCTGCTGAAAAACATCTGGCTTTTGAACAGCAAAATTACTGTAATAGTGAGAGCAACTATGATAGCGTTAAAACATTTACAAATGTTTAACACACAGAGTTACTGGGAAGCTAGAAATTATTTAGATGGAATCAAAGAATAAGGGAAGTGGGGAGGAAGGCATCTGCCTGGTTTTCAGCTTACTGTTCCCTTGGGGCAACAATTAGAACGTTTCCAGTTAGGAGACCAACTTAGTGTAGTACCCTTGGAAACTGATTTCCCGTTGACCAGAGCATTCTCTGCTCCTGGGAGATAACATAACCTCCTCAATAGTATTCCATGCAACATATCACTGTTTCCAGTAAAGCGTCAGATTTAGTGCCATCAGTGAGGTGGGGACCTCACCACACTAGAAAGGTAATTAAAAAAAAAAAAAACCCTGAAAAGAGCCAAACTACAAGCCTTTTATTAATAATAGGAATTTGGAAGTATTTTACAAAATATCACAGACTATGTTTCTCCAGTGGCAAGGTTATTACTTACTGACATCCCTAAAGGAGTATTACTTCAGTGGAAATGAAGGATTCCTCCAATATTTGTCAAGGCACAGGCATCTTTGATGCCTATTTTTGCTCACTCAGCTGTCAGGTATGTTTTTCTTCAAATGTAGATAGTGTGGTTTCTCTTCATTTTTTCCCCCATGTTCTTACCTTCCACTGATATTCTTTGTTACTTTTAAATGGCATGACACAGCTCACCGTGTAACATCAGTCTGCAATTTACATTTTGATAGGATGAGAATTCTGTGCAAAGCCAGTATCTGCTAAGGTGTATCAGATACAAAAGCAGGTAAAGGGTTTTCAGAAGATTATTGTGATATTTGTAATACTGCAGGAAATTTGCTATGGAATCTGTGAACACAGCAATACATGAGCTGAGTGAATAATGTACTCATGAAAAATGTTTTCAAAACATTCTCCTTTTCTTCCCTTAGGTTGTCTGCCCTAAATAGTATTATTCCTCAGTGTATCTCCTACAAAATGTCTACCAAACCCCAAGTCCATATTTCTCATAATCAGCTGGTTTCAGCTATTTGGCATAGTTTATTTTCATATTCTTTACTGACCTGCCATTCTTTGTGGGCAATATATTGGTGAAAATCAGCAAATAGACACTGAGACTGAAAGCCAGAGCACACAGGGCTCTGGTTCTTTGGGCCTCTCTCTGCTGAAATAATTTGACAATTTGAAAAAAAACCCGAAGAATTTCAATGCTGATGGCACACAGGTTGGTAAATTAATATTTACAATTAAAGAATTATGAAAAGTTCAATACAAGTTTACAGAGTTTATACTACTATGATGGCTATTTCAATCAAATTTAAAAGCATAATTGCTGCTCTTCACTGGAACCATACAAATTGATGACTGTATCACTGAGCACACAAAAATGTCATGCTAATATTTAAAGCAAAATATTGGAAATATTCCTGCAGCTGTTTAGCATTTACCATGTGCATAAAATTTAACACTGTTTGGGTTCTGACATGTTACATTGACACCTCTGTTCTTTCAGAATTAATGAAATCAGTAATGTCTTAGGTTACACAGAAGGTGCAGCCAAAAGTATGTATTCATCTTCAGAAGCTGTTAAGAACAGGTGGGCAGTGCTCTTTATTTTCAGCACAACTCAGCCCTGATAACACCATTTGAGGCTATCTCCACTAATGAGCCATCAAGATCTCCAGGAGTGACCCATAAGATTACATCATCCCATTGTGAGATGCCCTGCTCAGAGGGGAGAAACTGAACATTCCCAGCTGCATATAAACTGAGACTCTGGAACACTGGGGGATGACTTGCACTGGATTCTGGGAGAAGAGTTCGAGAGTCACCACTGGACCTCCAGAGACTGACCAGACCTTTCTGCAGGATCACCACTTCAATCAGACCACATCCATCACTCCAACGGGACTGCAGCCACCATCTAACTGGACTGCTACCGACACCTAACAGGGTGTCAGGCTGTATTCTGACTTTGTCAGTTTAAACCGTTGTTTCTGTAGTATTGCCTTGTTTTAAATACTAGCAAAGAACTGTTATTCCTTTTCCCACATCTTTTGCCTGAAAGCCCTTGATTTCAAAGTTATAATAATTTGGAGTGAAGGGGGATGGTGGTCATATTCTCTTTTCCAACTGAGGTTTCTGCCTTCCCTGGCAGATACCTGTCTTTCAAACCAGGACAAGCAAAAAAAGTCATAACTGTTAAAACTGCCAGTTCTCCATACAAAATAACACTGTGCTACGTTGTATCACTACTCTGTCCCAGAGATAATATAGTAATTTACCTGGTCTTAAGGCTAACATGAAAAAATATTATGTCAAAATGAAAGAGAAAAAAGGAAAAACTAAATTCATATGTCCTTAAAAAGAATCCAAATACTTTATTCTTTCTGTATCACATTAATTTAGGGGATTTTGAGCCTCCTTTCATAGAATGATCAGAGAAGGAGCACACACAAAGGTTAATTCCACAATGGATTAAGACATAGCCTTGAAAATCAGAAAGCAGCAAAGACTGTCTCCTTGTCAAGAGTGTCTGTGCTCCATCCTACCAAGTTCTACACTGATCAAACAGTGCTGATTTCTCTGAAACCAATTTTCTACTGGGCTCATCCATTCCATTTCAACTTGGAAAACAGATGAGCAGTGTTTACTCAGTGATGGTATATATTGTCTGACCCAAGTTCATACAGCTGGGTCTTTTCAGTGTTTATTCCTGGATCACAGAATCACAGACTGCGTGGGTTGTAAGGGACCTTAGAGATTATCTCATCTCACCACCTGCCATGGCCAGGGACACCTTCCACTATCCCAGGGTGCTCAGAGCCCCATCCAACCTGGCCTTGGACACTTCCAGGGATGGGGCAGCCACAGCTTCTCCGTGTGAGAGCCTCACCACCCTCACAGGGAAGAATTTCTCACTGATACGTAACCTAATTTCCTCCTCATATCCCATCTACCTCTACCGTCTGTCAGTCTGCAGGTTGCCATGATGACACTCACCTAATGAAACATTTTTCTACAGTCACACAGTATATCCAACCTCAAAGTATATTGCGCCTTGCCTGCCTTTATAATGCTCGTGGTCACTGTTGCAAGACTGGAGCAGGTAAGGGAACCTTAAACCTCGACTCCCCCTCAATAGTTTTCCTCTGCTGGAAAACTGGTAATACACTGTCATTTCACTGATCCCAAAATATGTAAGCAGAATCTCTTTTCCCTACCCCCTGCCATACCTGTTCTGCTGGAAGGAGCCAAAAATCTGTATATGGGAAAGAATTAAGCATGTTAGAGTGAAATAAAAGTGTTTTTCTACTGCATATAAATACCTGCATGTATCAGCCATCCTCAGTTCCGAAAGCACTAAGCAAAGGGACTATTTCTACCCATTACTAGCAATGGAAATACTTTTTTTGTTGTCTGAAACAGTGCAGGTATTTTCTTATAACATCCACTTGTTCATCTGGCACAGTACAAGCACATGGGGTAAATAAAAAAGTATAACCAATTGACAGAAAACCTTGTAAGCTTGCTGTATCATTAGGACAAAATTATCTGAACATGCATAAATGGCTGCAATGCAATACAATACAACACAACACACCATTTTTTGGATTTAGCATAACTGGTTAATGACTAAACAAAAATTACTATAATGTAATCATAATAAACACTAATGATCAGTCATCTATGGAACTTGCTCTCCAAATTAATACACTGTAATATGCACTAATGTGGCAGAATTATGTTGGGCTGAACTCATGTTTAACTAGCTTCAATCCCAAGGGATTACATACATTCAGCTGCAGACAAGTATATTTTTAAGACTGTGGTTTTTAATTAAATTCCTCTGACAAGTTGCTGGACAAAAGGTTGGTGTATTGTGATAAAAAGGGTTCTTTTAATTGCATAATTATTCACTGGGGATTCCTCTGGCTGGAATAAATTTGGGTTTTCAAAATAAATTCATATTCCTCTTATGTTTATGCAACACAGGTCAAGATCTCAAGTTTTTGCCAAAATACCCAGGCTTACCATCAACCCTTCCACCTCTGAGCTGCCCAAAACAAAACAGTTCTGTAAAGTACTGGAGTTCCAAAAGCCATTTTATATGGTGATCATATAGCCCATATTTAGCTATAAATCTCAATTTAAAATCAAGTTAAATGACAATAACACCTGTCATCCCACCATTTCTTCATTTGCACTGTACTGTTTCTTAACCAGTGCATGGAAGACCCAGCTAGCAAGTGGTTTGCCCAAATCAATTATTTCTCCATTAACTCAAAAGTATTAAGATTAAATATTTGCAACCTGGCTAATTTGTTACTTCACGACAACTTAATGTGCAGGAAATGTAATGCTGTAGGGCATGGAAGTGTTTTACTTCAAGAGTTCAATGCACAGGGTCCATGGAGCTGCCAAAGCAGTCAGTGAGCGTTTCAGACAACAGTGATTGCTCTGCTGGTGTGAAGGGGCTCGGGAGGGGCAAACAAGTTCCTGTCCTCAAGACCCACCATATAATCCAGCAGCAACAATAGCTGCCTCAACTTTAACCCTGAACCCAAATCCTCTCAAAATGCAGTCCACTTCAGTTTCCCCCTCTATTCATATCAACACATCCCATGCTCAGGATCTTGGTTTTTCAAATCACATCCCCCACAAGATTTTTATAGATGTTTTGAACTTACAACTGAAGAAAAATTCAAAAACAATTTTACATTTCATAGAGTCACAGAATCCCACAATGATTTGGGTTGGAAGGGAGATTAAAGCTCATCTCATTCCACCCCCTGCCATGGGCAGGGACACCTTCCACTAGACTAGGTTGCTCCAAGCCCAGTCCAACACTTGAACACTTGAACACTTGCAGGGGTGGTGCAGCCACAGCTTCTCTGGGCACCCTGTGCTGTGGGAACTGACAGCTAGCCTGCTTCAGTTCACAAAAACTGAACAAACACAATCTGTTCATACCTGTGAGAATCTTGGAGTCAACATGAGCAAAAAACAAAAATGAGGCAAAAAGAAATCTACACCTATCCAAAAAAAGTTGTTGTTATAAAATAGTTTTCTAACTATAAGTAGCCAATGAGTTTAATATGTAGTAAGTTAAAAGCCAATAGACATATTGCACACATCCTATAAAACAATATAAAAAAACCCTCTGTAATAATAAAGTATAATCAACTCTTTTTCCTCCATAAACTAAAACGTGTCATCTACATGTAAATGTTGCATCTGCCTCTACAGCGACACTGTGCCAGGGCTTCACCACCCTCACAGGAAAGATCTTCTTCTTAACATCCAATCTAAACCTACTCTGTCAGGTTCAACACATTCTCCCCTTGTCCTGTCACTCCAGGCCCTTCTAAATAGTCTCTCTCCATCTTTCTTGTTGGCTCCGTCAGGCATTGGAAGGCCACAATTAGGTCACCCCAAAACTTCTCTTCCCCAGGCTGAACAAATGTAATTCCCTCAGCCTTTCCTCATGGGAGATGTGCTCCACCCCTTGGATCAACTTGCTGCCTCCTCTGGACTCACTCCAGCAGCTCCGTGTCCTTCCTGTGCTGGGATCCCAGGGCTGGAGGTAGGTCTGCAGGTGGGATTTCACAAGCAAGTGGCTTCCAGAGTTTGGGACAGCTTCCAAAAGTGGAAGCTCACATGACATTACACACTTTCATGAGTAACACTGACCAAAACAGACAGTAAGATTGAGATAAAGAATCTCATTAAACTCTTGACTTTTCTAATTGCTTCAATTATTCCATATACTTAGTATGCGTAAACACATGACAGATTATGTATTTAGCAAACAAAGTAATTTTTGTGCTTTTCTTCCGCCTCACGTGACAGATTTAAATACTGAGTAATAATAGTAAAGACAGATTTATAGATTCTGTGTACAAGAACACTTTAGTCTTGCCAATTTCTTGTACGGCAGGTAATACATTCTTTCATAATAATTCAATGCCTTCTTAAAATTAAGAACAGACTCATTAGAGTTATATTCTGCATTTTCTCTAGCTCTTCTTAGCTATGTGATAAAAGATACCCTGAAGTGTTTCAGGATGGAGCATGCAATACACCAGATTCTCAACATGCACATTATCATGCATTTATAGACCTTACATACAGTGGTCTAACAAATTATATGTAATAGGTTTTCTTTAATGTCCATACAGAGGTGGCTCTACAGCTTTTTAGCTGGTGGGCATCTCTGGAAAAAATTTAGTAGACACAAGTGTGTGAGAAATCAACATCAGGAAAAACAGGGGAAAAATACCTATTTCCTTGTAAATAACCTTTAAACGTTTTCCCGTGCATCCCTTTTTGCACCTAGTCCAAGTCTTCATGCTCATCAGTGTGAGCCTGGGATGCCAGTAAAATTCCCACTGAGGGACTGCAAATGCCTGAGAACTCTGTAAGGAGTTTAAGGTTTAGTTTAATTGTTTCGGGTTGTTTTAAGTGTCTATCTGCAGAGACCTGGAATATGATGTAAACTGTTACATGTTATCTTCATTGGGCTGTGCTGACACCGTGTGTCACTATGTCAGGGAATGTCACCCTATGTCACAGAACAATTAAGTCCTTCTTGAAGCTCTGATATTCAGCTTTATCACCATGATCCTGCAGCATCATGCCAAGTGTTCCGTGATGGTTGTGTGACCCATATGGAAGAGGAAGCCCAAGGTCTTCTACAGGGTTTATTTCAAAGTTATAAAAAACTAGTGAAATACAAGTGCTACATAGCACACAAGGTCAGCTACAGCCTTTGCTAAGAATTTACAGTTAAAAGAAACACTCCCAGAAAATATAAATGTAAAAAAAGTGTAGAAGATCCCTTCTGAATGAACAAATTTTAGGAAAAGCCCTTATGGCAGTCATTGTTGAGTGCAGGGGATTTTGTCTACTACGGACAGGACTGGTATCACAGCCTAGTTGGTATCACCTGAATTTCCCAGTCTGTGATTCTATTTTTAGATCTTCACAACTTTATTTGTGGGTTGAAATTTTCCAACCTCAAAAGCAGCATGTGAGGAAGACAGGAGTTCAGGAAAGGTTACAAGAAGGCTAAAGGAATGATGGGATTTGAAAAAGGTAAGAGACAAGAGATGAGATATGAGAGAAGATGAATGAGTCCCAGCTGGAGATAATAAGCAGAAAATCTGTGTCCACTAATTTAGCTTAAAGTGAAACCTCAGATTGTTCTGTCTCACCATTTTTTTCTATCAGCACACCAGCTGTTACATCCTCTCACACTGCTTCGCCTCAGAAATAGCAACCTACAATCACTATCTGCTATGCCATCATATTGAGTGCAGGAGTCCTTACAGCTAATACTGAGAGTCAGCTTTGGGATTCAGCCAGTAATGATCTGCACTGCTATCAATATGCTATCCTACAACAGAATGACAATGTTTGGTGTTTTTATTAAAAGTTAATTTACAAATCTAAAGCCACAGAGTTTGTTACAGGAATATCAATGCACTTCCTAAGCCTAGCATACAAATATTCAGGACTGCAACAGATGAGTTTGACTCAGCAGTGGGAACTTGAAGTCCTTGTGCATGTGTGCAAAGACATATTTTTAATTAGAGGCTCAGAAGAGTTTTGGGAGTTTTTTCCATGCAATGCCTACTTCAGCTTCTGCTCAGGAGAGAATGATCTGAAGGAGAACTGTTCATCTCTACTGAGATGGTTGTTTTTACCTCTAGTCAAGCAACACAGTGGATATAGACATAGTGACAAGGCTTGAACAAAAGGAACAGGAAAAGAGGTGGTCTCAGACCTAATATGGATGATCTGGAATCCATTTTCACTTCAGCCAATGATTTCCAATTAGAGCCTTTTCAAGTCATTCAAGAAAATTCTTCTCTTAGATTATTTGAACACTACCTGTAAGTTTACCAAGAGACAAATCAAAATAGTATGAACAGACCAACCCCTCCCAAGACAGTTGATCCTGGCTTGCTTCACTTGAATGACAGAGCTGCCATGATCCCTGAATGGTGAAAACAGAAATATAATCCTTACTTTTGGAATAGTTTGAAAACATGAAAAAATAGCCTAAAGGAGTACCTATATATATTTGCTTTTCCTCAAAAACATTTATATTTACACAAAGAGAGGTGTTTTGCTCTTCAAAAACTCTCAGGCTAGGAAATTAGCCTGACATAAAAGACTGATGTGAGAATAAAAGAAAACTGAGTGAAGCCACCAGCCTACACAAAAAAAAACAAGTAACAGCTGGAATTCACTGCTGAGTGCTTGGCATTGAATATGCCAAGTTCTTGGTTCTTGGTTCTCAGAGGCACCTGCAACCCCAGTAAATGGTAGCTCTCACAGGACTCAAAATTTCTTACAAATGCATGGTTTGATCCATCACATCCCATAGTTGCACGATTAGAGGATTGTTATTTCATACATGTTTGTCAGCTCATGCTACTGATACCTCATTTGCAATCACTGTCTGTACATGTTGTGAAAATTATGGTCATCATAGGTCAAAGATTATGCCTCCGAAAGGCAGTGTGCTGGAGGAGGAGAAAAACTCTCAAGGAATATGGATTGCATCAATATCAAATAAAGTGAATTCAGTAATAAAGAATGAAAGATTCTGTAAGTATGAACACAGTAAGTCTTCCAGCAGAAACAGAGAATAAACAATCATTTCTTCTCCAGCTTTTCTTTTCTAGAATGTTCCTATTTCTTAAAGCAGATATTACAAGTCAATGATTAGATTTAATTTCTTTTTAAAATGCCTTGCATTTTATAACAAAAGAGCTTATTTTAGTTCGGGTCAGGGAAAATTTGATAGTTCAACTAAGCTGCTCTTTACTATACTGGTAATACTAACTGTCAGGCTCATCTGATGCAACGAAAGCTTTTTTAGTAATTGTCTCCTTGAAAAAGCACCAAGATGTCAGTTTTTAAGCTGTCATGTCTGAACAGGGTATACATAGAACTGATTTTGTGCCTTGTTATAATAATGTCCAGCAGTGTGGCTAAAATACAGGTCTTCTGGCATCACTTTTACAACTACTCCACACCTTGATTCCTTTCCATTTTCAGAAGCTTGCTGATACAAGCTTCCCATCATCAGTCATTTTACCCACATATTCTAAAAGTTTGTTTTATTGTTTTTTGGGGGGATTTTGGTGGCTAAAACCAGTAATATTTTACATTTTCCAAATGTCCACATCTTTAAAATGTATTTATTTTGTCAATAAAATTTTGATACTGTCCACATAGCCTGTTTTTCCATGAAAAATTATGCGGCACCTTTTTGTTTGTTTGTTATTATTACAAAATCCTACCCAGACCTCTTCATTCCTGGATACAAAATAGCTGCTTGCTTTTCTGCAGCTCCACTGAGTCATTAAGAGGGGATGTACAGGAAAGCTGCCAGATAAAAACGTAATTTCTTTTTCTCTTCAAAAGCAAAGGGGGGTGAACGTGTGTGACTCAGCCTTGCGTATCACTCAGGCAGGTCACACGTAGTTCTCAATATGTATCATTTGCTGGCACTGGGTTATGCTGGTGTGGAGGCTGACAGGAATTCTGAAACCACAGCTGTGGAAGAGGTGATCAGCAAGAGCTAATCCAACCAACGCTGGGGAGCAGCGGCTGCTCGACCCATTCCTGACCTCAGCCTACCTGGATTCCAAATCTACACATCTGAGAGCCACATCCTACTTCCCCAGCCACAGAAAGATCTTGTACCATGGTTTATACTGTGTGAAAGGTGACAGTCCTTAACCCTACACTTAAAATTTTCAACCTCATCCAAAAAAAAACCCAAAAAACCCTCAAAAACAAAACAAACAAAAAACCCAAACACGCAAACAACACAACATAAAACGGAAACAACCAAAACCAAGCACCAACCACAAACAATTTTAATTAAAAATCAATTTAAAATGACAGTTATAGTTTCAATAACACAATGCCTCTTAAACAATGATTGTTCCATTGTATCTGAATTTCAAAACTAAACCAATTCAGTCACCACAGCACAAACACAGCTATAGGATGCAAAAACCCTTTGCACCAAGGACTGGTTTGACTCTGAACAATTTATCTGAAAAAAATCTCTTAAATTTAAAATCTAAAAAACCCAATACTCACTAAGCTTAGTCACACAATGACTTCATGGTCCCATGCATATTTTTTTTTTAAAAAATTATTTAGAGTTCATAGGGGAGTACAAAAAATACTGTTTAGAATTTTCCCCTGGCCATACTACTATTAAACATTTATTTAGTCCAGAAGAACTTAAAAAATATCATTTATATCTCCCCATGCCTATTTATTTTCTTAATTCCTGCTTCAACAATGAAGAAAATCATACAGGGAATTCCATTTCATTTCACTTATTAAAGTTCCACCTAGCATTACTGAAGATATTTTTGTCTGAAGATATTGGAATAAATTATCTGTGTCAAGGCAATTTTTAAAAATAATTTATTCGGTTACAGAAACATCAGTGACTGACTCACATCTACTCGGAGAACTCTTAGCAATCTCCTTGATTTGAGGCTAAAATAGTATGCTCCTTTAGACAGCATCCTGAAGGTCTATAACACCTCAGTGGCAAAAATCACACTTAGATGCCAAAACACCTCCCAAAACCTGGGTCACACCTCCTTGGGAGAAGCTCTGGTGTCTGAAATAAGGTTCCTTCCTTCAATGACCCTGATTCCTGCTCCACGAGGACCTTTACTCCTGTGTTCAGCCACCCTGGCTGGACTTACTCAAATCCTGATGAGAAGTTGAGCCATCATTGAGCTCAGAGACTGAGTAAGACATCAGCAGCTCATCAGTGTTAAAAAGCAAAGGCAAGACAAATCCGCAGCAAGGACATCAATACAACATACTGCAGCAAGGACAGGAATTCTGGCTGTGCCTTCAGCTACCCCGGTGGAAAGGGAAAAGGCATCTAACAGGGAATGGGCTGCTTCCCTGCTGTGCAAGTGTGGGAAGAGAGGCTTGACCTCTTTATTCTGCCCTGAAGGGTTTCAGCCTGTTGGTGGACTTCTTCCAGGGTGACTTGGGAAGGGGGGCTCGATGAGAGGAATTGCAGGAATGCTAATAGCAGCAAACAAGAGGAACTGGTTTTATTATGTACTTGCAGCCTACCACAGCCCTCCCAGGAGTGCAATCAGCCGTAACTAAACTTTGTCTCACCTTCTGCCTGAAAAACTTGTGACAAAACAAGAGTCATTGCTCAGACATCTGAAAAGGTTCCATATACAACATAAATTCTGCTCTTTATGCCTGCATACAACAATATGTACTTTAACTACATACCAAATACATGATGGAATTCATGTAGAAGTAACAAAGGTAAGAATGAACCATGAAAGCACAGCACATCAATAAATTGCTAGAGATATTCTTCAAGAGCTATTTTATGGCCTATAGTGTTGAATCTCAGGATGCGCAAACTCGTACCATATCCAGACACCCATGCAATTGCTTACTGCAATTGTCACCCCATTTTCTGTTTCTTGAGAGGTGTAATTATACAAGCTCAAATTCTGCAAGAGGAGTAATGTGCAGAAACTTTTTGTCCCATGGAGCTCTCCTACGAAGTCAATGGGAATTTCCACAAGAGTGCAAATTCACCTACCCACCATCTAACACCCCAAACATGTTCTCAATGTGGAGAATCCTGTTCAGCTGTCATACCCTTGAGCAAATAACCACAACTTCGTTCTCATACTCACAGGTGTGCAGTAACAGCCACATATAAAATCTACTACAGTATCAACCTTTCTTGTTATGCCCTTTGACCCATATTATTATGGGAAACAGTAATAAGGAAGGTGTCCTGCAGAAGGAACCCACCGAAAGCCTGGCCGTGCCACCGCCGGATGAGCTCGGTGCAGCCGCTGCCCGATGGGGCATAATGAGGGTCGGATCCCACACCATCAAATGGCTGGCTCCCCTTCAGAAAGGAAACTTTGCATCCAAAAATGGCGAGTTAGGGTAAAAGGGCAGCCCAGCAGGTTGCCAAAACGAGAAGCATAAAGTGCTTGGTTTGATCTATATATCCATGTATCCACACACATGTCCGAAGCGCTCTCTAGAGGAGCCCCCGGGGTCCCACCGCCCTCGCGCCCTCCCGGCCCCTCTCCCCCAAGAAGCCCATCAGCTTTTGCCTTTTACCTTTCAGCGGAGTTGCGGCTGGCGCAGCGACAGCCGCCGTGTGCCGGCGCAGATCCCGCCCAGCCTCTCGCTGTCGCTCCCGGGGCGGTGGCGGAAGGCGGCGGCGCTGGGCCGCGCCAGGCTCTGGGCGGGCTCCCGGCCTGCCTGCCTGCCGGCTGTTCCAGCCGGGAAACCCGGCAGTAGGGTGTGGGCATTGATCGGCTCTTAGTGCCTCTCCATTGTTCAGGGGGAAAATAAATCACTCGCCAAGTTTTGCAGCATCGCCGCCTGACTGCAGAGGGGAGATGAGCACACGGATTCAGAGCGTCCTGCCCAGGAGGGCACTCGGTGCTGCAGAGCTAGGTGGCATTGCCCCGTCAGCCCGGGGAGTGAAAAGGCACTGCCTGCCCACTGTTAGTTTCCAGCCTGTGCAAAAAGAAGTGACGTTCACCCTTTTCCATGCACCGTTCTGCATAGGTGTGTGTGACACCAGTAGCTCCTCCAGGTCTCCTCATGTCCCACACACAGTTAGGACAGGTCCAAAGCACCATCATCATCCTGACAAAAGACTCCAAGTTTATCTTCTGTCCCACAGTTTCACCAATATAATGCTGTTTTCTTTATGCTCCATGGAATTCACACTCACATTCAGAACTTCCAGTAAAAGAATGAGAAGTAAGCTGAGCTAAATCAATGGTAGGGGATAAAACCTCGAAACACCACAATTAGAGGCACAAGGCACCGCACCGCTGAGTCAGAAATTGTCAGATGTTTCCAAGAGTCCAGGAAAATCCTGCCAGACTCACCTCCCCTGGCTTCTGCTGGTGACAGCTGCCAGGAAAGGGGGCTGTGGCTGCAGGGTATGACAGCCCAGACAGTTCCATGTGCCCATCTGACAGAACTGGCACTGCAGACTCACTCCTGCTTCTGAGCGATTCGTTTGTGCAATGCTTTTTCTTTCTTCTGTCTGTCCTCCTCACCCCACTTTATTAAGATTAAAAGGAATTTCTTCTAAGTGCACAACTTTGCAATTCTTCTGTTAAATTGCATGTCATTTCTCTTTCTGCTCTCTGCAGACTCATCCAATTCTTTCCATAAGGTATTCCAATCATTTTCTGTTGTAACAGCGGGTCTTAGATTTGTGTCATCAGCAAATTTCATTAGCAAACACATGTTTTTTGCCAAGGTCACTAATAAAATTTTAACTAAGATTAGTTCTGAGATCAGTCTCTATGGAACTACATTAGTAACCTCCTTCCATCAAGACTCTCTTTTCAGCACATGCTATTGTCCTCACTTTTCATTTCTTACATTCATCCACATCTCTCCATCTTAATTAATATTTTCTCACAGAGCAACCTCTCAAATGTTTTATTGAAGTCCAGACAGATTTCACGTATTGTATTTTCATTGTCTGAGAGAATGATTTATCAGACTTTATCATACTGGCTTAGTGTGGCATGTTCTGTCTTTGGTGAAGTCCTACTGCATTTTAACTAGGTTTTCATATATTTCTGTATCTTTAATTAGTTTTCTTTCAGCATTTGTTCTAAAGCTTTGTGTACTAGTGAGGTCAGATAAAGAGCCTGTAGCTTCTTGGATCAGTCCATTTTCTCACCACATACAAGTACCACACAAAAATTTCTACACTTTTCAGTGTTTCTTGGGCTGCTGTGGCCACTAGGTCTGACCTGAAATTAAGGCCCAGCATGCCTGTGGTTTATTTTAGGCTAACCCCTCAGGCCCAAAAAGCCAAATGTTGTAGTTTTTATTTCAAAATCTGCCTCACAGGTGTCTTCTGCAAAACTACACAGATTGCCTAGCTCCCAGATTCCCTTACAATCATGCCTTTGAGATTTTATTTATGCAACCTGAATGCTCTGGTCTTGCTTTGCATAGACTTTTTCCATTTCACATGCATTTCTTTATGTTTTCATTTTTACTGTATTTACATTTTGCAACCTAAAAAGAGCAATTGAAGAAAGCTGCTTCTTTTCTCTTCATGAACATGTCCAGTGAATGAACTCAGAATAAATCTTATTGATTTAAAACAAAATAATTTTGCTCATCTCCAGTTGCAACCAACTGCCACCTCAAAATGAAATGTAGAAGTGAAGTTCATGGCTGAATAAAGTGATAAGTTCGTTCTACAGAACCCAGATAGCTTTTTTTTCTCTAGCATTAGTTTGGTCTTTAAAGAGATTTCGTTCCATGCACTTTGCCACTTCCTTAATTAGATCCCAAATGATACAAGACTCCTATGTGCTTACTTTCAGATGGAGAAGACCATGGTGAGATCCTTGCTGAGAGAGACAGTTAATTCCTAAGAGCAGTAGCACATGTTGGGGGTGAGGGGGGAAAGGCACCTCCACGTTTTTTGCTGGACCAATGTACATCTATAAGCTTCAGGCAACAAGAAACTCTCCCCTCTGCACCTCATCCCCTCTGCATCCATTTGTATGTCTGAGTAAACAGCTTGTTTAGTGGTGCCTTTTTAGGAACTGCATACTGTGGCAGTGAGCTCAGGTTGTAAAAGGAGATTATCTAGAAATTTGGAAAATGAAGCTCCTGGTCACATTCAAATCAGGGCAGCGACGACTCTAAGGACTGTAGGACTGTTGCTGGAAGACCTCGGCGCCAACTTAGCTCTTCATCTCCTTTTGGCACAATGTCTGTGCAAGATGTGTTGTTTTTACTGTGCTGATAGATGATCAGAATTCTGTAGGTAGCATCTAACGCTAAGTATAGACTAAACTTTCATCACTAAAAGCAAGTTTTACTGATAAAATAGTGGGATAGCATCAGGCTGCAGGTTTTTACTTGGTAAAATATCATCTCTGCTTCCTCTCAAGGTGCAGTAGGTTTGCACAGTGGGTCTCTAAGGCAGCAGTGAGGCCAGCTGACCTTATGCAAACAGCAAGGTTATATTTGCAGATAAGGCTGGGACATCTCACCAGGTTAAGCTTACTAAGCCATGCAAGTTTCCTTTCTGTTCAAAATGAGAGAGTAGTCTACAGGAGGGTGTACCCATTTTGACTCTACACTGTGCATATATTCTAGTTTTTCATTTCAAATGAACCAGAACTATGCTATGCTATGCTATGCTATGCTATGCTATGCTATGCTATGCTATGCTATGCTATGCTATTTGGCATCTCTAAAGCTATAATTTATAAACAGGTATGCTTAAGGAACATGATTCGCTATTGTTAAAAGTTACTTTCTGTAAAGTTCCTCTAATGCTAAATGACTTAGGAAGGATAATTGTGTCATTTTATTACAATGTATAATGTATCAGCAAAATAAACACACAGATCCAGTGGAAACTCCAGTATTCTTCCAATGCATCTCAAATTTCTAAAATGGCAGTGCAATTCTACTGTGTGGATAATAAAGCAAAAATTCTAATCTAAAAGGAAGAAAAGAATTCCTGTTTCACCATTTAGAGTAAAAAATAATATATGTCAATAAAAAAGAATTGGTTCATTTCTGGGCTTATTTGTGTAATAGGTCCCCCATTCAGGCAACTTGTCACAGCCTTTCACTGCTACAAAATAGAATTGAACTCTGAAGAAAATATGTGAATGAAAAGCAAGATTTAAGGGAGCGAAAAGTTGTTTGAATTTTGTTTTTCCTCCCCATTGCTTTGACACGTTTATGAACTCACAGTTGGATTTCCTCAAACAGGAAATTCCACAGTAATTATCATTAGTGAGCCATGGTAATAGCAGTCCTGTGAAACCATAGGCTCTTTTCAAAATCATTCTCTCTTGAAGGAAATAAACACTAATATGGGCCAAATCCTCATTTGCTTGCTTAGCATCACTGAATTTAGCAGCAAAACAATTTACTCTGGCAAATCACCCATATTCTCATTTCAAACCAGCTAATTATGAGGCACAGAATAACTGCAAGAGTCATGTGGTATGACCCACAGGAAGCACTGCTGTGTAAATACCTTTGCTGCTTTGGTAGACCTAGCTGGTAATCCCTGGAGGGCCCAGATAGGCACAGATCAATGGAGAAAGATTACAGATTTTTCTGAGAAATATTTTCCACAAGCATGGGCTTCAGAAAGAAGCATACTGGTCCAAAGCAGTGGTATTCCCAGCTTCTCAAAGCATACCAGATATGTCAAATGGAGGACATTTCAAAACCTTCTCCTCAGGAAAATCTTAATGGAATCCATAAAAGATCTGCTCTTCAACCAAAGTGTGAAATTTAAATCCCTTTCTGAACATTTTAACAACTGAAAAACAATCTCAAAATCAAGTTCTTTACATCATTTTCATCAGCCCTTGTCCAGAAACCTGTTCATTGGTTTCTTCCTACCTCACCTTTACCTGATTTTAACTTTGCTTTCTGGCCTGAATTCATTAATGAGGATTTGTTTCCATGTTAATGACTGTGAAGAACTGGCTTGTTTCAGGTTCAATCTGACTTGCTACCAAAGTTTTGCATCAGTTTGTATCAAGAGCTCCCTCTCAATAAGCACAATTTAGAAGCATGATTGTGAATGCAGTTTCTATAAGAAAGGACGTTATTACTATCAGACCAGAACAGAGAACAAAAACTCCCAAATCAGTTTCCAATGCAAATACAACAGTAACAGTAGAATCATCACATATGGCAGTAGATTTTCATTAATTGGTTAACAGCTCAAGTAACATAGTTGTATATATATCAAAGTCATGTAAATAGAGCTCAATCACCATATGGAACTTGAACAAGATGATAATGCATCAAAGCAACAAAGCAAGACAATCCCATTCATTTTCCATATGGCTTCTGTTGACTTCTATCTATTATGCTGAAACTTTTCTGTACACTACCATGGAATAATGTGTTTCGCTTTTCAAAATGATATGTTTAATTAGGAATCCAAGTTTACACCAATGTCCCAGAAGGTATATAAAGAGAACTCAAACTGGATTTTATTAATGTGTTTTTTTATTTCTCTATCAGTGTAATGCTTGCTTGACTTAATTTTTGTCAATTTGATAAAGATGGTTAAGCTAACTCTTAATCCTCTATCAGGAAAACCCATCCACTCTAATGAAACAGGTCCTTTTGTTCCAGCACAACTATTGCAGTATTGCACCTTTTAGTACACAAAGGCTGATGGCAGCAAATACAAGCATATCTGTTTACACATTCCTTTATCGGCACCATTCCAATTGTATACACAACATAGATTATTTTCCTCTCTAGCAAGACAAATGGTAATAGATTCTTATTCTACAGTGAAAGGGACAGAAAGACATAGATACTTTCAGGAATTCACCTAGGAGAAACAAATTATTGTGAAAAGCCTGATACTTTTCTTGCTTTCACCTCCAATATACAGGAGCTAATAATTAACAGTTTGGATTTTTCAGACAGATATTCTAAGTACACCTTTAGAAAATTATACAGAGAAGATGGTCCTTGCAGAGTAAATTGTCGATGCAATATAAGTGCTTTTCAAAGTGACATGGGGGTGCAAAGCACAGTGGCTTTCAGTCCAAAATTCAGTGAGGTGAGGGAAGTGATGAGGAGCAAACAGAAAGAAGAGCCTTCCATCTTGTGGAAGCTGATATTTTAACAGGTGATTCAGAACTGTCTGCAGTTTTAACAACAAGCTCTGTCTCGTAAGCACCACTGGCAGAGCCCTTCTGTATACTGATAGAAATATAGACTGGGATGATGCACTGAGACATGCTCCAGCCTCAAACCACTTTCTCACCTTCCCTGTCATGCTCTAAACTCCTGCTAAGTAGTCAGTGTTCAAGTCTAAATTATTTCAGAAATGAGGTGTGGGGAGAATGATATTGCCTTTGCTTTTCATCCTAAAATAGGAAAGTGATTTGAACTGCAATGCCTGTTTGAACTGGGAGCTTCCCTTAAGGACACGAGAAGGGCTAGAGGCTGGCTATTGAACCACATCTTTATACACTATCAGAGACCTGTCATGATTGGTTTAAATGCTGTTGCCCACCATTTTTTTTCATTTTGACTGGAATGTTGCTGGTTTTTTAGCTGGATCAAAGCCATTTTGATGTCAAGTGTGTAAAGTTTGGGAAAGCAATGGAAAACAGGGAGGCAGGGTATTTTGGAATTCCCTGACTATCTAGCAAATGGGTTTTCCATCCTTCTACTGCTGGAAAATTAAGTGAGACAACAAAACTTCTTGTAGGAGGAATGACCTGCAATGGAGAATGAAAGAGGCATGACAGCTAGCACTGAATCCCATAACTAATTTCCAGCTTCAACAGTTAATTTTAGTGCCCTGCACAGAATTTGTTTTCACTCAGATCTGTTGCTTCTCTTATGGTCATGTCAAAGGAAGGTAGTGGTGCTTCTTTCCTTGGTGATCTTGTACACCTGAAGTGTGTACCTGCCAAGGATCACTTCCAACTGGAGATACAGGAAAATCAAGCCTGATCTACACTAAATCATGCACCACTGTGCCTTTTCCTCTCTCCCACGATAGTGCTCTGAACAAAAGACAGCAGAAGACTTGAGTGTTTCATCTCCCTAAACAGATCTGTATACCACAGCAACACCCCAGCAGGTGCAGAGGTTTGAAGTCTACCATTTGCCTTTTGCTTTCCTTGAGTAAAGGTAGTTTGTGAACTCCAGGAAAATTGCAAATTGTTAAAGAAAGGGCTTATTCCACCATCTGAAATTTACAGAAACGTTAAGTCATTATTCAAATGAAAATCTGCTCTTAGCCATTAACAAAATTTTGTAAACAACAAAAAAAGCAAGATGCTGATATGAGGGGAGATATGCACATTCTTACTTATATGGCAATTGAATGGTCCGGGAGCTCGCCTAAAATGTGGTTTGCATCAATTAAAACTATGGTGTGGCACTAGAAATCTTTTCCCCTTGCTAAGATGTGAGGGGGAAAGAGGCATTGAAAGTCAACCAGTCTACTTTGTAACATAATTGCTGGCTTTTGCCTTTCTACAGACAAAGCAAAATTATTAATTCTTCTTTGTAACAAGTGACAAGAGAATTATTTTTATCAAACCCATCATAAACAGGAGTAATATTGCTTCCCCTCCCATAAATTTGCATATTTAGACTGTTCTTAGCAAAATATAGTTTTAATTCAATAGTGTTATAATTCAATGGCTCATATTCTATGTCAATCAGGTTTTTCTCAAGAGTGAAAATATTTTTAAAAGTCAGTGTACAAATCCAATTGTATTTCATCCAAGTAGCACGTGTCGGTAAATCACAATGCAAAAAACCCTGCCTTCATTGAGGTGGGAAGATTTCAGCTGACTCTGGTGGTGCTGGGGGTGGCCTGAGCTGGATCCAGTAAGTCCAGCAAGCTCCTCTGCAAACGCATCATTTGCACAGGTAATTGTCAGTGCTGATGAAGCATCCTGAGAAGGCATCTCTTAGTGTCATATAAGTATCATTTTAATTCCTTTGGTTCATCATTCCAACTGAGGCTGCTGCTTAGTGCTCAAGCCAAGGGAGCCATTCGTCACTGTTTTATGCCTGTCTCTCAATTTGTACAAATTCCCCAGGGCCTCACCAAAGACAAACCAAAAAGATAAATCATGCAGCAATGTGAGATTATTAGCATTTTTTGCTGAATGTAGTTTCCCTACATACACAGTCTCTTCCAGAAAAGGAACACTTTGAAGCACAGAAAGGTAAATTCTTCAGTGCTATTGTGAATTGCAGAGGTCAAAACCATCATTCAGACAAGGATTTGAGAGGTTGTTGTTGAGAAAAAGTAAACAGATTGTCAGAAATTTCTAAAAGGTCAATTGCCCAAATCTCGAGGTAGCGTGTCTGGGTAACAGAAATCATCCAAAAGGCCAAAGCTCAGACACACAGGCTTTCCAACACATCTCTGCTCTGGATGAGTTTCCAGCATCCCACAAAGAGGACAGTCAGACCATGACTGTGGAAGACAAATTGCATAAACAAACATTTGGCATGCTAAGCACAAAACCAATCCCTAAACAGAATCTTTATAATGCCGAAGGGAATAGTAATCTATCTTGTCAAATAGATTTGTGCTACATGTGCATTATGCCTTTATCCTATCACGTGTTTTGGCCATGGAACATTTTTCTGCAAAGGTAATTTGCATAAGATTTTATATGTGGGAAAAATTGAGGTAGTGTAGCAATTCTATTTTTCTGGTATGCGTGAAAAATAATGCAGTATTCACAAAAGCAGTGATGCTGTCATACAGGTTCTCAAATATGGCCCGCACGTATAGTGCCCTAAAATATATTCATTTTTTTATTTTAAAAAAGGGGGATTCAGAAGACAAGAAGCATTCTTAAACCAATGGAATATATGTTCTTAAAGCTAAATAACATGAGTTGGTTAAAGCAATGTGAGACAGTCTAGTGATCTTGCAACTGTGCAACTGAGACAATGGGGAGCCTTAAGAGAGTGCCTGATAAGCAGCTAAACTAGTATGGACAATATCTGAAATCCATCAGGGAAGAAAAAAAGGACCAAGAAAAAGCTATGCAGGATACTGTGGTTTTTTAGGATGAAGAGGTGCAGCAGAGGAAGTCCAGGTATTTGCAGTTAAATTTGTGTTCAGAGCAGTTAAAGAACTCATGATGAATGGAGTTAGGACTTCCCATGGGGATGAGATAATTAAGAAGTGAATATACAAGATGGTGGCACCACTACTGCTCTTTGTATTAACAGGAGCAAGCACACAGTACATGCCCCAGCTTCAAAGGCTTGTGGGGTTTGAGGCTTTATATACAGTTTATTTCAAGAAAATTACACATCTTTCTAATACCAAAAAATTGGACTGCTTTACCTGTATTGATACACTGATTGCAGGACAGCTACCTATAAAAAGAGATGCCAATAGAAATAGGAATAAGGTGGTCTGTTCATGTACTGCCACTTTCACCAAAGACCAGGATTTCCATGAAAGTACTTAGGGTTAAAAAAACCCCACCATTAAAAAAAAAAAAAAAAAGAGTAAGTTTAGATTAGATATTAGAAAGAAATTGTTCCCTGTGAGAGGGTAGTGAGGCCCTGGCACAGAGTGCCCAGAGAAGCTGTGGCTGCCCCTGGATCCCTGGAAGTGTTCCAGGACAGGCAGGGGGTAGAACTGGGTGATCTTTAAGGACCCTTCCAACTCAAACCATTCTGTGATTCTATTATTTGATGATTTACATATTGTATATATTCAAGAACCCTACTGGGAGTCACATGTAGCAAAAGAAGCATATGCAGATTTAAAGTAGGGAAGTTAAAAAAAAAAAATTAAAAGACAAAAGAGAAAAAAAAGGTGTTGCACAGATGTTGGAAATCCGCAAAGTTACAGGACAGCAAAAGTTTATAACATTTAATTTTTTAAATCATAATTCATTGAAAGGCAAGTTAGCATTTTACATTTTTCTTTAAAATATTAATTCTCAATTGCACTCTATTAGAGGCATATCCTATTTTCAATATGATCATTTTTAACAAAAAATTAATTTGAAAAGCATTTAATTTCATCTATTTAATTGTGATCTGAAGATACCCCTCTGGAAAAAAAAAGAATAAGTAAAACCCAAATGTAAGAGAATAAGTTTAAGGGGAGCTTTTGTTACTGAAATAATAATATTTTTGATCAGGAAGATAAAAAATGCTATGCAGTTGTTGAAGGAAATATATTTGTTATGTACCTCCTGAAACAGGTAGAGGCTATTGGCAAAGAATATGCTGGGGCTTAGAGCAGAGCTGGGTGTTTAAGCCTGCTGATAGCAAGTGCTCATTGATGTCTGCAGGCAGGGTACAGAGATGGCAGGAATATAGGGATAGAGATTGTGGACATCTGCTGAAGTTTTCTATGATAAAAAATCATCTTTTAGAACCAAAGAGCTCGTGGGGAGGAAGGAGCTTTTGGAACAGTAAAATGATTGCAGCTACAGAGCCTGGCACAGAGCAGGGGTGTGGGTATGGGGTTGGTACATTTTATTCATAGGAAGGATTGAGAAATCAGTGGAAAACAACAGGGAGTCAGAGAAAAGAAAATAATGTCATAAAAGAAAATAATGTCATAAAAGAACTGAACATTAGATATTAGGAGATTTTGATTTCTCATGAACTTTTGCATTTTTCACGCATATTTTCCCTCTAAGCCCTTGTAAGCAGTCCCAGACATCTGCCAAGAGAGAAGAAAATGAAACCAACCCCATTTTTCCACCTCAGCCATGTGAGAATTTTTCGCCCCTTCTGGTTTTACTCTAGGCTTTCCTAATGACTTATTTTTCTCATTCATCATGTATGCCCTGCTGCCTGCCTCTTGTTTGTTTGTGCATCTCATTGCACTGCATACCTTCCACCACACAGAGGTTGCCGAAGTGACAATGAATATTTCAACGGTGATAAAAGAAGTCATTCATTTAAATAACACATGAAAGCTTGTGCTGAATAATCTCAAACACATCAGTGCTTGGCAGATAATCACTCTTCTCCACACTCTCTTGGTAAGGATGTACCAAGTGAAAGTTATACCAAATAGGCTGTAAATGCAAACAGAGCTGTGTTTGAAAACCATCAAAGTCAAGGCAGATGGATAATGTATAATTTGGAGCTTCTGCAGTTATAAGACTCTGTAGACCAATTTTTGGAATCTCTGGTTCCATTATAAATTCCACAAACAACGTTCTGCTCCTGGATGTTAACATGGTGAGTGTAGCAAGGAATCAGTTTACACAAGTCCTTGTAGAGAGGGCAATGATATTACAAGCATCTGTTATACTTTCAGAAGCTTTATGCTGCCTTTTGTCTTAGGGGTTATTACTATGAGCATGAAAAAGACAAAAGCCATTGGAAATAAAGCTGGAAGAATTAAAAGAAAGCTGCATAGTGCTTACAAATTCTTTGAAAATCTCTGCACTTATGCAGAAATTTTCTTCAGAAAGTCCCAAAACTAGAAGGCAAATATTATGTATTCTGCAGATGGTATTAATCTCTGGGCTATTGCCATTTATTTCTCTATATGCATTGGAGAAACTCAAGCCTTCAGCTTTTCTCTGCTGGGATCTTTTCAAATGCAGAAGAGAAGGGAACCAGGAGCCCAAGAAAGCACAATCCAAGAAACATGCAGAAATAAAGCAGCATGGCAGGAGCAGCAATGAGTTAGGTTACCTCACTAGAGAGTCTTCCAGTGAACACAGGCCAAGTACTGTTTTCTAGGTCATCCTACCAAAAATCTCTGATTCAATAAAACTATGATCAAGTAACTTATAAAAAGTTTTTTATCTTAAAGGAAATCTCACCTGTGTGTCATTAATGTTCCTTATCCTGTGTAGATGCCTGCATTTTTCTGTATGATAGCAATTCTTTTTCCTAAGGTTGATCCCAGCAATAAAGATACCTGGAGTTTCCAATAAAGATAGCTGGAATTGCCAGTGATACCAGATAACAACAAATACTTTTGCTGGTAGTTGAATAGTACATGTGATAAACATCTTTGCACAGAAAAGAAAGGATTTTGCAAATCTGCTTACTGCAATTAGGGGTAGTTTTAGAACCCTTTATACAGTGTCTTTAGAAACTGTAAATTAGATAAGTTCCTCACCACCCTGGAATAAAGGCCAAAACAAAAATCAAGACTCCAAACTTGCGCAAATAAACCTTCCACTTGGCACTAAAATCCCTAAGCCTATACAGCTAATCAGTGGTGAATTTCAATTAGCTTTCCAGTCAAGATTTGCCTTGTAGGCTTTGATATTTTTCCTTGTGTGATTTTACATTTGATCCATCTTTGCCCAGCCCATCTTTTAGTATCTATTGTGTCTGCTGCCAATTGGGTATTGCTGCTAAATAATATATGCACATTAAGTCCTCTGCCTGGGAAAATCATTAAATCTGAGATGTCCAAAATGAGATGTCCAAAAATCCCTACTTACAGAAGTAGTGCTACAGCAGCTCCTGCCCAGGTGTTTTATCAAAAGAAGAGCATTGATACATTGGCTCTTTTGCCATCTCAAGAGCCAGTGCTGCATCTGCTTCCACCCACAGCACCTGAAAACCTTCAGAGAAATGATTGGCAATTCTCTACTTGAAAACTTAGGTCAAAATCAATAGTGCTTCCAGCTTTCAAGGAATTGCTGCTACCCCTGTAAATTACCATCAGTCACCTTGAGAAAAGCCCTGAAAGTTGAAGAACAGACCTAAAGCCTATTTAAGTACCTCATCATCAGTTATATTTAGGCAGAGCTCTCTGTACTGAATTGACCTGTCTTTCAAGTAATTTAAGTAACTATGAACAGAAAAGGGTCTGTAATTATTTAAACCTGAAGTGTATCTATTCTTCATAGGTCCTTGTGAAATACTGGGTTTGTCTCATTCATTCATTCATTCATTCATTCACTTTGTCTCTCATTAATGCTTTAGAAAGACCAGATTCCATGTATCTGAATATCTTTTTCCATGTTTTAGATGAAATTTGACTTGCTGAGGACTCCATAGCTTGTGGGAGAGGGCATTCAGGGCTAGAAAAGAGCATTTAGCAAGGGAAGAGAGTGCTATCATTTCCATACTATCAATTTCATTTAGCTTTGTTATTTTTTGGCAAGACATGGGCAGACTTGAAATTACTTGTCCCACTATGCAAAGCATTAATCTCTGTTCACATATTGCTGTTCTAGGAATATTTGTTGTGCAAGGTAATTTTAAAAAATAGTAAAGTGAGTACCATGAAAGGCAGCATTATTCTGAAACCTGTTAGGGAAAAACAAATTTCTTTGCTGGAACTCATAGTGCATCATTAGGGTGATCAAAAGTTAGAGGTGGCTTTTTTGATGACATTGCAAATGCCTCAGGCAGATGTGAGAGGTTGTACAAAGATGTTGCATAAAGTGTTGTTACAAATAAAGTGATTCTTAAACATTGGAGACTGTTGATCGCCCTCACGTCAAGTGAAGTATGCCCAGTTACACCAATTAGTGCTAATAACTACATCCTCAGCTGGCATAAAGTTTTCAATGAACATTAGGATAGCAGTGCCTAACAAGCACTCAGGGACAGATCCTTGCCATGCAAAGTACTCGGCAGTGCACATTTATGACCTAAATAACCTGTGGGCTAAACAGGCAAGGTGGTGGCAAGTATCAACTATATGATTTATTATTTTTTCTCTCATGGATTTACTCTGGAGGTGAACCGGTATATGGAGAAATAAGTCTGAAGGGACTAGGAGGTAGGGTTTGAGCAACATCCAGGTAGCACAGAAAGAGAGAATACTAAGCAAGAGCTGTGGACTGCTGCATTTTGTCTGGAGAAGAGAAGATTGTGTAGAGAGGTCACAGCACCTTCCAGTATCAGAAGGCAAATGAGGAAGCTGGAAAGGGACTCTGCATTGGGAACTGGAGTGACAGGACAAGGGGGAATGGCTTCAAACTGACAGAGAGTAGGTTTAAATTAGATACTAGGAAAAATTTCTTCCCTGTGAGATTCTTGAGGTCCTGGCACAGATTGCCCAGAGAAGCTGTGGCTGCCCCACCCCAGAAGTGTTCAAGGGCAGGTTGGATGGGGCTTGGAGCAACCTGCTCTAATGGTAGGTGTCCCTGCCCATGGGAGGGGGTGGGACAGGATGATCTTTAAGGTCCCTTCCAACCCACACCAGCCTGTGATTCTGATTCTGTGATTCTTTCCCTATTTCTGTTAAGTGCAGTCACTGCCTGGCTCTCCCCTCTACCATTTCATCATCACCACATGATTGAAGGAGAGACTGTTGCCTCCAAATTGCCACTAAGTACTCCAGGGGAACCTCCTTTCTCCACTGCCAGATGGGGAGAGGTGGCACCCCTTGTGCCAGGTTTACCCCTCTTTTTTCAGAGTGGCTGCAGAACACAGAAATAGTGGCAGTGCTGTAATGCTGCTGAAGTGCTGTAGTGCTGTCCTAATATTGGTGTGACAAGCTCTGAAAACAGGTTCTGTCACATCACCAAGACTGCCCATGTTCCTTTCAGCATGAAGCTGGTGGCCTCAGCACTGTGCAGAAAGCATCACACAAAATTAAACAGCCTTCACTGGCATCTTGCTGGACTGAGCTCAATTTTGCTTTATACCAAACAAAGCCAGATGAGAATAAAAATTCAAGCAGATCTTGGCCTCCAGGGTAATCAAATAAAATAGGCTACACACAACTCATGCTAAAATGGGCCAGTGAAAACAAGTGTCAATTGCAGCGTATCGGTGAGCAAAGCATGGTCCCCAGACATTGATAAGGCCAGAAACATTTATTAGAAAAGCATACAGTTTTTATAACATTTTTACCATCAGATTGAAATAACATGCTTCTAGACAGTCAATAGAGTAAATGAGTTGAGCATCAGACCTTTTCTTTCAGAACAAGTGTTTGTTATAACTTACTGCAAACCTCAACGGTTTATCTGCTACATTTTAGAAACTTCGCTACATCTTCTTCATGACTCTGTGGAATAATCTTCTTTTATTTAACCAAGCAGTCTTTGTTCTTCTTTTACTAAGCCTCCTTTGTTTTCTCATCTCACATCTCCCCATTTTTTATTTATTAAGTGCTGCAAAGCCATTACAGTTCAGGTATACACTAACATTACTTGCTTTACATTCTGATTGATAAGCCATTGCATGCAAGAAAAGATATATGGCAAACACAGTGTGATCATCAAAAGCACTACAAGTCCCATTATTGCTATGGCAACTACATGTTTAACCCAAAATTGAAATTTCCCAGCCAAGAAAACAAGTCATAATGATCCCATCCCTGGTTTTGCTGCAGTTCTCCAGACAGCTCCTTCAATTCCTGGATGCTTCTGTGACTGGATTCAGAATGGTCACTCAGGTTCACACAGCACATTCTATCAAAGTCTTCACCTCTGTGTCACTGGGCTAACAATAAAAAGTCTATCGCTGCTCTGTTTTGCAGTGTTGCATGATGTACAGAGTCAACATCTGTTAACAATCCTGTTAAAGCATTACTAGTAGCGTTACTCTCCTTTACAAGCCAACAGCCTAGTTTATTAATTGTGTTCAAGGCATTCACAGTACCAAGAGAGGGAACTGAAGAACTAAAAAGTCTTTTTGTAGGATTCCAGAATTTGGCCTCAGAGTCACAGTCAGGGCCAAATGACTTAGGACTGCATTTATTTCACTTATGTGGGAGTGTCCAATTAGTTAGTGTTTCGAGACTGGGATGAAACAGAGTCAAATGAGCGAAAGTGCATGGACCTCCCACTGCTTTACCCGGAATGCCCTTCCAGGCTCTGTTACCACATATTAGAAGTATGTTATCAGGCAGACTTATTGCATTGATTTTTGTGGTGACTTGTGAGGGAGTAGTAAGATTACACCAGGCAGAGGCACTATGTGGGACTGTGCTTTGCTTGCTAAGATGCTACAGTCAATCAGCTGTTAAGGTAATACATGAAGAAGCAATCTCCAAAACTGAATTAGAAAGTTAATGCATGCATTTCCAGGAATGGGAATACAAGGTCCTGAGCTTCTAGGTAAGCCAAAGAACTCAACCAGATCTCCATTTTCTAACTACATTCCCCACAAAATCTTGTAGTGTCAATAAAAAATAAAGAAGTGATAACATTTGTACTGCACCTTGCATTTCAAGACTTAAAGCCACCATCTAGAATCCTAAAATTATAACAGTATTTTACGTCTCAAAAGTGCAGTTTGTTTCCTGTCATTACTATCTATTTCAGAATCAAAATTTGTACATTAATTGAAGATTCTTTTGGTCAATGCATATGTACGAAATTATATTTGGTCTGGGATGATTTCAATACACAAAATTTTGCTATAGCATTTTGAGACAGATTTTTTTGTCTTCAGTAAAACGACTTCTGTGAAAGATCTACTCAGTGAATCTAAAGTGAGCTGCTAACAACCAATACCACACAGAGACCATCTCTGTGCCTGGGAATGTCACACAAAAATCCAAGATACAAATTTGAAAACACCACACAATTCTGTCGATATTAGATGTCAAAGCAGCAATCCAGAAATCCAGAGCATGACATGCATTAAGGGCCTTTACACTGGAGTTTTTTGGTGTGCATAAATGAACAGTAATCACATCTGCTTGCTTTGAGAAGAGCAAAAAATAATCTGCTACTCTCAGCACTGAATCTCATTGAATTTCCTCTCACACACACGCATTCACATACCCCAACCTGACAAAGCAGAATTAACACTGTGTATTTATTAAACAAAAAGATAAGGACAATTGAACTGATCTCAGTGTTTAAATATGCTGTAACATTTAGATGTCTGTAAACCTTGTAAAACAAAGCTGAAAAAAATAAGAGCACTGAATTCAGCTATTTACACTGAGGCTAAAAAAGGCTCAGCTAGTATTTCCTGAATGAAAGGTCACTGGCACTGTGGCTTTGGAGAAGGAAAAGAATTTTGCAGGAGTGGGAAGGAAACATCATTTAGTTGCAAGACAAGAGCATATAGGAAACTCTCTCAAGTGGTAAAAAACCATTTAAATTAAACTAACTATCTAGTTCATAAATATGTAACCCCAGATCGTTCATGTCTTAATTTTCCTCCCTTTTTTTTTTCTGTTGCATTTTCAGCTTTCCTGTCCATAGTCAGGTCCCAATACTGCAGTGAAATATACTGCAGAGTATAGATTTATCTTTGTGCTTCCCATACGCTGAGCACAGATATTTTATGACATCTCTTTCAAATTAGAGGGCTTACCCATTTCCTTTCATGAGACAGAGAGATTACTAAGGGCACAGATCAGCCAACAAAATTCTGAACATCATTGGACACAATGGTAAATCAATTTATTGTTTCCATATGCAAGAGTCACTTGCCTCACCTCCAAAAGTCAAGTCAGCTTTAGCATCCAACAGCTTTGGCTACAGGGCTATGTAAGGAATCAGTACAGTATCAACTGTACTGATATAATACAATCTCTTTTGCATCAATCCACTTCTAGAAGGCTGTAATTTGTACCAGAAGAATGACAACCAACAACTACTGGCAGCCTCTGCAGCAGGGAGGCCAAAGGAAATACAGGTCCCTTGTACCATGTTAGACCAATTATAATTTGGGTAACTGCTGCTCTGCTCTTCTTCTCTGGAAAGGAATTTTATTTGCTCCTTCCTCCGAAAGGGCTGGAATTCCCACTGAGAAAAGACCCCAAAATAATCTTCCAAGTGATGAGTTGTCAGAAAGTTCTTTGTGGTTGTCACCTCGACATCCACTGTAATACTGACAGAAAATAATTTCCTCTTCCCAGTCATTGTCTAAAGGCACTAAGATATCTTTACCATGTCTTCTACCAATTCAAAAATGCCCATAAGAATAAATGGCCTTTCAGAAGGATAATCCCAACACACAGTATTTTGCAGCCAAAGATTTTAAAGGGCCGGAGGAAGGGCTGTGTAGCACATCACAGGAGAGAATCTAAAAGGGAATCAAGCATTCATCTCTCCCCCTCTGTGCAGTCTGTCCACAACACTGTCCCTTCTGGACAGTGCTGTTTTATTTCTACAGACTTATCTTTATTTTGCACAGATGAGTTGCCAGGGACAAGCACCAGTGAGCTCAGTGTGCTAGGCACAAGGCACCATCATCCCAGTTAGAAACACTGTGGCATTGCTCTGCAGCTGAAATCAGGGAATTGTGTGGCACTGAGCATCTGTGCAGCCAGAGCCCAGCCACAACAGGAAGTGCTCTCTCTCCAGTAAGCATGGTGTGCATGGATGCTTTGCATTGCTCACCACATAGAGCATGAGGCACAGCACTTGATAAATAATGTAAAGAACAGAAATTTTCATTTCTCTTGAAGTTGCTGAATAGAATTTAATGGCAAAAAAGATAAAAGGATGTAAAAGTATGAACACAGGATGATAAACATGGCTGGAACCAGTGGAGAAACAGGTAAAAAGGACTACAGTATGCTTTTGCAAGTCATAGTTTTTTTGCAAGTCTTGTAACAAAGAAGCAACAGCACATGCCCAAAGAAAAGGTTCAAGGGAAGGTCACCTTTAATATTGAAGCATTCAGTAAATACCACCACCAGAGACCCCTTTTTATGACTCTCCAGGACCATAAAAGAACTTCAGTAGGAGGCAGATGCATGCAAATTAGTGCTAGGAAAGTAATGTTTATGTATTATATAAGAAGCACATTTTAACGAATATGTATGATTATGGTGGATAAACACCTTGTGGTAAAGTCTCCCCACACACACAGAATGAGGAGATATTCTCAGTGTGTCCTGCACAGATAAAGAATGCCTGCTTTCTAATGCTTCAAATTGTGCTAGGAAGTTTATTCCAGTCAATTTAGATACCACACTTGAAAGGGGAAAATGCCAAATGCTCTCTGTTCTGAGCATCAGGTGATGTTTCTAGCACCTAGGCTTCTAGTGAAACCCTAATAATTTTACTAGTAAGGAGGGTGGGGAAAACACCAACATCCAAAAAGTTAGAAAGGGAGTGAAGGGTAACTGCAGTCACCAGACTTGGGGATACTAAACATGTAGTAACTGACTGATTCATCTATACAGGTACACAGAAAGCAGTATGAAGCCGCTGTCTCTTCCATCCTTTAGATGTGAAAGGCTGCATTCGAATTACTGAAAGCATCCCATTCACTTTGAATCATGGAATCATTAAGTCGAGAAAAGACCTCCAAAGTCATTCAGTCCAGCATTTGACTAAACACCACATTGCCAACTAGACCCCAGCACTGAGTACCATGTCCAGTTGTTTCTTGAACACCACAAGGGTCAGTGAGTCCACCACTGCCCTTGGCAGCCTCTTCCCAGTGCTTGACTTTCCTTCTTCCACTTTCAGTCAAGAAGGAACTAAGTCCATCTGACTGTTGTGGCCAGCCGCTCAGAATATCGCCCTGAATTTGCCCCTCTGTCTCCAATTAAATTGTTTTGCTTGTTTATTTCCCATACACAGCAAAATTGAGACTGTGCACAACTACTTTTATTACAGTATTCTTTTAATTTTACATCTCCTCATTTACTTCATGTTATCTTACCAGTTTTGCTTTTTATGCCATGTAAGAGGACTTAATGCAAAGTTTGCCATTAAGTTTATCCTTGTCTATCTCTGTTAATCCCTGTTGCTCATTTTCAACAAGATATAATTTGGCCCTAAGTATAGGGCACTGGCCATCTTCTCCCCTCCCTCTCAGTAAGCATCCTGCTCTGTTAATAGCTGCACTTCCAGAGGACCGGGATGTGGTGAAACATTTAAGGTATTACAAGGTCATTCCTGCAAATAAAACTTTGCAATGAAGCAACAAGGGAAATAAGCACAACACAAGATTGTGGTGGACACACGAGCTTCCCTGTGCAGTTAGAAATGAGATGCAGGATCTGCCACCTAAGTTAGACTGGGGCTCTGAACTGTTCCTTTTCTTCCACTGAGTGTCCAAACCATATGTGGACAATAAGCATCCAACTTCCATGTTTTTGAGATACTGTACAAGCTCCTCTCCCATCGTGGGTCTGCTTTAACAAAAAAAAAAAGCCAAAACTAAAGTATAAGTAGGTTGCAACCAATGACTTGAACACTAGAGTCATACCTCAAGTAAGCAGTACCTATGTACCATAGCATATATGGCTTTGATCTTCATTTATTAATTGTTCACCATGCTTTTACCTCGTTTGCTTGCATACAACTAACCACACAACTAAAATGAACCTATTGCTTTCCCTCTCCCAAAATTCTTACACCTTGAAATATGGCTTACCTTGATATTTTGCAGGGTGGTGGGGGGCTTGGGTCACGAAGATGTGAAGGAAAAAGAAAGTAAAATTAATCCACTGAGTTTCTTGAGTTGGGTTAGGAACATACCCAAGCCACGTGGGTTTATTTGCTGTTACTAGTTAAAAAGGTACTGACATCTTTGCTTATTGGCTCTCAAATTCATGGGATGAGATGGAACCTTCTTCTTTACAGGAACTTAATTTCAAACCATGTGGGAGAATGTTAACAGCCTGTAGCATTTATTTTAGTATCACTTCTTGCAGCTAGTCGCAGTGGCAGGTTAGACAGCAAACTACTGAGTTCTCCAACTTCATTGTCTCTGGATTCCTGTGCACATTCCCTTACCTCGGTGCATTTTAGTGAAAGGATTCCCTATGTTGAACCCAAGAGACCCCCAGCACCTGGGGAAAGCAAAACAGTGGCAAATACTAAAGGTTCTCTGCAGAGAACCTTTGCTCACATTTTTGGCAGTAGCTTTATAGGGGCCCATACTCCACCTATGAAATGGTAAGCTGGATGGTACTGAAGAAGAGTATTTTTTAGTCCAGAGAAAGCTTTTCCTCAGAGGGTGTGTCTAGGGAGAAGAGGATGCTTTGAGGAAATGTTGGAGACACTCTTCTCAGAATCCACTTCTGTCTGCAGCTGGTGTTCCTGCCTTGAACAAAATGCAGACAGATGCACATACTTCTCCTAATGCACAGCTAGCTTTGTTTTTAGTAAGCCTTTTGGGGCACTACTAGCCCCTGCCAGATATGCCACATACTATAGAAACCAAGTGATGGAAAATATTGCCCAGAGAGGGTGTGGCGTGTGCCTCATTGGGGATATTCCAGAACCATCTGGACACAATTCCGTGCCATGGGATGACCCTGCTTGGTCAGGGGGTTGGACCAGATGAGAGACTTTTGTCCCTTCCAACCTGACCCATTCCGTGATCCTGTATTTTTTTAGTCAGATTCCTAGAGAAGGAGGCAGATCCAAGGCCTTTTTTAAAGCACATGAAATTTCAGAAGGATCTGAAGACGAAATGAGAAATCAAGTTTCATATCTTGTTCCTCAACTGTCAGACACTGAGCAGATCCTGCCTCAAAACAGTCTTCATGTACGTAAGGTAAAAATAAAACATTCTGCTGGCTACACCCACACGTCTCCTCGCTATTAATGCTCAGAGGAAGTAGAGAGATGAGACCAACCCCCTGCAGATTAGAAACTATAGAAAAATCCCACCTGAGAGTTACTTACTCCCCTCCAGATGACAAAAAAAAAAAAAATCAATCCTGCCACTCTGCTTTCTCTTTCAGTCTCTTTGAAAATTGCAACTTCCCCTTTTGCATTTCTGATGTCTGCTGCATAGTCTACCAACAGGAGTGCAATTTGAGGCCCCTGCTATGCCTTCCGTGCAAAATCATGGATTAAACACCCTGCCCTTGTTTGTTACAAGCCCTTTTCTCTACATCCCAAAGTTAATGACATTCCACTGTTAAATAATCCAACGTACAGCAAGTGCTTGTAATAAGGAGCATTTTTTTCAAGTGCTTTCTAGAAATACCCTGTTGCAAATTCCCAGTGGAAGTAGAAAGCAAAGTGGCTTTTGTGGGACCATGTGATTACATGCAGCCTAATGCCAGATTTTCACAGGACCAGATCATTTAACCACAAATATACACTCTGGGTTAAGCATTGCTCCCTGGGCTCCCATTTCTATCAAGCTTGCCAGTGCATATGATGCTGTGAAGAGACCAACAACCTCTGCTACACCTTGACATTGTCCAGCTGATTTATAATTACTTTTAAAACAAACATGACCAGTGGAATGAATTTGTTAGTTCACACTTTGCACCTTGTAGCTGTGGCAGTTTCCATCCAGCCCTGTGGATGTTACAAAGGGTTGAAAACTGATAAAAGTGCTGTGGTTTAACCCTAGATAGCAACTAAGAACCATACCTCCTTTTCCTCGTGAGACTGGGAGGAGAATTGGAAAAAATGTAAAGCAAGTGGGTTGAAATAGTCTAGTGATTGAAATAGAATGAAACATAGTACTGATTGTAATGAAAAAGGGAGACAACAAAAAAGAGAAATAAACCCCAAGAAAGAAAAAGTCCTGTCTAGTTGTCCCCCTGTGCCACAGGCCAGAACAGAGCCCAAAAAAGTCTCCCTCTAAAGTGAATGGGCCACTTCAGGTTTGGACTGTTTCACTCGGCACTGAGAGCAGGAACCCTGAAGCAACACTAGATGGAGGCTCTGTCCACCAAGGTACCTGGGCCCTGCAAACACCGAGCTGGCAAAACATCTTCTGGCACTGCTGATGCAGTTCCTTGTGCTACCTTGATGTGAGCCTCCACTACAGGTAGAAAACGGGGCTTCTAAAAGATTAGAGGATCAGGATCTGTTTTCCTAGGAATTAGGCACTCTCCACTGATGAGAGCTTCTCAAAAGTGTCCTCTGGTTTTCACTTCTCATTTGTGTCTCCCAGGTCTCTGCTTCACCCCTTCACTCCCTGAGACTGGAGGACTGTGTTTTAACAGGGCTATGAAATTATCTGGCTAGTCACAAATTCAGGTAAGTTCTTTTTATAGCCTTGGACGAGTCCTTCAAGTTCTGAATCATTTTTTCTGGATACTTAAGAGGAATAATAGAAACTCCCAAAGGATGTGATTAATATTACAGTGTGCCTGGGCTGCAAGAATGCTTCACCAGGTTACCTCTAGATACTGTAAAATGGGATAAGAGACCTACACCTGTCCTTGCCTTTACCTATATCTGCCTTCTCCTCATGCCTAAAGACTTTTTTAAAAAGTGCACAATGTTCACCTCCACAGCATAAAAAATGTATTGATCCAACAACATCAGCAAGTTAACTGTAGCTGTGTTTTTTAAGCTAGGTGAGCAAAACAAAACAGCTGCTATGAACTTTAATATACTACCACATTAATGCCATACAGATAAAAGCACAAACCCCATTATCTCAGGCTCTAAGATATATATTAAAATCATTAATTCATGAGACAAATACTGTAGGTTTTGCATTGTATCATAGCCAGGAATAGCACCATGGAACTTCTATCAACAGTAAACTATTAAACCTTCCTGCAAGTCTAATTGAATCATCAAAAACTTCTCTGAAAACAATATAACACACAGTTACATTAGATAGTCTCAAACAAGCACAGATTTTGGGGAACTTGTAAAGCGAGTTTACTTCTTGCCTATATTGAGGATATATTTTTAAGATACAGATTGTTTCTGAACTCAGCATTTCCTAAGGGCACCTTAAAGTACAATTCAACAATGACTTCAAAGCTTTACTTTCATCTTTGCACAGTGTATCTGGTTTTCTGTGAAATAAATACATATTCTACCATTATTTCTTAAAATAACAGTGCTGGAGGATCCTATATAGACTCTTGGAGTCTCTCTCTACATACAAGTAGTCCACTGACTTCCACTTAAGTGAAGTTTTTTTATTTAGCAAAAGTCACAGGACACAGTGATAAAGGAATGAATATGTCTTGCTAGACATGAGTTAAGCACCTTAGTCTGAACTTGTTTTGAAGTCTGCCTTGCCTTAAGACCAGCTTTTAATGAGATAAACAACCAGATGTAATGCCAGTCACTTCCCTTCATATGCACTGGGAATGGTGTCTCTTGGCTGTGACAGACCATTGCACTACTGGAAGCAAAGCAAAGCAAAGCAACGCAAAGCAAAGCTCTTATGTTTTCATTGCCACCTCTTTTCTCACTCCCACAGCTGTACTGACCCTGCAGAAGTAGCCTTGTACCCTCCTTATCTCTCAGAAAAGCCAACATGGTGGTTCATCAATCACAGTTTTTAAGGTTGGAAGAGACTAAGATCATCCAATCATTAACCCAGCACTGCCAAGTTCATCACTAAAACCATGTCTCCAAGCGCCACATCTACACGTCCTTTAAATACCTACAGGGATGGTGACGTAGCCACTTCCCTGGGAAGCCTATTCCAGTGTTTGACTACCCTTTCTGTGAAGAATTTTTTCCTACAATGCTAAGGTTTTCCTCATAATTAAGGTTTTGCTTAGCATAACATGAATCTTCAATGGTCATTTCATTGTCAAAAAGGTCCACAAAGTTAATATCATAGGTTTTAGACATCAGCAATAAACTTAATATCCATGAGAGGAGCAGTATCACCAGATGAAAATTGGTCATATTCTGTGCTGAGCTCTGGCGTATAAACAGAGCAGAGGTGAGATGGGAAGATGCAAAAATTCCAGCCTCAGCATGCAGAAGCACAGAGGTCACAGCGCTGGCACAGGCACAAGAAAAGGAAGAGGAAGGCTAAGCCATTGGCTGAAATGTTGTACCAGACAGAAAGCACAAGACCACTGGTCTCACACAGACAATTAGCAGATACAGAACTATGTGTTTCGAGTAAAGATGCTGCTGAAATGGAGAACTCAACTACCTCATGGCTGAAGGGCAAACCTACCATTTCCCTTCACTACTTAGAGGAAAAGTGTGCCATCTGAACCTGGAGAGCCCAGGGCAGGCTTCCTCTCAGTGGGGAGGTACCTGTCAGCTTATTAACAGTATTTTGCATGAAAATCTGACACATGGAAAAGAGCAAAAGGCTGCCTTACTGGAAACACCCTGGCCCCAGCACTTGGGCCCATGCTAGCCCCGCCATGTCTCTCTAACATGCCTCTTTTCTCTGCTTGGGCCCTATCTAGGAGCCTGCAGCGCCTTCCCTGGGCATCTCAGTTTACCAGAAATGCCTAAACTGTGTCTCTTAAGTTGATGGGTTAGATATAAACTATAGCTGCCAGGCACAATCAAAAGTCACAACAGAGAGTCAGGGCCACTGGAGATATCTGATAACCAAACAGCACCAAGGCAACACAAAGAAGAATTGGACTAAATAAGCAGAGACCTCCAATATAAGCACAAGCTGTGGCAGGTCAGGTTTGCGGAAGTTCCCCCAAAGACCCCAGAGGACACCCAGTGGTGGACCTAAACACTAATTGTAGAGCACCCCGCCTTGCACATGGCCTGAGGCAGAGGGGCTACATGTGGGAACCCTGGTTCAAATCTTTAGGAGGGTCATCTGGTCTCTCTGTAGGAATTGATCTCTCAGTTACCGAGCCTCAGCAGCTCTACAGCAGTGCTCATGCTTCAGCTGCTGGCTCCTGGGCTGGGGGGACAGGGAAGGCCTCAGCAACTCTGGGCACACCTGGGGTTAGAGAGGTGATGTGGGGAGGTGGGAGCATGACAACTATTGCAAGAACTATTTGCTCCAGTTCATTAAAAGGGCCTTCCACATCCCCACTCAGGAGATGGCCCTGCTGTGATATACATGCTGGGCCAGGACTCTACCCATCTGTGCTGCCCCTCTGCTGTTTCTTCCTCTCACCAAGGTCTTTCAAAAGAGCAATTAATGCCACAGGAACCAGGGCCTGAAGAAATCAGAGGGTGCTAAGATGGTTGTGTTTCTTGTCCTCATCAGCCCACAAATGAAGACATAAGCTTGACCAGGGATTGATTTTCTTGTAGCAGGCTGAGCATGTAGCTGCAGTTCCTCAGAGGGACTTTAGGAAGCAAGAACCCCAAAAGCATTTTACATACAAAGCTGGCTGCTCTGCTCTCAGGCATTACATTGCTTCCAGATGCATTATTTGGAGCTATGGTGCAATCCAGTGGCTGGTTTGGACAGTATCACGGTGATACTGTACAAACTAATCCACTGCAATCCACCTAAGACATCTTTAGAAAGCACCTAAAGAGAGCTGCAATACCTCAGAGCCTGCAGAGAAGCAACGACATCTATCAATGAGTGATCTTAAAGAGATGCATAGAAGATTGATGGTTTTTTAGAGAGGCTCAGGACTGCGTTGTTGGAATCAATAAATTCTTCAGGTGCAATACTCCCTCACAGAACTGTACAACCCTCACCAATATTTTTCCGAGTCTGATTTCTCTGTGGTGCTGAGCACACTGGCACCAAGACCACTGTGCTCTGGAGCAGAAAACATGTCCCAGACCAGGGAGCACACTACTTCCACAGCAGCTCTCCAGCAAGGAAGGGGGTCACTATCTAAAAAGCATTAACACTGCCACCATCAGAAATAAATCAACATTTAAAATATGTTGCTTTTCTAAGGGCTAGCTTCTGGAGGCTGGAATGTGGATGTATTAGATCTGCTACCATAGGCATTTTGGCCTGGAGAGCACATGGAGAGATGCAAAGCGGACCTGCAGGATTCTCATCTGAAGAGGAAATGGTGTAGGCTTGCTACCAGTGCTCATACAAGGAATCACAGAGATGAGGCCATAGAAATCCCCCAGAAATAGAATGTTTTTCTGAAGCCTGACTGTTACCCAGTGAAGGGTGAAGAAGGATCTCATAACTCTGAGAAGTACCTTTGGGCTCCCACTCTGGGAAAGCATCATCTTGAGGCAGTGACTTGAGCAAATCTTACATGGTGCTCCTGAAAAACCTCTGCTGGGAAGGGAAGCATTTATGCTGAGTAGACTGCTTACTCTGTGTAGTTTTTACATGTGGTTCAGTGTGGAGAAAAAGGAGAGGAGGTGTTGCTGAAGGAAGCTGATCACCACTTTTGACCATATGAGATGGGGAAATTGTCTTCTGGCAAGCAGGGCTGTAATATGAGTATGTCCAAGGAAATGCTCAAGTCTGGGATGATCTCCTTCTCATCTTCACCTCCCACATCAACAATTCTTGGCCATGCAAAAAGGAACCCAAGAAACAGATCCTGAACCCCAATAAGGTTATGATGGAAATCTTTCTTTGTAGCTTGTAGAGCCAACAAGCTTGGTCAAAAAGGCAACTGCAGCTAGATTAATGAGGGAAAAAAGAAATTATAGTGGAAAGAGCAAACAGCATAGCCCTTTTGAGTCAGCCCTGTGTCTCACTTCTTAAGCATGCAGCCTGGTCACCGGCACACTTTTGAGGGAGCATCTCCTTACATGAAGCCAGCTTGTGTCATAGAATGTCCCAATGAACTGACTGGCAGAGTTATGGTATGGCAGAAGAAATTAAAACAGTGTAGTCATCTGTATTAGAAAAGACAGAGGGCTAATCCCAGAACATGCCAAGAGAAGAGAAGGAAGATTACAGGTTTAATTTAAAGTATCCTCTGTGAAAAGAACAAACAAGCAAAAAAAACCACCACCCACACACAAATTCCTAAACTCCACTTAACAAGCAGGAGGTAAATATATGACAATTTCAAGGATAAGGAAAAACCGATCTTATCTTCCTGTGTATGCAACTATTTAGCAGTGACTTGGGGCTATATTTGAATACTCCTGCAAACCAAACTAAGACTGACACATCCACTGCATTTGAAACCACACACTAAAATTGCAGCATTACCACCCAAGAACCCCTGCCCACACACAAAAGTTAAGAAACAACTGTAGGAAGATGCAAAAGGTGGAATATCAAATTTGTTCTTCAGTGCAAGTAAGCCATTAAGTGGTTCTTGCTGACAAAAAGCTGGGTTTGCCCAAGTCTGGACAGTAACCATACACTAGGCCTTTTGAAACTGCACATGGAAAAAGGAGGCATCAACGTGCATTTTCTTCTCCTGATAAGTGTGGCACCACTTTTACTCTATTTCAACATCATTTGCTGATCCCAGGCTGACAGGGCCAGATCCTGAGCTGTGCCAGATGCTGCAGTCTCAGATTGCAGAAGACTCTCTGATGCTCCATGGATGAGCTTAATGGAATGATCTAAATGGATCCATACATTGTGGATGTGTCTATAGCACCTTGCAGGGCTTGACCCATGCAAGACCAATTTCAAAATAATAGAGCTTTCTGTCAATGACCAGCAATTATTTGCTAATAGGAAGTCAAAGAGGGACAAGTGCTGCCACAGGTTGTTTGGCTGCATCCAGATCTGACAGAGTGAAACTTAGCACCCAAATGTCATTTTGCGCAGCGACAGAGTCTTTGGTGTTTGTCCCAAGAGAGGGAGAAATGAATCTGGAAAATAACCAACACCCCAAGCTTGTTTTTCTCAGCAATGTTCATCATATCCCAGAGAGTGCAGCTGATCGCCCTCTGCCTCACTGTGCACAGCAGAGGCTGGGGAGCTGCAGGAATGTTTGTGCAACAAAAGCCTTTCTTCCTCCCCTCAGTCAACATGCCCTGGGAATCTGGAGTTTTCTTCAGAAAGCTTTTATCAACTTGAGCACTGCCTGGTTTGTTAGCTGTAACGTATACTTGGCTGCCAATGCTCCTCACTTCTGGAGTGGATGACACAAAAAAAAAGCTGTTAAAAATAATTTTAAAAGCCAATTTTGCCCAAAAATTGAGACCATTTGTATGACAAATCAGGTTTTAAATTGAACCAGTGAAACTGAAATTGTTTTCCTCCTTTACCTTGACATATTCCTCCCCTCACAAGTCTCATAAAATTCTCCACTCAAGAGCTGTATGCAATTTTTCCTTCAGAACAGTTTCTGTTCGCCCTCCTTCCCCAAGGAGGTTTGAACAAGATTTAAGAATAGGGTCATTACAAAGCTGCGGTACACATCTGGGGTGAGATTTTGGAATCACAGAACAGCTTGGGTTGGAGGGGACATTAAAGACCATCCAGTTCCAGCCCCCTGCCATGGGCAGGGACACCTCTCTATCCCAGGTTGCTCAGAGCCCCATCCAGCCTGGCCTTGGACACTTCCAGGGATGGGACGACCACAGCTTCTGTGGGCAACCTGTGCCAGGGCCTCAGCACCCTCACAGGGAAGATGTTTTTCTACTATCTAATCTAAAGTGCATTTGAAGTCAGTTGAGTTTTGCCTTTAAATGGTTTGCATCTTTTGTCTGCTTTAGCACCCACGTGCCATCCTGCTTCCAATTTTTAGGTGCAGCATTTTCATTTCTACTTTTCCTACTCCATTTTACCATGTAAAGGGATTGCCTGTGTATACCCCAAGAGTTACCAACTTCTCCAGCTTCCGGTAGTGTCTTATCTCCCAGATGACTGTGTACCCATGAGGATTAAGAATGCAGTGGCTTAATAATTCACAGCCAGTGCAATATTTCTGACAGACAGACATTGCTGTAGAGAACTGGAGAGCACAAATACCATTACATGTATTTTAACATATAACTGAGGGTAAGATCCAGAAGCTCACAAACTAACAACATTTACATCTGTATCTAGAAAATACCCAGTTTGTTATAATGAAAAACAGAACATTATAATCCTGAATTTCCACAGAACTACTGAAAGTGAGAAAATAAATTAAATTTTCCTGTTAGGAAATCAAGCCTAATGTCTTCCAGTTTTTTGATTGGAAGAGATAAATGAAGCATAAAGCAGAGATACTTGCTCTTGGGGGTTACTGAACATATTCAGGCCTGACTGAGCATGAGAAATTTCAGAGGGATCTAAACTATCCACAATAATGGGCAATAAAAAGGTCAAAGCTGGTAAGAACACATGGACTGGAAGAAAATGAAGTCATGGAAGTGTTCAGAGCTCATAAGGTATTAAAGAGGTAACATCAACTAAAGAAAGTGAGACTAGTGACACTGTAAATGTCAGCGAGGATTGCTCTTGAGGAGGAATGCCAAACAAGACATGTAGCTAGATAGGAAGTGGATGCATAAGAATAAATTAGCATGTATAGACCTAAATCAGTGGTGCAGCTACATTAAAAGAATGCAATGACCCCAAAACTAAATAAATGTTACAGATGCATTGCTAATTTAAATTCAGTCAATCATCCTCCAACACACTGCCTTCTCTTGCTGTGCACATCAAACCTTCAAGCAAAAGACAATCCACTCAACAATTTGAAATGTAAGAGACAGGTAAGAATATTATCCCTATGTTCTGAAGAGGTATAAAGTATTAAGTGACTTAAATCTATGCAAAAAGCCCTCAGAGGACATGGAATTAAGTCACCTCAGTCTCTGAGTTCCAGCCCAGCAATCTGATCTGACTAATCTTCATTGTAATGACAACAGTGCCCTAAGAATTCTCCTCAAATCCTCATTTCCAAACCCAGAGTTCAGAGGGTTAGGATTTTTAAAGGAATGCATTTTAAAATATAGCTAAAACTCTGCCTAAGACTATTTGCCTTTGCAAGGGAAAAACATATATCATCCTAAAATAATTAGGAAATAAATATATTCTGGAAGAGTTCACAACCTTAACTGAAAATGCTGATACAGACACTCAGTAAAACAAATACAGGCTTAACCTCCAATGCCTCATCTTACAAAGGCAAGCAAGTAACAATAAACTTCTGGCAGGTTTATTAGCCCAGCAGTTCCACAGCTGTTCAAACACCCAGTTTTCCCTTCCCTCTCTCCTGTAGCTTTGGCAGAGCATCCTGGCAGCTCCTTTCTCAGGTAGGCAATCCTGCTATGGGCAGACAAGCATCCAACTTGCTACTCCAATGATGCAACACATCAGAGTGGGCATCATTTGGGAAAGAATAGGCTGTTCTCATTATTTAATTACTAGTCAAGTTCCCTGCCTGGAGAAATGGAAAATGCCAGTGCGATTATGACACTGAGATACCTTGTTAAAGCCAGCTTCTTTCTGCTGATCACCCCAAGAAGTGCCTTCTGAGGGTGATATAGAGGATAAGCAGGATCTTTAAGCAAGGGAGGGGAATACAGAGAGAGAACTCATTAGCCTGATTGAGAATCCAAATTTAACTATTGTTTTCTATGGAGCAACTAGGCCAACAGCACAGCACCTGGGGGAATTTGCATCCACTTTTTTGTGGTATCTGGGACCACACAAAGCATTTGAACCACTTTCTGGGACTTCTCTCAATAGTTAGGGGAGTTGAACCACTTGGTATCATCTCAATCCCCCAGAGGTCCCTATTCCATCAGTAACATCAGAGAACAGGCAGAGCCAAAGGTCCGTCAGGCCATATGGAGTGACTGGGATCCACCTTGGATACCTCCAGTGCTCTTCAGCACAAAATATATTTCTTCTCCTTTTAAAAGTGTGTTTTTGATTTTGCAGAAAGGTGCAAACAAGACTGCAAGTGCAAACCAAGCACTTTATTCTCCTGGAGAGCAAAACGGCTAGGATTTATGTATTATTAAAAAGGCTGCATATGTTCTTTGCAGCATTGCTGGCTCAATTGATATCTGGGTTTCTGCTCCCTGCCTCCAAATTTTGGTACTTTTCTCAAAGTTCTGACAGTCACACCTCTGCAGACCAGAGCTCAAAATTAACATTAAAGACTTTCTGATATCTTAATTTTTCTGATATCTTAATTTTTATATTATCCTAGTAAAGGGACAATCTATACATCTCTAACCCGAACTGTAGAGAGATCAGTTACTTTCACATGCTCACGTCTGTATAATGGCCTTATGAGAAGGTGGCTCACAGCTCTTCTGCTATCACACCTCAGAGGTTCAGATTTAGTCAAAAGCACCATCAAAACCAGTGTGCCAGGAGCTAACTGAATAACAAAAGTAGTTTTCTGCATTTCTATGCCAGAAAAGCCCTCTATTTGGACAGCATTATTTGCAGCCAATTATTCTGCTATTTCCAGCAGTGCTACAGGGAGCTGTATTACTTCTCCACAGAGCTCAGGAACCATTCATTAGGTTAGTCTCTTTTACTCTCCCAGTTCCTTTTGCTTGCATAATGTTCACCCTGTAGTGCCAAATGACAGGAGCTTTAAGTGCTATCTGTTGCTCTGTATTACCCCTCATAGGACTTTGGAAACTGTCCTAACCAGGGAAAAGAACAGCTTTTGATTCTTGGATTAGGACAAAGTGCCACAATTTATCATAACAGTAGAAGGGTGGAGAGGAGTAACTGGCATACTCAGAATGCCCCTTTAGGGCAAAGCTGAAGTGACAGTGCCCTGTAGCAGCATTTGCAAGTTCAAAGTCCATCACTTCATATTTGTGCAAGAACCTGCACTATTCTCTTTGACATGTATTTCTCCTTTGTAATGACTCTGTGGATTGTCTCTGAGATCAGCATACCCCTGACCTGCCTGCACTGGGATTACTAGTAGGAGGATCACAAATTTAGGTAGTCTCATTCATATTTGTGCAGCATTTGAAGCCAAGGAACACTGGGCTTGGCCAGTAAGACCACCACATCCGGTTTTACAATTTTCTATCATACCTGTCTACACTTTTTAACATAAACTTGAAGGAGAGACAAAATTCCACCCTATCACTGTTGCAATACGGAACTGAACTCTAACTTCAGATATTTTCACCCTGCTCAAGTAGGGAGGTTGGACCACATGACCCCACTGGTGGTCCCTTCCAACCTTAATCATTCTGTGATTTTCAGGGTCTTCATAGCAAGCCTGCTGAGTTTATAATATTTTATTTAATTAAAAGAGAGCCCTGGAAGTGCAGCTCAAACCCTGACAGTCAAAATGCATTTATTCCTTATTTACTCGTTACTCCAGAAGTAGAGCTGCAGCACAGCAGACAAAGCACTTCTGTGAGCACCACATTTGTTACCTGTCACCAATTTAATTCAGCAAGCTCTAAACCACAAGTCAGCCTGTTCCATTACAGCATCATCAGGGCAACTTACATTAACTGAAGCCAACTGAGAGACTCTTCATCCTGAAGAGCACAAATATAAGCCTTTTTTTAAACTTTCTTTAAATTTTTAACTTTTTTTTAAACTTTAGCTCAGCTGAACTCACAGGTCATCCTAACAAGAAGTAATGAATCCCAGTAGGTGTGAGTGAACCCAACCTCTTTAAATACTCATTTAACCCTACCACAGCTGGCAATTACAGTTTTGGACGCGAGGCTGGGTTGGATTTCCCTTTTCTGTCCTTCTCCAGGGTAGTCCTAGTGAAGTGGCCTTGGACTCTTATCTTCTGAAGAGCCTAAGTGCTGCTAATGAAAACCTCTAGATCTTTCTCATGCTGCTGCTAGAGCTGTGACTCTGAAGACCTCACTCTCAGGGCTGGAAATGTAAAAGTTCTATGTGCTGGGCCGCAATGCCCCAGGACAGCCAGTTCCCCTCACAGTGCATGTGAGAAGGTGAACACAAGCCAGGCTACCTGTCTTGGACAAGTGGAAACACTGAAGACAAGGCTATTTCCTAAATCCTGCTTCTTCTTGAGGCTTTCTGAGGTGGCTGTTAGAACTCCTCTTATGCAGTCAGTCTCGAACCCAGTCTCTAAATAACCTTCTAACACAAAAGAGGAGGATGTTCATTTACTATCTCTTATGTGTGCAGGGTGGGAGAAGTTAGTTCATTACCAGCATACCAGAAAATTCAAGGTCTTCAAGCAGAGCAGAAGGCACTAACCATGCAAAAACTCCAGTGGGAAGGGTCCTAGCAGTCCTCTAATTTCCTCCATTGAAACTGTGCTTAAACATTCCCCAATAATTAAGTATGCTTATGACTCTTAAAACATTTAAAATTCCTTGAGGGAAGAAGGTGTGCAGAGGCCTTGATCCACAGTATTTTTTATGTTTGGGGTTACATTTTTTATGTAGGGGTTTGAATCTTATCTTCTCCTCCACTGCACCGTGTCCTCAGAACAAGACTGGATACTCTTTTTCTCCAAATAAAATGATAATACAGGAAACAGAACAGTGTTTGTCAGAAAGACTGAGGGTGGAGACTGAGGGTGCCAGCATGGTAGCTTGTACCACTTAAGGAGAGTTTTGGAAATCATCACTCCTGTCATATACTGGATCCAATTTCAGCAAGTTTCACTCTCCCCTGTGGTTTCCTCAGGGCCAAATAAAGCAAGTGTTTCTTGAGATGGAGGACTCATCATGCCCTCCAGATAAACCTCAGACTGAGCAAGTTGCCAACATACTCTTGAATGTACTGTGGAGCACCAGTGGGATTGCACAGGCATTGCCATGGCCAGGAAGAGACCAAATGGATGAACTGATAACCTGCAACTTAAACCTGGCTGCAATTCTGGAGCCTGGTAGCTTCCTAAGCCACTTCATTTACTGGACCACAAAGATCCCACCAGGCACTGGAGTTGCTCTCACTGAAGGTATACTGTGCCACACCTGAATTTCAGGCAGTTGATATTTAGTCCCTCCTCACTGATTCTGCCCCACATCGTGTGTACCCTCACTCAGGTGGGCGACTTTTGGGTGTAGAAGCAATTATTTATCTCTGCCCAAGAGAAACTTCTAAGTGTGATCTAACTAAGTGCCTACCTGTAGAGCAGGCTGCACAGCCTGAACTTGCCAAACATGGAGAAGCAAAACAGGCACCAAAGCCCTGCATCATTTCTGGGCCTCCCTTCCCAGATGGCTTCTGAGCTTCTCACACCTCTGAATTACAGGGAGCCTGCACATCTCTCCAGCAGCTGAAATCTCCAGCAGGGAAACAGGGTGGTAGCAAAAGACTGAGGTAACACATAGTGAGACCAAAGGAAATTGAGTGTTAGAAGCCCAGCTTTGAGTCTAGAAACTCAGTCAAAGCCTGGGGAAGAGTCTGGCAAATGCTGGGATCAGAAGTGCAAGTGCAGAGCAAAGCTGGAGAGTCCCTGAGAAAAGCACCACGCACTCTCCAGACCAAACCAAACACCAGTGTCTGGTGAGCAGCTCAGGAGGTATCAACTGACTCCTTCCACCAAAGCACAGACACAGAATGGAGTGGCCTTCACTGCAAAACCCCCTGATCCAAACTATATTATGCAGCAGGATTTCTACTTCACCTTATATCACATGCATCAGTCTTCTGCAAAACTGCCAGCAGCTCTTCCACCACCATGTTACTGTGAAGGAGAATCAAAGAGCTGGGAGTGCTCAGGATGAGAAGAGCAGCAAGGTTCACACTGCCAAATACATAAATGACAGAAAATGCATTATGGTATTTCTTTAGGAATATAAATATATAATGACGATTTCCCCTGAGAGGCCATATTTTCATTTATTTAGGAAACAAGTAAGTTGAATTATGATGGAATCTCTCCATACAACAGATTCTTAAGGAGTTGACAGTGCAGATTTCTCAGAAGTGCCACACTCAGAGCCAATTAACACAAATTAAAAGCTGATTTCAAGACAACTTCACAGACACAAGGTATTGGATGAGGAAACAGTGAAACAGAACATGAGACACCAGGCATCGTGTGACATCAGGAAGCACATTTCTGTTTATTTCCCTTTCTTCAAGAACTCACTCTTAGGCAAAGGACTGCATACAGGATTTACAAGAAAAAGATTAAAAGAGACTCCTTTACTATTGTATTCTGTGGCATGAAAGGCCACGGCCTCTCATATTTGTTTGTTTGTTTGCTTTTTAAAGGATATGTTTCTCCTCTGGCTGAGGTGTTACAGTTCAGAGAACAATCTATCATCTGCAGGACATCTCTTTAGAAAATTACAAGTGAGCATAGCTATTTGCTGGGATGTTTTACGGAACAAACACTGCCAGCTGCACTAATAGCGTTTTACCGGACACTTGTCAGCTTGTGAACCCCTAAGTTTATAAAGAAACAGGAAATCCATCTGCAGGGTGACAGGGGTGGGGAAAGGTGGTTGGAGTTGCTTCACCCTCAGCAGATTCCCATCTGGTGTAAACTTGCGTTTGTTCCGTACAGCTGTAATGACCTGGCAGAGGTTCTGCCTAGGCACAGACAGCTTGCCCAGGCACAGTCTGACTCACTGCCTAAGTAACTTTCATATATTATATTAAAACCCAAAGTTTGTCTCCTTATATCCTTCACATGATGCTCTGTCTGTTCACATCCACATTGTATGCTGATGAATTGGAACAGCCTCGGCCAAAATCAATGAAAATGCCTTCAGAATCAGAGTCAATCGACTCCAAAATCTGATCCACTATGTTCTCAGGGCTGGAAGAGGGAATGGGAATCAAGGAAGTGTCTCTGGCCAGCTCAAAAGACCTGTGTGGGTCACCCACTGAGTGGAAGAGTCCCTTCTGTTGCTCAGCTGTGCTGAGTTTGCTGGAGCACTGCACCGACCCAGTGTTGGGCCTCTCCTGGTCTCCTGGCAGTGAGCTTTTTGTGGTTGTCATGGAGCTCTTGGAACCATTGTCCATGACAGTGGTGAGGTTGGAGTACCCCTGGAGTTCCAGGCAGGAGGTCATTTCTGAGACGGAGTGCCTTCGGATGCTGGTTCCGTTGGCAGCCATGCCCTCAGTTTCATACTCAGCCACTGGCGTCAGCAGAGGGTTGTTGTAGCTCTTAGATCGCACTACGGGGTTCTTGGCAAGGATGTCACCCGACTTGGAACGCCTGAAGAACCGCTTCTCTGTAAACAAAGATCCAGAGTAATATCTGCAAAGTCTCCTATTACAGTACTAATAAATATGAGTGTTCAAAAGAAATGTGAAGTCCTGAATATTCATAAGCTTTTCTTGAATGAAACTTTTATAGAAGAATATATTTTGCTGGTTTTGTAGATTCACAGGCTTCAGATTTCCTAGATTTCTTTAGCATACTGAAGACTCCAAATCTATCTTTACAAATAATAGCTGAGATTCTCTTATATTCACACATCTTCAGCAGCTGGAGTGAAACAGTAAATACTGTGGAAGAGGTGATATACAATTGTAAATACTCCCTTTAGACAAGAACAGAAAGTGCAATTCTGTTCTTTTTCAGGCTATAAGAGTAATTACTCATTTCTAGTAGTTGAAATTTAACCTTTCCACCCATCCTGGGAAAATGAAATCTCTTCAAATTTGGGGGATGAAGTTTAAGACGGGTAGTTTTCCTACTAATTCTGGAAAAGCTTTCAAAGCACAGTTCAGAGACTACACTGGGGAGAGCACCAAAAGCATTTGAAAATGTTAACTAGAGAGCAGTGCCCACAGAAATCTTTTTGGAGGAGCAAACCTGCATTCAATCCAGCAGTTATTGCCTGAATGCTGTTAAGCAAGTGGGATTTTCCCAAAAAATAAGCAGCAGATGGCAGCAAGTGAGCATGGAGCTCCCTCTCTGGCTGTGGTTTAGGACTGGAGTGTCCTGGCAGTATGAACAAAATGACCATCACAAGCAAAATGACCACCATGCAAAGGTCTCACTGCAGGTCTCAGACTCACTTGTGCTATAAGAAGAAAAAGTGGTGTGACTAATAGGTCTCACTTTTGAAGCTTTCTTCCAGCTACTCTCACTTTGCCATCCCATGAAAGGGGCACAGCCAGAGCAGGGGATGAAATTACCCTCTGGAAGTCAACCACAGCCACCGCAAATAAACTGTCTGCTTTAAATGACGATACTGGTATATGTTCCCTGTGAACTCTGCAATTTCTTTTACATATGCCAGTCTCTTGAAATTATGCTATTGTGTAATTACATGCTTACCTGGACACAAATTTCAATTATATGCCATACTATGAAAAAAGCTAGTTTCTGTATTTAAGATTGTATTTTGCAGTTGTGTCTGCCTCAGCAGTGAAATCATCTGATCCAAGTTCATTGCTAGACTTTTTCTTTGTTATGAGTTTGAGCTGGGGAACAGAAAAGGTGCTGGGGCTATGAACTCTGGTTTTTGGTCACAGCATGCCACATGCTAGCAAAACAGCTGAAGAGAATTAGATGCATTAGTTTAAAAGAAGCAGCCACTTACACACTCAGCTCCCTTGGATCCAGGTTCAGTGATTACAGTAAGACCCATTTCGGTGGTATTGCTACATCTACACCCACACCATAGCAAGAGGAAGTGCCCAGTCCAGCAGAAACTTCCTATCTTTCTGCAGTCATGTAATAAGACGTTTATTTAATAACAATTCATTTCACTGGTGTTTTATTCTCTTTGGGCGCATTTTTTCTGTCCTGACATGCAAAAGCCTGTATTTAGAAAATACCAATTTGGGGCTCCATTTAAGTTCTTGTGGCCTTTTAATGGCAAGCAATGAATACAGTATTACTACTGAACCATTTTCCATAAATAACTGGCCTCTATTTATTCACGTAAAACTCATTTCTTAAACACCTGCTGCAACACAACCATTTTGCCATTCAGCTTCGAGGAAAATCAACTACTTTATTGACCATTTCTGACAAGCTAACAGTTTGAATTGACTGCAGAGAAAATGCAGAGTTTAACTTATTTTCCCCTCTGTCTGCTCTATTCAAGCAGGCCATCACAGTATTTACACTAAAACACTCAGGTACTACCACATTTCCTTTTACATTTATGCTGGTAGTATCCCCCTTTTATTTTCAACAGATTGAATTGCTATGCAGGATATTCCACCTTCATCCTGGCTAAATCTTGCCATCATAGAAGTCACCGAAGGCTTCTGAGCTTCAAGAATCAGAAAATAAGCTGAAGGGGACTCAAGCTGCCACCAGGCAACCCCACATTTCCCCCTTGCACCTTACAGATGCTGATGTACGTGACGTATACAAAGTGCCTCAGCAGTGAAGATTCAACAATCTCTGGAGGCAATCCATGTGAAATTAGAGATTTTTCCTTCCATGTAATATGAATCCCCCCTGCTATGTGAGGTTCAGTCTGTATTTCATTGGGATGGAGAGCAGCCTATTACCTTCTACTCTGCAGAAAGCTTTTACGTGCTTAAAGACTTCTGTGTTAGTATTCTCTATGATAAATTCCTACTATCTTCCCTAATTTTAACACTCTTGAATGATTATTGTGTACTAATGAAAATGAACTACTGAGCACTTTAGAAGTGGCTTCTTACTTCTTCCTCTCACTGTCTATAAAATACCCTGTGTTAAAGCTCTCTCGTTAAAAGGTAGAACAGAAATGCTAAACACACTCTAGATTCATTTTACTGATTTTTATTACTGAGCACTCTTATGATGATCTGTTTTCAGTTTCACTGTGACTCTAAACCTTGCAAAGTGCATGGTCTTAGGGAAAGGAGTATGTACTCCTAATATACTTCTAATGTACTCATGTGAACACTGGCAGTCACCTCTTGTTTGGGCCTTGGCCCTGCATGAAGCAAGGTTTTGGGAAGTCTTCTGTGCTGTGCCAAATGGAGTCTGTGCTGTTCTTACCCAAGATACAGGCAGAATGCGTGAAGGGTCCATCACTGGAATACAGACCATACGTGCCCAAGTAAGGAGAAACAACTTTCTGGATCAGGGATTCCAGTTTCAAATAATCTTCAGTCACACCTTTTGATTCGTGAACCCCCTGAAAGAGAGGAAATACCCAAGATGAGCACTGCCCCCTCCAACCACAAGCTCTCCTGGCTCACCAGGGCAACCAGAGAAGAACAAGCATTTTCACTGACTGAAAGCAAAAGTGTGATCCTGGTTTACTAGTACAGCTGATTTCTGTTCTGTAAAGCCAAGAGATGTGAGTCATACCAGAGATACTTCCAGGACATTTAAATCCAGGAAGGTACATCCTACTTAGTGCACAGTACTCAGGGAAGGTTAGAGGATGTGATCTGTGAAGAGGAATTAAAAACATCCCTGGATGTTTTGCTATTGCAATCTTAAAGTGACTTCCTGAAGGATAGCATCTGGTACCACAGGGTGTCACTGCCATCTCAGCAATACCGACTGTTAAGAAAAAGGTGAAACTGAGACCCTCAGAAATATTTCTTCCAGGACATTTTCAACAACCAATATTTACAGTAAAGAAGTTTGTTCTCCTTCCTCATCCCTTCCCTGGCACTTATTTTCCAGGCAAAAGTCATATTATAATTAGCATGGTAAGAGTCACCCACAAGCAAAATGTTTAGCCTTTAGCTGTCAACTCTGCACTTCCAACCACAAGCAGGCTTGTTAGGCTGCAGAGGTGACAGAAAAACCTGCAGAGCTGCATTCTCCCTTCAGCTTACAGCTGCGGAGTGCATGCTCCTGCATTGTCTGAGCAGAGCCCTGTACACTCATGTGTAGGATGCCTCTTGCAACATGGAGCAAATTCACATTTGCCATGTGCTTGACACAACATATCACAGAATTCAGATCCTAAATGCCATACTCAGCAAGAACTCTGCTTGAATTTAGTAGATTTCATGATGTGTCCCTGTGTTATTGTAAAAAGAAACACGTTGAGATTAAAACCTCCAGAGAGCAATATAAAGATCAGATAAGTAAAACCTGCAACACTTCCTTCAGCAAGTCAAAGGATCCTGATGTTCAGGATGTGTTCACAGCTCAGTATGACTCACCAACCAGAGTCTAGGGTGACTCTCAAATGTGTTTCTGAATGGGTGACTCCACCCCTCGGCTTTGCTGCCTCAATGTTGCCTCATCACTTGATAAAAGTTTATGAATGAAAAATGAATAATAGCCTACAGAGAATTCAAATTTGGACAGAATTTGAATTTGGACAGAATTTGAATTCCAGTTCTGCAGTTTTTAAATAATGAATAATAATCTTTGGTGATGTGCTATGTCCTGGAAAACTTGGGACAGCCACAAATACAAATTTGAACACAAAGGCATAATCCTGTAGTTCCGAAAGCTTGCAAACACCAAAGGAACAGCCCACAGCCATACAGCCAGGCAAAAACAACATCAGAATAATTCAGAAGACTTAATGTAGGTGCACATATTATTTCACTAAGTCATTACTGGCCAAATGAGATCTGCCCCAGGGTTTCCAGCTGGGATTTAGTCAAGCTCTCAGAAAGGCAACATGCCTGCTACCTTACTACATAGTCACAATCACATCAAGATCCCATTAAGAAAAGGCCAGTGCTTAGGACATCCCGCTCTGGGCTCCCACACCAAATACCTCTAGAGCTGGTCTCCTAAATATGACATTTATGAGGGGCAGAAGCCAGTGATATTTAGCATTGCTTATGCCCAGACTTTGCTGTAAGGTTTTTTTTACTTTTCTACCATTTTAATATTTTTTATACTTGTGACAGACAGTAGCTAAATATCAGCTGTGGAGAAAGAAACCCAGCAGCTCACTAGTGCCACGCTGCCCACAAAACAACTCCTACCACCAGCAGAACTGTCTGAGTAACAGAAGTGTCCTTGCCTAGCAGCACCTTAACACTGTCTGATTTCCTATCAGCCTTCATGTTTGAAGAGTTATTTTGGTTGTGAATTATATATTCTGCTCTACACTCCTCCTTCCCTGATGAACTCCTCAAAAGCCAGAGCTATATTCTGCTTGGACTGCTGCCCTGACAGGGATAAAATGAGGCTTCCAGCAGCTCTTTTGGGCTGGGATAGACTGCTGTGGTAAGCTGAGAGGATGAAGACTCAATCCCCAAGCTCCAGCTGCTGGGACACCCCTCCATCATGGGGCCAGGGACCTGTGCAGTACACAGACTCGCCTTGTCCCCACCACTGTTGTCCTGCAGCTGCTGCACCTGGAGAGCCCACTGGCTCTCTGGTAATGAGAAACACTCTCTTCTTTCAAAATCCCAACTCCCTAACCACCTGCATCAGCTTCTTCAGTCCTGTCCTCAACCTTCACTCCTGCTCTCTCAGAGCGGTGCTAATCTCTACTTCTTTTTCATTTCAGCATCTTTTAGTTGCCAGGTTTGCAGTGAAGAGGCCACCAAACTCTATTTTTACAGTGTAAAATCACTCAGCATTGACACAGCCCGCTATTTGTTTTAATCCTCAGCTCTGCATTCCAAGGAATTCTAAAAACATACTGACAACTCATAAAATATGTGATGTTCACTGGATCTGTGCTGACTCCTGCTCTGTGCCTTGGCATAAACATGCTGTATCACCTGTGATATCCTTCCTGCATTGGCCATTGTTCCAGGCTTTCCTGTGGATGCCCAGTGCAGCAATCCACTTAAATCCACTTGCTGTGGGGTTTCTGTCAGAGCAGGAGTATAACAGAGTGCAGATCCTGTCCTGAATCTGCAAAACAGTAGTTTTCCTGCATTCCTTTCTGCTGTGCTACTCAATGACAAGCAACCTCTGGACCTCTATTTTGCCAAACACAAGTTTATCCCAAAGCTCAGCAAGGACAATTTCAGCTTTCTAAACCTAAACTTTTCATTTTATCTGATTGACACTGTCACTTATTTATGAATCACCCCAGCCCACATAGCCCAGAGAAGGCTCAGAGCAAGCTTCAGGAGGTGGCAGAAGCTTGTTTTGATTTAGATGCCAGGCCCAAGGGTGCTTTAAACTCATATCTCCCCATCAGAGGTTTCTACTCCATCTCCTGTGTAACATGTGCAATGACTTGTTTGTGTAACACCAAACTCAGCAGAAAGGCACTTCTAGATGAAGTTTAGGAATGAAGGAAAGCATAGTTATTTTAAATGTTTCAAATATCTGTATGTAAAGATAGATAAATAGGTAAGTATGTACAGACATCTGTACACCTACCTACATCAGCATCTATATGAAGTCCTTTTTAGACCCTTTCTGAAATTTTTAAGTGATTTGTGCTTATAAAGGCAAAATGAGTTTTAGAGTTAAACCAATTTGGGTGGTTATTTGTGTCACAACAGTTTCTGAAAAAATGATTACAGGACTTAAAAGTCACCAATAAAATAATAATAATAACAATAACAATAATAAAGTATTTTCCTGTTATTTTGGCAGCTTATGCTCTTTCTTGTACTTCCTGCTCAATGCCTTACTACTTTGGTATGTCACCATAAAGCAGTAAAGACAAAGTCATAAGGCTGGCTGCTTAGCTAACAAGGAGCTCTCTCACAGTTTGGAAAAAAAAAAGGAAACTTGGAGCATAATCAATAAAACAGAGATTCTACCCTTATCTTTAATGCAGTATTTGCTCTGCAGACCTGCAAAAACTTACTTTAAAAGATAACTGTGACCTTTTGTGAACTCAATTTCATTTTAGCAGGAGAATTTCATGCTTCTCTGTGAGTGTGAGATGTATCTATTAAATTCCTTTCAAAGGCCTTGCCTGACCTATTTATTTCTCCATTGAGGGCCAAAATAGCTGAATATCAAGTATCTGCAAGAACCTTAGTACTTTCAGAAGAGTGGAACTACTGGATCAAATCTTCATGTTGGTCACACTGTTTCAAAATGCAAGAAGAGTCACCTCATTATGTTTCCATTTGGAAAGGATCATAATGTGATATTATGACAAGAGTCCACCCTACTCTAAAGGCATGGATAAAGGGGATTTGAGTCCTGAAAACATAAATACTGTTGCAAATGGAAAATATCTATCAAGAACAGAGACATGTACTACCGCACGAAATACAGCACCAAGTCCCAAACTTCATTAACCTTAATTAAATGGTTTATGAAACCAGAAGTTTTATATAGTAGTTCCAATGCATTAAAAGGGGCCCTATGCATTACTGGTATTGATATGTAAACATGCAAGCACTCACAGAAGGGCCACATCCTTAAAGACTACAGGTTATTGATGTATCTACTTTATGAAGACACTGCCCCATCTCCTGAACTGCAGCACCAGCCAAATGCATGAGCCTCACTGCTACACTCAAGTGTGGCACTGGAATAAAACTTTTCTCGTGTTTGGGAACAAAACCTCCTAAGTCAAGCCCACAAGTCATTCCAGCAAGAATGGGTGCACCAAACTGCTCAGAGTTCCATCCCTGTTAATTCTGTAAATTAACCAGGAACTCCTACTGAGCTTTTAAAGGGCACAAGGGCTTCTTGTGAAAGCACAAAGGAAAGAATAAATGAGTAAACAGATATGTTCGGAAGAATAGCTGAGGGATTTGTACCTAACCACATAAGGCCACAACCTCCTTTTTAAATATGTACAGTCATAGAATCAGAGAATGGTTTGGGTTGGAAGGGACCTTAAAGATCACCCACTTCTACCCCCTGCCTGGCCTTGGACACTTCCAGGGATCCAGGGGCAGCCTCAGCTTCCCTGGGCACTCTGTGCCAGGACCTCACCACCCTCATGGGGAAGAATTTCTTCTGTATATAGGATTTCTTTTAGCTTTAAAGTCCTAAAGTGGAGGCCACCCCAGGCAGGCATTTAAGGATGTGAAGAGTCTTTCTCAGAGATAACCTTGAAACATGTTCAAAGTATATTACTTTAACCTTTCATATGCTGTTCACCAAACATGGAGTGCTTTGAAGAGTTTTTGAATGAACATAAGTTTTAACAAAAAATAGTGCTAAGCCATTATGAACATTGTATCTGCCATTATGAACATTGTATCTAGGCACAGGCTACCTAACTTGTAAAGCTGCCAGAAAAATAAATTCTGTTTTGGTAACATTTGCCACAATTGTTCTTTAAATACATAAATTTTAAAAAATCATCAGATGTCCTTGCTTAATTTTACCACAGCAACAAAATAACCACAATCACAAGTCTGTACTTCTATATCCTATTACATAAATTTTTTCCACCCTATTCTTCCCTCAAAGGAGTGAATATGCAGGCAAGTCATCCTGCCATCACTCTAACTTGGTGGAGATGCAAACCTGACTGCAGCCTGTGCCTCTCTGCATCTAGGTGCTCATTGCTGCACAATCCCCCAGGCTCTTTATTTACCATTATAACAGAAATACTTTTTTTGCTTTAAAAAAGATACCTAACATTTCACTTGATAGTATCAGCCCTTCCAAGTGATTGCAAACCAGACTGCCCAAGCCCAGCCCACTGGGGAGGTGCTCTGACTGTGAGTTGAAAAGGAATCCAGAAATTATTCACCTGCTTCACACTGCTTCTCACGTGGTCTTGGCTACTTCCTTTGCCCAGGCTCTGGTAAGAAACCCAGACATGAAGCAATCCCCAAAGACAATGACAGCCATGAAAAACTCTTGAGACTGCTGATTTCAGTACTTATTATTAGACAGCCTGATTAAATTAGGATGCAGAGTTTTAGGCTTTCCATGGTCTTGTGAGCAGAAGTAAGATGTGTCAGGGAATTAAGACCTGTCTCGTGGAAACCTGGCACATGGCAGAATGGGAGTTGGATTTGTGCCTCCTTTGCTGCTTATGCCTCTCACTTCTTACCCCAAAAACTGGATGTGAAGCTGCAGATCTCATTTTCACCTATATAAGGGAGCAAAGAGGAGCCAAAACCTCACTGTTCTGGTAGCAAATCCCCACCATTAATGGCCTGCACAGGCAGACAAATAATGAAATACAACTGTATTGGGTTTCCACAGCCAAGCTTTAGTAGCAGGGTGCGTGGTACAGGAGTGGCCTCTGCAAGAAGCTGCTGGAAGCTTCCTCCATGTCTGGCAGAGCCAATCCTTGGCAGCTCCAAAGACAGATGTGCTGCAGGGCAAGGCTGGGACAATTAGGAATGGTGGTAATGCCTCTGTGATAACAAATTTCAGAAAAAAGGAAAAAAAACTTTTTTGCACAGTTGTAATTGCAGCCAGAGAAGAGCAGAGTGAAAATATGTGAGAGGAACAACTCTGCAGACACCAAGGGCAGTGAAGAAGGAGGGCAGGAGGTGTTCCAGGCACTGGAGCTGGGATTCCTCTGCAGCCCATGGTGCAGCCCATGGTGAGGCAGCTGTGCCCCTGCAGCCCATGGAGATCCATGGGGTGCAGAGATCCACCTGCAGCATGTTGAGGAGACCCAGAGCAGAGCAGGAGGATGCCTGAGAGGAGGCTGTGAGCCCTGGGAGGTCTGTGGAGAGAGGAGCCCAGGCTGGAGCAGCCTGTCCTTGAAGGGCTGCAGCCCATGGCAGAGTGAGCCACGCTGCAGCAGCTCGAGGGGCACTGCTGCCTGGGGGATGGACTCACGGTGCAGCAGCTCACAGCATCTCTTGCTCGTGAGATGGACTCACATTGGAGAAGTTCATGGAGAATGTCTCCCTCAGAAAGGACCCCATGGTGCAGCAGGGAATGACTCCTTTCCCTGAGCAGCAGGAGAAACAGTGTGTGATGAACTGACCATAACCCCCACTCCCTGTCTCCTTGCACCACTGGAGTAGGAGGTACAGCTGGGACAGAGGGGAGTGGGGGGAAGGTGTCTTTAAGGCTTTATTTTACTTCTCTTTATCCTGCTCTGATCTTTTCAGCCATAAACTCAATTAATATCTCTAAGTAGACTCTGTTTTGCCCGTTATGGTATTTGATGAGTGATCTCTCCTGGTCACTATCTCAAGTCATAAATCCTTTTTTATATTTTCTGTCCCCTGTCCAGCTGTGGAGGTGAGTACTAAGAGAGACTTTGGTGAGTGCCTGGAATCCAATCCACTACATTGGAGCCTGCTCCTGGACCACCAAGCAGCTTCTGCCCCACTGCTCTGGGAATTACAGCCCATTCACAAGTGCTTGCTAACACAGCACTATGTAGAACAAAGATGAAATTTTCTTCTTAACTATTTCTGGTGTTCCCCAGCAGAAGAATGGTATATTCACCACCCCATCCAACTACCTTGAAATCTTGGTAATTGGCGGGTTACACTAATGGAAAAATGATTTACCCTAGAAGTCCTGCAATGCACCAAACCAAAGAACTAGGCACGGAACTCCCAACAGCTGGAGACAAAAGAGCTACAGCTAAAGCTATCACATCCTCTGGCCATCAGGCACACCTCAAAGAGATGTCTCATATACGGTAAGGGACCAGAAACAAGCCTGGCTGCTGGCTGTTCTTGCTATCCAGCTGCTTTTCACTGATGTTTGACTTATGCAATTCCACTCTGGGGCCTTAGCTGGATCTCAATCTGGCCCATCACTCCCTCATGTCTGATTCCCTCCATTTTAACCCTTTGCTTTATCCCTTTGACATCTGCTGTTTCATAATATCCCAAGCTCCTCTTTCAGCCCATAGGCAAGCCCCCTGTCATCTGCTGAGCTCCTCTGCTACATGAGCCTCTGTGCATTCACCCTTACCAGAGGCTGCTTCAGTTCTGGCTGGACAACTGCACACACATTGCCTCAGGTAACTCCTCACTCATTTGTGTCTGAAAATCATCATAAACAACTAATTAACACCAAACTGCTTTTAAATGACCAGCACTAACTCAGAGTTTTGCTGAGTATTTATAAAAGGTGACAGGTTCTGTGTTTTCTACTTCTGACTAATAGCACTCACCACTTGTAACACCTAGAAATGGTGGTATTGCTCAGTTGCTTTTCACTTCCCTCTTTAGCACAGACTATTAGAAGACCATAAATTACACACTGAAAAGTGTCTCCCATGTCTAAAGGTACCCTAAAAACTGGATGCAATGGAGGAACTACTTCATGCCCATCTGAAACTTGTGGATTTGCTGAATCAATGACTGGGCCTTTAATCAATTGATTAAAGGCTGGAGCACTCACCTTGAGCTTTAACACTTCAGCTGATCAGCATGTATACATGAGTAAGTATTGGTGCAAAGGACTGTCTTCTGCTTCAACTGACAAACTGCTGGATAGCTTTTAAATGAAAAATAAAAAACAATAAAATAAAATATAAATAAAATCTGTGTTCCTGCAGGCTCGGGGGAACAAATGAAGCAGACCTTCAGGACCCAGGCCCTGCCAGGAGCAGACATGGCACCACGGAATGCACAGGATGTCTTGGTGCTTAGGTTACCAACTTCTGGACTCAAGAAAGAAAGGAGGGAAAAGGCAGACTTCTGGATTGTTAAACAAAGTCATTTCAGGAACGATCACTCTTGGTGACTTAATGGACCAGAAGAGGAAAGTTTTCTGCCCACAGACAAGAAATGACTATGTAGGGCTCAGATCATGGCCACATAACACACTCTGAACTTCAGTCTGCTGGGGCATCCTCCTTATGGGGACACAGGGGCATCCTCGATGGCTGGACTCACCCTTGTCTACCAATAAAATGCTGAAGCAGTCCTGACCTGGTGCTATTTGAAAGGAGACACTGCCAGAAGCATTTACAGGGTCAGTTCCGAAAACAAAGGGAAGTCCTGGCCTCGTGTACTGCCCTGTCTTAACCACACAGGAAAACACCTAAGAAATGTAACTATTTTCTGCTTAAAAGCAGCAGATTCCTTGGAGAAAAGAAAAACCCATTAACAATCACATTTCTCTCCTTGATTGACAACAGGCTGGATCAATACGACTGAAATAAACACTCAGGCAATGGTGATAATCTGACACATACTGGATAACAATCATTGCCCAACCACTCCCAGAGAAAATGGAAATTAAAAATCACAAGGCAGACATAGAATCATATCTGTAGTGAAAACACATTATTCAGCCAACACTGCCGGTGGAGAATTGATAAGGGTGTGCAGACTGCAGTGCACACCCTGATGACCACATAAACGGCAAGATCTGCTGCTTGGCATAGTCAAAGGGAGAGAGCAGCAGCCTTGCTTGTGACGTATTTGGAAACCAGTGCCCTTTACAGGACAGGACTACTTGTTATCCCACTTTCACTGCATCACAGCCTTCTGGAACTTTGGTAACACAGACCAAACCCTGCCTCAGGGCAGGCAAGCACTAGTCCTTGCCACATCAATGGCACAGCATAGCCCCCAGTTACCCTATGGGTCACATTCTGGATGGAGATCTGCAGTCCTCCATCTTCCTTAGAACAGACAGATGCACATACTTAACAGCCAATCATCTGATTTTACTGATCTTCCAGACAAAATCACAGACTGCTCACAGACAAACCTATGGCAGCGAAGTTATGTTATGGTTTACTTGGTTGAGAAGAGACCTCAGGAGTTGTCCCCAGGTATGTACAACTTTTGTTTGCCCTACAGCACCATTTCATTATCTAAACCCATCCAGCACATGCTCCGGAGGAGACCATGGTGGGCTCTTGGAGTAGCAAGTGTTACCCAACAGCTGAAGCCTTCCTCTAGTGCACAGCTGTTCAGAGCTGCTGCTCTTACTGCACCACAGAGCATCATCCTGGAACTCTCTTGCTCACATGCCCTCCATCTTCAGCGGCACTCAAAGGAAAAACTCAAAGATCTCACTCTCATACCCACTGCAGGAACTCACACACAAGTAAGAGGAGATACTAGGCTCTGTCACCTCCAATGCCCACCTTGTTCCCTGGATGTTAGTCCTGCAGAGCAAATCCCATAGTATTATGCAAATTTGTATAGCAAATATGTATAATTTGTATACAATTACAGTACATCTGTGTAGCAGCATCTGGCCTCCATTTACACATGCAGTCAATGCAAACTGATGAGTAAACTCATGGAAGTATTAGATGTAATCATGGATTCTTCTCAGCCTTTGCAATCTTGACACCAAGGGTAACAAAATGCATAGAATCAGCCATGCAGTATCAGAATAAAAGTTAACTAAATTCAACGTTTTCTTGCCAACAGTGATTGCAGGAGAAATGCACAGACAAAGAAAGGAAATAGGGCATGCTCAGTGGAGGCTTTCTTGGAGAATATGCTGATGCTTCTAGCAAACAGGGATGTAAAAACTTGCTGCACGGGACTTTGCAGTAGCCCTTAAGCATAAACAATCTGTGCTAGAAATTCTTTAACCAACAAGATGAAGATGGTCAATAACTGACAGAATAACTAGTTTCCAGAAATAAAAAACCAGCTTAAACACTGAGTTTTCTGAACAAATGAGAGGATGGATCTCCTTGGTACTTTTGCAAAATGCTTTTCTGTGTAGTTGCTGTTTCCCAATTTAGGAGGTGAGTGAATGCAATGCTGAATTGTTCTGCTCAGTCACCTTCAAAGACAGTGATGTTCAGATGACCATCCTGTGCTTCAGTTTGTGTTTACTGACACTGAGCACCACCAAGAAGAGCTTGGTTTCTCTGTTCAGCTATTTGTCTCAACTGATAAGATGCCCCTGACACATCTCTTCTCCAGGCTGAACAGCCCCAGATCTCTCAGTCTTTCCTCACAGTCTTTTCTCCTGTCCCTTTACCATCTTCACAGTGCTTTGCTGGACTCTCTCAAGGAGGGCCATGTCTCTCCTGTCGTGAGGAGCCCAGAGCTGCACACAGCACTCTAGCTGTAGCCTCACAAGTGCAGAGCAGAGGGGCAGGATCACCTCCCTGCCCTCCTGACAATACTTTGTCTAACACAGCCCAGGATACCACTGGCCTTCCTTGCAGCCAGGGTCCACTGCTGGCACATGTTCTTCTACTAGTTTCAACAGGGCTCAACATTTCTGGAGCACTCTACATCTGAGAGCTTCAAGCCTCATAAAAGTGCGGCGTAAACTCACTGTGAGGGATTACATGATCAACCAATCCATTTTGGAGAGACATCTGGGTAATGAAATGCCCTGCATCCAAGTAACTGGGAGCAAGCGACAAGGGCTGGGAGTTTAATAGATCTGCTCCTGCTTCTAGCCCACTTGTCCATGTTTGTCAGGCTAGAAAATTTTGCATACTTCCTCCTGGGTTTCCTTGATGACTCATGCTACTTCCACCCCAAGAAAATAACTCTGACATTTTTTACCCTTTAGGAAACAGATTCAGAATGGAATCAAAACTGCTTCAAGCAGAGACTAAATTTTGCTTTGTCGAAGCCTGTGCTGACTAAGCTGACCTGATCTGCTCTGTGTGCCTCCTTCCCTGTGAGGGTTCCTCTGCTGCAGTCCAAAGGGAAATCAAGAAAATGTGCCTGGGCTGTGAGGAAACAGAAGTCATACCTTTGCAGACTGGAACAAGCTGGAAAAAAGTAGTTTGCCCTCTGAGATGGCTCTTTGAGTCCAGTGGAAGGGGATGAGAATTCACAATGGACTCACTTTCAGTAAACCTCTCAGACTATGTGATGTGTGTTTGCAAACAGGTATTACCTCATGGCAGAATGAAGTGGGAAAAGCAGGACTTGAATATCAAATTCCTTAATGCTCTAAGTCAGAATAACCCTGTTAGGTTAATCACTTTATACCAGTTTACAACCATGGGAAGCTGTGGCCAATGCATTACGTGTCCATTCCTAGGCATTGGAATCCTTTTTGCACATGTTGGACAGACACAGCTGCGTAATTCATGGTTGAATTATTATGAGCCCTCGATAGCATTGCCTCACTTTATTTTTTCCTCTCTTTATTTTATCCTAAATGGCATATTAGTAAAGCCTGTGCCTCTTCCTTTTCTCATAGCAACAGCAGCCACAGGAGGGAGAGGCAGAGGAGCTTGCCAGTGCCGTACTGCCACAGAAGTCAGCATTTCAGATCACTGTTACTGCCTCAGAAAGATCTTGTCATATTCACTTTAATCTCCAGCAAGTGTCAAATTATGTCAATGTCAGTGTGAGAAGCTGCTCTGTCTCTTCCTTTCTTTCATTGGTGAGATACAGACAAAAGATAAGGAAGACAAAACATGCAGCCATGGTTTCTGTTCAGCTGGTGAGTTTTTCAAATGGCTTGGCTGCACAAGGATAGCTAGCAATAGGCTTTTTCTTTCCAGAAGAACCAAACACTAAAAGTAGGCTAGTTTTCCCCTGATCTACAGCTATACAATGTCTTATGCTTCTTTAAACTGTCATTAAACATTTTCTATGAGACTGCAAAACAAAAACCAGAAGATGAAGACCAGTAAAAGATATTAAATGATTGAAACTAAGGAAGGTTTTGAGGGTTTAAATACAGCGCTTAGGATTCTGCAGAAGCTGAACAGCCAGTTTGTTAATAAAGATCCAAAGAAAATAATGGTATGCAATTTCTTCCTTTTATGGGTTATGGGCTAGAGGTCGTCCAATTTCCACCTAAGTGACTCCCCTGGGCACAGGCCAGAGCAGTCAAATAAGCTCCTGTGACTTTCCAACAACTGAACAAATGAATCGACACAAAGCTAAATTTATCTGAAGAGCTTTTTATGGAACACATTTGAGCTGGAGTTAGCTTATGTGCATTCACAAATGCAGATAAGGACTGCTTTAGGACTGTCACACTCACGGGCAAATACACATGTGCACGGAAATGCATGAGATCACCTGTGAGTTGACAAATAGTAAGATGTGATGTTTAACATCAAAGAGAATAAATAATCTCATTTTTTTAGGCTCCCTCTGGAAGTTGTTGCTGATCTACACATTTTAGGCTCATCTAACCTTGCTGGGGAATTGATGACTTTTAACTCTTAAGTATTCAAGACTTTTGCTCAGCCTTGGGTGTTTTCTCACTCATTATAAGAAAATCCATCTTACCTTTACTTTCAGGCAGCTACTCAAAGAGAAAAAAAGATGGCAGAGCCCTCCCTCAGTGCATCCAGGCTGTTTTGAAGAGACATCCAAGTAAAGCTTTTGAAGAGCCACAAACATTAACTTGACTGCTGTTACCCACTTGTGAGGATTTCTGACATTGCCTTTCAGTCACTCTCCCCTTTTAAATCATTAATGAGCATCCTCCGAGCTCCTTCACTCTTTAAAGGTGACTGAATCTATTAGAAGAATTTTCTTCTTTTCTGAAATACACTTGAAATAGACTGAGCAGACATGTCAGCTATGCCTTCTGGATTTTTAAAAAATTTTTGCTATTTCTGGTAGCAACACCATTTTCATCACCAGTACTCATGCCTGTGAGCGAGAAAGTAGCAGATCACCTGTCTATCCTGGTACTTTGCAGTTACTCTTGAGGAGACAGCTTCCATCAATCCCAGAACACATAAGTTTAGGAGTCCAGGAGCCTGGCAGCCAGGGTCTGAGGCAGCTCTCCTGGCTTGTAGCAAAAGCTTTGCTGAAAGCAGCACGTTCCTACGTTACAGTTTAATTTCAATTTAAAAATCTGTGCCAATTCAAAATACTTGGAAAGTAGCTGATTGGATCTAGAGCCAATACCCTCTGTAAGTAACCCAATGTGCAGAGACAGCAAAGAAATACCAACGTACAAAATCTGAGTTCACAGCCAGTGAACAGCCAAACAGTCTGTGGATTAGGGACGTGATTGCAGGAGTGCCTCTGAAGGGCTGACTTTCCCTCATCCATCACATGCCAAGGATGTGGCAACTCCACGCTCTGGCAAAATTCAGCAGTATTCAGAATTCTTACAAAAACCATAGAGAGCTACATGAAATGGAAACCAAAGGATGCCCTGACCTACCTCTTCGCAATATCACTACTACCGAAACAAAATTTGTTTTTCCCCCTCAGTGCTGGCTAGTGCTTTAATTTAACCCATATAATATCATGTAGCCACTTCCAGGGAGCAAATCTCCTTGCCTCTGTTTCAAACGTTATCAACATGGGTATATATACAACCTTATTCTAGAGATTTACAGTCAATTATTGCCCAATTCCACCTCTAATATACAAGGGCTTCAGCAGAGCTGCATTAACTTCATACTGCCTAAACATCTGTTCTCATTTGGTTCAGGAGAAACAATACAAATATCCCACTGCTTATTCCAAGGTTTTGTTGTCTTCAACTAAACAAGGCTCATGAGTAATACAGCAGGAATGAAGTATTTTTGAGGTATTTTTTTGTTGGAGCCCAACCATCAACCTACAACAAAAGGACAAGGCTTCCAGGTGACCTCTGAGCACTGAGGTCAGTGATGTATTTTAACAGTCATAAAATCACTTTTGTGATATTTGTCTCCTTGCTTCTTTCTGTTCCCCCTTTGTACATCTAGATACATGTACTGTGTCGTGTACCAGGCTGCACAATCTGTAATGCAGAGACCACATTTTCATTGTGTTTATACAGTGCCCAGTGCATGAAGCCTCTTGTCTAGCAATAACGGAGGCTTGGAGATACCTGGTGTCCAGTAGCAGAAGCAGCTGACAATTCTTAGCCTCCTCAGAAGGAATTTAATAGGTTTTATGCAACAGCCACTCCAAGTATAACTGTATTTTGCAAAATACTTTTCTGACAGATTTCAGCCAGGCCAAATGATGGTTCTTCCTCTTGCCAGAGGAAGTATCCTTGTTTTTTGGTTTGCATTTGGATAAGAAAGCACTAAAGCACAAGGCCCCGCCTAATGACTTCAAACCAGAGGCCTTTGGATTCACTCTCAAGAGCACATTCCCTCTCTGCATACTTGCCTTGTCCCACGACAGCTTCCACCCTCTTCCTGATGGATGGTCATTCTCAGCCAAACCATAGCCATGGCCAGCCACTTTACCATGCCAAAGCCATAACTGGAGGCACTGGGCACAACTGCCTGTCACTTCACTGTAACCTCGTGCTGTAAGTTTCGCTGCCACTGCCATGTAGCTCACTGAGAACAGAAGAAGGTTTGCAACAGATAACGGTATAAATCAAATAAGGTAATCTGAATCCTGCTTTTTCACATTATCATCTGTTTATCTTTTAATTGCTTGTAATAACTGGGTAGCGGCAAGCTAATTAATTTCACAGTGCGTGTCACATATCACCCTGTCACATAGTTGTTTCTTCTGCAGCTGCAACAAAACTTAGGGTAAGACTGTGAAATCACTGACAGAAGGCAATTAACAGTGCCTACTCACCCTGGGAGAAAAGATGCCTCCGAGAGACTCATTCTATCATTCCCTATCTTTAGCAAATTACAACAAATGGGCCTTTTTATTTTTGGAAGAAATACACCACAAAGGAGTTGCCCTTTGCAAAAGTCCCTGTGCCACCAGCATGGTGCCACCATGCTGGATGCATGGGCTGCTGGTTCTGGCACTGGCAACCACAGACCAGGAGAGGAAAAGCTTGGGGATGAGGCTCGATGGTATGCCAGAGAAGGTGGTTCCATACCTTTCACAACTCTCCCTTCTTAGCACACCTTCTGCAGAGAAGGGAGAAGCTAAGACATTTTACATAATTTGTTTTAATCAGCCTGTTAGCTAAAATGGAAACATGTCTTCCCATAATAGTACAAGTCTATAGCATATAAACAGGCAAGCGCCAAAACCCCAGGAACCACTCCCATGGGAAAATACAATTGTGTTAGGGAGGAAAAGAGTCAGAAGGCCAACATATGGGAAAGTAAAAGGTGATGACGCAGCCAGCAAGATGATGGGAGAGGAAGCAGCACTATCAGTAAGTACCCGTGCTCAAAATGCAGCAAGCACTGTGCAGCCCCTTCTCTGCCACATGAAAGGCTCTTGGAGAAGAAGAACGAGGACACGCCTCTCAATCTCCTGGCAGGAAGCTTCTCTACTCACCTTATGCCCAGACAGAAAGCTTTGGTAGAAGCATGGCGGCACCTGTTCAGGGACTAGCCAAGCCACTGTGCACCCCATCCCAGTGCAGTGCACATCTGACTGAGAACCAATGTGACCTGGCTCCGAAAACCAAAGAAAAGACCATGTTTGCAACACTAGGAAATGACCCCATGCAGCTTTTCTGTTGGACACCACTTTTGATGTTCTTCTTGTGAATAGTGCCTGGTGAATCCCAGGACAGAATGGGAGGACCCCAACCACAGGCTTGGCTGTCCCTGCCACCTGCTAGACACAGCTCGGTCACACAGAGCAAAGCTTTTGTGCCAGGTGCTGGTAAACACCCCTCAGGGTGCTGGTGGCACCTGGGATTGCTCAAAGCTTTGTGGTCCATGCTAACAGTCAAAAAGTGCGTGCCACCTCCTGTGGATTCCACCTGTAGTGCCCTGGGCAATTCAAAAGCCACTATTCCCTTGTGACTTTGTCTACCTGGGGTCATTCAAGGAAATGAAATTATACTAACTGAATTAATAACAGCAATTTGTTAAGATAAATCGTGCTTAGGCTTCTGATGGAAAATGGAAGCATCATTAATTGCCTCTCTTCCTACTTCTTTAATTCTTAGAATGAGTGTCCATACAGAGTTCTAATGAGGTTTAATTAATTTTCTTTAAAAGGTAGCTTAGATTAACTTTCTCATATTCCTCCTGTAGACAACTCATGAATTACAGTATTAAAGCACCCTGAGTCAAAGGATTCTTGCACCATGGGAACATTTTCTTCTCAGAGTTTCTCAACCGTTAAAATTTCTATGCAATCTTTTATGCCAGATTTAGTCTACTAGCCCAAATGGGTCCATAAAAAGCATCTGTACAGATGAACGCAACTAGTTAAAATTTTCTCCCTCTTACTCAACAAAGTTACAGGGTCTGCAACGACATGCTAATTCAAGGTAAGAATCATTTTACTGATTTCGCTCTACTTAGGTAAGGATTAAGGCTTTGCCTACCAATGTACTTGTACTGGTTTTAATAGATCAGTTTCATCACTAGAGGCAAACTCCAGGAGACATTTATTTTAGTTTAACCAACTCCACCTGAAGCCATACCTTTGGTTAAGTAATTGGTATCCTTCACAGAACTGACACTTTATTTAACGTGAGTATTCTTAAAATGCACCATGAGTGTAACAACCAAAGGGAGTCTGCACAATGCAAACTGCCTTCAAAAACAACTGTGTTTAATTGGTATGAACAAAATTATGGTTGTGTTCCCAAAAACCATCCCTCTGTTAAAGATGAGGGATAAGATGCATATTTAAATTACTATGACATGGTGTTCATGAGACAGGTTCATACCATTATATGTTGTTTCGTGGTTTTCCACTGTTTAATTTTACAGAAGTGTTGTCAAATATGTTGAGAGCTAGTTTTGGACAGTACTCAATTTGAAAACAAAATTGCTTCTTTTTTCGTGGCAATGGACCTCCATTGTCCTTAGGACAAAGAGGGCCCACATGAGTGCAGAACTATTAAGGCATGTGGTGCACAAGCATGGGCTCTGTTGGAGTTCATACTGAACAAGCCCCTGCCAGTCAGGAATGGTTAGGAGTGACGACCACTGCTCCCCAGCCTCTGCCCCTAGAGACACAACAATATGAAGAAACTCAAAATCAAATATGACAAGTACACTTCACCAGCAAAACCATTAACATTTTAATTTTAAAAAGATCTTTTTTCCTGTAACAAATGAATGCTATGCCTGTTAAAAGTCCCAGCAATACAAACTCATTCAAGGATAACAAACCTGTGTCAATTTAACTAGTGAAAACTGCAATTGCTGATAGAGACAATAAATGAACTAGAATAAGAGAGAATATTGCATAGAAACAAACATATCTACAATATACTCTGAAGTGTCAATCTTGAGGGCCAGATTCTCACTTATGCATGTGTGAACACAAAGCAACAGAGGGCTCTTCCCTATGTGCCCTGGCTGCAAGATTTCTTTTGCCTTATGGGGCTGATGCAAACAACACAGACAAACCACCCTTCCACCAGGAAGGAAGAAAAAATTCAAATTTATGCACAACTCAGGGGAAGCACATGTTTTTGATACGGTGATTTATATTAAAACAAGGTCTAAAATACATTTATTTATTGGTTTCCTCTTTTTGTGTTATCTAAATTAGGAACTCAGACAAAGGTAAAGAGAAATTAAAAGCATGTGGAAACCTCACATCCATACCACTTTGTTCAACCTATGCTTCAGGTCTAAGAGGCTTAGTAAGAAAACTTTCCAAAAGCAACCACCACTTGTGAAAACCTATGTCCATAAAGAAATAACTGCAACTGGCATTGCAGTGTTACAGCACATCTATAGCTGCACCTTTCTGATAGCAAAGGGTATTTTGTTTTTAACCACTATGCTGTCCTTGGTTTGATGTGTGGCTGCTGAGATGGAAAAACAGCACTCTCTGCATTTCACTTTCACATCTTGCAATGTACTTTTCCACTCCCTTTAAATGGAAAGAACTTTGCAGAAATAACAAAAAGGTCACACTGGGCAGTTTTACATATTTATTTTGTCTTCCTTTATAGAGAGAGACAGCGGACAAGGAAGTCCAAACAAGGCACAGACAGCCAAAGAGGAAACCACAGGTTTTATTTTTCTCTTCAGAGATTATATTTAGCAAGGCCTCATCCCCCAGTATGAGAGATACAGTGTTATGTTTCGTGAGGCCTCCTCCCTCAGAACAAGAGAAACTGTGTTGTGCTCTTCTTGGTTTTTTAAATATGTCAAGTCACCCTGAGAGATTCTGTGAACCCAAATAATCCTGATGTTAACTGAAAGATTTAGATGAACACACTTTAATTCTTCTCTTCCAGCTTTGTGAGACCTCAGGAGAGATACCTGGAGATAAGATTTTGCAGTTTCAGTGACATGGGTAATCTTTGACAACATACTTCGGGAAGCAAGTCAGATCGTGGTAGTTTTGCTCTCTTTGGTTCAGAAATTTCTTTTCTAAACTTTTCCTCTATTTACCCCTATCCCTCCAGTCACCCAACCCTCACTTCACCCAAAATGAGCTCCTGTGCATCATTCTGTGCTGAAAAGCAGTGTTCATTTTTTGCTTCCCTCAGTCATGACTCTGCTCTTGAATTCCCCGCAAATTAAACAGAAGCATCCTGGAGGCACTTCAGCTTGTGTTTCCTGTGAGCAGCCACAGAAGATTAACATTTCAGTTTGTGCTTTGTAACTGAGTCAGACTATGCTGGCAACTCACAGCTCGAGTAATACAAGGCCCTTCCTCCAAGCCACGATAAAACTACCACTGACTGACACAACAGGAATATCATTCCTCCCAGAGTTCTCTCTTTCCTGAAAGATTGCTGGTTTGTAATTACACTAGGTTATAGCAATGGTGAGAAGTAGCTCTATTGAACTACTTAATTATTAGAATCCAAGTCTAATAATTAACCTAAGGACTGATTTCTACTCCTTTAAATAGAGCAGTTCAATTTCCTCTTTAAAAAATTTCCCTTTCTGTCCAATAAGGAAAATGCCTTCTCCTGACAAAACAGAGCTTTTCCCCTACACCATGACAAGCTAAGACATAATACCAGATGCACCTTGCATTTGTTCCAAAAGCTCTGCCACTTTAATCCAGTCTAACAGAACAGAGTGGTGCATTGCCACCTCTGACATTACAACTGCTGTCTTAAAGAACATGAGCTATTCCTTTACTACATCACACATAACAGCATGAGGCTATCAAGGACAGAAACAGGGAATCTTAGCACTAAGTTGAACACTGTCTAGAGCCAACATCCCTATCATCATCTTCTCTCCATGAGAGTCCGCTCCAGTGTCACTAAGTTTCTTATGGAAGAGATATTCACAGTGGACAGAAATAGGGATTAGATAACATCCCCATCAGGACATCATCTCTCAGTCTGGGAAATCCAAGCTCACAAGACCATCATGTGCTCATTGGACAGCTGAATTGCTATCTCTCTTCCAGCCATATTAACACATGGAGGTCAGCTAAATTGAGAAAATTCCATTATGTCACAAATGTATAAAATTTGCTTTGGTTTAACATAACATTTGAGTTCAGAAACATGTCTTTACTCTGAATTGCAACTACTCACTAACACTGCTAAATATGTACATAGCTAATTCCCAGATCTTCTGAGCTTTTCCCACAATTTCCATTACATTTTAAACCACAAGATTGGCAGAGCTATTGCCGAGAAAAGACTTTCACCATTCCCACCACACAAGCATAGGCAAAATATGCAGAAATAAACACCCAGGGGCAAATTCCCCTCTCACTTGGTTATTGATTTCCATCAACAGCTTTGCAAAGAAAATGGATTTGACCCTTTGCCCTAAACAGGCGTCCACCGTGTTAACACTTTGGGTTGCTGAAGAAAGCAGATTTGCAAAGAAAAAATCAGGATGTTACTCAGTTTCCAGCTTACCACTGAATCCATTCAAAGCCAGATCCTGCCTAGAGCCAACACAGACTCCCTAAAGTAACCACAAAAAGCTTGCAGACCTGTTAGCAACAATGCTGCTGAAGCCTGATTTAGAATACCTCATACCTACGAAGGGCCTCAGAGGGAACGTTCCTGAGAAGAAGGTTTTTACAATGGTACTGTCTCATGCGGAGTCTCTGGTGTCTGCTAACACAGCTGGGTTCATGGTTCAATCACTGTGAATTCCTTGATGCCTCATTACACAGTTGAGTCCATGCTCCAGCTTTTCCCTGAATCTCCTCTCCCCTCTCCAGCCAGTTTCACTGGTTTCCATGAAACTGCCATACTACTGTCATTGTGTCACAATCAGCCAGCAGTTTCAAGAAGCTTTTGGGAGGTGGGGGCTATGAGAAGGGAGACAAGACCAAGCAGACACTCCTATAGGATAAAAATCTTTTTCTGGGACAACCAGGTTAAACACACCCTTAAACACCCCAACAAATGGACACTGGAATAGCTGAGATTTCACTGAGAGGTGAAATCCCATTTCTTGACCCAGCAGAAGAATCTTACTTTTTTCCTCCATTTTCAAAACTGGCCTCATCAGATTATCCTGCTCTTCAAAACGGTTTCAGATACAGAACTAATTCATACTGTGATGAAGAGCAAAGAAATACGTTTATAAAAAAGTCAGAAGCCAGAAAAATCTGGATTTCCTCACCCTTTAAGAATCTACTCCTGGTTCTCTCCTTCTCTTCCGCCTCATTCCCTTTCTTCTCATGATACCTCGTGCTTTTCTTTAATTAAGCAAATAAAGATATCTTTATATCACCTTTCGCCCGGAATTCTTCATTTTGTTTCTCCTATGACTATACACACACACACACACACACACGGACAAAACCTAACACTGAACGTAAATACTAGTATCTAGTCCTAATGTTTTTGTATCACCAATTTTGGTAGACTTTGGTTCCAGTGACCGCGGTTCAACCATAAACTGCATATTCACCTTGCTACCTATTCCAAATGTGAAGCTTCATATCCTGAACTGCTAATGCAGCAACACACAGCATCTAATGGAAATCATGTTATCACTGCACACTTGTCACCTTGCAAAACTTCATGTTCCAAGGCCTAGTCTCAAACCAAGTCTGTACTCCCACACCCTCTGGATCTTATGGCATCTCTACAGCCCCTGCTTTTAGATAGTAGGAGGTTTAGATATTAGATAGTTTAATTATTACATTATAATTATTGCATTATTTTACCATTATATGTCACATTATTTATTATTATGTTATTAGATATATATTATATGACACATTATTATAGAGCACATTATTATAATACTATTGGATAATTTAGATATTAGGTAATTAGATTTTTTAGACACTAGACAGTAGGATATTTAGATACTAGAATATTAGGATTTAGATATTATGACCACAGGAGCAGAGAAGCTCTGGCATTCTGGGTAAGAAGTTTGCAGTGACCAAGCAAAACCAGAGACTGTTAAAGAAGACTTCAGCAATGCAGCGCAGAAAGGCAGATGGAGAAAAGTAACCAATTTACCTGAAGTATTAACAGCATCTGAATAATAGATGGTGGAACTCTGGCTCTGGAACGGGATAATGCATCTTCCAATTTTATATTGAGGGTAATTATATTCCTAAAATGCAGAAGTGCCAATTGCCGAACCGAAGGCTCTTTTCCCTTGGAACCAGAAAGAAAGCAAGACAGATTATGAGCAGTGTGAAAATGAGTTTCAAAATCCTCTGTTCAAATTCCTTCCTCCCATCCTGATGGATTACAAGAATGGTAAACCCAAGTGAAACACGAAGGAAATATAAAAAAGGACAGAGAGCAGCCCCCGCCAAGCCTGCACAGTAAATTTGATTTGGCAGTAATGAACTCTACAGTGACTGAGTTTGACTGCATGTGGAGAGGATGAAGGGTTGGGGTGGGATGAGAGCTGGATCATATATGAATATTTGGTATTTTAACAGTACAGCACAAATTACATGTATTGTAAGTCAAAAAAAAAAAAAAGCAGGGATGCATATTGGTTGAATTTCCATTATTTTGTAAGATTTTGACTACTTGCTGGTTACCGTCTTGAAATTTTGCAGGAAACCTGACTCAGCCCACCTGTGGATCCTCTTTTCTCTACAGTTTGAAAAACTTCACTGTAAGGAGCAGAGCTGAAGTTCCATATTGCATTTTCAAAGCCATCTGTTTTCAGTTCAACAATACCTTCTCACTGAGCAAAACACCCAGCAGTAGAATACAACTCCAGCTCTGTCTGCAGAGATTAAAGGAGCCTGCCTTATGTAGAGTTGTAGAACTGTTTCTCTTTCTGGCCTTAGGTGTTTTTGCTTGGGTATATAAGGCTGTACACATGGAAGGTCTGGTATTCAACTGGTGTTGACTTAAGTCTGGAATAAAGAAGCCTGAGCCAACCCTACCCATTCCTTATTATTTTTTTAATTATTTAAACAGAAGTAAGGAAGGCCCCAAATCTGCTTCAGTTGCTAATTAATAGAATTTACAAGAGCACATAGGCACCAGTTGGGCTTTTGGAAGTAACCTCAGAACATCAGCAACTAGATCTATTTGAATTTACATGGGACTTAGCGCTCTTAAACACTGAAGGTTCCTTTGGAAATTTAAGCAATTATTTCCATCTGATGGGGAAGAAGACTTGTTAGCGTGGATAACACATAATCACGAAGATTATATGCAGGTGCTTTTTATTTGGGCTCGGAAGACAGGGGTGAGATGTACCCAAATCTGACCTCGACACTGATTTGATGCGAACACATTTTATACTCTTCCCTTACATAACAGTGGTATAATCATATGTTAATCATCAACTTAATATTGTTCCATTGTTTTCCCCCAAGCATGACTTTAAGCCGCCCTCCTCCCGCAATATTTCTGATTTATTTCACAGGTGCAAATCCGCATGATTTAGCTAAAACAATTCCTGATATTTTCTAAACAATCTTCGTGCTCATGTCACCCTGTGCTTGTACATGCAGGTCCCCAGGTGCAGTTCTACATTACCTACCCCTGTTCCTAAAGCCTATTTTTAGCTATCCCGATTTTAGAAACATTTCAACCCTATGTTAACAGACTCATATCACTAAAATATTTTCAAAGGCCACAGAAACACAACAGAGAATAGGGATGTTTGGTGCAATTTTCAAAAACAACTGAGTGAGTTTTAATTTAGTTAAGTGCTTTGGAAAAACATGCTTAGAGCCAACCTAGATCTCTACATGTCCAAATATCTTGGATTTCAATTACAGGGCACTTAGAAAAATGTCCCATTGTGTTCTAGTATGTTTTTAATAGCATCTTATTTCTATCACTTTAGAGTTTCTACTGGTAAAACACAAGTCTATGGGTGAACTAGTCCTGTATGTTTTCTGAGCTCTTCCCTTTCAGAATAAAATACAGTGTGAAACAGAAGCTTTCCCTCTAAATTCAGACTTCATACCTGTTATGGTGTGAAGATGCAAATGGTAATATCGTTAACATTTGGGCAATCATTTTAGGCAAAAAGTCCCCTTGGAAAAATGGGAGAAGGTTTCTGAAGTTTCCCCACATATGTTCAGGCCCCAAGTTCCCACTAAAATCTGTAGGCATCTATGAGCAACTGCAAAGATCACTCACAGAGATCTGGTACAGACTGAGTGATAATAAGACTTCAGTGATAATACTCTCTGGCCATCACTACATTAGAAGATCACGTATCTCTTGTGTATTTAAAATTACTGGAAAAAAAATCTGTGCTCATCTAAACTGGTCAAACTCCATTGACTGTTGCTGTCTATTTACCATAGCATAGAATTTGATCTCAGAAATACAATTCCTTTTCAAAAGTGGAAATACATCAAAGACAAAATTCACATTGCAGAGAAGGAAATGCATATATTTAAATCAACACAGCTCCACTTATTTCACTGGGCAACATTTCAATTTATCATTCACAACCTTTTTTGACTTTTAGTGTGATTGACAGAAGTATTAACCAGCTTCCACGCACTCCACTTCTGTTTTCAAAGTTCGCCTTCATCTTTTCCACCCAAGCACTTGAAATCATTTGCATAAGTAACTTATTTGCATGACATGACTACAGCGAACAGCTGCACTGGAAGGTTGGCCCACGGAGAGAGAATTAAGGATTGCATCAAACTGCTGCTGAACCAGTAAAGTTGCTTTTTCCAGTTTTTCAGGATTCTATTGTAATAGAGTAATTTTTTCACCTGCACAGGATAGAAAATCGCCTGCAGCATGGGCAGGACATCACTGAAGAAAAAATCCCAGGTTTCAGCTAAGGTATCCAGTAGTTTCTGCCCTGCAAAAACACAAAAAAAACTAGTGAACAGCTTTGGTTGTAACCAGCTAACTGCAAAAATTAAACATGCCAGAAACAATGTGAATCTGCTACTATATGCTAAGATGAATCATGCAGCAGCTACTATTAGCAGTATGGAATTATTACTCCTTTTGGTGTATCACATCCTTCCATACTTGTGTCTTTTTAGGTGACACATCTAATGTTCTTAATAAACTCTGAGACTTTGAGGTTACTCAGGAAAACCCTTTGAAGAACAATGGGTAACAGCCCAGGCTACAGTACTCCTCTTGCAGTAATATCTCCTGGACAGGACTGTGGAGGAGAGCAGGGGAAGGACACAGCAGATTAAGTGTGGAAGCATTCCTGCAGAGGAATTTACCCCACCATGCTCCCTCCTGCCTTTCAGGCTGCAGGGCAGCAGAGCAAACCACACTCTGTGGAGATGCTCTGTAAAGCATCCCCTCAAACTGATCCCTAGTAGCTTTTCCACTGTTCCCTTTTCCACTTACACAGAAAATCTCACCAAAGATCCATGATAAAGAACAATGGTGTTAGGACTTTATCATTTTTACTGTAATTTTCAAGGGATGCAAGTAGAATTTGCTATGGGGGAGTTCCCCATGGTCCTCACAGCAAGGCCACCCACATGTCCATTCCTGTCTCAGCTGCAGTCACCTGGAATCCTCCCCAGTGGAATCTAGAGAAGCTCTGGCCAGGTTGTACAACCAAATTGGACATTGAGTTCCTCACAGAATATTTTACACAACACAGAGGCAAATGCAGGAGCTGGAATTCACAGAGAGAATATGGTTCAATAGGATTCCAGCTTCAGATCCCTGTTCCCCAAAATGGCCTGTGTGACCTTGGACAAGGCTCTTTACCATCCCTACACCCCCAACCCAATTGTGAGAGAAGAGCAATGACCCTGCACCTCCCCCAGCAAGTATTATAGAGAAGAACACATCAGAGATTCTGAGGCATTCCACCAAGACAATATGACTTACCAGGAAGCAAATTCAGTAGCAATCAATCAATATTACTACTGGTGTCAGAATCTGATACTATTTGTAATTTTTGTATTACAACATTACTTTGAGCCTCAGCCACAGAATATTTTGCCCAGAATTACACACATATCACAAAACAATTATGCATGAAAGCAATAACACTACTTACTTAACTCAAAGTTAACCAAGTGTCAATCTTTACTATGGGATACTTGATCCTCCTGCCTTTTTAAGCACATGATGGATAGCATCAGCTCTGGTGAATTTGCAGCTCCTGAATTGTTCCTGGTTTGATGACTTCAAGTGCTTTCAGTGACAAATGTGGGTCACCATGCTATACTGCAGGTGCTGGTTTGTGGAACACACCAAGGTCTTATTTTCCTCACCACCAGGCAGGAGTTGTCTCTGTCCTGCACATTCATGTGCAAGACTGAAAAGGGTGCTCTGTTTCTCTTTTTAAAACCTTTTAAAAAATTTTGTTTTCAATTAGTTCTAATGAAACACAGCAGGGAACCAAGTCCAAAAATTCTGTGATTCTGTGATTTTCAAAACTTTCTGCAAGACAAAACCTCTCCTAAGTGTGCTTTTTTTCCTCTTATGAAAACTTCAACACCAAATGGAGAGTGAAACTCAAGCCACAGGATGGAGACAACCTGAGATTTGAGGGCAGGACTTCTGCTGCTGCAGACCCACCAAGGGAGTCCTGCTCAGAATGGGAGTTCCCAAGACTTCCAGCTCTGTCTTGGGTGTTTTGAGAGCCACGGAGTCACCAACTACAGGATGGACTCTGGAGCAGGGCTGCATCTGCTGCCAAGAAACCCAAATTCCAGCCTTGGAAACTCTCCATGCACACCTCCCCAGGAAAGCTGTGTGTCAGAAAGACCTCTGCCTCTGAATGAGATACCTGTATTACTGCTATCCTCCTGTAACTTGCCAGTTTTAGAGATACCATTTCTGAGCAGAGACATGGAAAAAACATGACCAGTTTAATTCTCACCTTACCAGAATTACTGACCATATCTTACGGGGCAACCACAAAGTGACACACTGAATCAAAAACCAAAGTAAGTTTTAAATCAACACCTTGCTGAAATTTGGTATTTCCTAAACATGCGCCTATATTTGAAAGCCCTTTAGCGGTCTCACATTCTAGGTTTTTATCTAAGCTTTGATCTCAAACATCAGATACAGTATTTTTTATTTTCAAGCTGGTAATACCAGGAAAAAAAGAAAGGTCGGTCTGTATCTCATTTGCTGATTTTATACTTATAAAACAACTTCCTTTGTGATTTACAAAGCAGCTATGAAGGCCTTGAGATCCCAACAGCCCTCCCGTGCCCTCCAAGCTATTATTTTATATAACTGTGGAATTTGGTGTTCAGCTTAAGGAATTTCAGTACTCTTTTTGTGGGCTTTGGGGCATTTAATGTGAAATTGGTTCTCTTTTTGCGGTGTTCAGGGTGACTGTTTTTTCATCAGAAAATCTTGATTCCATAGCACCACCTAAATCTGATCAGCTGTACTGTCAGTAATATAATGTCACACACAGGGTTTATAGATAGCTGAGACTAATGGAAAGAGTTGTCTCCAAGCTCCTGCTTAAGCAGTATATTTAGACTAAGTGACATGACTACAGCTTTGCAAAAGGAAAGATGCATTTCTTTAAAATTGCCTTTACTCCCCAAAGATCTTTAGAATGTTTACATGGGCAATAATTCTTGAAGCTACTACAAAACCACTTCACCATCTGATGTATAGAATCACAGAATTGTTTAGGCTGGAAAAGACCTCCAAGATCATCAAGTCCAATCATTAACCCAGCACTGCCAAGGCCACCTCTATGCCATGTCCCCAGGTGCCACATCTACATGTCTTTTATATACCTCCAGAGCTGGTGACACCACCATTCCCATGGCGTCTTGTTCCAATGACTGAACAACTCTTCTGGTGAAGAAACCCTTTTCTAACACGCAATCTAAATCTCCCCTAGCATAACTTGCATGCCAAATCTAGGACTAGACAGCATATTTAACAACACTACTAAATGCCACATAATAGCATAAAACAAAATATGGGTGGCTATAAAGCAACACACTAGGTGAAGGTTTATCTTTGATGTTACTTCAATGAGGTGGCACCTCCAAAAGGTGTAGACAGTTAAATAGAGCCTTGACTTTTAAAACAAGAACCAGTGCCCGACCTCATCTATGTCAGCACGACCCCAGAACAACTCTTAAAAGAAGCTACAGCATTATTTTGGACTTAGATACTTAAACTAACTGGGATATTTGTGCTTCATTTTTTATTACATATTTCAGTTTATTTTCACTTTTCCTGAGCAGGATATAACTGAAGGAGAAGGAAGTGTCCTTGCTGGAGGCAATCCTTCCCTGACTCCCTCAATGCTGCTCTAGGCAATCACCTCCCCTTTATGAAAGTTAATGATAACACCAAGGCAGACCCCAACAACAGACTGCAGGAATGGATTGAGACACACTAATCCATAGTCCCAGGAAGAGAGTGGAAAGCATCCCAGTGCCTCCAGAGGGCATTTGCTACAACTCCTGTGACATACTTAGCCACGATAAAATCCAAGTTACCTTCATAAAACCGGATCTTGTCCCTTAGGATGACCATGCCTTTTGTGAGCAGCTGATTCTGTAAATAAAATATATACTACCTTTACTCAATTTTTTACTTCCCTACTGCCATCATATTACACATTTTGTTCATTCTTAATTTTAGACAGTGAAGGGGGTCTTTAATTTTAAAAATTAATAATCAAAGGACTCTTGCTGTGTCCATCTTATTTCAATCACTTGGGACACTTGTGTAATCATGCTATAATCACCTGCTGGTTTTAGGATAAAAAGGATGTATTTTGTGGAGTACAAAGTATTTCTCAAACTTCAAATGACTTACCTACAAAACGTGTACTTAGAGAAGAATCAAGAATATTGCTTCAACAGACAGTGGTACTTCTAAAAGTCTTTCCTAGTAACTTTACTACAATGAACTTTACTGGTTTACTCAGGGACTTCAATTCTGAGCTAAAAAAGAATGTCTGAAACCTCATGAAAGACAGCAATGTCCTACAGAAGCACAGTGACAGCTTGGGCTTTCACTATCTAACTATATATATAACCCAAATTTCATTAATCCGGTAACTTCAAAACCCCAGAGAAGTCAGTGGACAACTCTGAATGGTTTTAAGTGTCTCCAGGTCATCGTTTAGAGTGGGCAAAATTATTTTTCTCAATAGCATATTACAAAATTGGATTTAAATAAAGAAAACACAGGCCTACCTGCAGATACTCAGTGAAAAAGGATCCTAGTTCTGTTTTCAGTAATTGCCTGTATTAAAAAGAGCAAGAAAAGAATCTGTGTAATCAGCAAATCACATTAGCTGTGCACTGCATGAAAGATGGGAAGTCACTAATAGCAAATTACATTAGTATGAGCACAGAGATTGTCATTAATGACTAACTACAAAGAGAGCCAATACGGTCAGCAATACCAAGACTCAAACCAGCACTTCTGTGTGTTGAAAAATATCTGCTGTCATTTTAGATGGCTTAATTTCACATATGAAAGAAAAATAAGATCTGATAAAAAGAGGATGCTTTCCATCCTACATCCACTCACAAAACTCAAGACAGCTGAAGTTTCATATGGTTTCAATGAAAAGGCAGGTAGGAATTAACCAGTTTAGCTCTGCTTTTCATGATTCCTCTACACTAAAACCTACAAAGCAATCTCTGAGAGCAACTGAAACTTCCATGCAAAACAAAATCCCACAAACAACTCTCAAATTCAGAAACTAAATTCAATCCAGTCCATAAGCCTGTTTGTATCCAGGTGAAACTCACTACATGGCAAAAAAGCAGTGTTATTTAAATCTGACACACTGAATGCTAGATAATACTTCTCTTCAGTCAGGTCACTATTTAGATGCATAAATGACAGTCCCGATATTACAGAAACATAGCCCTAGCTGGATTTTCTGAATACATCTAAATCTGGCCTAAATCTCTTTTGAAAACCTGTCTGTGTCAAGTCCCATGAAAAAGTGAGGTCAAATGTAACTTAAAAGCTAAACAGCCACTTCAGTTAGGGTAATTATGTAAATTATACATTCAGTAGCACGTAATCTATCCCTTTGTGTTATAACTTTCACTGACAACTGATTAATCAAATTATTTAACTAGTAAACAAAGAGACATCAAACCAAATCCAGCATATCACTATATTCCATGGAAGTCTACAGGACTTGATTCTGATGTTTTTACAACACATGCTTCAGCAGAGCTTCTTGAGATCTCCTGAAAGCTCAGTGAAGAGAGGAGCAAGTCAGTCTTGAGGACGCTGAAATACGGTATCTTGGTTTATTTATCCTTAAGCACATGTCCACACTGACCTCATGGCTCTGGAAGGTCTAGGCAGAAATTAAATAAAAAATAAACAGAAGGAAGGGCACTTCCAAATGCTCCTAAGCATCAAAATCCTTTTCAGCTAGAAACTTGATTTATTTGGACAAACTATTTATGGACAAAAGTTTTGAAAGCCAGCTGAGACATTATCCATAGGTCTCCCATTGTCATGAAGAGCTGATGAATCACCAGCTCCCTTGGCATGCGGCTGCAATGTGTGGGAGAGGACAGCCCTGGCAGTGCCCTGAGACTCTGCCCTCAACAGTACCACTGACAAGCCCTTAGCAGGGGTTAAAACCCACCTCTCTCAAAGGCTGCTCAAGTTCCAGTGCCTTAAGAGAAGGAGAACAAGGTCGAACAAGCCAAACTGTAGCATGTTCATTCCAAGTGGAATTTTACTGTCCAGTGGGGTGACTTTTTTCTAGGTCACAAGTGATGGCACTAAAGGTTCATCTTACTTTGAACATGGATAGGCAAACCATTTTTAGGTTGAACTAACAAGAAAATTGTACATTTGAACTTTCCTATGAGAGTGACAAGTTATTCTCATGTATTTCTTCATGCCACTGTTTTAACAAAAATACTGGTACTTTATGCTGACAGATTTTGCTTAATTCTCTACCCTCTCCTCAAGCTGGCAGCTCCAGATGGATTCCTCACAGTCTTGAAGAGGTGATGTGCAAATACCTTCTCTTAATATTTTAGGTTCTACTGATAAATTCTGGTATTTAGGGCAGGAAATAAAAAAGTATGTTCTACTTATCCAATAGCCAGCTGTCTGATAAAAGAAGATCCACCACATTTCCAGTTTTTCCAGCTGAAATCAAACAACCAGCTTGAAGGTAATTACATGCGCTGGACTGCACCACACCAAGCAGCACTATGCCTACATTAACATCTCTGTTTACAGGGCAGAAGAACTGACAGCACAATTCACGCATCTTGCTTTCTGAACACCTAATAATACAGATGCTTCAAGCTACTTAATTAATTTCTAGTGAAACAGTGAGTCTCTCAGGCCAGATCAGAACACTGGTGTTTTATATTCTTTGTACATTTCCTTTAAAGGAGATCCACAACAAAACTGGATCCAAGACATTGCTTGCAATTGCTTTGTCATCCTTGCTTAATTTCCTTTAACAAGAAACAGTTAGGCTGTCAGATCCTGGATAATTTCAATTACTGGATAATTTTCAATTACATGTGGACATCACGGTGGAATCCAGGTAAAAATCTGACTAAACATGAAAGAGATCCCTGACCAGATAGCATATCTTATTTCAAGTACATCTGATTTTTAAGCCAGGCATTTTGCACTCATAAAGCTTCTCTATCATTGATATCAGGTCTTCACTGCCTGTTTAATGACTTAATAAATAAGGATGTAAATATAAATTCCCTTAAAATGTGCTGAAACAGCTCCTGACTTTTTTTGTCCCTGCTGCTGCTTCATTGGTTCATTTCAAAATTAACTTTTGCATCATCACTCATAACGAAAAGTATAACACTGCATAATATCTGTTAAATAAAGTTAAATGAAGCAAACAAGTGATTTTACTGGATTTGAACTCTGGCTGCAAAAGAGGAAATGCCACTAAAATTTGCTTTGTTTGCATCACATCAGTATCCCGAAGCTCAGAAAAGAGGCAGCTATAAATATGTATTAGCTTTAATACAGGACATCCTGCTTCCACTGTGTTTCCCTTTCCTTCTTTCTCTTCCTTGTTTTAAAAGTAGTCAAAATAAACACTGTGAAATGAATTATGGTACATAGAATAAAAAAGAGAAAACACTATTTGATTACTAATATTGCAGGCATGGACCAAGAGAAAATGAAACAGTACATATACGCATGGAGATTTTTATTACCAGACTTTTTTGACTCAATCTCCTATTAAATCACCCAGTAAGGGCCCAGGCCCAGAAGGAATGCACAAGCCACATACCAGTGATGCTCCCAGTTGTTGGGACTTTAATGTGCTTCATCAGCTTTAGCAGAGGAATTCAGGAGTTACAGCAGTGTGAGAGAGACTCAAATCCCACACTGGTTTTATTGCAACAGTAATTCTGAGGGCTGTCAATGTAACTCCACATTTAAGGTCACTTTCTAATGCCACACGAATACAAGAATGGTGTCAAAAGGCATTGGTATAAACAAGTGGCAGCTCTTAAGAGCCAAACCTAGAAGAAAAGTAAATGGTACTCCACGGATCTGTACCCACTAACGTTTTCTTAAATAATCAGGGTTCAAAGCCTCGAGATGTGTGTTCAGAAAAAGAAGTTTTATGTATTTGTTTGCATGTATATAACACATGGTAATTGAATACACATGGCATTTCTGAGTCAAAACAATGGTGTGCAAATATTGTTCAAATATTTACACTTGATCTATGAGTCAACTTGGATATTCAGGGGTTTATTATGAAAAACATTCCAGAACTTGCTCTAATTAAAGTGGTAAAGTAAAATAACTTCTTTTACTGTCATGTAACTGTATAACTAACTAATATTAACCATTTACCTGAACGCTTCCACACTTGAATTCTGCCCAGTGGAACCAATGTATTTCTTCCTCATCTTGTACTCATGGGAAAATGCATCTAAAACAATTGTAAGGCAAGTATACACTTGTTCCACTTCTGAGGTCATATTTATGAATCAGATTTTTGCACTCAATAATATTAACCTAAAGAAAGTTATTTTGAAATAAATAACAAAAGCAGTAAGGTAGGTATTTTTGGTGTGTTTCTAATCAGTAATTTCATCATCAGCTCAGGTTCGAGGCACCAGGCATTCTCCCTGAAGTGAGCTATCAGTTGAGATACCAACAAAGCAGCATTATCCCTACCCAAACAAAAAGAAATGTGGCAGCAAAGCCTTTCATAAAATCAATGTATTTCTAGTCAGCTTGCCTGTTCAGCCACATGGGATGTAGTGATAAATTCAACTCAACTATGTTACCAAGCATCATCATGGTGTAGAGTTTACAGCCAGGTAGATTAAAGCATAATTTGGGCACATTTATATTTGTTGGTTCATTCAAGATTATATTTGTCTTCATCAGCAGAAAATTTTTCCTCTCCTGTCCCTCACCAGCAGATGAGCACATATGGGGAAATGCATTAGGCCAAGAAATTTCAGCCCAGAAGTAGCATTTTTTGTCATTCAGATAAAGCCGAAGAATCCTAAGGGCACTTACAACAATAATGATTAACCATTATTCCAGTAAGTAACTCAACATGATTGACGGATCATGCTAACTGACAGACATCTTAGAAAAGCTTTTCTTTGTATGTCATTTTCTCCCCAGAAAAGTAAGAAATAATTGAAGAGTAAGTTTCTTTTAATTTCAAAAAGAGCAAACACAAGCCCAATTTCATCTGGCTGGACTTTTCTGAAGATATTTTCACAATTAAACAAATAAGACTGGCCCAGCTATCCCAGATGGGGAACCAGACAGGGATAGATAAACTCAGAATATCTGAGTATTCTGGGAATTTGGTCAGACTCCAATGTCCAGACAGAGTAGCAACAAGCAATGGGGGAAAGGGAATAACTAAGGCTAGTATCTGAAGACAGCCAGGGAATGTAAAAAGCTGTCTGTCTTCTGTAAGTGCAGATTCTTTTCCAGCACTTATTTTATGAAGCATTGGACAAATTTCTAAAAGGAAATTTGCTACTTTGCTCTTGCCAGTGAGAGGATTGGTGAGTAACAATAAGTGCTGTAAATCCAGGTATCATATCTTGGTAAATTTTCTTTTCAATGTAACTTAAGTAACTCAAATGGTAGGATTTTCACTTCTTTTTAAAAGGAAGAAGTTCCCGTTATACATCTCACTGGCCTACAGTTAGTCTGTTGCAGACAGTATCACTACAACATGGGAAAGAAATTTGAAAAACAAACAGTGTTATTCATGCCACGATGTTAACAGGACAGCTTTGTAACTTCACATACATTCATGCTGTGTGGAAAGATCAGTAGATATAAGGGACCACCAGGCAGGACATCTTTCCTTGCCATGTCCCACTGAGTGTTTGGAGGCTTTACCTCCTCCACAGATGCAAGGGAAGCACCTGAGAGTGGCACTTTGGAAATGGCAATATCACTGCAGTGCAATAGGGCTGAATCGCTAGAGGGGTCTAGGTTTTCCCTTCCTTAGTTTTAAACCAGCATATCAAGACAGACTCTGAAATAAACACTGGGCTGAATTCCTCCTGCAGAAGGGCTGAATTCCTCCTGCAGAAGGAGGGAACAGCTCTTACCCACTGTGAGGTGTTGACACACATCAGCAACAGTGACTACTGAGGCAAAACGGACTGTGCTGGTCAAAACTGCCACTGGAAGAAAAAATCCTAACACTCTGAAGAAGCTCTAAAGTGCGAGGGCTGGCAAACGGTACTGAGCATCTGAGATGCACAGGCTGAGAATATCTCCCAAGGCCGAGTCTCTTACCTGACTCCTTCATTGAGGTTGTAAAGTTCATGGTCTGGGAGACCCTTACGCTGGAACACCGCTATCACTCCATTGTGGATACTGAAAGAGGACATGAGGAGTCATTAGCACCCAGTAAGATTTGAGTAGTGTATCACCACCACAATTAGCCTAGCATTTCTGTCTAGACACTTCAGGACCTTGTAGAAGTCATAGATAACTTCTGGTACTCCATCCATCCCAGATGCCCTAAAGGAAAATACTGCCTAGAAAATAGATAACTTCTTTGAAAATTATATCTTTTCGATTTGTTCCAACTCAGTAACCTCAACAGTTGCACATCTGAAATCAGTAATTTCAAAAACTTGGGCCTATATGTTTAAATACTTCAAGTATGTAAACTATAACTTTTAATACATTCACATACTAAGTATATTTGAAGTATTCAGGACAGTTTTTATCTCTGTGGCTCACTGCAGAGACAACAGCTTCCACTGCACTGGAGTCTGTGCAAGGGAACAACGATCAGCTTTAGACCTCTGGAAAGCAGGACCAGATCTGCCCATCCTGGAGGTACAAGGGTGTGGGGTTGCTGTGTCTTGTGAAGAAGAGCTAAAGGTGGTCAGTACATTTTCATAAGGTCTCCAGGGGGAGGAAGATTCCTACTGGTGGAAGAGCTTATCATAGAATCACTGGATGTCCTGGGCTGGAAAGGACCTAAAGATCATCCTGTCCCACCCCCTGCCATGGGCAGGGACATCTTCCATAAGAGCAGGTTGCTCCAAGACTTGACCAACCTGGCCTTGAATGCTTCCAGGGATGGGGCAGCCACAGCTTCTCTGGGCACCCTCTGCCAGGGCCTCACCACTCTCACAGGGAGGAATTTCTTCCTAATACCCAATCTAAACCCACTCTCTGTCAATTTGAAGCCATTCCCCCTTGTCCTGTCACTACATGTCCTTGTAGAAAGTCTCTCTCCTTCTTTCTTGTAGGCTCCCTTCAGGCACTGGAAGACTTGGTCAGCTCTGGCCTGATCCAGGGCCAGGTCCAGCTGCATGGGGCTGCTTCCAGAGCAAGGGCATGTCATTGCAGGAGCTATGCCAGGCAGCAGCAGACAGTGCCTCAGGAATGCCAGTGCCCATGTTGAACTTTCCCACGCCCATGACAGGCTCCTTTCAATGCCTGCTGGGAGCAGAGGACTGTCTCAAAGATAAACTCAACGCTGTCCACTGAGAGATTCAAGATTCAGGGACACAACAGCAAAGAGATGCACTACCAGAAAAGCTCAGCCACTTTCATCTAAGGAAAAAGGAAATTAGAAACGGCAGGTGAAGGGTCTGACCTGCTGTGGAGAAAGACATATGGAGACAGAAATAAGAACCATTATCCTCTTCTCTTGTTCCTTTGAAGATGTTTCCCAAGTCTTACACCCTACTGCTGCCACAGCAGTCCCTCTTTCCCCCTAGACCCACCAGCACAGACACATATTCACAATCTAACCCAGATTATTTTGGCTGGCTCATACAGACACACTCAATTTATGATTATTTGAAAACTGGCAGATAAGTGTCTCTGGTACACACTGAAGTGACTTGGATATTTTAATATTATGAGTAATATTGGAAATAAGATTAATATAGTGAATAAAACAAGCACTTCACACGCACTTCTGATTCAGAAATGAACTTTGCAATGTTCCCTGCCAGCCTTCTGCAGGGAAGAATGACTGAGTATCTCTCCTAAAAAGCAACGTGCTCTCTTTCTCTCTGGCACCCCTTTCTAAATGGGGGAGAGGTCTCTCTCCAGCTTAACAGGTCCATTATTATTTCTCAAATAAGTAAGAAAGAGCAAGCTTTTTTAAGCAGAATTAAGGGGGACAGGTTGTGAGGATTTAAGTTATTGTCTGTGTAGTAGAACAGCATCTACATAAAACATCCTAGCAGAGATGTTTTCATCTGCCTGAGATCTCCCTTGTAGTGAGGGACAATATCCTTGTCTGGAAAACAAGTCTTGGCCTCATTAAGTTGACCACCTGCCTTTCCTTCCCATCGCAGACAGTGCTTGTACAGAAGGTGCAGGATACAGCACCTGCCTGTAGGTTATGGCAGAATGGCACTGGAACTGGCCCTCCACACTTGCTTAAGAGCAGACACAGAGGAGTCGGAACAACCAGGATGCTGTTGGTGGCCTCAGTTGGTGTCAAGATAATGAAAAGTTGGCTTAAATCTTCTTAGTTACCTCAAACTAATGAAAAAAACAAACCCAGCCCATGCTTAAATCAATGAGTGATTGTTTAAAAAGATTTGCTCAGAATGGTTCAACCTCTTGGTGTAAAGAAAATCTGAGCTACTGCTTACACACAGAAGTCCTGCAAGATGCTTGAGGCAGGTGGATCACTTTACCTGTGCCTGTGACCAGCTTTCATTGAGGCTTAAGTCAGTAATGTATGTAATTAAACTTATATTGTAATAGTTAACCTGAACTGAAAATGCGTTGTAAACTCCCTTCTGTAACTCTTTTACAACATGAAAGTTAATAATGGGTGCACTCATGCACTACTATCACTAATGAACACCTTCCCTGTAGTTGCTTTGTGTCTAAGTGTGTGCACAGGAACACAGTACTGCAGGAAACAAAAACGAGCCCAGTAGAGCTTAGAAAACTCTACAGAGCAGGCTCACTGGAGGAGGGGAAATCAGGACGAGAAACCTGAAGAGACCAGTTTTTTTGACGGGTTGCCTTTAGAATGACAACAGAATGTCAGATGGCTCCAGTAATGTATCGTACTGTATCCCAGTAGCTACAAATTGTCAAAGGAAAGCTATCTACAACCAAGACAGCACTCAAAGCCACAAAAATCAACTCACCAGCCTAAGAAACTTCACGTCTTTCGAAAGACAACTCATTCCACATTTGACTGAACCTCCAGAGAAGGCAGTGGCTCCAGCTGTCCAAAATGTGGGGAATGGCAGCTCCAGCATACACAGCACACACTTTCCCCACCTTTAGCTTCAATGTGAAGGGATCTGGAAGGTGTAAATCCCTGGAGCACAGAGCTGGATGCTTGCTGACAGCGCTCCCAACCAGCCCAACAGCACCAGGGTCAAGGTGGGCATGGTGGGGTAGATTATTCTGATTTCTGCATAATATCAATCTATTATAGGCCACTGCCTATAGAGCTCAATACCACCAAAATATACATTTCTTCTGAGTTACTATTTGTCCATCCAGACACCACTACGGTGGGAGCCTGCCTCCCCTCCAGTACCACCCATAACTGTTCTTTTACTGACATTTGGAAGCCAAGAAGGAAAAACTATTGCAACTAAAACAGTTTTCTGCCAGGTCAGAATCAGTTTGGCCACAGAGATGACGAACAACTAACTTGCAAAGCTAGGCTTGCAAGTCTCTTAAGTCCTGATCTTCTGTGTGTTTCAACCATGGCCACGGCTCTCCCAGCTTGGCATTTCCTGGCAAAGCAGCTGGACTGGCCAGTGTCGACATTCCATAAACATCACACAGATAATTTTAGTTCTCTAAAGACATCACTGCCTTTGTGTGCAAACAGCACACGTGTTTTCAAGTTCTGCCTTTCCCAGAGCTCCAAGTGAAGTCCACAAGAAAAAACAATGCTGTGTGAATAATCACACCCTGTGACTACCAGGCAGTTAAAGAAAACATTTTCATTTTCAAAAGAGACTAAATTAGGGGAAATTTCCTCTGCACTGTTACATAAGCAGCTAATTAACAATAATTAACCTGATATACTTGCATCAAAACCTTCTTGCAGACACCCTTGCTCCAGAGTAAAACATCGTTTTTCTAAATTAGCTTAATCCAATTGGGAAAAGCCCATTTTCAGCACAGCCACAGTCCAGCTGCAACTCCACCAGCTTTCCATGAGACCTTGACCCTTCCAAAATAAGCTTTCAGATGCTTTCCTGTGGTCTGAAAAAACACTCATCTGATGTATGGTTTTCATGACTATAAAAGTTATTTTACAGCAACTTGTGCTTATTACAACCCTCTAAAAATTAGCCCAGGCCATACAATCCTTTCTGATTCTGTATGTCTCTCTGGATTTACTGCTGATCTCACTAATGTCACAAGCAACTTACCTTTTTCTTCACCTCTTTGCTTTCTCCTACTCCGTCATGTTTCTGTGAATTTTCCCTATTTTCCTACACCAAACAGGATCTAAGAGCCTTTAACTAGAGGCTTTCCCAGAGCATGGCTCAATATCAGCTCCTGATTAGTCAGAATAAAAACCTCACCATGGATTTTATTTGGCCTCAGTGGGCTCCCCTGGCTTATGAGGTCAAGATTAAAACTCCTGGGTTTCTCAGTCCAATTGGTTTAGTCAGCATTCAGCACTCATTTTTTGCCTGAAGCAGAAATGGGAAGGGGGTGGGGCGGAAATAGAAAGAGAACTGAAGACAATGCTAGAGAAAAAATCCAAACTATTTTAATCCAATGCAAATTCTGTGAGCTGTAACGAAGTGTATTGTACCACTATGTTGCTGTTGGTTGCTAGTTAACTGCACTGACAGTGTTTTGCTGCATAGATCTGGGGTTCATGGGAAAGCAAGTTCAAGTTCATCTGAAAAAGCCATGAGATAAAGTCTCATTTGCCTAATAGCACACAGCAGCTTGGCACCAATTACCCCTCGATGCAAGTGCTGAGAAGTTTCACTGCATTTTAGTTCAGAGGTGAAGTCATCAGGGAGGAAGTGACCTTCCTTGCTACTGCAGTGCAACGTTCTCCCAGTACGCTGAATTAGGCTCCTTCAGGTTGTCCTCCCCCGTGTCAAAATGCAGAAGGAATTCTCAGGTATGAACAATCTGAGCTGAGACTGGGGTGAAGGGGGCAGAGGTGGTGGAGGGGACATCACTGGGCCACAGTGTCCACACAGACAGCAAGTGCAAAAGGGCAGCCACGCATCCTCCCTCTCCTCCGAAAATGCCCACAGTGACAGAACTGCTGTCCTGCAAAAGACCCCACTAGCAACACTTCGACTATTTAGTCCCTGGCATGGTCAGGGCAGCATCCTAGCTCTGCCTCAAAGATCTACCTTTCAGCATGGATCGGGTTTGCGTGGGGCCGAACCTGCCGAGGATTGTGCTTCAACTCTCCCCACTTCAGTTCCCCTGAACTTGATTCAAAGCTTCTTTGAAAAGCAGATACACACATGCCACACCCAGACACAGCTGCTAACATTAGCCAAGAAAACAGCAGACATATAAATATAGAACAGCCAGGCTTGGTGAGAGGGGAGAGCTCTGCTGTTGCATCTTGACTTCCTTGATCAGCAAGCTCTTATGCTTACACAGAATGAAACAACATAAGCAATCCTGTCATTTGGAAGGAAAAATATTCCTATAAACCAACGTATGCAAAGTGTCCTATGTTGGGTTGTTTCAATTTTGCAGCAGAAAAATAAAAGAAATTCCACAGCCCATTTTAAAAACCCAGCAAGATATCTGGTGAGTCAAACTTTAGATGTCCAGCGACATTACAGTCTCCTCAGCAGAGATGAACACAGATTCCCTCAAGACCAGACCCTGCTACATATGTCAAGATGGGCATGCACTGGTGATAGGCAGAAGCTACAGTGGATAATTTCTTGATCCATCTAATTCAATATCATTTAAGCCCTGTCCTTCTTGAGGATAAAGCCCCAGTTTTTACAGCCTGTAGAACATCTGAGTTTCTTAAAACCAATAGATGATACAAGTCTTTCTGAGCCTGAAAGAAGAATTACCCTCACTCTCTCCTTCACTCAGAAGAAAGCCTTGCACTGTTAAATAAGAAATAAAGGGCCTTCCCTTTGCCCATGCAGTGCAACTGGCTCACATCTGCAATACCTGCCATAGCTCTAGGCAGCTGTTAGCACAGGAACAAGATGCCCACTTCACTTGCACCCACACAACCGCTCTGCCAGTGCTTTCAGGCATTTCAGGGGCATGTGCGACCGAAGAGGACAGCCTGGCAACTCACGCACTGGGAAAAGGCAACCCAGGGGCGGAAAGCATGGTTAGGTCTGAGTTCATGCAAAGCAATGACAGGACAACTAATGGACACCTATTCAAGAAACAGGCAATGGGACAGTTGTGTCATTGTTTGGATGAAATGTGCAGATGTCCAGCTCATTGACTGACAGCCACTTCTGGCCAGAGCTGTACCTGTGCTGTCCAAATTAAAAGTAACAAACTCTTGCTTCATCTCAATTAAGAAAATCCTCTAGTTTGAATGCCAGCAGCCCCAAGCCTGGAACTCTCTGCCTCCCAGTAAGCTAGGTACCTGACCTGCTCTCCATTCACATCTGCCTCCACAGCTCCCTCCCCAAATACAAGACCTGGAAAACATAACCCTGCCAACAAAAGCACACCATCACAAAAAGGCTCTGGGGACTGGATTTTGGCACCTTGATTCATACCCAGGAGGCCTCTTACTCCCTGCTGCTTCCCTTAGGGCTACCAAACCGAGTCCCAACTAGCACAACACAAGGTGGACCAATCCATCCTTGAACTACCACCACCATCCATGCACAGATGAGACACAACTCAGGGTCATACAAACAGCATTATATTTCAGAAGAAGCTCAGACTCTTCTGTGATCAGCACAGTTTCAAACTTCAGTGGACTTCTGGCATTCAACAGCTAGTTCTTAATACAGTCATGAAACCACAAATCAAGTGGTGAGAAGGACAGAAGATATAATATTTTTTATATTTTTCTCAGAACTCTAGCAAATGTAGTTCACTGGTATTTTTCTTCCTACAGCTGTACCGCCATACAATTATAAAATACTACAAATTACACTTTCCAAGCTGTTATCCAGGAGGTGACATTTCATTTTCAAACATGATCTAAGAATCAACAATTTATAAGTTTAGATTCATCTTTTAAGGTTGTCACCAAAATGGAAATTAAGATGCTTTCTGAATAGCTGAGCTAATTGACACATTCACAACAAAATGTTTGCATAGGTTTTCTTGTAAAACAGCCATAGAATTCAAATGTATAAATGCAATAAAGAAAACAATCAGGGCTTACTTTCCTTGTCCAAAGTTCAGGCACTTGCATGTGTACATACACATGCACACAAATCTATTTGTACTAACATGAATAAATTTAGTAGACTTTGTCATAATTATATCAACTACCAGCAACAGCCATAGATATGCAGATAAAAAGAAAGTATTTTAATAGTTGTGCATACGTAATTTTTTAAAAAATACCCTAAGCCAAATAAACTTTGAATGAGAATATCTAGATAGAAACAAAGATTTGTTTGTAGCTGGACCCTGTGAAACAAAGAAGGCTGTCACAAAGACCCTGTCACAAAAAAAGCTGAAGGGAAGGCAGGGAAGGCTCTGTTATCAGCCTTCAGAGAAAGATTAAGAGCAAGGGGAAAAAAAGCCACTCCTGTGTTTACCTGAGCAAGAGCTCAGGTGCATGTACCCTGAGAGCCTGAGAGCTTGCCGAGCTGGGAGCCTGCAGCCCATGCACAGCCCCTCACGTGTCAATCCACTCTGGGAGCATGGGGAGATGGCCAGGAGGCAGCACGCTGTGTGACCTTACCTGTTCCAGGTAGCATTGGAGCAGGCCCGGCGCTGCTGGGTCCCCCGCTCATCCAAGGCTGCCTGCTCTCTCTTGCCCAGATCACTGAGGCTGGGCGAACTCATGAACTTCAACCTGCGAAGAGTCCTCATGGTCAAATGTGTGTTTGTGCGTGGCAGCTACAGATACACCATCCTGTTTACACACATACACACGCAGCTGGAGCAGCGGCAGCAGCAGCAGTGCGAGCAGTTCCCTCCGTTTGCTGTTCAAAAAAGAAACTTAAAAAAAAAAGAAGAGAGAACCAGTCTCTACGGAGCACACCTCTGCCAGCAAGAAAACAAACCTTTAATCAGATCAACTCTGACGTCATCAACTGTGGTTAATAATTTCTTCAGTCCTTTCAAAAAATAAGTCAAACTTCTGGCTGCTGCTATAGCACATTGAAGGGTGTAACCCTTGTAACCACAGCTGCCTCAAATGTGAGGGCTCCCCTCCCTGTGTCCCCGGGCACCACATCCCAGGAATCTGGCTCAACACTGTGGTGCTTCACCTGTCATGGGAACTGCTTGGCTCCTCCAGCAGCTTGAGGGGCGTCTCACGGCATTTCCCAACCTCTCCCCCCACTTTCTGCACTCATAAATGGAAATGAAACTGGAGGGCAACAGACAGGAAGAAAAAAAAACCACAACAAACCCAAGAAACCAGTACTGACGCATTGAGACTTTATTGGAAAGTTTCATAACTGCCTGTGCCCTGCCATGTTATGACACTGAACACATGCGCTCTCACTCATACATCCACATCCATGCCCTCAGAGGCTGCTCCAGCTTAAAGCTTCATACAAAGGATTTGCAAGCAACTTAACTGTGGAATGAAAAGTACTCGTCTGGGGTTTTTCATTTTGAGGAATTTTTGGTGGTGCACAGAACAGCCAGATGCTTTGCCTTTCTCTGCCTTTTACTAGGTTTTGTTTTATTTTTAAATTGAGATAACAGCTGCACAACTCAGGGCATACTTAGTTTCTACAAAAGCCCCAGGTGTCTTATCTTCAAAGGAAAAATCTTTCTCTGACTACAGCAGTGGAGCTGAAGGATATACTGCTACAAGACTGCACCCCATGCTTAGTTCGCTGCCACTCACTTGCAGCTCTGTTTTTAATCCAGGAGTGCCTGGCTAATCTTCTGAGATAGTTTGCAATTGACTGAGCCAGAGCATAAGAACTGCTCTTCTGTTGCTACAGCATTGGTCTGCCAACAGTCTGGTAAAAGCTACAAAGGCTTCTTGCAGAGTAACCTCCCATGCACTGCAAAGGGGCTGCAAAAGAAAAACTTATCTTTGCTTTTTCTTTTTTTTTTTCCTGTTTTCTACTTACCCTTTTCATCTGTGATAGCCTATTGTCTAGATTAAGACTATAATTGTATTTGTTGATGTCCAAATAACATGGCAAAGCTTATATTACAGGAGAACTCAATTTGTCACAGGGATCTCTGCCCTATATGCATCATACCCTGACATATTTTAGTAAAAAATAATTCCTCTCACTATTCAACCAAGGTCAGACAAGATTATTGCATATAAATATTTACTTTCAAAATTTGTATTTGGTGTTACCTCCATGGGAACCAATTGCAGAACTACTTAGAGAAATAAATACTTTTATCAGTTTTAGCCACAGTGGTTTTATCCCAGATGCTTGGATTAGCATTGCATCATTTGCCCTTCCCACACCAAAATGCTCAAGTATACAAATGAGCATCACAGTAGACTGCACATAACATTTCACTTTGGAAAGGACCCACAATTCCACATCTAACCTACGGACAAAGATATTGCTATCCCCAGTCTCTTCCAGATGTTTAAATCCTTCAAACAAACAAACAACTACCCACTATGTACATGGCAGCAAAAGGAAAACAAACACAGCAATATATGGCCATATACTAAGGGATGAGATGTCTTCTACAGCATACAAGTGAGGGAGCAAACACAGCTCCAGAATACTTTGTCCAAATGGAATGAAGGGCACTCCATTTCTATGGACAATACAGCTGGCGAGAGCAAGGGAACACAACTCAGTCTAAGCTTCTGCTAAGGCCTCAGACAAAATGACTGCCTGCCCTCTTAAGTGAAAAATCTAGTTGGATAAACAAATGGCAGTGTAATTTCCTGCAATTTTATTTTCCATCTAGATCAGTTGCTTTTCTGCTTCTCACTTTCTGTGAATTTGATTGGTTTTGCAAAACGTTATTATACTGGATTAAATCCTTGGATTTTTTAACTCTTTGATCACTCAGCAGCACCGTAGACTTTACAAACTGTGTATTGATGATGCCAGTATATCACCATCTACATAATGTTTCATCTTCCTTTTTTCCTTAATATGCTTAACTAGCTAATTGACTAAACCCAAAGAGCTACTGTGGCAACCTTAGATATGCCAGACAACACTGCAAAAAGCAGTTCTTTGCTTACTCATTAAATGCCAAATTCCAAGAGAAGAGGAAAAAAAAAGCATCTCTTTCCATCTGTATGGTGAAATATTACACCTATAGAAGTTATTCTATTTATATGCCACCCCGTCAATCTCAGAAACCAGTACTAGACTCAGAGTCAACACATGCACCAAAAACATGCATAAGCCAGCATTCCAAGCTCCTGAAAATTTTGTAACAGAAGACAGACTTTCTCTACACTCCTTTCTCCTTCCTATGATTACACCTGATCGAATGTTGATTTATGATAAAATAAATAATTTTCAAAAAGGGCTACCTCCACCCATTATTGCAGAGTAATATTTCACATTTACACTGTGCTGTGCATCCACGGACATGCTTGAATTCAACTCATTCATTAACTTGGCCTGAGAGCTCTTGGGTATGAAGGGAGAAGAAAATCTGCACTTCAGCTTTAAGAGTGAAGAAGAGAGAGGTGGTGTGATTTGCCCAGGCCACCCCATGAGCAGCTGGCAGAGATATCAGGAGATCCTGGGCCTGTGTCTCCTGTTCCACCACAGGAACAAATGGATGCTGCAGGGAATAGGCAGCTACAGGTTCCTGGGTCGCCAGAAGGTAATGCAGGAGACAGAGCACCTCGGAAGGGCTTGTGCTGTGGCTGAGCTTCTGCAGCCCCTGGTGAAGAGTTGTCACAATACAGCACTGCTTCCAGAGTGGCTCAGCAGCACAGATTGCTCACCACTGGCCACGGAGAGGGATGAGAGCACTGCTGGACTAACTGGGAGCAAGGAGAGGACTGGGGATTGGGAGGAGCCCTCCCGTAAGCTCAATAAGGAGCACTACAAGCTTCTTACATAGAACAAGTGCACTCAGCACAGTCACAGAGCTGAGACTGTAAAGTACTGCTAGGTTAATTCATTTAAACCCAGCATGCCATACATGGTGCTAATACCACTATTTAGCTCACATGAAACCTGCAGCTCAAAGGTTAAGTGGTTTAATCAGAGCCACATAACCACCTCAGCGTGGAAGGCACTGCCAGCTCTAGCTCCTTGTCTTCCTCCCCAACATTTCTCCTTCTAAAAACAGGCCTGTCTCTACTAGAAAGAATTCTTTGATCTGTGGGGCCCACGTCCTGCAGGTGACTGCACAGCAAGTTCCAGAGCCACCACAGTGCTGGAGTCATAGGGGAATTTCTGCTCATCTGGATTTACTTCTATCTCAAGGCTTAAAACTATATATAGGTAGATAAATACAGGCTGGAAGTTGAAGAGGACTTATGCTTTTACTAGAAAATCATGTTAATGTACAGATCCAGGACCTTGTATCAAACACAGCTTTTAAAATCACAAGGCTAACTCCACAGTTACCTCCTGATACGCCAATGATGTCTGCAAAATTCTTGCTGGGACCTGCGGTTTAAAGACTGTATTGCTGTCCCTAGAAAACATTAGAAAAAAATCCAGGCAGTCCTCTCCAAGCATACACTTGGTTTCAAATGAATGAGATTTGCTGGGGGGCCAGAGGGAAAGGAAAAAAAAGGAAAGAACCTTACATTTTATTTACCTAATGCTATGTTAATTTTTACAGTATAATTGTATTGTCTCCTTACAAGTTTCTTTTTCACCATGATGAGAGGGAAAAAGAAGCAAAAAGTAATGTTCATGACGGGGAGCATTAAGAAATTCACAACATATAAAATTCATAATAAAGCTGTGACTGCTACGGGTCAACATGTTTTAGGCTACACCACTCTGTTGCAATGACAGGTGAACACTGCAGTGGTATTGGTACCAGTGGGAGGATATAAACAGTAGGAGAATTTGCCATCTCAGCTTTATTCACCATTCAGAGCTTTGCCATGAAACAAAACAAAAAATAAAAATTTTAATTGTAAAAAAAAAAAAGCAGCCCACTACTTCACTTTATCTCCCTATCTCTTTTGGAGAAGAGAGAAGAACTTCCTATAATGATGCTGAGTGGTGTATGCTCTGCAAGCAAAGAAAAGAATGGTAAAGTGTCTCTATGGCACAAAGGAGTTAAAAGCCTCCCTAGACAAATGCATTTTAGTTTTTCATAAACTACACTACGAAACTCAGGGCATGCCCTGACACATGCCAAAGCTCAGGAATCAGTCTTCTGACAGAACACTTCTTAAAGGCACAGCACATCCTGCCATGCCAGCATACAAGGGGCAAGGTGGAAAGGAAGGAGGTGCAACCACCAGGAAAAAATAAAAAGAGCCAGGGGGAAATGAAGTTGTAAACCTTTTGACTCATCAATTCCTTTGCTACAGTATCTACATAAATCTCCTTTATCATCAGAAAACAAAGAATAAAGAGAGTAAAGAAAGTATGAAACCAAGTAAGGTCCATTTACACCCTTCCTTCTCCATCCCACTGACTCGCTGCAACCTCTGGAGATAAAGGCATTCTCAAGGACAGACACCTTTTTTTTAATTGAGGTTCGTCCTAGCACAGCCTTGGTTTTGCTAGTTCTTTACCTTATTTCTGCCCTCACCACAGCCAAGCACTGATTTGTAAGAGAGGACTTGGCCTTACTTAAACATTTTCCCAACTTTGGAACATCTCCTGTGTACTCCTGTACTTCTGTCTCCTGGGACCAACCATGCCTGCATGACCACAGCTGCCTCTGTTTGGACAGAGTTGGGCTTTCCGCCCCTTCACCTCCATGTATGACTCACATATGGTGTTGTCTTTTACCCTGTGAAAAAGAAATGCTCGTGACAGTACTTCCTTCCTAAGCAATCACAAGGCGACACCCAAGAAGAGCCCTTAGACTAGGGTTACCAAGGGATGCTCTGCCCCTGTCACCACTTCTGCAGTAACAGTTCATCCTGCAAAACTTCAGACCTGACCTTCAGGCAGCCCATGGCTGCTGCATTTCCACTGCCTGCCTTGAAGATACACTGGCTCCACCAAACATGGCCATCCATGCCATGGCAACCTGCAGGTGATCAGGACCCATTTCCTGAACCTTCCCTTACAGAAATTTTTCGGTGTGAGGCAGAGCAGCATGAGTGTGCCTAGGAGATTTTCTCAGCAGAGAGACCTGAATCTGAGCAAAGAACCATCCAGACTGCAGCAACCATTTAACTCTAGCTTCTTTTCCACAATCTGCTGATGGATGACATTACCTATATACTGAGCTCCTCAGCCTCCCCACCTTGCTCCCTTCCTGTTTCTCCATGTCACCCTTTGCTTTTGTACTCCCTCTTCACTTTCTGTCTTTCTTGGCTAGCTAATTCTTCCTCAGGCAGTTTTTAAATATAAAGGGAAAGGAAAATAGCTAGTTGGTATTAATGCGTTATTTGCAAACCACTCTTCAGCTGGCTGTCACGGAATCAAGGCTTCAGTTTGCCTGTTTGGACTGTGAGCTCTTCTTTACCCTTTTCATTTTGCGGGTTCACTTTTTTCTTCAGCCAGCAAAACAGGGCCATGAGCTCAGATATAGGCCCCAGTCCTCATCCTAATCTAACACAGGTCATGAATTGAGCAATACCTGCTGAAAGCATCCATGAAAACCCACCCCCTTTGTCAGCAGTAGTTTTCAGTTTTACAGAGCATAGCAACACAAGCAGTTCTTAAAATACAGTAGACAGCTAAATCCTTTTTTTTCCTTGTTCTTCAGGAAAAAGGCATTAGGAGAGAATTAGGACAGGAATAGGCCTGTTACACCCACATCCAAACTATCAAGCTTTCCGTCATACGTCAATTCTCCTGGCTTGCAGTATTGCTCCTAGTTATCTCTGTAAAGGTTCTGGGAATTAAAGACAGTGCAGTGGTCCAAGAAAATGCAATGGTTCTGCTGGAGGAAGTGAGGACCAATGCTCTGGATTATAGGACCTGAGGCATTACCACCTTCCACTCACATGCCCCCGCAGGAAAGGAGGCAGAGTTCTGAGTGCCAGATGTACCTGTTTCAGGTATTACTGCTGCCCACTCAATGAATTAACAACCCATTGTAACCAGTGTATACTCCAAGGCAAGCTCACAATTTTGCTCTTAAATGGAAGTCAAATCTTTAAATTTGATTTAGAAAGTAAGGTCTCAAGAGTTCTGATCAATAAGTAAATCAAATGTTTAAAATTCTTTGTGCTCTTATTACAAGACATTGAGATAGCGGTATCTTACAAAGTAACTGAGCACGTGATTTTTTTTTTCCCTTCTTGAGCTCTATGTGAATTCTTTCCTAAATTGCCTATCTTGCATAATTTTAATTGGATCCCAGAACACCACGACCTTGATGCAGCTGCTGCATTGTCTCAGTGCTGTCTTCTACAGTTATATATGGTACGGTGCCTTCCAAATCTGTGAACCCTGAGAGATCAGAAGTGTGTGCTGCACAGGGCTATTTTTCTTATATCCAAACATTTCTGATTCAAGGTCTTCCAAGAAAGCTCTGATTGCCTTGGAAGGTCACCAAGATAAAGAACCCACTTCAGTAACTCACTGAGTTTCTAATAAACTGCACTGGTGGCCAGCTGTTAGTTACGAGTAATATGCTGGCTTTTCTCTCAAAGCCATGATATCCATTGTGTAATGTGCTTTCTGAGCATGGCTGGAAACATGCACCGTGCCTTGAGATTCCTGTCACCTCCTGCGCCAAAGTCACGAAAGTCACTTCAGACCCAAGCAATGCAAGAACCAGCTCTGCAAACGGGGAATCTTTGACTCTGGTGGTATTACGCTGCTGCTGTTTACATGGTACTACAGCTCTTTGGAACAAATCATGTCATCCTGCAAGAATCACAAAAGCCTGGTGTTAAACACAAATAGATTCTTTCAGAAAATTCAACATTCTCCCTTTGCCTCACAAAGATATCTTTCTGAATGGAAAAATCACCAGAGAGATTTAAAAGACAATCCAAAATTGCAACGTCTATCTGCGCACTTGGACTTTGCAGCACTCAGTATGATGGAAGTCTCATTAGGAACTTAAAAACGGGATGGCAAAAAGTCCATCTTTCACACACTCATGCTGAGACAGTCCCTGCAGACTGAGATACTGGGCAGTGGAAACAGCAACAGTATAAAAAGCCTTAACTGCACAATTTATTTTACACTTGTACCTTTAAATCTTCATTTCACCAGGTCAGCAGGTCCAGTACTATGACCTCTCAGTATGTATCATGTTCTGAGTGTTTTCTCAGGATGGCCTGGGAAATAAATTAGCTCAAAGGGCAGAGTGATGGAATTTTTTTAACTCCACAGCAAGGATTGGAAAAACTGTTCACTGTCACAGGGCTCATTAGCCAGTCTCAATCAGATACTTGACACAATAACATTTGAGTTATCACCTAGGAGGAATGCTTCATTATCTAGGAGGTAAAGCAAATTCCATTACATTTCCTTACAGAAAACAGTTTTTTCCCCACAAGGGAGCAACAACTAGATACTTAATCGAGGTACTCCTCCTTCTCTAAAGTCAGCATTAATACCAGCCTCCTCAAGCTACTGGGAGATGCAGTGGAAGAACAGCAGAGTCATTCAGAAGATGTGTGTCTTCATGGTATCTCCCTTCTCTCTCTCTTTTGATGAGTCCTGCTTTCATGTTCACCAGGCTCCATTTAGTCATTTCAAATGATCTGTTCTCCAAACTGCTACAGTAACTTTCCACTGCAAAACAGTTCAAGCTCTCTAAAGGCATGCTTTTTTTTTTTTTTTCCTTTTTGGGTTCCTTTTAGAAAACTGCTGGAACCATAAACATTTTAGGTTTCATGGCACTGGGAACTCTGAGCAATCCAGGATCTTCTAGGCTGGCTGCTCTAGGGCTAGCAGTTTTAAAGACCACTCAGACTGAGCTCCCACACTCTGAAACAGAAAAGCTGAAGGACTTAACTGGAGCAAGGCTCCCAGATGTTCTGTTGGGATCCTAGTACAAAAAGCAATGTTTCTAGAATACACAACTCCTTCATACAGACAGCTATAGGCCAGCTAGTCCTAGGCTTGCAGCCAGCACTTGTGTGAACTGCTTCATGTGGAGCATGGTCCATTTTGGGAACATCATCAGAAAAAAGAAATAAACTGAAAACCTCTAATGAGCAGAGAAGCCTGGAGCACAGTAAGCTCTACACTCGAATCTCTGTCTCCAGTCCCTTTGAGATACTTGGGTCTTTATAAAGAGCTTTACACCAAACTTCACCAACTTGACATTTTCACAGTGAGGGGATGATCACAGGAGGATGGATAAAGCTTGGTCCTGAGGAAAAACTGCAGCCTTTGCTTGCCCTGTCTCTTAAAATCTGGCAAAACCATTTTGTGTCAGCCTACTTTTTGTAAAATTTGATTTCAGGTCCATCTGTGTGAGGTTTGAACACAATGACACCTGATGTGATGAGGCCACCTGGAAGGGCAGCTGGGCTGGGGATGTCCCCTCACAGGTGACTGGGAAGAGAGCCCTGAAAATAGCCATGTACAACACAAAAAAATCCCAGTAAAACATGAATCTGCCTGTGAACACGTGCTCCCTAGGACATTGATTCTAGCTACATTTTAACTCTTTGAGGCCCTCACAGAGTGAAACAGCTTAACTCCCACAAAGGTTTATAAATCAACAGCTCTTTGTCATCTATGGGTTTTTTAATAAAAGATGCCACTCTTTGGGTTTTCCAGCTGGCATGGAAGGGGCACTGGCTGCAGGGCAAATGCAACAGGAATCCTTGGTACCCTCCTCTAACAAGCAGCTTGAGGGAGCAGCCCAGTGCCGTCCCCTGTACAGATGGCACAAAAACCTGGGGACAGCACCCCTCCTTGGTGTGAGATGCTTCCCACAGGATATTCTGTGACCCAGGCAAACAAACAGAACCTCCTTGCCTTGCACTTTCGCTCTGTCCTCCACATATGGAACACAGGGTTTCTCCACCATGCTCCTTGTACGTACTTGAACAGTGGCTGCACCACTGTGAGTTTGCCAGTTTTGCTGCATCTTTAAAGGTTTGTATTGCTGTGGTATTTTGGTGCTTTCAAACTGTAGGGGCATCAGTCACAAGATAGTAAAGGGGAGAAAATATTTCTTTTTTTCCCCTCAGTCTCAGAATGGTCAGAATCAGAATTAATTTTATCCTGTGTAATGTTTTGGCTTGGTTCATCCTTACTCCAAGTGAATTCACCAATTTCTACTCACAGCAATTAAAGGTCATGAAACCAGTTAATCCTCTCTCTTAAGCAGGGTGAATCCCTTCTAGGGAGTGAATCACCAATGTTTGGAAAGATAAGAAAATGCAAAAATACCTTCTGTGGGACTATAATCACAGCTGGATGCAAATAAAAAATGCACAAGGGGACTTCGGATGCCATTTGCTTGCACCAATTTTTAGCTCATCTGTTTAATTTGATTGATGAACATAGGCCAAAAAAATTAAACCAAAAATTTTATCTTCTTGCTAAAAATAAATAAATAAATAAATAAAGCAGTTGTGCTTTCTGCAGTGTTTGTCTACACAGCACAAACATTTGAGCAGACTAGAGGAGTCAGAGAAGGGAGGAAGACAGGGAAAGGACTTAATTCATTTTTTTATAATGTAAATCTAAAATGATCCTGGTCCTCATCTAATACTCCACATGTTACAAAGGAGATACATGCATGTATATATCTGTATGTCATTATGTTGGTTTTTTTAGGCATCTGTTACACAGATTGGTTCCAAGAGAAAGTTTTGGATCCAGATCTGAACTCTCTGAAGAAGGAGAACATCTAGAACTGAACTTTTGATTACAACTGACAAAAAGATAATTTAAATCCAGGTTTTTCATTCATTGACTGAATTTGAATTTCCTTTATTAGTTTTGTACAAGAATTTAGCATGTCAGTTGAAACATAAACACATCTAAACTTATTCTGCTGAAATAAAATAGAAAGTTTCAGTGTTTTTTTACTTTAGTGTATTGCTTCCTATCTAATGCCTTCAACAAAAAATCTTCTTGGTTCTAATATTTTGAAGCATTCTTTTTAAAAAGGCAAAAGCCTGTCCAACTTATTGCTGGTACCCAGTAGTGTTAAAAACCCCGCAGAATTACAAACCAATAAAAACACTATAGAAGCCTTCATTTTAAATGGTGAATCCTTAACAGTGTATAACTGTCCTCCCCTATGAGAGGGACTAAACATTTGTAGTCAAAAACGAAGGCATCCAGAACTATTAGATACTTAATACCTAGCTGAGAGGCTTAAGGAAAATATGCCCAGGACCCACTTGTGTTTTGCATTTTTCTTGGACTGTTATCAAGAAATGCTATCTAGTTATCAATGCCAAGCATCGAAACAGCTAGAAGTCTCAGTTCCATTGTAGAACACAAGTTCTAAAGACATTATAAAAAACCCAATCAATTCTCAAGCCCACATAATTTTTTTTTTTTTTGGAAGCCTTATTTCAGTAATCCTCATCATTTAACTTTTGGAGGATTACTCAGACCTTAGTGATGTGACCTGTCCTCCTGAGGGAAATGGAAGAGGAATAAAAGGTTCTATCTTTTACCTTTCTTTACTTACCGCAAAACTAAATGTAATAAAAGACTTAAGCTATTATATGGTGGAATTATTTCACATACTATTAACAGGAAGATCTACAGATAGAATATTTATGCTTCTATCTACACTTCACTACTGCCTGTACTTGTGAGATGGCAAATAAGCAAAAGGACAGAAACTGGAAATAGCATTTGAATTACTTTCTTCCTTTTGCTTAAATTCACTGTAAGAGCTGTGAAGAGAGAAGACACTCATGACCACAGCAACAGCAGTGTAGCGGCCTGGGAGGTCAGAATTGGAAGGTGCATTTGAGATAAAGTTCTGTCATTCCAGTTTGACCTTCCATTTTTTGTAAGTTCATTCAGCTCTAGCTACTGGAAGATGTACAGGAAAATTCAGATCTCATTCTGCAACTGCTGAAGAAAACTGGGCACATCCAGGGTGCAAGGCATTGCATCCTTTAAAGGATATTTCAGCCTGGTCAGGAAAGTGATGGTGGGGATGTGCCTGCTCTCTTCACCAGCTATAAAGAGACTATAATGTGAGTAGTTTAGATATGGATATGGTGTTCCAAGCTGTAAATACATAAAATTAGATTACATAAATGTCACCCGCAGTCTTTTTTTGGGTAATGGATCATAATACAAGTGTCAATAATCTGGCATCCAACTAATGAATGTTTAATTTCCTCAAGTGCGTGCTCTGACCCTGGATGAAGAAATCTTTGAGAGCTATCACTGGTTTACAAGCTCAGCTAGTATTTCAAGTTGGGAGATACTAAATTAGTATTCCTAGGAGAATCTGCTGCTGACCAAAGGCATTGAGAGATTGAGAGAATAAGGACAAAGGCATTCATGACACAGCCTCAACAGAAAGACTGGCTAAGAACATCTTCTGGCTAGGGAATCAAATGAAATTTTAGGGAGACTTGAGCTCAAAGCAACACCCTACAGCAGTGAACAAGAACAACAGGACAATAAATGAAAATATTGTCAGACTCTTCTCTTTGTATTTGGAGGAGGAGAAAAATGGAGCAAACAAAGAATTACAATTTTGCCAGGAATTTCCTGTAATACTAATTACTATAAAAATGAGTGCTCCTCTGCTGTGACACAGTAAACCCTGCTAACCTCCTTTATTATCTCAACAATCTCCTACTGACTTGTCTCCTCATGAGGACAGCAAATGTGTCACTTTTCCATTTCTGACTGGCTCTGCCACGCCAGCACTTCTGCATGTACTGGCTTTGAAACCTGTGACATTTCCATGGATTACCACAGGACACATCCAGAAAGTAAAACCTATGTATGAACATTTACAAAGGCTGTGGCCTGCAGATGTGAACTTGTTGGGGCCTGAAACCTTCGGTATCTGCTTTCTATGGCCCCTGTTACAGTAGGGCCAGATTTCTAAGATCTTTAAATTATAGCATACAACAGTGAAGAGAAAGAAATATGTATAACTACAAAATATGCACACTGTTGAAATATAAAATTTGAATACAATAAAACTGCAAGCATTGCTTAAAGATTACAATATTGCTGGCAAGTTATGGCTTTTGCAATGAAAAAAGTCCAAGTAGTAATAAAATACGGGGTTTGCAGTGGGAAGGCAGCGATTTTTCATAAGACTTTGCTATTTCCAGTCAGCAAATGCTCTGTCAGGGTGGTGGTAAGTTGCTGGCATAATGTTTAATAATGTCTTCTTGCACGGTGGGAACTCTGATCTGATTGTCCGTCACAGTAAGGTTATAGATTACATGGCAATCTATAAACAGTTTACAGTAGGATAGTTTGCAAATGCTCCACTAAAAACAGAGGGCTTACACATGTTTTTGTTTACTCTGACTTATTTCGAACACCAAGAATAAAAAGTTTAACAATGAACAAACCAAAGATGGATTGTAAACAGTGAACTTTTAAAATATTTCAATGAAGCATGAAAGCAGCTTTTAGTTCTGCTGGCAGTGGCTGAATCCTCCCAGGAGCTGTATTTGGAGTTGCAGCTGTCAGAACTCATGTTTGGTAGCAGATTAATTGGCAGATTGCTAATTTAGCTAAGAGCAAATGTGGGTATTTGTTTTAGGAAGAGTTGTAAAGTTCAGGAACAAAAATTTTCTGGGTATTCTTGAAATAATGCAGACAGAAGTAGCAGGGATTTCCTGCCTGAGTAATTCTTTCCTCCCCTTTTCCAGGTGAATCACTTGTGAAGAGAAAAGTGATGTCCATAGTCATCATGACGTGGAACTATCAAGTTCCCATTGTACAACACCCCATCTCTGCTACTGATATCCTTAACTCAAATCTCAGGGAATGCAGAGTGGCAGTACCTAAACAGCACCCTGGACCCAAGTGAAAAATGGTGCAGAAGAAGTAAAAATGAGTGGTCTCGTTTTTCTCTCACTTTGAAACATCTGTGTCCAGTTTACACAACAAGATAAATTCTGCTGTAGGTTCCAGCCTTGCACACATCCCTGGAAGTGCTCAAGGCCAGGTTGGACAGGGCTTGGAGCACCCTGCTCTAGTGGAAGGTGTCCCTGCCCATGGCAGGGGGATTGGAACAAGATAATCCTCAAGGTCCCTTCCAACCCAACACTGTGACTATGATTAGAGCCATGCAAGGCTCTGGCGAACTGCAGTTTGTAGAGGTCCATTTACTCCTGCAGCCTGGGATGAGACCAAGTAACACTGTAGGCAAATCCAGCTACCATTGCAATAAAGTAGCAAAGAACAGGAATTCCCACCATTCCCACTCCATGCAGTCTGGGAAGCATGCATTAGTATCAAGTAAATAGAAGTAGAAGTTTTCAAGAGCCAACCGTTTAGAAAAGATCTCTTTCCTTAAAAAACACAGGAAAAAAGCCAAAGCCACAGCAGAGGTTAGATTCTGCAGATTAGTGATAAAGTAAATAAATCTTTATACATTCAGAAAGAAAATTATTTTGGAGGAAGAAACTGACAGCTGCTTTCTGATAAAATTTCTAAGCTGTTTTGAAAAAAACAAGAGTTCCTACATGTGATGATAATGTTAAAGGAAAACAGAACAACATCAGAGTACGTACATTTACTTTCCTTTCACACTTGCACACCACCATACGCACTCTCCTTTGATGACTAGCATTTAATGAAAGTGATTTCAAGAAATCATTAAAATGTTCTTCTTCCTAAAAACCTTGAATCTCAAACACAAATCCAATTCTAACAATCAATATAAAAGGTTTTAGCCAGGCCCCTTTGCAGAAAAGCTGCAGCTGTGAAAGACACTTCTTCTACAGCTCAGCTGTTCAGTGTCCCTTCTTACCACACCCATGTATACATCAATCATATATGGGCCATTTAAGAATCCCTCATTGCTGTAGTGCACAGTCAGACAGGGCAGCTTAATCTGTTTCTGCAACACTGACTGCTCGTGGCGAACAGCAGCTGAATGCTCTTGTTCAGCTTGAGGGCACTGTGCTGGGTGACACCCCAGCTTTTCCACCACCCACTCTAGCTCTCCTCTTCAGGGTTTTTTCCTCAAGGACATAAAGTTATTTAGAGGCTTCTCTCAGACAGCAACATTTCAAGCAATTTTCTACACTGAATGTTCACAATCCTGATTCAGCTGTATATAGATTCCCAGCTGAAAGTTCATGCATAGCATTTTTTAAGCTGCATTAAAGCTAGATAGACGCAGACTGACTTGCACTGATGCTAAAGACTCCAAAGTGCTGCACTATTATTCAGGTATTTTCCTGTGGCAAAAAATACAGAAATTTTGGAGAGATGTTAACCCTACTGAGTCCAACAATGAACTCTCCAGGTGACTGAATTTGGGAACATTTTCAATTGCAGTAAGTGTTGCAGAAACATGCTTACCTGCTAAAGGAGGAAGAAAATAGGACTGAATAGTAAACAAGCAAGACTGCAGCAGGTTTCCAAGAGTCAACATGAAAATTCTTGACAGGTGATACAAAGTGGTTGCAAAAAAGTCAGCTCTGCAACAAAAGATGAACAAAACAGTTGTATTGTAAATATTGTTATTCTACAATATGTTTAAAGAGTGCACTAATAAACCCATAATGACACACACAGAAATAAAATAAGCACAACGAGTGCTGTTCTACCTCATCTCTGACTCAAATATTTCTTCTTGCACTTTTCCCTTTTCTGTTTTATTTTCTTCAGGGGAAGCAATTCATTGGCACCAACCCCAAGTGCTACACTTTTCTCTAAAGAAGGTAAGAGAAAAGTTTCCATGGGCACAGACAGTGCAAGCAGTTCTGTGTCCAAGCATTACAGAGGTAACAGAAAATGGTTTGAAATATGCTGCATGATCTACTGTGATCAGCTTTGAGAGCAGATGTCTTGGAAAGCCCAGGAAAGTCTTAAACACATCCTTTAGAAATACTGAGAATTCTTTCTTTAGGGCTTCAAATGATGGGTGCAATATCACTGCCTGCCCTGGGCTGGTCTTGAAGTGCACCTCTGAGGTGACTATTAACACAGTAAACAATCCCAGAGTGGATAAATTGGTGCAGCGTAGAATTAAGAATTATGTGACTTCTAACCCCAATATAAACACCTTCATAATTTAAAGATTATTTTTGTAAATAACTGGTCAATAAGTATAGAACACTATTAGGAAAATCATGTATATGCGTGTGTGTGTGTATATATATATAGACACACATGCACATGCATACACCATACACACAGATACACAGGTATTCACATGCCTCCACATTCTGAGTACAGCTCTTCATGCCTTGCACTTTGTACAGTCATTAGTGCCAGCTCTAACACACTGCTAAATTTAACTAGAAATACATTGCTGTCTTTTTTGGCTTAGTTCATCCTGGGTATAAACTACTCTTGCTTTTGTTTTGTGACATTTCATACCCACTTTGCAAGGATGTGATTGTATGTGTTTAAAAATATGTATTTTAAAGTTAATCTTTCCTGCACTTGAAAGAACTAAATAATCCCCTTATATTCCCACCTTTGTCTGCTCCACGGGTATGAGCTTCATTCTGTTACCACTTCATTTAAGTGAAATTAAACTCAGAGGTGTTCGTTTAAGCGAGAGCATTGGGCAAAGTCAGTGCATTTTGCCTGCAATGCTTTCAGGAGCACAAACACAAGCAGCTCAGCAGAGAGCTGCAGAACTGGAGAAATCACTTTCAGCTTGGAGGCTGCAGAGCCATGAACTGGTATCCTGAGCACCTGGGCTGAGGTACAGAAAGCAACCACTCAGAAGCATGTAGAAGATAAAACAAGAGCAAAACCAGCATGAGGGATGTGGTGCAAAACCACAAGATACAAACATGGTCACACCAGAGCAACAACTTCAGTGGATGCAGCTGGACATTACATGAGTATATGAAAAGCTGCTCTAATTGTATGAGAAATCCCACTGATGTGCTTAGGCCTGAGCAGCAGGCCTCAGCCAGAGCTGACTTACAAGATGAATCCTGGGCATTATGTGCCCATACTAAAACCATCAGTATTATTTAGCTAAAAATAGATGACCGAGACACTTATGCTAGCTGTTTAACACCAAACCAGTTGCTTTAGCAACTTTCACATAACTTTGTGCAGTTATCTGCAAGAAATGTATCATTTTAAGACATTTTCTGAACTGACATGAATAGAGGCTTGTCTGTAGGATATCTTCGGGGAAGCCCTCCCAGCTGAGGCCTGGGCGCTGGCCATGCCCTGGCCCTGGTTTGTCAGCAAGTGTGCCGTCAGATCCAGGTGTTTCTGTGCTAAAAATATAATCAAGTCACTTTGACTTGCTGACTTGGGCCTATAAAAGCTGGAGCCACTTTCGGGGTGAATTTGGAGACCTCACCTACAGGTGGATGCACCGTGTGGGATTTTCCCAGTTGCTGGGAAGGGTTCCTCAGGTCCTCGCTGAGAAAGGGGCTCTCCAGCAACTTCAGGCTCTGGATGATGGTAAAGTATTTAGGCAACTGGTGATGTATCACTATCAATCACTATCCTGTGCCTTATATAGTAATGATTACGTGCACTACCTTGCTTATTTTTGCTTGCTGCTAAAGCCAAGCATGTAGTTTTATTGAATGTATCATTTTACTTTTGTGTTGCCTTAGTATTTGTAGTAAAATAAGACCATTCTTTCCATTGGTGTCTGTGTCCTTTAAATCACCCTGTCAATTGGCAGAACATCCACTGATTTCAGACAGATATTATCAACAGAGAGTGCAATAATAGCTAATTGGTTCTCAAAAAATGAGGTGCTTACGGGTGTGAAACCAGCATTTTGCTTGGAGAACCTGCTTTGACATTTCTATACAAACAGATTTTTTTAAATCCTCTGTTTTGCCTATAACTAGTGATAATTTGGTCAGCCAGGATAATAAACCTACATCACAAAGAGATTCTTTAGGATTTGAGAAGGTAATTTCAGAGTACAACTCCACTGGCTTTTTTAAACTGACTTGACTCTGATGATTAAAGTTCAGCTATTCCACTGATGCAAGCAGGAGTATAAATTGATTTTTTTTTTAATTTTTGAAATATGTTTATCTTGCTTTCATCTAATATTTGCTATGTCCTAAACTACCTATAGGTTCAGGAGGAAAAGAGAATGCCTAAATGAAACCAACCCATGATGCTATTGTACAGAAATTTCAGGAGACTGTAATTAAACTTATTCCTTTCTCCAGCTGAGCAATTGGTGCACTCTTTGGCCGATAAAGGAAATAAAGAATTAATTTGTTGTCAAGTATTGATATCATCCCTTAAACCAGGCATTTCCCAGAAGCAGAATTTCAGAATTGCATGACAGTATTCTCAGGCACACACTGCTGGCCCACCCTGCCACTTTGCTCCAGGGAAAGCAGCAACACAAGGCTCTCTGAAGTATCACTGTTAATGACCCAAAATTACCGCCAGTCTGTAGGTTTAGAGACCTCCTGACCAGAACGGAAAGAAACATGACTCCAGAGGTTTTTGGAGCCCAAAGCCGCCACGAAATCCAGAGTCATCTCAAACTGCTCTGTGCCACAGGACAGTGCAATTTCCAGGTTATTTCTACCTGTGAGGCAGAGGAGGAAGAAAATGGTGTGTGGTTACTGATGCTGTTTGGGAATTTGTTCAAAACCAAAATGTTATTCCTGGCAGAGATAATAGTTGTCCAAATGTTAGAGAGTATTCAAAAATAAAGGGCAAACCACAGGATCACTCCTCACTAGCACATTACAAATAATATAACTGCCCTCCTTTTCTAAGTGACCGTATTTTGAAATTAATTTATGTGGGTGAAAATTATTTCACAGCATGAACTTGATGAGTGAAGGGTATACCTGTTCTCCTCAGTACTGATCATGAGAGCTGCTGTAAATCGGTATTTCAGTGTAGCTGACAAGAGTTGCCCCACTTATCATCATTATTGCTCAGCCAGCTACAGCCTGAGAAATTGGTCATACAGACTCCAATTTCAGCTGTCACTGTGGATGTCTTTCAATTCGGGCATGAGTGGCAAATAAGCCCTATCATTTCAGTGACTGCACTCGATGAAGGTGCAAGCCAAGAATCAAAGCTCTGGCTGCAAATGGTGATTGCAATTAAACTCCAATCAGCCTGGCAGGCTGATGTGTTTGCGGTCTGTTGTGTTAAAACCCACCGTGGCTCTATTACAGCCCTTTTCCTACTGAAAAATTTTAATTTGGGGCTGCAATGACAGGGCAGTGTATTGATGGCTGGGGACTGAAACAGCCTTGGTCACTACTTAGAAAATTTTGCCAGCTCAGCTCAATCAACCACAAGCATGGAAAAACGTGCATGGGAAGAGTGAAGTGAAAAGACATCAATATAAAATGCACCATCTGTAGTCTTGGCTTTATTCTTCAAGTTACACTCATGTAGATTTTCCTTCGGGCTAGCTGAGCTTTATTTCAATGGCCTTTTATGCTCCTGGGGTTCACCTCCCCTGCCATTTAACTAATCAGCCTACAACTGGTACCAACAAAAAGAACCATACGATTCAGCCTATGCTTGGCTTCCCAAGCATCATGTTTCACTCTTCTTTCAAACCTGAAGAAGTCAAAAGACTTTTTATTTGTTTTATCAGAGATAAAAAGATGACAGTATGTCTTCTGAGCTTTACATCCCAGATCCTTCTCCTTCAAAACAATACTTCACTTTAATGGAATAAAACTTTTTACTGTAAATTCAAATTATAACTAAAGGATGGATTCTGATGAGTTCCAGCTAGAGAAGAAGATAGAAAAGCCCCTATTGTATTTGCCTGGGGCAACACTGTACCTCAGACAAATAATTAGATTGTTTTTAAGGCTGACTTCTCATAGCTGATTTTTTTTTTTTTTTTGCTGACAGCACGTTTCTGTTGCATGTAATGCTGACTTTCTTTTCTGATGCACTAGTGACACTTTATCTGCTTTTATATCTCTGAGGACATAACCTAATGAAGATTGAAACCTAAAGGAAATAATTCTTCTGAAAATCCTTGGTGCTACTCTTGAACAAAGCCAGATGAAAAAGTTATAGAAAGCTCTGCATTAAAAAGTGTCAAATTTAACTCTGGAGACAAAGAGAAAGCTAGAACATACTAAAAATGAAAATGTAAGGGTCTGATTCGAGGATTAACATGGTCTAAAAGCATCAAAATATGCCCCTCAGATTACGACTTTTTCAATATTCTAAGCTCCTACTTAAAACCACTCTTCACACTCACAGCTCCAGAAATTCGTATTTACAATCCCTCTCACTCTTCACTTCCCATAGATTGACTCTTAGACGAGAAGACTAATTGATTGCAGGGGCAGTGATGCACAGATTGCTGCCAGCTGGTTACACAGGTGAGGGTGGTGATGTTCCACTTTGCAGAGCACCTAGTGAACCACATTTCACAGCACCCCAAAGTTTAATTCATGTTCAGCTAAGTGAAAATACCTCGCAAGCAAAGCTTCCAAATGCAATCACTGCCAGCATTTTCACGCTGCAAGCACGCTATGAATTTAATCCTGGAGGTAGAACAGTAACACATTTTTCAAGGGGTGAAACACAATTTAACAAAACAGATTTAAAAAAAAATCATGATGGCAATGTTCCTCAAATTCATAAATGTCTCTATAGACTCAGATTTTTAAATCTTTCTGCACTGCCTTAGCTCTGCCTTAATGAAAATCATACAAAAAGATTGAACAATTTCAGCAGGAAAAGACTAGAAAGTCCTATTCATAGTGTGCACAATTTGAAGTTAAATTCACCTTTGATCTATTAGTGCCTTGGTTTACAGGCTGCCCATTTACAACTCTCACATGAAAGTCAACACCCCACAGTGATTTCAACAAAACATTAAAGCTTCAGGTTAACTCAAGGAGAAGAGTTCTTGGATGGGTGAGCACAGCTTAATAAGACACTGAAAGTTCCCTTTGAACGTTCCATGGGCTCTTTCAGGACAAAACAGAAAGGTCTCTCCTTTGCATCCATTATAGCACTTGAACTCCTGAATTTTTGAAGCACCATTTGAAAGGTTTTACTGCTAGAGGATGCAGTCAGTGTAAACGAGGTCATTTTGTAAGAACTTCATGTGAGAACCCACTGGGGTCTGCCAGTTCAGTCACTTTAGGAATCTTGCAGGAGATTTCAACTGCTTTACCTCTGAATTTGAAAAGTGAACAAACCCAGGCAGGATTTTTTGCACAGCAGCCTAGGACTACCTCTGCAGCAACATTTGTCTGCCCACGACCAAAAAAAAAAAAAAGGAAAAAAAAAAAAAAAAAAATAAAAAAAAAAAAAAAAAGCATTCCACTTCATCTGCCTTTGCTTTTGACTGAAATGCCAACATTTTTTATTGGCCTCCTTCCTCATTCCCAAGAACTGTGGGAGGTGGTAAAACAAAAAGGGAACATGTCAATTTGTGCTCCTATTTATAAGCAATTTCTGTATGGTGGGGATGTCCTGCCCAGAGTTATCCTCACCCATTGTGCCCAGTGCTCAGCCTGTCTGCACAGGTGCCAGACCACATATGGAAAACATATTCAGAACAAAGCTTCCTATTAAGAACAACAGCAACCCTTTAAGGAGATTAAGACAGTGATGGATCCTGGGTAACTTGGACGCACAGCCAGCTTAGAGAAAAAAATGTCACCCTTCTCATCCAAGCCACCACTCCTGGCATGGCCAGCAAGCAGTGAGCAAGCTTTGGAAGGAGCATCAGGAGAGGAGGAGAGGCATCTAACACCAGAGCAGAGCCAAGAGTGACTTCCAATGCAGCAGGAATTTATAGTCTGCATGGCAAAAAGGAATTACGAAGTCACAACCCACAAACCCCCCTTGACAACGTTATCTGTCTCTTTTCACGCTTCTGTAGACTTTGCTGAACGTGCTCTAAGGAACACCAAGGTTATCACGGGCATCTCTACTCAAACCACCAGGCTTCTGGCACAGCACCTTTCAGGAATACACCTCTCACATCCGTCTATTTTTAGAGCAGAGCTGGGTTTACTTATTTCCATGGTGGAGATCACAGACCCTGACGACGGCCTGTTACAAGAGATGCTCACAAGGCCCCCAGTTGCAAACAAAAACTGTGAGTGGATGGCAAGGATTGGGCAACAGGAATGGGAAACATTGTAATTCTCCATTTCCAGGGCCACTGCAAACACAGGGAAACTCAAGAAAAAAGAAAAGGAAAAACAAAAATAGTTCAATCCTTACATGGATAGTACTCTACCATCACGAATCCTAAAAACAGAAGTAATTGTCACTTGCATTTAACAGTATGAAGGAAAAAGGAAAAAAATTAATAAGAATATTAAGTAGGCAGTTCATCCTAAACTCATTACAGATCGCTTCCAAATCTGCAAAGAGAAATTTAAGAAATTATGCCACTACCAACCCTTCCGCCCCTTCTCCTGCCCTACCAAAGCAAGGATGGTCGAGAGGCTGTGTTTTAGTGTTGCTGTGTAAATCCAGCGGTGAGAAAGATTCTCTGAGCTTTTGCCCCCCTTCCACCAGCACAGGCGCCTGTCTGTGGCTTCCAGGGCTGAAGGCTGAACTCTTAATTCAAATTCAAATTGTAGGTAACAGCTCTGGCCTGATGGCTTATCAGCTAAGCATGCATTTGAAACCAGCACAGAAACCACTGAATCATCCCATGAAGGACCTTCACCTTGGAGGGGGCTTTGGGGGTCTCCAAAGACCACCAGGATATACAGAGAATGCATGGTACATATGCTAATGATATTAATGACTTCCGAGAAATTATTTGTATAACCACTCCTATCCTGAAGAATGTAATTAATATTCATGATTTTACCTATAACACTGTGTCTTTGGGGTACTGAGGTATGTGTGTTTGGTAGAAACAATTCCCCACACATCCGGTGCACCGAATAAAGCAAATACCCTCTTCTCTGACTTGGTCTCTGAAGTGTCTCTGAGCTCGATTGGGGCGAATCAGAGGTGTCAGCTCTGCTGCCAAGGAAGGTGAGGCTTCGGTGAAGCTGCCAGATGCAATACTGAGATACTTTCTATTCCAGCAACCTTGCAGATTTTGAAGAAAGGCAGCAAATAGCTGGAGGCAGCAACTTCTAATATTTCCTCTGACATTTCTACCACATTCTCAGACTCGGATTCTGACTCTGCATGAGATGGCAGCTGCCTAGTCAAAAGCTTCCCCAGGAAACCCAGAAATATGAGAACACAGCCTGCATCTGCTGCCATTCTCAGAGTACACACTGCTGCCTGAACCCCTTGAGAATAACAGGAGAAAAGGATATACAGGAAGCTTTTGCCTCCTCTCCAGTGAGGATGATAAGCCTGCACATCAGGGGACAAATTACTGTGGGAGGAGACAGAGAAGGTCTCTCATCTCCTAGTTGACAAAGTCTAGGGAGATGTGAGTATAGGGCTTGGACTTACACAGACGTTGGCAAGTTCAGGGCTCCATTGATCCTCCATAACTGAAATAAGCCAGAGGCTGGATAAGCCATGCACCAAAGTTGGGACTTGGTGTGTTGGAGGCAGTATGTAGGGAAAGGTTTAATTACAGGGCTATCACAAAAAGCACTTGGATTCAACTCAGCTATCTTTTTGTGCTCCTGCCATCACTGATTTATAGCCATAAACTGCAAATATACATGATGTAAAAACTGCCATCCCATCATGACCTGTCTGAACAGTTATGAGAGACACCTTGATCCCCTAAATTGTATTCAGATTTTCAGTAATGACTCAGCTGCCATGCTATTCTCAGAGATGGTCCTTCAGGCTCAAGAAAGTACACTGGCCAGTTACGCATCTCTGGAAAATCTCCATTATCACTAGTAACACCAGGAGAGGGGTATCAAAAATTGTGTTCTGCTGGATTTTTTCTTTTTATATTGAGTACACAAGATATTCTTCTGCTGATGTCAACAGTACTGGATCAGAACCCAGGTTGTCATGAGCACCTCAAAGAGCCTGTGGCTCTGGGAGAGGAGAGGTAAACTCCACATTCTTTGCACTGGGTGAACCTCCCAGACACCTCTTGAGTGCCCAGCTGAGACTTCAACAAACATATTTACAGCCATTCACAAAAGCACACTACACCTTTGGAATTTTTGTTTAGTTTTGTGTCTGTTACCTTGTAGTTCATGCTTGCCTGTTTTCCACATCACTTGACGCAAACGTTTTCTTCCCAAATAAAAGGAAGGCATTGACCACATATCCCTGGAGCTGTGACTGTCAGAAACTGTGCAGCCCTGGGTAGCAGATGGATCCTGAGGTAATGAAGCATTTAAACGCATCCTTAACTAATTTTAAGCACAGTAGTCCCACTATAACTTCAACTGGCCATTCCCCTCTGTTTCTAGATAACCTTTTAATGTTCCAAAATTGACTGTGCTGCAAGGATATGGGATTTGATCCAGAAAAAGCATGTGTGCTGAAATAATGTTTGGCTCCCAAATTCTAAGAAAGTGTCTGAAAAGAAGTGCAAAATGAGAGGGAGGGGATTCTTAAGGTTTTTGAGCAGCTGGAAACTTTGCCTCAGGGTAGATTTTGTGACCAAGCTATTTAGTAGTATGATTCTTCAGCGATTTGTGTTCACAATACAAGTCATTTGCCCATCTGCACTGGGTGGAGAGACAGCAACCTGTCAATGGCAGAGCAGCTGCACCACTCCAACCAGACAGATGGCGAGGATGCAGCTCAATTCTTTCCTCCCTTTATTCCCCTTCTATCATCTTCTCCAACCCTCTGCCCCTGCAATTCTTTTGGAGGGGGGAAGGAGAACTACTTGGACCACAGTGTGCTTAAAGAGCAAATTGTATTTTCCTTCTAATTACTTCCTGAGTCTCTGTAGTAGCAATCTGTCCTCACCCCAGACAGAAAGCAACTGCTGTGGCACAGCTGGTCTGGCATCAGCAGCTCTGGCAGATGAATAGAGGGCAGGTGTGATGTCGATTTTGTTCACCAGGCTGCAAAGAAATCAAGGAAGAAAACTCTGCCTGTAGCAGAGAGGAGTGTGATTTGGAAGCTGTTTCTGCACAATGGCTAGTGTTTTAATCAGAGGAAAGCCTAATGGACAAGTCCACTAATTCTTGGATCATGCCAGCTGGCACCGGGCACTTATCAGAGGACTGAAGGAGGCTCTCGGATCCTCACTGGCATCCAGCTGCCATGGTTGTGGACATACAAACACGAATGCCTCAGGATCATATTGAGGGCAAGACTAGTACTAGATGAATGAAAGATAAATAGCCTTACCTTATTACAAAAGGTAATAAAAAGAATCCAAATTCATCAAAATAAAGAATAACCTAAGGCATCTTCCCCATTCTCCTTCATTTGGCAAAAGTAACAAGTCATCTTGGACCACCCAATGGGTTGCCAACCTGGCTGAAGTTCTACACAACTTCAAGCTTTTTAAAATAAAACCCTTTTCAGTCTGGGTGGTGGTGTATTTTGCTTGCCTATTTTCATCTGCCAGGTTGGCCTCAGAGACATTCACTGTCATGTTGTCATCCTATTAAAATTTCCAAGACCACTGAAATTGTCAAACACAAATAGATGCATGAGTTTGTTTCCAGCAAAGGAAGAGTTATGACCTCCTTAGAGAACACAGGCCTCCTGCTACCAACATGACACTCTGTAAGCTTTGGGAGCCTGTACGAAGGCACATAGACAAAAAAGACACTCAGCCCCAAGCATCAGCCTCTCACCAGGCAAAACAGAGGAAAAGAGCTGATAAAAAACAATGCTGAGCAATTTAAAGGTGAACATTTTGCAGACTAATACATTATCCAAGCTCACAGGAATCCTCCACCTCTGCCAGAACAGTTAAATGGATTTGCCTAAACCAGTCTAAGCTTCCGCTTGGACACTTTCAACCCGAGCAAATGGATCCCTTAGTGGGTGCAAGCAGGAGGGTTAAAGCAGTCACCAGCCCAAGGATCCCTCCTGCCTGGGCAGAAGAGGAGCAGCCATAGCAGAACTACGACAGCCACCCTCACTAAAGCATATCCCATCCACAGGTTAACCTGAGCTTTCTCAGTTTATTTCAACTGGTTCTGTTCTGCAAAGCAGACATATGCAAGACTAACTGCTGGCCAAGGGGCACTACCAAACAGCCAAGGCAAATGGGCCTCTCCATATCTTAAATGGAAAAAGGAGCTTGCAAAGTCGATGGCAGTGCAGCACCCTTGCTGTGCTTTATTTGAATCATCCATCAAAAGTCTCAATGCAATTTTCTGATGGGGCAAGAAGAACACAAACCTATGAGCTTTTTAAACACTAGCCCACAGCCCTGTTGTAAGCAGGTGACAACCCTGTGCGAGTAGCAGGAGTCATTTAAAACCTGAACAAAACTGCTTCTTCAATAAAAGATGATACAGTTAAAGAGTTTTCAAGCTTCCACGCAAACAGAGGAAACACTGGAGATCCAATATCACAAGTAACTGAAAAGCAACATGATTTAGATTTTAGATCCAGTGGCACAACCCAACCAGAAGATCTCGCTGCATATGAAACCAAACACTGGAAAATCTTATGAAATTACAATAGCAAAACTTAGGTGATAACTGAAGAGGAGGAAGAATCTGGGTATCAAGGCACACTGTGGAGCTTATTCAATCTGTGATGGTGGACAATACCAACCATTAAGAGCTCTAACCTCCACCAAATGCTACCACCCAACCTCTGCTGAATCAGAAAGCACTGCTCTCCACTCCTTCCCAGCAGGTCAGAGAGCAATGCTGGGAAGCTGCTAAGGGTCCAGGCAAAGAAAACTAAGAGGGGAAAACCCCCAAGAACTAACCCCAAACCTGAAAGACACCAAGACCCTGCACAAGCCTAAGCATCATTTCTTAGACTTTTAATTCAGGGAAAACTCTCTCTAAGCTTCAAGGGCAATTACACCTCAATAAAAATTAACTGCAAGTCAGGCAATTTTCCCCCAAGCTTTATTGAGCAGGCTCCTAAGCATTTACAAAACATCACGAAAGTAGCTGTATTGAAAGATTTAGAATTCTTATTTCTTGGGATTTGGGGGTTTTTTTGCATTATTCTCAAACTGTGGAACCTCAGTCACACACTCACAGACCAAAATCTGGCAGAGGTAGGTGCTGTGGGAAGGCAGGACAAAAAAAAGATTAATTTAGCATGAAGCAAAAAGAGAAGCACATGCTCTCCCAGGGTACGTTCTAGGCACAATCATTTATGGGTTACTAAAGAACAGTGAAAGCGTTTCCACAAAATCTCACAGTAGCAAGCCAGATAACTCAAAAACAAACCTAAAAAATTCCTATTTCCATTCATTTTCAAACAATGAGGGAGAAAAAGGCATTCCAAGATGTCAAAAAAGGCTGGTAGACTCCCATTTATGCTACACTGAGTCAGCATCTCACTGAATACCAAAGACCTCCTTGAGATAATAAGGCAGCAGTTCCCAAGGAAAGATGGTCCAGATCCTTGGCACTACATTCTCCATAGAGAGAGTGATAATTGCAAATGTAACTCGTGTCAAGCAACAAGTTGTTTTAGATGTGGATGTGATGAGGGCATGATAGCCCTAGACACAATTGGCAAGGGGAACTGCAGTAAGGAGTGGGGTTATCCTTATAAGAAATAAACCGAGACAAAGAGACGATTTTCTTGCAAGGCATGGAAAGATACCAGCCTCAAATATATGTACCACGGATGCCACATTAAATATTTCCAACTACAAATGTCATCAAATGTTACATAGGTTATTTCTAATCACAAATGTTGTAAAAGTATTAAAAAAAAAAGAAAAGAAAAAGAAAAAATTAAATGAAGTATCTGTAGTTGAGTTATAGAAATTGTGCTATAACTGCTTTTTTAGTCCACCTGTCTTTTTTTTTTCCCTAGCTTTTGCTTGCTCTGTAGTTTTTAGAACCCCTGATAACAGCAAAGACACAAACGCAGAAGGAACATCGCCTTTACGACCCCCAGGAACAGACCCCAGCAACAGCAAACACAAGCGCAGAAAGACAGAGCATGACATAAAACTCAGGAATTCAGAGGAGTGGGATTTCTGAGAAACGAAACTAAAAAATGTATAAAAAGGAGGCATTTTAAATCAAAGGTGTGCTTTTGTCTGTGGAGCCAAGAGTCCCAGGCACACCCAGCACTGCTTTGCTTATTGCCTCCAGCCTTATATTCTAAATTCTGTATTTTAATAATCATTGCTATTCTGTAATCTGCTTTATATAAAATTTTGCTACTAAATTTTCTATTGACCCGTTTTCATTTTTAACACAGAGTCAACATAAAAAATTTGTTCCCTGCCTCAAAATTCATTCTGAAGCCTCGGAAGAAGCTGAAAGACTACTGTGAATACTGTATGACTGCTACAAAACCCTGGGGTTTCTTCCCATTTGTTTACTCTATATACACACTGGAAATACCCTGATTTTGCAGAAATATTCAAGGGATGATGTTTGGTAGCTCTCATCTGCTAATTAAAGGGCAGGAGACGAAAGACAGTCTTTCTAAAAAGTTACATTTCATGGCAGTGATGCTCAAGAAAATGGAAAAGAATAACAAAACAAACAAAAGGAGCCCTCAAAAATGAAAGACAAAATCAAAGCCAAGTAAACACTCCCTCCCCTCAGCTCTCCAAGTCCATTTTCTTCAGGGATGGAGCAGTCTGTAGGCAGCCCTTCAAGAGCTGATTTAATATGCTGACTTTCTAAGGTGGTGGGATTTGACCAGACATCTTCAAGTTTTGCTAAAGGAAAAAATGCAAGAGCCTCTCTTGCCCTGCCTGTCCTATTAGTCACAGAAACAGGCTGGGATGGATCTGGCTTGATATTAAAAAAAACCCAACAGAATTAAAGCAGGATGTAAGTGCACTTTATTTGCCTTCATAGTCATCTTCAAGCCTTGAAAACTTGGGTCAATCCCTCTTAAATATATTTGCCTCTAATTTTTACCAAATTTGACTTCCACCTTGAGACAAGGCTGAGAAAAAGGAGGCAGATAAAGGCTGGAAGAGAATGTGAAATCACCTGGAAAATGAGAGATTAACACAGATGCCTTTCTGTTCATGGAAAACATACAAAGAAATGTAACAGCAGAGACACTGGCAGGGAGCTATGAGGGCACAGCTAACAGCAGGCTGCAGGAGGCAGTAGCAAACATACCGAAGGGAGTCAGGGATTTTTGAGTCAGTAAAAAGCTCTGCTTGTTTCTATTCGAGAATAAATATCCTCTGTGGAACCAGAGGACCTCCAGGCTTGGTATTCCCGTAAGAGGAAGGCTCTTCCCCCAAGATGGCATTAGCGAGACTGGCTTGAGGCCCAAACACAAAGGCATTTTGGTGGCTGAACCAGAATTAACTGAAACAAAGATGAGAATTCTGATCTCCAGCAAAGGTGGTGGGTTGAACAGGTGAGTTTTTAAACTGCTTTAGCTTCAGGGTGACTTCAAAAGACCCAGGTTTTCTTGGGAATTCCTTGTGTCCTTCTTTCCTGCTGCCACTGTCCTCCACTGCACAACCTTGCTGGGACAAGACACAAGGTCACAGCTGCATCCAGCTGTGCAATGCCAATATCCATCTTCCACTAAGGCACCAGAGAGCTGCACTGCACTTCTTTTAGGTGAGGTACAGCAGGGCTGGCCAGTCTGCATTCTTCCCTAAGTTATGCCATGCATAAAGGACATAGCAAATATTTCCCTTGTTTTACTTCTGGTTTGCAATATTTTCTCTTATATTTAGTAGAAAGTAAAAGCTTCCCATGTGACCTCCATATGACATAGTTTTATCTTTCAGGCTGTTGCACAGTTCCATTCATTAAAGTGGGCAACAGACAAACATAACACCAGAGAGTCATAGGTTTATTGTAGTAATTTACAGTTCTTACATAGAAGAAACTGAAACATAATCAGAGAGGGTGGGGAGGAAGGAGGGATGGGGAAGCATGACAGTGGTGGTTGTCAGTGCCGAGATGTGGTTGTCAATGCTGCAGGATTCAGCTACAGCACAAGATAGCACTGTTGGCATGACAGAGCTCCAAGGAGGAGGGTACATGGCACTGCTGTACCATGCTCAATGCTGAACCCAATGCTGAATAATCAACATCTTTAGCCATTCTAAATGTACAGGCATCACTCAACTTCTCCACACTCATTGATTTCTTACCCAAGCGCTCTTCCAGAATTCACCCAAGTCTGCAACAGGACAGTGCAAGCCCCAGGCCATCACACCCCCTCAGCAGCTACAAAGCAAGGCCTGAGAACCGTGATCTTATTGGCATCGGGACTGGAGTCACCATTCCCAGACATCTGTCATCACACAAAAAGCCACAATCCATTTAACTTCCTCACAGTAAGCCAAAACCAGCATAAATTAAGAACAAAACTGAATGTTGGTCTGAACTGGATCCAGTTGGTCTGAACTGGATCTGCAGCACTCACATGCTAAAGATTTCTGTTCCCAAGGTAGGAAGATAAGGGCTTTGCTGTAGTCAGCAAAAGAAAGTGTTTTTAAAGCCTCATCAAAGCAAGTCTCTCTTCAAATATCAGCTTCAAATATCCCCTGTGACTTTGCACATCTGACCAAGAGTACCATTTTCCAGCATTTTATTCCAGCACAGAATACTGTGCTGCTCAGTGGTGTGAACTGTCTTCAAATTCCACTAAATCCACTGATTTTTCCTGTTATCAGCTTAATAAGTCTGCTCCACTGCTGTCTCATTTGTAGAGAGGCAGGCAGGAGATTGTGCATCACAGCAGATGCCAAGTCTAAAACAAAAAAGCAAAGTGGTAGGGGGGTAACCAAAGCAAAGACTTTTATTTGCTTATATCTGGGATCTTTGAATGTATGCATAGAGCTCTGCGGCCAGCCAAAGCAGTAGCAATGACTAAGCTCCCCCATGCCCCTCCAAGAGGTCTCCTAATCACTGTGGCCATTCCAAACCACAACCCACCTCCAGACTTTATATGGGATCCCATAAGGAGTTGGGTCATACCCAAAGATCAAACGACTGCCCCAAGTTATGTATATATTGCTCAGTAGTGCTGGTGAATAAAAAAAACATTCAGAGCTCTTCTGGGCTCCACCAGATGTATCTCACCAGGTTTTTCAAAGCTCAGGTGGATCGAGTAGGAATCCCAATAGATGTGGCAGCTGTTCCACTGGCCTTCATGACTGTGCAGCATTCTCTGCATTCCCTATAACAGCACGAAGCAAAGACCATCCAAGGGTATGTCCCACAGTTTAAAACTGCATCCAACCCTCCCAGCAACTGATGGCATCACCGCACAGAGGCCATCCAGGGTCTGGCTGGACATGTCTTCTCCTGGCTCAAAAGAATGCAAGCCCTATGTACTTTTTCCACTAGCTGAGTCAATACAAGAAGTACATCATCTAGACACCCAATGTGTCTTTCTGGGAGTCATATTCCACTTAGTTCCCCAAACTAGGTTACACCAGGCTTTAGGGAGGACACGCTGCACACCCAGCAGAGAGGTGGCCACTGGTTTAAGAGCAGTGGCTCAGCTATCATGCTCAATCTGTAAATACCGTGTGTCTGCAAGTTTATCCATGTACATCTGTGTACATATAAACACCTGCATGGAAAACCAAATGAAAACAAGGAATGCTTAGGAAAGAGCCTAGCTCATTTAACTGCCCTGTGACATCCACAAGCTCTGCCTCTGAACCCCTGCTGCCCCCAAAATTACACTCCAGGCTGAAGTCTTCAAAGGGTTTAGAATGCTCCAAACACAGGAGTTTGTGTTCAGCAGTGCAATGATTTGCAATTCAAGTGTGCTTTTATCATTCTTCTTGCCATCACAGATTTTAGGACAAGAAAGGAACCTTTCTAGTTTGACCATCTGTTGGGGAAGGCAGGACACCCTCCTTCACAGGATTACGTGATATTAAAGTATCTTCATTTTTTGAAGTGCTTTTCTTCTCCTGTTGTTTAACACTGAATGGAGAAGCTGTTGAAAGAAGGCAAGCAAACAAGGATAATAGGAGGGACACATTCCTCCCAAGCATTTATCAGCCCATTTGCTTGAATGAGAGCAAAAGCAAGGCAAAGAGAGGAAAGAGCATCACGTTTTTGCCTAAGCACGCAGATGATAGGTCGTCTTTAAAAACCTACATTCTTGCAGCTTCCAACAAGCACAAGGATTTTTTCATCAACAGTGGCACTCAGTTTTAATTATTTTGTTCCCTAAACTGAAGATTTACTTTAGAAATGCTGCTGAAGTGGCAACTGAGCGTCTGTAGAGGTCTGAGTAAGAGTAGAGGCAGGTAAGAGGAGTCTCCCTCATTTAGCCGTAAAAAGGATGTATTAATGTGCAAGGCAGGGACTGCACTTTGCTTTGTTTATACTCTGCCTAGCGCAGGGTGGTCTTAGTGCCTCAACCCAGGGGTTTAAAGGCAGAAAAAAAAATCACCAATAAACAATAGATAGTAAGGCAGATAAATGAGGAACTGGAACTATTTGTTAAATAAGCCTGTCAAAGGCTAACAGAATTAGCATCTACGGGACTTTACATATGCTACAAAATAAATACAAAGGCCAGAATTAAAATGTGAATGATCAAGAAACCTTCATGGGAATTCAGGAAAGACCTCGATGTATTCAGAGGGAAATAACAGCTCTGCAATTCAGTTACATCTCTCATTAAACATTGTGAAAAACTCCATGAATTTACATCAGCTAATAAATATTCTTTTGCATACTCTTTTCCCAGCAAAAAAAAAATAAAAAGAGATGATGCCAGGAGTGTATTTCCAATGTTAAAACTTGACCCTAAAAACAGAAAAAGAAAGAATTTACTGTACATGAGTACAATAAGCTAAGCATAAACCTTGCATCTTATTCATGGCTGGGATCATTCTTCAAATCAAATATTCAGGTAAAAAATTCAGGTAACAAAGTATACACATGGGGAAAATTTACCTTTTAACCTGGATTAATATTTTCTGTCTGTTTAACTGCAGACAATTCTGGTAGTCATACAAGAACACACTTAAGGCTGAGTATCTCCAGGAAATAGCTTAATAATGATAAATGAACAAAAGCCATGCAGAATAAAATAGAAAATTGACTCACACTGGAATTATACATCACAGAATTAATTTGAGAAGCATTGCTGTAATGCCACATTTGATCCATGCAAGCAAATCTCACTAATTTGGGTCAACATCTGGCTTCTTATCTGAACTTTCCAAGCTGCTTCTCAGTTATACAAAACAGGCTTGGATATTTTATAAGAACAAAGTCTCTCTCAAATTTTTCAATGCTTTCTGTCTTCAGGGACAGAAAGTACCACAAGAATGTATTTTCCTGGCACTGTGAACTGGACTGATTCAGACTTCACTGACAGGATACACTACAGGATAATTTATAATTTACAGGAACTTTATTTAGGAGTAGTGGTGCCAATCCAAACCAATCATCTGTTACATCTGATAACCTGCTGACAGCAGCCTTTGCCTAGTCCTCCATGGCAAAAATGAAAATAAAACAATAAAAAAACAAAAACAAAAGCAAAAACAAAACACCACAAAACCCAGCAAAACAAACAAGCAAAACCATCCCAACAAAGTCATGGTAACCATCAGTGCAGTTAGTCAGTAGCACACCAAGACTGCACAAAATTCTTAGGGTCCGTATTTTAAAAACTAATCGATACTATAAACTCAAGTCATACCTATGTAAACAACAGTGGGTATTCCTTTCAAAGGGAAATTTGGATGTGAAATTTATTTACCTGTTGGAATCATTGATAATCACCAAATCCAGTCAGTTTGCTGGTATTTCTCTGGATTAGGATATACCAGATAAACAAAGGAAAATAAGTGACCTTCCACTCTTCCTGGAGAGAGCCTCAGCAGAGTATTTTACAGAAAGTAAAGTTAATATAGTGGTGAAAGGAAAACCAACAGTACTGGCTTTTGGACGGGCTGGATGAGCACATCCAAGCTGGGTTAACACAGTTTCTGGAAGTCACTTAACTTCTTTCAGCTTTCTGATTTCCTTTGTAGCCAAGACAGTGAAATGTCACAGCTTCTTTTCTTCTAAATCTCCACTACAAATGGATGATGCAGGAAGTGAAAACCTTATACCAAGTCACCAGATGAGGAAATTTTGTGACTCAAGTTACACTTAATTAAAAGAAGCTTATCCTTAAACCAGCATTGTAAATGCTTGTCCATGTTTTCCCTGCCTGCTTTCCAATAAACAGTTCATGCTGAAGACAGACAAACTGGCTCCAATTTTTAAAGCAGCCACTATGAATCTGAATAAACATGCTCCTCCCCATCTAGAGATGGCAACAACATACCATCTTGAAGCCCTTGTAACTCCACCTGTTCTGCAGGAAGAGCATGTCTAATTTATATAAACTCTAATTTATTGTGGGATACAAGAAATTTAGTGGAGGAAAGATTGCCTGTTACAACATCAAACTACCCAGGAGACATAGGTAATCATACATCATTCTTCTCAGTGATCTGATCAGACTTTTCATGAACTGACCTACCTCGTATCTGAAGAGAGGAACAGAACAGTATCACTAGTGTGCACCAACACCATAAAACCCAGAGTTGTACAGCCCTCTGAAATGGCTCTTCACATTTCAGCAGGAACAGAGTTGTGCCTATTACTGGGCTCAGCAGAGGCAACTACTGTCCAGGACTACCCATTAATGTCTTTTTGCCAATAATGGCTGAAACTCAAAGCAGGAAAACACTCCAAGCCTGTTGCTTTTCAGCTTTTCTTTAAGAGGAGAATTCAGCATGGGTCCAAGGACACAAATTAACAAAGTCAGTGCAAACCCAGTAATATTTCTAGCCCAGCCTGCTGTGCTCACCACTGGAGCATCTTCCATCACTTGCCTCCTCCCATATTCCCTCACTGCATGATCACAACAGCATTCAAGATGCTCCAGCATTTATTTTACAGAATAACAGCATGCATGTCAGCTGTCAGCAAATTCTCATGTATTTCCTGGATCAGAGGCTAAAGATGTTGTAAGATCTATTAATTCATCTGTACGAATCCAAACTACCAGGGAATGACTGCCCTTCCAGCAGACTACAGCGGGGGGCTGAGCAGCAGAGAGACTCCCAGCAGAGGAGCTGACCTGGCAGACTGAAGAGCTTTGTTTCCAAAACCTCCACTCTAATCCCCAGGCACAGCTTAGCCA